>NC_080782.1:103380382-103996007 GCF_028018385.1 Neofelis nebulosa
GGCTGCACGGTTTTACCCAGAGTCTTTTCTGGAAATCTGTAGCTCGGCAGCTTGATGTTGAAAAGCATCTAATTACTTGTAAACGCGATTGCATCCAAAGTTGTGCATATACAAACAAGAGCAGTTGCATGGTAAGGAGAGATTCCCCTTCCAGGGAGATGGCTAGGCCCTCCCACTCTGGTACCTGCTCTCTGCTGGGCACTAGCTGGTGCATGGGCCCTAATAAACGTGGCAGGTCCTTGGTGGTACAGCCCTAAGCACTAGATGAATCCATGCAGAAAGAGCCGAGGTTTCTGTTTGGTCACTTTCTCCTCCACTCTGTTCTATGTCATGGGAAAGACAAGGCCTGTGGCAAAAAGTACAGGAGATGAATATCCATTAGAAACGAGCCTATTGGTATGTGTGTTATGTGTGCCTGCGATATGGATGTGTACATGTGCCTGAAGGGGGGTACTTAACATTCATAGTTTTTATTTTAGGGCAGTGGAATGTAGCAAACAAATTCTTTAGGTCTGTGTCTGCTTTTTTTTTTTTTTTTTTTTTTTGCTTGTTTTGTTTTTAAGATTCTACATATAAGTGACTTATTTCACTAAGCATAATACCCTCTAGGTCCATCCATGTTGTCACAAATGGTAAGATCTCCTTCTTTTTTATGACTAATATTCCAGTGTGTGTGTGTGTGTGTGTGTGTGTGTGTGTGTGTGTGTATGCACGTATCACATTTTCTTTATCCATTTGTCTGTTGATGGACACATAGGTTGCTTCCATATCTTGGCTGGGATATGGCCAAGATATATCCCAGCATTATTCTGGCTGAATAATGCTGTAATAAACATAGGGGTGCATATATCTTTTCAAATTAGTGTTTTTGTTTTCTTTGAGTAAATACCCACTAGTGGAATCCCTGGATGGTATCTCTATTTTAAGTTTTTTGAGGAACCTCAATACTCTTTTCCACAGTGGCTGCACCAGTTTTCATTCCCACCAACAGTGCATGAACATTTTCTTTTCTTCACATCCTCTTTGACACTTGCTGTTTCTTGTATTTTTTATTTTAGCCTTTCTGACAGGTGTGAGGTAATATCCTGTTTTGGTTTTGATTTACATTTCCCTGATGATTAGTGTGTCTGTTGTCCAGCTCTGTGTTTTCTTTGAAGAAATGTCTATTCAGATCCTCTGCCCATTTTGTAACTGGGTTGTTTGTTTTTTTGGGTTGAGTGATAGAAGTTCTTTATATATTTTGGATATAAATCCCTTATTAGATATGTCCTTTGCAAATATCTTCTCCCATTCACTAGTTTATCTTTTCATTTTATTGATGGTTTCCTTCACTGTGCAGATTTCCCAGTAGTTTATTTTCTTCTTTTGTTTCAGTTGCATGGAGGACATATCTAGAAAAATATTGCTAAGGTGTATGCCAAAGAGATTACTGTCTCACTTTTTAGAAGTTTCATGGCTTCAAATCTCACATTTGGTTCTTTCATCCATTTTAAGTTTATTTTTGTGTATGGTGTAAGAAAATGGAGTCCAGTTTCATTCTTTGGCAGGTAGCTGTCCGGTTTTCCCAACACCATTTGTTGAAGAAATTCTTTTCCCCACTGTATATTCTTGCCTCCTTTGTTGTACATTAATTGACCATATAAGCATGGGCTTATGTTTGGGCTTTCGATTCCATTGAGCCATGTGTCTGTTTTTGTGCCAGTACCAAACTGTTTTGGTTACTGTTGCTTTGTAATATATCTCGAGATCTGGGATTGTCATAGCTCTAGTTTTATTCTTTCTCAAGATCATTTTTTGGCTATTCAGGGTCTTCTTTGGTTCCATACAAATTTTGGTATTATTTGTTCTAGTTCTGTGAAAAATACTGTTGGTATTTTGATAAGGATTACATTGAATCTGTAAACTGCTTTGGGTAGTATGGACATTTTCATAATATTACTTCTTCCAACCCACTACTATAGTCTCCCTTTCCATTTATTTGTGTCATCTTCAATTTCTTTCATCAGTGTTTTGTAGTTTTCAGAGTACAGGTTTTTCACCTTCTTGGGTAAGTTTAATTCCTAGGTATTTTATTCTTTTTGGTAGTTATAGGAGTTTGGAACTTTAGATTCCTTGCAACTCCAGTACTGGTCAGGAGAAAAATAGGAAGCTGCTACCGAAGTTTGAGCACTAAAGTTGGAAAGCGCTCCTCCACTTGCTTTCAGTAGTACCTGAGATTTTCACTATTTATCTCTTTTTTTTTTTTTCTCACTATCTCTTAAGGTTAAAGCACTTCCCTGTAAAGCCACTGTTCTCTGAACTGTTACATAGGGCAGGGACAATATAGGGACTGGACAAAAGACAATAGTATTCATTTTCACATTGTGGTTACTTCTCAGACCTGGATAGGACACAGAGCAAGTTCATTTTGATGCCCTGAAGAGGAAAAAAGTACAATGTAGTAGAAAGAGGCTTAACTTTAAAGTCAGGAGACCTGAGCCCATTAATAGCTTTACGATTTTGAATAAATAGCTTATCTTTGTAACTTCATCTGTAAAATGAAATGCCAGCCTTTTTTTTCACAGATGGGTTGTGAGAGTCAAAAGAGAGAGTGAATGTGAAAGAACTTTTAAAATTGTAAGTGCTATAAAAATATAAGTTATTATAATATTTGAATTTGCATAACATAGCTCCTTCCCTTTGCTGATTGGTCTTTCTAAGGCCTGCAGTTCAGGTTTG
Source organism: Neofelis nebulosa (assembly GCF_028018385.1). Taxonomy (NCBI): domain Eukaryota; kingdom Metazoa; phylum Chordata; class Mammalia; order Carnivora; family Felidae; genus Neofelis; species Neofelis nebulosa. The sequence continues at coordinate 103,383,101 of NC_080782.1, forward strand.
TGCCACTACAGGGACAGTGTTGTCTGTTAACCTGCAAAAACCAAGTATTGTACACTTCCTTAGGCTCTTTAAGCTGTCCAATAGCGGTTACCTAGAAGTATCCATGCAAGCTAGAACCCCAGGCATGGATAATGGTCCCTTCACAATAAATGTGAACCTCGTTTGCTCTACCTACCTCAGGACCTGGAACGAAGTTTGTACTTCTTTTTAGAGTGTTCCAATCACTGAAAGAGTCCAAGAATAATTGTTTTTAATAAATCAAGTCACGGACTCTGCCTGATGTCATTTTGATAAATCGAGTTTCCTCACAGCCTGAAAATGAGGTTTCTGGTTACATCTTGCTCTTGGTTTCACAAAGAAAATAATCTTGCTCACCATCTTAGGTGAGCATTGTAATATGCTGTACTTTCTTTAAGCTTTACTGAATGCATCCAAAATGGTCCAGTCTACAGTGAATAGTCCAGAAGGCAGCATCATGGGTAGCCTCATCCTCTGTCTAGTTGGCAACATTTGCATCTCATTTTAGAAGAGAAAACTTGTTAATGTGGTACAGGCAGTAAACCCTAAAACCCATCCCTCATGGGTTCCCCTCATGGGGAAAATGAAAAACAGCTTTCAAGTTAATTGACTGAATTCAGGACTCATAAAACTTGAGAGTGGCCAGAGGCACAAGGTCAGTTCCCAATACAGAGATACATGCAGAAGACATTCTAGCTTCTCCTTTCTCCAGCTGTGGTACCAGCTATGCATACTAAGACAGTTCAGTAATATTTTACTCCATCCTCCATTTTCCTTCTTTACTTCATCTCTACGCTACACTGACTCCAAAGAGTTGGGGGCAGGGGTACCAGTTTTCCCAGTCTCATTCCTGCCTGAGTGTGAGAGACTGAAGCAGTAGGCTCCTAAAGTATGAGCAACGCTTGACTTAGGTCAGAATGGCAACCAGATGTTAATCTTCTAAAAGATGTCCCATGGGCCATGAACTAAATGTAAAGCTAAGATTTGTGGGGCTGAGCTCTCTAAGCTAAGAAAACTCTGCCATCCTCCTCGATTTCTAACACATGTCTGTAGAACAGAGACATTATTTTATATTTCAATATTATCTATGCTCTTGAGATTATTTGTCTTTTGTATATGCAGTACTAGATAGAAAAACGCATTGCTGTGTATCTCTTCCCAACTCTATATTCAGTGACGTCATGTTGGTAGCTTGAAATTGACCATAACGGAGGTATTTATGTCACAGAAATCAGCAAATGTTACAAATTAGTGCCCCTTCTTGCTCCAGAGAGTTGGTTGGTACACATTTTTCAGCATGCCATTACATGTGGTGCAGGGAGAAATAATCTAACCTGGAGGTAGTAGATGTGGAGAGATGATCAGGGAAGGTATAGTATATGCCACTAGCTGTTCGTCCATACTTATTCTGAGCTTTTCTCTTAAAACACAGTCACTGTTTGTGGTAGCAATTTACTCAGCTAATTAAAAATTAAAACAAACAAACAAACAAACAACCCTGCATATCCCCCGCGTAGCCACATGATCCAGTTCTGCTCAGAGAGGCAGAACTAGAAATCTGCTGGGAAAGGTCTTGCTTCTTGATGTGGGCACCACCCCTTCCTCATCCATTTTGCTACTTCTTCATCCTAACTGGAATGATGATTGGAGGTAGAACAGCCATCTTTGACCACAGAGGAACCATGGGGATGAAACGTTCCAAGACTGGCCAGGCGGAGAGACAAAGGGAGCCAGGGCATGAATGACAGCTGGCAGGCTCCACTTCTGGATTTCTTCTTAGGTGAAAAATAACCCCTATTTGGTCCAACGTCTTGGTTGGGTTTCCTTACAAGTAGCCAAATGCAATCTTTTATTAAGAAAGAAGACTTTCCTTAAGAAGTGATGTTTGTGCTGATTTGACGGGAAGAGCAGGAACTGAAAGTCAGCTGAGTGGAGCGTTTACTTAATGCCAAGTAAGCAGGCTCCCCTGAGTGCCGCTCTCTGATTTGCACCCTCTAAGCATTTGACTTCTCCCTGCTAAAAATGCCTGGAATTGGCAGGTGAAAGGGAAGACAACGATGAGGTTGCTAAGGCAGTTGCAGTTTTACTTTGTCCCTAAGGGTATTATTTCATGGATTCATGGCAGTGGTGATAGGCTCCCATAGGGCAGGCTGGGAGATGAATTCAGGCTGAAGTCAGCCACCCTGGCTTTGTAAGAAGCAATCTCTTTTCCTCCCTTTCCCTATCCTAGTTCACCTACAGTCTTTGAATCTATTTCCACACTCTTAGCCCCCAGGAAAACTAGCCCACCCTTTCCTGCTTGCCACAAAGCTGCCTTTCCAGGGAAGGGAGGGCCTTTTGAATTCAAGTACAGAAAATCATATTAAAAAAAAAAAAAGCCTTCAACTGGTTGCTAGGGTTTTGTGTATCCTGCCTACGGAGCTTTCCTAGGAAAGAGACTCGTCTCTATAGAAACTGCCACGTCACAGGAGCTCTGTACCAGCTCTGGGACCAGCGTCTCTTCCAGAACAGGCTTCCTATCAAAACCTCTCTCACTGAGATGAGTGCCTGGGGACTAGGGAGAGACAGGACGCTGGAGTCATTGATGGCTTTAAATCAATCTCTTCATCTTTTTTTTTTCCTTTTCCCTTCCTTCATATTGCAAACAGATGGAGGAGGCATTTCCAGTCATAAAGAGCATTTCTGTCTGTATCTCTACTTTTCTTCTTACCCATGGGAAGATAAGGCTCTACCACACTCGCTTATCTAACTTGAACAGAGTGGCAGCTTAGAGGGAGTGCATTTGAACAACACTCCAGGCCCCCATCTTGTTAATGAGGACTCAAGGCTATCTCAGACCTGCATCTCAGAAAGCTCTCAACTCAACCCAAGCAAGTTCAAGCTGAGGGAGTTTGGGGTATGTGGGATCCTCTTCCATATCTTACAGAGGAATTCAAGATCATCTAGGCAAAATTATTATCCTCCTACACTAAAATGTAAGTAGCCCTTGCCTTATAAATAGGGTCATCATATACTTTACCACACAAAATGGGACATCTATGAGGGGACTTTTAATAATTATGCTGGGACAATAGCCACATATCAGGAGTGCATGGACTTGGGCTACTCCACTTAATAATTGGAAACAAGTACTTTACAAACAATACACATGAGGAAATAGCTTCCCTGAAGACCTTGCTGCTCCCCAAAAATGGAGAAATTTGGGAAATTGGAAGCATTTGAAGACCAGATGGGTTCAGAAGTGAGAAAAGAAATGACATTGTTGAAGGATTAGCAGATAGATTTTCAAGAAGAAAGATTTTTGTATATAAAGTATTTTATACATGTGTATCTAAGGAGAAATACCTACCAGGAGTACACGATAGTACGTCTCCACACACCCTCCTCAACATGTGTCTTCTTCATTCTTTAAGCTGTTGTCTCTCCATTGTCCTTTAGAACTAGGCTGTTCTTACCTCTGGCTCCTCCTGCTCTGTTCACAGTGAGACTTTTATTTCCTCAAAACTTTGGTGCTGACTTGAAGAAGACAAACACAGTGACTGTCTCAGGCCTGTGTATGAGGAAGGGGCCAGAGCTGCAAGATGGAGGGAGCTGGCTTCTTCAGAATATGTTATAAAAATCTCTTAAGGCATGAGAGGGACAGAAGATGGCGGCGTAGGAGGATGCTGGGCTTACCTCCTCCTGCCAGTCACTTAGATTCTACCCACATCTGCCTAAATAACCCAGAAAACCGCCAGAAGACTAGCAGAATGGATTCTCCAGAGCCAAGCGTAGACGAGAGGCCCAGGGAAGAGGGTGGGAAGGGCGGAGAGGCGGTGTGAGTTACACGGACTGGTGGGAGGGAGCCAGGGCAGTGGAGGGGCAGCCTGCCCTGCAAGGCGGAATCCCCAAGTCTGGCTTGCAAAAGTGGAGGGTCCAGACTGCATGAGACTTAACAGCCAGCGGGACTTAACATCTGGAATGTTAATAGTCAACAGCTCTGCTGGGAGAGCAGGAGGGTGAGAGGACACCGGGAGGGAGAGGTGTTGAGCGCCGGAGTACAGAGCTCAGCTTGGCGGGGAACAAAGGCGCTGACCAGCACCATCTCCCTTGCCCATCCCCCAGCCAAAATCCCAAAGGGAACCGGTTCCTGTCACTGAACTTGCTTGCATCGCACAAACACCCAATGCTGTGCTTCTGTGGATCCATCCCTCCGACGGGTCTGCCTCCCTCCTGGTGCTGCAGGGCCCCTCCCTCAGGGGACCACCAACAGCAAAGCAAAGCGAACTGAACCTGTCCCTCCCACCCCTGTGCACCACCTTGTGGATCCACCCTGGCTAATACACCAGATCCTATCAAAGCAGCATCACAAGCCTGGCAGTGTGCAAGTAGCCCAGACAGGGGCCACACCATTCCACAGTGAGTCCTGCCCCTGGGAGAGGGGAAGGTAAGGTACACACCAGTCTGACTGTGGCCCCAGCAGTGGGCTGGGGACAGACATCGGGTCTGACTGCGGCCGCCCACCAACACAAGTTACTCCAGACAGCACAGGGGAAGAGCCCTGCAGTTCCCCGAAACTCCAGGGACTATCCAAAATGACGAAACAGAAGAATTCAAAAGAAACTCCAGGAAATAGCAACAGCTAATGAATTGATCAAAAAAGATTTAAACAGTATAACGGAACAAGAATTTAGAATAATAGTCATAAAATTAATCACTGGGCTTGAAAAAAGCATAGAGGACAGCAGAGAATCTATTGCTACAGAGATCAAGGGACTAAAAAAATGGTCATGAGGAACTAAAAAATGCTATAAATGAGGTGCAAAATAAAATGGAGGTGGCCATTGCACAGATTGAAGAGGTAGAGGAGAAAATAGGTGAAGTAGAAGATAAAATTATGGAAAATGAGGAAGCTGAGAAAAAGATAAAAAATCCAGGAGTATGAGGGGAGAATTAGAGAACTAAGTGATGCAATCAAACAGAACAATATCCATATCATAGGAATTCCAGAAGAAGAAGAAGAGTGAGAGAAAGGGGCGGAAGGTGTACTTGAACAAATCATAGCTGAGAACTTCCCTGATCTGGGGAAGGAAAAAGGCATTGAAATCCAAGAGGCACAGAGAACTCCCTTCAGATGTAACTTGAATCAATCTTCTGCACAACATATCATGGTGAAACTGCTCCCACGGTCAGAGACTGGGCTTAGAGTCTGATGGTGCAGGTTATATATAGGTCTACAGCCCCACTGCTCACTTGTTCCATCAACTTTGAAAACGTAACCTAGTGTTCTGGTTTTTTTCCCCACCATCTGTAACGTGGACTAATAATGCTTCCGACCTTGTGAGGATCAAATTAAGTCACATATGTACTTACACTTCAACAACTGAGCAATATCTAAAAGCTGTACATAAAACATGATTAAATAGTGAAAGGTCCTAATTTTATCTAATGGGAAACCATAACTTACTATATTTTCAGTTAACAAACATCTGACCTATTGATTTTGAAATCTGTCATGCCCTTGAGTTTGGGATTCTTGCAGACTGAAAGAACTTATGCCGATGTTGCCCACATGCTCAAAGAAAGAAAACCAGCCATGGCAAGGTTATCTTTAAGGATCAGCAAACAGAAGATGACTACCAAGTGTTTAGTGTGACACGTGCTGGGACTATCAGAGGAAGAGGGCCCTCAGCTCAGTATTGTCAGTAGAAACACCTATGTGGGATGCTTTGTTATACAAGTGAGATTCACTAGCGGGAGACTAAAGCTCACACTCTTCCCACAATGACACCTCCTCTCTTCTCCCATTTATTGAATGGCTCAATACATGAGCCCCAGCGTTTGGCAATGTAAACTTCTACATTCTAACAATTGCTGGACATGTGAGGCTTCTTTCATAATCTTCTGATGGGAAAAGTACCCACTTCACCAAGAGCACATCCAAATGATTAAAAATAAACCGGAAGTGTGTGAGGACTGAGGGTACCACAAAGCCCCAACAGTAAAACTTCATGGCCAGGAGACTAATTTATGGAAATGATTCCATTGGATGCCTTTCAAGTAAAAGGGAGAAGCAATGGACTTTTTTACAGATTAGCTTCATGTGTGATCAGTCTCCTTTTAAAAGGTGAAGCCGTATTCTCCTTTTCCATGCCCCTTCTGGCCTTTCCTTATAGGTTTTAGGACTATTTACAATCCATTCTATGTGTAAAGGGCCCTTAAAGCTATTCTTCATGACTCTTTTCTCTTTCAGTTACTCTCCTAGCCTGCTTTTCTTTTCTTGAAGATAGAAAATCCTATTTCATTTTCTCTTAAAAAGAGTCACCTCCATAACTCTCAGTTTGTTCACATTTTTTGGAAGTCCTAACACTGTTACGTGACAAAACCTCCAAGTAAGTGCTTATATTCTTTGACCTATTAGTCCTAACCTTGGGAAATGGTTCCAAAATAACTCAAAAGAAGAAAAATAAAAGAAAAACTACATGTAAAAAAGATGTATCTGGGAAAATATTGGAAAATGCCCAATGGTAAGGTCAAATAAACCTGTACCAGATTTATAAGATAAAACATCACACAATTTTAAGGAGAAAAGGGAAAACTTTGTGGAAACATTTTTAAATTGCTTCTCAGGGAAAAATAAAGAATGCCAAGTAGTACACGTATTACAATTGCATAGCAATTATGTTCATAAATGGAAATAAATAATTAGGAGAGAACAGAGGGAGAGAAAGGGCACAATTCCTATGGAGCTGCTTTAATAATAAGCATGAAAAGAAAGATGTCTTCACTGGCTCCCACCATGCAGCTCATCCTTCTTTCCTAACCTCCCAGCCCATTCCAGAATCATGTCAGAAAAAGGGAGGGTTTTGCATCAAATAACATGAGAATTTTTGTTTGCTAAAGACTAAATGTGAGCTTTTGACAGCTTCCCAGTGGCCCTTCCAATCACCCCAGCTGCCACTAGAATAGGATCCTTTCTTGGCTTCCTATAAATATTGCACAGTTGGTATTAAATAAAGGTATTTTTAAAGTTTATTTATTTTGATAGAGAGCACACATGTGCATGCAAGCAAAGAAGGGGCAGAGAGAGAGGGAGAGAGAGAGAACCCCAAGTAAGCTCCATGCTGTCAGTGCAGAACCTGACACAGGACTTGACCCCACAAACCACCAGATCTATGACCTGAGCTGAAATCAAGAGTCAGATGCTAAATAAAGCATCCCGAGGCACCCCTAAATAAAGGTAGTTTTAACTTTTTTGAGAGAGAGAGAGAGTAGGGGAGGAAAAGAGAGAGAGGGAAAGAGAGAATCACAGGACACTCTACTCAGTGCAGAGCCCAACGCGGGGCTCAATCTCATGAACTATGAGATCATGACGTGAGCCAAAATCAAGAGTCCAAAGCTCAATCGACTAAGCCACCCAGGTGCACCAGGTATTTTTATAATTAAAAAAAAAGGGGGTGACTTCATTTCCCTAAAGCAGGACCCATTCTGGGGCTTGAGAGTGGGGGTTGGGATGGGGAGTACAGCATGCCCCTTGTTAATGTATTTAAAACTTTTTACTGAAAAGATTTCCTTTTACTAATATGTCATTAACACTGTTCCCAAATTTTGATAAAAACAGGGACTTGAATCACACCATAAATCAAAATCATGGACAGACTATACTAATTTGGTGGAGCTCAAACATAAATAGTTTATTTGTTGAGCCATAAAGCTAACTTTTAAAAAATAAACTATTTTAAATTGGAACAAAACCTACTTAACAGTAAAATAGGACAACAGCATTAAAATAATCTATGAAATGCACAAATGCATTATTCATTCTTTAAATCACTCACTTTAAACCATAATTTTTTCCCCTAAATTCACATCTATTTTGTCATAGGTGGGGTGCTGGTATATTGTACTTACTGCCTAGCACTAAGTATTTGTCTAAATACTTTATGTTAATTAACTCCTTTATTATGCCAGTAACCCTACGATGTAGGTCGGATATTAACCACATGCTACAGATATGAAAAATCAAGGGTCAAAGGGGTCACACTGCTAGTAAGTGAAGGAGCCTGGAGTCAAACCTGAGCTGTCTGACCCTCAGGTGTGTGCTCTAACGACCACATAGAGAAGTCACCTTTGTCAAATCAGTGTTCTTAGCTTTGACCTTATAGTGCCCAGGCACAAGTCTCCAGGGAAGGGTTCCAGGAAAGGAAGGTGGCATTGTCAGGCAGGAAACAGGCAAGGTGAGGAGCCAGAAGAACCACTGCTTGGCCAACCCAGGCAAGACACTGAAGCCTATTTGGGACTCAGTTTTCTTGTTCTTAAGCAAAATGTTTGCCTACTGGGGTTCACACACTTTGTAACACTTGTTACAAAGACAAATTTTGTCAAAGAGCTAACTAAATTATAAACACAGCATACATTGAGTATTATTTCTTCCCAATGTTAACATTTCCAAAGACCTGAATTGCAATGGAAAGGTTGCTAAAATTTATCGCAACCCTTGCAACCCTCTCTAGTTTATTTTTAAATTTTTAATTTATTTTGTTTATTAATTATATTAACATACAGTGGTATATTAGTTTCAGGTGTCCAATATAATGATCCAACAATTCTATACTTTCCTCAGTGCTCATCATGATAAGTGTATTCTTAACCACCCCCCCTCACCTATTTTACCCATCCTCCCACCCAATTCTGCTCTGGTAACCATCAGTTCTCTGTATTTACGAGTCTGGTTTTTGTCTGTCTTTTTTTCCCTCTTTATTTGTCATTTTTTTGTTTGTTTCTTAAATTACACTTATGAGCAAAGTCATATGGTAATTATCTTTGTCTGGCTTATTTCACTTGGCATTATATCTTCTAGTTCCATCCATGTTGTTGCAAATGGCAAGATCTCATTCTTCCTTATGGCTGAGTAATACTGCATTTTATATATATATATATATATATACATATATATATGTATATATATATGTATATATATATGTATATATATGCACATTTTTTTTTTCCATTCGTCTATCAGTGGACACTTAGATTGCTTCCATATTTTGGATATTGTAAATAATGCTGCAATAAACATAGGGGTACATATATTTTTTTGAATTAGCATTTTCATTATCTTTAGATAGATACCAAGTAGTGGAATTACTGGATTATATGGTATTTCTGTTTTTATTTCTTTGAGAAATATTCATATTGTTTTCCACAGTGGCTGCACCAATTTACATTCCCACAAACAGTGCATAGGGGTTCCATTTTCTCCAAATCCTCACTAACACTTGTTATTTCTTATCTTTTTGATTCTAGCCATTCTGACAGGTGTAAGGTGATATCTCATTGTGGTTTTGATTTGCGTTTCCGTGATGATGAGTGATGTTAAACATCTTTTCATGTGTTTCTTGGACATCCGTATGTCTTCTTGGAAAAAAATCTATTCAGTTCCTCTGCCCATTTAAAAAAATGTTTATTTACTTTGAGAGAGAGAGAGCAGTAGGAGGGGCAGAGAGAGAACTCCAAGTAGGTTTCACACTATCAGTGCAGAGCCCAAAGCAGGGCTTGAACTCAAGAACCATGAAATGCTGACCTGAGCTGAAATTGAGTCTGACACTTCAATGACTGAGCAACCCAAGAACCCCTCCTCTGCCCATTTTTTAATTGGATTATTTTTTTTGGTGTTGAGTTGTACAAGTTCTTGATATATTTTGGGTATGAACCCCCTTTTGGGTATATCATTTGCAAATATCCTCTCCCATTCAGTCGGTTGCCTTTTTTTTTTTTTTTTTTTTCAACGTTTTTTATTTATTTTTTGGGACAGAGAGAGACAGAGCATGAACGGGGGAGGGGCAGAGAGAGAGGGAGACACAGAATCGGAAGCAGGCTCCAGGCTCTGAGCCATCAGCCCAGAGCCTGACGCGGGGCTCGAACTCACGGACCGCGAGATCGTGACCTGGCTGAAGTCGGACGCTTAACCGACTGCGCCACCCAGGCGCCCCAGTCGGTTGCCTTCTTGATGATTCGGTTTCAAGTTGTATACAAGGAACCATTTGCCCCCAGTTCTTTTGTCTGATTTTGTTTTTCTCATTCATCAGCCTGCAAAAGGATAAACATAGGGGAGTTGAGGAGTCTCAATTCTTTTTTACTTGGTGTTTTCCCCTGTTAATCTCCCTGTTTTAAAATCACTTTCTCTAATCTATGGACTGAGAAATGAAACCAAGCTTGTTGGAATTATGCCTAAAACAAGAGAATAAGAATTTCTCTGTACTTTAAAAAAAAATTTTTTAATGTTTATTCACTTTTGAGAGACAGAGAGAGACAGAGTGTGAGTGGGGGAGGGCAGAGAGGAGGGGGACAGAATCCAAAGCAGGCTCCAGGCTCTGAGCTGTCAGCACAGAGCCCGATACGGGGCTCAAGCCCATGAACCCTAAGATAACAACCTGAGCTGAAGTCGGACACTCAACCGACTAAGCCACCCAGGCACCCCTCTCTACTTTTTTTGTAATCAGCAAATACTTTACAATTTTATAAGTGGAAAGAGATAAAAAAAAAATACATCTAAATATTTAAGGTGGTCACTTTGAGAGATAGGATTGAGGTCAAATTCTTTTACCTTTTATTTAAAAACTTTCTCCTATTATGAGATTTATTTTATGACAGAAAATTATACCGATATATAAGAAAGAAGTCTAAAAAATTCTCTAGGCACAAAACCTTTCTTCCCATAATGAGGAACTAAGCTTATATGTATGTTTATATATATACTATATATATGTGTATATATGCTATATATATATATATACACATATATGTATATACACATAGTATATGCTATATATACATATACATACAATATATAACATAATATACATGGGGAGCCAAACATTGGCTGAACTTCTTACTAAAGTGTAAATGGTTGAGACATGACTTAGGAACAACTTCAAGTAAAGAAGGGAAGAATGGAAACAGAACTCTGAGTGCCTATGTCTATATTTGTTGGGAGTAGGGGAGGAATTTGAAGTGAAAAGGTAGATAAGAAACAAGTTTCAAAGTCAGGAGGAAAATGCAGATCCCAAGATAAAGTGTTTGCTGCTACACATGACCAGCAGACCCAATGGCAGCTGTTCATCAGGCAGGGCCTTGTGTTCTATGTGCCCCTGGAGAGTATCACCCATGTTCCCAAGTAGGGGCCACTTGGCAATAGAGGCTAGAGGCCCCAGACTCGCTGGGATGCTGCCCCTTACCTTCCAGGACAAGGACAGGTCGGCTTATGTCTGAGCTCCTCTTGCTGCGCAGCCTGCCGAGGACCGTGGCATCTCACCAGGATCTGCTTCTCTGGAATTCTTTGGCATAAGCGTCTGTTCTATCCTCATCACTATAAACAGAAGCACTTGACTTTTAATTAATGGAAGCGGATGCATTTCTTTAATACACACAGAAGTAAAGATTGATTTATTCTTTTGCACACACGTAGGGACAACTTAATTTAATGGAGCTGAAGGCGGAGGGGAGAGGGTCTTAGCAAGACCCATCTGGCCCAGCTCCTATTTAGCATGGATCACTTCCCACTCATGACAGAGATGCTAATTGTGAGCACTACTTCCAAACACCATAGGATGTGGTGTAATTACACTGTTCATAAAAGAATTCCAAACAGGGTTCTGTTTTGAATCTGATGAAACATGATGAGAAATCCCTGTGGCAGATGACAACATTCTTCTTTCAATTAAGGGGATACTTGCTCAGAGTCATCCCCAAGACCATTAGGCACTGATTAAAGAGATTTATGGCCTCTGGAAGGACCAAACACGAATATTTTTCAACTAGAAAGTGTGGTAAAACTGTCTCCTTTGAGGACATCTGGGAGGACATTTATTTAAATGTGAGTATACAGAGGAATTTACTAGAACACTTTCCACCCAGATCTGAAAGTCAAATTGCCCAAATGCAAACCTCATTCACCCATTTCTTAGAAGGGTTTCATTCATGCCTTTCCTCCTCCAGTCACTCATTCATAAAAATGACCCAACAGATACTATGGAACATTATCATGAGTAAGGTGTAGGGCTTGGCTATGTCACACTGCAATGATGAATTAGAGGGACAGTTTTCCATAAGAGGACTCTGTATATTTGAAAGAAAAACATGTGACATTAGAAATTGTTAATTCAAGCTCAAACTTTCCCCCTTGCTAGGAATGTGACTTTGAGCAAATCCTTTCTCTCTGAGTCTCAAAGTCCTTAAAATGTGGAGAAGAATGCCTGCCTTTCAAACCTCATAGAACTGTTCTGAGTAAAATGATGTACACAAAATTTTACCATAAATTTCTACATAAATGCTAGAGGCTATTGATATTAAGACACTATCTAGGAGGGGAGATTTAAAGCACACAGAAATACCTACAGCACAAGGCAAAAAGCCAATGCTATTTTAATAGAGGTACAAATTTATTTATTGGTTCAAAATGTCTATTGAGCCCTAATATGCTCCAAATGATGTGCTCAAATGAAGTGCAGAGGAGTTTAGAAAAGGAAGAATTCATCTTGTTTTTTAATGTTCCCCACCAAGATTATTCACAAGATCTTAAAGTATCCCTACAATTATTAGTGTTGCTCTCATTCTTTCCAGCCATTAGAAAATTCATTGTGCAAAGTCTGATATTGTTCATTACAAGGGTCTGCCATTGCTCTGAAAACCATCTTACCCCAGCCTCTCCCTGCCCTTCTCCCATGTCTTTCTTGCCTGAAGAGAGGAAGGTGAGAGGATGGAGTAGCTTTGGACATGCATCGACCCACCTGGGTTCTGCCTTGTCCCGGTTGGTTGACCCCAGGAAAGTTACCAGGCATCTCTGGGTCTTAGGGATCTCCCCTGTCCAGTGGGAGAAATTATACTGACTTTGTAGGATCTTTGTGGGGTGAGAGCATTGTGTGGAAAGCTCATGGCTTGTTGAACACATTCAGCAACTGTAACTATTAGTATTGTAATAGTTATTAGTAATAGTAATAATTAGTAATAAATAGTAATAATTAGTAATAATTACTATTAGTATTGTAATGAAGGCCATTTTAATCCAGCCTCATTTCCTCCATTCATGTAATGAGTCACATTTGATAGAAGATTTGCTTCAACCAAGTCATAGATATTTTCTTCTTTCATTTATTGATTTGGGAGAAGAAATATGAATGTAGTTTCGGCAGTCTTCCAGCCAGTTATTAAAAAGATACAGACACAAGAAGATGGTCTGTTGTAGGGAGAGCACTTGGTGCTTCTTTTACAAGCAAAGAGTAGAGTCCTCTTTTCTTTCTGACCTATTTTTAACATCAGTTTGTTTCTCAACCATTTCCCATATGGCTTGGTTTATGTTTCTTCTACCAAAGGCAGGGGATGTCACTTTTTTGGTTTGGCCTCTCTAGTTTCAGTAATTAAATTTACAATTACAGTTGACATTTGAACACTTGCAGGATTTGGGGCACCCCCACCCCCGCCAGTTGAAACTTTTGCCTCCTCAAAACTTAACAGCCTACTATTGATGAAAGCCTCACTGATAATATAAACAATTGTTTAACACATATTTTGTATGTTATATGTATTATATACTGTATTCTTACAATCAAGGAAGCTAGAGACAAGAAAATCATGAGGAAGAGAAAATACATTTACAGTATTGTATTTTTTAAAAATCCACATATATGTGAATTCATGCAATTCAAATTCATGTTGTTCAAGAGTCAACTGTATATCTTACTTTCAAGCATATACTAAGACAGAAGTGGCAAATCATCCAATTGCTTTTAAAAAAAAAAAAGGTGCTACGAGAGACTCTCCTTCACCTGGTAGGTGCACAGTTGAAAATAAGATGATAGATAAGGAGGTGCTCTGCAGGCCATCAAGACAAGCTATAAAGCGCAAAGTGCTAATGCTTTTTCACGACTTCCTCTGAAAGTCAAGAGGAGTGCTGCCCTTAGTGATCCCAGAGAGACTGGGGAGAAGTAAGATTTGGGCCAGTCCTCTTCCAATCAACATTCAGGACCATAAGTTCAGTTATTGTGCTTTGCCACTCAGAAGGCAAACTTCCAAATTGGGCAGAGAACAAGAATTTGATCTGACAAATATAAGAGCTTCCACACAAGTTAATAGAACTTGGAATTATGGAGACACTTGAAAATAGCTTTGGGCTAAAGATTTTTTCCAAGACAGTTATTCTTGTTTCCTTGCAATTTTGAAAATGTCCAGAAAGTGTAAAGTGTATATCTGAGAATCCTGCCCAATAATCACTTCTCCATCCAGCAATACATGTGTTGTTTTGTTTTGTTTTGTTTTGTTTTGTTTTGTGGAGGAATTTTATTTGCCTTTTTCTATGGCCTCCTGTGCCATTTTGGGTCCTCTAAGAAGTAGATCCCAACCAGAATAAAAAAAATGCAGAAGGGAAATGTTTATAAAAGGGGCAGGGGAGAGGGAGCAGGAGTGAGCAGAGAGAGCCTTCAGATCCCTGTGCAGGGCTAATAGCTGTTCAAGGAGAGGGAAGAGGGGAGAACTGAATAGGAGAAGGTTTCAATGTTGGTGAAACTCTGATAACTTCTCAGCCAGACCAAGAGGGACCCCTGTGTAAACACTGCCCATTACAGGAGTCCCACCTGGAGCAGGTATGGCCCAGCTCTCAGCTCCTTCCCATGCTTGGTCACTGGCTAGCAGGAGCCCATGGAAAGCAAGGCCACAAAATGAATGCTGCATTAGAAACAAGGTGATAGCCCGAAGCTGCCCAGGAACCAGGAACTACTCTGCTCATTGCTGCTTCTCTTGAAAGGAGATCTGAGTGGAGTACTTCCATGGCTGCCATTTCCACAGAAATGCTAGAATTCTTTCCTTCTGATACACCAGAACCATTCAGGTGTATTATGAGAGCAAATGGGAAAGTTAACACAGCCCTGGAGCAACATGAAATAAATACTGTTGTCTGTTCATGTAAAAATAAACTGTTTCTGATTTTCTGATTTTTTTTTTGATTGGAATAGAAATAATGAAGAAGCCAAGTCAACAGCCTTAAACCATCTGCCTCTGAGACCTTATGAATCAGCTGTACCAAAGATACCATGTCTGAAACAGCACTGTAATCAGACCTACTATTTAAGGTTGTGGTAGTCTCCAGTCATCCATCCACTGCCTTCTAAAAAAAGACTTTGAACGGGATACTGTTTTTATTTACTTCAGAGGCTTCCAGTTGACCTTTCCCCACTATTCTCACTCTTACTTGCCCACAGTCCAGGAGGTCAGTACTCCAATTGCCAAGTATGGTTCCGTGGACCCTTGAGCCTACTGTAAACCAGACTAGCCAGGTCTCCATTCATTATGGGACTGTGAAAATATGTGGGGTCTTTGGGTGTCAATGTCAACTCAGACTCTGTGTCTAATACTTCTTGAAGTGTCTGAATATACATTTTCCCACAGCGCAGTCACCCAAGTACATAGCCATAGGTGTTTTTGAGGCAGGGCTGAGGAAGTCATTGTAGTTTATACTTGCCATCATGTTGCAGGGCCCTTCTCCTGGAGATCTGGCCACCTCTTCAGTCATTGGATTTCAAATCAGAAAACTGTCTCAGGGCTACTCACTGAGTAAATGATCATGACCTTCTATTGAGGTAACTGCCTTTAGTCTCCCTCTCCTCTATTCTTTTCCTCTTCTGATTGTACTAAGCAGTACATTTGGCTTCTTGTCTATTTAGTCACGTTCCCCTGACCATCTCCACAATTCTCTGTGGTCAAGGGCCCTTGGCTGCCTCTCTGACATTGCCAGGCTAATATTATGGTAATTGCAGCCCCCTAGCTCTAGTGGTCCAGTGCTGCCACCTGGCCTCTATTACTTCCAGGCTCCACTTCCCATTGCTATCAGTAAGCCCAGCTTTGTCCTGCCACTACTGAACTTCGTAGCATATTCCTGATGGTCCTGATGAAGACTGTGTCCTCTGAACTCTCCAATGCAATACAGTCCCTCTGGTGGGTCTTCTGATCTCACATAAACTACTGATTCTAGTATTCTTTCCTTCTGAATTTTAAAACTCCTTCTTTTACCATCTGCCAGGACATAAGTAAAATTTGGAGGGGTATCCTCCCAGATGCCCCCCATCCAAAGTTTCATGGTCCAAAGTTTTCCCAGCTAGGGCCCAGACCTTAGCATAATGGCCTTGTCTTGGTTGAGCATTTAATTGTCTCTGGAGCTCTAAGAAACTGTTAGATCCAGACTCTTCATCTATGATCTTTATTCCATTGTAGGAGATGAGAGACTGTGTAAGTTTCCAGAGAGGCTGTACAGTCCTCACACTTAGTCCTGAATTGTTTGTTAATGGCCCTAAGTTTCTGTTTATCCCTCTCCAGTGTGTCAGTACAATTTAGTAACAACTGGCCTTGGAGTTGTTTCCCTCATGTATTTCAAATGCCTGAATCACTTCATTGGCAAAGACATTCTCCTCCATGGGGACATTTTTCTAGGTCACTGACCATGAAACCTTCAGCATTTGAGGCATACCACTTTATTCCGGGAACTATCCTTATACCACATTTCATTTGGGCTAGGATTCTTTTTGCTAGCCATGAGGTGAGTGAGCTAGTCTCCAAAACCCCATTCTATGTACCAACTGTAAAAGCGTGAGTGCTCCAAGTAGGGACACCAAAATAGAATTCGATGTGTTAGAGATTCATTGGGGGAATGTTTGTGAAGAAGGAGCAGAAGTAGGTGGGGATTGTCTTCAGAGTGTGATGTTTAAAAGAAGAGAGTTAAGAAGGGATAGGAAGGAGAACCCAGACTGCAGAGCAGATCTGAGAAGACCTAGGCAGATGAGGAGCCCCAGAGGAAATATTTCCTATCATAGGAGTTTTATGTCTGATAGGAATGTTATGGCTTTGGTGTCTCTACTATGGTCAGTCCTGGCTGGAGGCAAACCAGAGAGAGCATGGCCTCAATGTGAATGTCTGCAGGAGATCTGAATTTGTAGCATCTTGAAGATACCTGCCAGCTACCCTCTTTGCAGCAGGTTCTCTCGAAAGGGTATCTCAGCAGCATACCTCAGTGGTTGACACATCTCCCCACACAGAGATAGAAAGCCAGGTATATGGATGTAAAGCCAGTGGCTAACCTCCAGTGGGATGGAAACCTGGAGAACTAAATTAATTCTCCTTTGGTTATGTGGAAGAATTCAAGCCATGGATGAGGCCTTCTTTGGGCCATTTTGGGGGAGTATTATTCTACGGTGTCTCCTAATTTCTTTGGCTCTGTCAGAATTCTCACCCTTATATTTGCTGGGCTTTTGTATGTAGAGTAAGATCTTCCTGTCTGCTATCTAATTAGCTGTGGCTCAGACATCTAGAGGAATGCTAGGGTCAAACCAGGTGGTCTTAGAGGCTCAAGAAGGTATTTTTCCTCTGAGTTCAAAGGGAAAATTTAAGCACAGAAAAAGATTAGCTTACTGTGATCAAATGTGACCAAAATATCTCTTTCTAAACACCTGATCTTAGACTTCGCTTAATTTTTATGCTGAATGCAGAGTATATCCTCTCTGATAGTCCATCTTCAAAGACTTGAGGTCTAATTTGTTTAAGGAAGCAAACAAACGAAGGCTTAGAAATTGAAAGCAAGTAAATCAAGTAAATTCTCCCTAAGTTGAGGCTGATGAAAGAGGCTGCCTGAGCAATTAGCTCTAAGCATTGCTGTATGGAACGATGGGTTTTTCGGGAAGCCCGTTTAGAGGGAGTTATAAATAAAACCTTCCAAGACTAGAACATAAGAAAAACCACAGTCCTTAGTGAGGAGGCAGGCAAATGAGGAGCATAAAGCTCATAGCCAGACAGGGCATTTTGGGGATGTATGTGGGCTTCAGAGGGCAGCCTGGGCTCTCCTTCCATCTCATGGGAAGACTGCAAGCAAGTTGTCTGATACCTTGTGAGCCTCCATTTCCTTATGTATAAAATGAAGAGAAATGTCTCTTGTTTAGTGTGGAGATAAAGGAATTAAGAAACACAACACAGAACAGCACAGTAAGAATGAGTTCTGGGGTCAGAAGTCCCAACTCTCCATCCCTCATTCAACCTTGATGAAGCTACTGAACCTCTCTGTGTCCTAGCTGCCTCTTCTTAAAATGGAAGCCATGATACCAAGTCATGGAGTTGTTGTGACTGTTCAGTCAAAAATGCGTATGAAGTATTTAGCACAGTGCTGCATAACACATGCCATTGGTCTCCCACCCATCTTACTGTTCAGGGATCGCCAGCTCCACTTCCAATTGCCGATGTCTGCATTTCTTTTCTGAGAGCATGTTCTTGCTGCCCGACCAGCTCTGCTGTCCAAGAGGTGGGCTCAGTATGCCAGAGAATGAGTGTCCCTCCAAGAAACAGCCCTCAACTGATGTATAATGATAGTTACATAAATGACCCAGTAACCTTCCCTCTGAGGTAGGATAACTCAGGTATTGTCTCATGTTCTTCCAGTGGGAAGTGGCCCCCAAATGCACCTTTTACTGGCTGACTTTTCCTCCCTGTCTCACTTCCCTGCTCCTCTACCAATTTTTCGTCTATCTTCCAAATGAATTGGGAGAGGCTTAATTTGCACTTGAATTATTTTTTTTTAATTTTTCTTAATGTTTATTTTTGAGAGAGAAGGAGACAGGGCATGAGCAGGAGTGAGGCAGAGAGAGAGGGAGACACAGAATCCGAAGCAGGCTCCAGGCTTTGAGCTGTCAGCACAGAGCCTGATGCAGGGCTCGAACCCACGAACCATGAGATCATGACCTGAGCTGAATTCAGCTGCCCAACCAACTGAGCGACCCAGGCACCTCACTCTTGAATTCTTTTTACAGAGTCTACTTCTAGGGGAACCTAAGACAGCCCTCCCCAACACAAACAATCAATAAAGCTAGCTGTGATTATTATAAGAAATGTGCTTTATAAAATAGAAGTCATTATGTAAATATTAGTAGTAATAAAACTTTGTCAAATTCTTAGTAGAAAAAGAAGGCATCCAACATCACACATTGTTGACATCTAGAAAGAACCCTGAAAATCACCTTGGTCATTCCTACTAGCAACTTCCCACCCTCACCCATTTTAGCACCCTCCACAATATATTCATACTGCATCTTGGCACTCTGCCTTCTAATAGTATATTATGAAGTAGCTTTCTGGGGTGAACTAAAACAAAGACATGTCTCCACAATGACTTCTTACCTTCTCAGGTCACCTTGTTAACTTTCTCAGCCAAAGCTGTGTTGGAGTTGGCTATGCCAAAGGGAAAACAAGGAGGTGAAACAAAGAACCTAGCCAGTCCACAAAAGGCTGACAGCCCCTAGGCTGGCTGGAGTTGCCAGTGTGCAACTTGGCCCTAAACTTCTGTCTTAGCCATCTGTACTCCCTCAAGTCTGCCCAAAGCGCTTGGTAAAAGCACACCCTTAATAGGTCAGCATAGGGCCCAGCTTCTGCCCACGGATAAGATCACAGATTCTGCAGCAGCCTCACTGCTGCCTCCTCTGCACCCTAGGCCCAAACCAAGGCTGTTCCCGTGAATCCAACCCAAGGCATGTAATTGAATGAATGCTGCTTTACACAGAAATGAAATATGGCCCAGAAAGGTCTTCACTTCAGTTAGTTCGGAAATGCCGAATGCCGACACACCACTTCCCAACAGGTGGGCTGGCCTGTATCTCACAAGGCCATTGACCACCAGTGTAGTAAGGTGGCTAATGGGGAGGGCCGAGGAGGTGTGATACCTTGAGCCTCTTTTTCCGGGCAGGGGTAAACCTGTAATTGTATGCTTCAGTTTAGCACATCAGAAGTTTGTTTATGTAATCTAGAATTAACCTTCACAAGGGCAGAGGTGTTTCTGTCAGTTTGTGTACAGTTCTATCACTATCACCTAGAACAATGCCTGATATATAGCAGATACTCAATGGTTTCTTGTTTCTTTTTAAGCTATAATTTACATATAAAGAAATGCACAGATCTTAAGTGTTTGGTGAGTTTTGCAAATGTACATACCCAATTAATCCAAACCCTAAAACAAAGCACACAAGATATAGAATATTACTATCACTTCAAAATGTTCCCTAAAGCCCCCCAAGTCTTTGCCAGAGACAACTGTTGCCTGGATTTCTATCACCATTGATTATGTTAGACTTTTAAAAATGGAATTATAATATGCTTTGTACTCTTTGATGTCAGACTTCTTTTGTTCCACTTAATATTTTTGAGATTCATCCAGTTGCTTGCAGGTTTCAGTAATTGATTTCTTTTTATTGCTGAGCAGATTACACTTATGAACGTGCTTGTCTGTTCTCCTGTGGTAGATGTTGGAGTTGCCAGATTTTGGCAATCATGACTCACGCAGCTATGAATATTCTTATAGAGGCGTTTTTGTGGACATATGTTTTCATTTCTCTGGATAAATACCTAGGAATGGATTTCTGGGTCATGGGATAGATACATGTTTAACTTGGTGAGAAAGAGCCAAACATTTATCTGAAAAGATTGTGTCAGCAAATATACATTCTTGCTAATATTTGGTGTTCTTTTCTATTTTAGCCACCTTACAAAGTGAAAGAGAATCTCAGTGTGGTTTTAATTTGCATTTCTCTTATGGCTAGTGATATTAAGCATATTTTCATGTGCATGCAGATCATTTGCGTATCTTCTTTTGTGAAGTGTCTGTATAACTCCTTGTTCAATTTTTATATGGGCTTGTGGGTTTTTTTTTTATTACTGATACTAAGGATTTCTTTAAATACTCTGGTTACAAATCGTTTGTCAGAAAAGAAGTAAGTCTGCCTCAGACCAGAAGAAAGCTGAGCAGTTTTTGCTTTGGAGAAGTCTAATTTTGCAAATTCTTTTTCTTGTGGTTACTGCTTACTATCTGCTGCTTAAAAAACAAAATGAAACAAAACAAAAAAACAACGACAACAAGAAACTTTGCCTATCCTAAGCTCACAAAGGTATTCTTCTAACTTTCCTTAAAGAGGCTTAGGAAACCTTCAGGTCTATGATTCATCTCAAGGTTAAGTCTAGTATATGGTATAGGTAGTACTTGGGGTTCATTGATTTGCTGAATAGTTAATCCAGCATCATTTGTAGAAAAGGCTTTCCTTTCCCTGTTGATTTGCTATGGTGCCTTTATAGAAAACCAAGTGACTCTATATGCGGAATCTTACTTCTGCGCAGTTGATCTATTTGTCTATCCTTATGTCACTACCAACTGTCCTAATTACTTTGGTTTTAAATTTACTCTTGAAAGTAGGGAATTTAAGTTCTCCAACTTTGTATTTTTTTCAAGGTTTTTTTTTAAAGTTTTATTTATTTTTTCAGAGACAGAGAGTGCAAGTGGGGGAGGGGCAGAGAGAGAGGGAGAGCAAGGATCTAAAGCAGGCTCTGTGCTGACAGCAGAAAGGCCCAGGCGGGGCACTGATTTATGAACAATGAGATGATGACCTGAGCCCAAGTCAGATGTTTAATGGACTCAGCCACCCAGGTGCCCCTCAAGATTGTTTTCACTATTGTAGTTCCTTTTTATTTTTATCTAAATTTTAGTATCAGCTTGACAGTTTCTACCAAAACAAAAAAACAAAGAACAAAAGCAAACAAAAAAAGACTTGCTGGGATTTTAATTGGGATTACACAGAATTAGAAGCAGGCTCCAGACTCTGAGCTGTCAGCACAGAGCCTGACGATAGGGCTCGAACTCACAAACTGCAAGATCATGACCTGAGCCAAAGTTGGTTTCTTAACCAACTGAGCCACCCAGGCACCCCTCTTCCCACTACATTTTAAAAATATTTATTCCAGTATAATTAACATACGGTACTATATTAGTTTCAGGTATACAATATAGTGACTCAACAATTCTATACGTTACTCAGTGCTCATCAGGGTAAGTGCACTCTTAATCCCCTTCACCTATTTCACCCATCCCTCCACCCCCCACCCCCCACACCTACCCCCCAACCAGTTTGTTCTCTATATTTAAGTCTGAGTTTTCTGTCTTTTTTTTCTTTGTTCATTTGTTTCTTAAATTCCATGTATGGATGAAATCATATGGTATTTGTCTTTCTCTGACTTATTTCACTTAGCACAATATCCTCTAAATCCATCCAGGTTGTTGCAAATGGCAAGACTTTGTTCTTTGGCTTATATTCCATTGTATACAAACACACCACATCATCTTTATTCATCTATGGATGGGCACTTGGGTTTCCATATCTTGGCTATTGTAAATAATGCTGCAGTAAACATAGGGGTGTGTCTATCTTTTCAAATTAGTGCTTTCATATTCTTTGGGTAAATATCTAGTAGTGAAATTACTGGATCATATGGTAATTCTATTTTTAATTTCTTGAGGAATGTCCACATTATTTTTCCATAGTGGCTGCACCAGTTTGCAACTCCTACCAACAGTGCATGAGGGTTTTTCTCCACATCCTTGCCCATGCTTGTTTCTTGTGTTTTGATTTTAGTCATTCTGACAGGTATGAGGTGATACCTTATTGTAGTTTTGATTTGTATTTCCCTGATGATGAAGGATGTTGAGCATCTTTTCATGTGTCTGTTGGTCATCTGTATGCCATATTTGGAGACATATCTGTTCATGTCTTCTGCCCATTTTTAATCAGATTGTTTTTTGGTGCTGAGTTGTAGAAGTTCTTTGTATATTTTGGATATTAACCTGTTATAGGATATATCATTTACAACTATCTTCTCCTATTTGGTGGGTCGTCTTTTTGTTTCATTGATGGTCCTTCACTGTGAAGAAGCTTTTTATTTTTGGTGTAGTACCAGCAGTTTAATTTTGCTTTTGTTTCCCTTGACTCAGGAGATGTATCTAGAAAAATGTTTCTATGGCTGATGTCAAAGAGATTGTTATCTGTGTTTTCTTCTTAGGAGTTTTATGGTTTCAAGTTTCACATTCAGGTCTTTAACTCATTTTCAGTTTATTTTTGTGTGTATGGTGTAATAAAGTGGTCCAGTTTCATTCTTTTGCCTGTAGCTACCCAGTTTTCCCACTCCCATTTGTTGAAGAGACTTTTTCCCCTTTGTATGTTCTTGCCTCCTTTGTCATAAATTAATTGACTATATAAGTGTGGGTTTATTTCTGGACTCTCTATTCTGTTCCGTTGATCTATTTGTCAGTTTTTGTGCCAGTACTGTTTTGATTACTATAGGTTTGTAGTATATCTTGAAATCTGGGATTCTTATACCTCTATTTTTCTTCTTTTTCAGGATTGCTTTGGCTATTCAGGGTCTTTTGAGGTTCCAAATAAATTTTAGGATTGTTTGTTCTAGTTTTCAAAAAAATGCTATTGGTATTTTGACAGGGATTACAATAAATCTGTAGATTGCTTTGGGGGGAATTGCTTTGGATCTTTAGAAAAACTGGGAAAAATGACATCTTAACAACACTGGGTCTTATCAGTCATGAACAGGGTGTATCTTTCCATTTATTTATGTTTTCTTCATTTGTTTCAACAATGTTTTGTAGTTTCTAGTTTTTAGTATAGGGATGTTACACATGTTCTGATAAACCTAGTCCTCAGTATTTTATGCTTTGTAATGCCATTGTAAACATAAATATGGAGTTTTATATTTCATTTGACAATTTTTATTCCTGGTATATGGAAATACAATTGATTTTTAGTTACTTTATGTGCTGTGTCCTTGCTAAATTCACTTATTAGTTTTAATAGTGTTTGGTAGATTCCTTTGGAATCAGATTATTTGTGTATACAGCTACATCTTCTGTGAATAAAGATAGTTTTACTTCTCTTTTCCCATCCTTCTTTTTTTTTTTTTTTAATCTTTCCTTTTTGCCCTGGTTAAGATCTCCAGTACAATGCTGAATACATGTAGTGAGACAGATACCCTTGCCTTATTACTGATGGTAGGGGGAAGTACATTCAGTATTTTACTTTTGTTGTATGATGTTAGCTATAGAGATGGCTTTTATCAGGATGAGGAAGTTTTCTTTCATGCCTAGTTTGTTGAGAGCTTCTATTTTTGTCATGAATGGATGTTGGAATTTAGTCAAATCATTTTCTGAATTTCTTGAACTAATCATATTTTTTCTTTTTCTGTTAATGTGCTGACTTCTATTGATTTATTAATATTATACCAATCTTGCCTTCCTGGAACATCCCCCCACTTGGTCTTGATGTATTATCCTTTTTATATATTGTTTGATTCAATTTGCTAATATCTGTTAAGGACTTTTGCATCTTGGCTTAGGAAAGATATTGGTCTATAATTTATTTTTTCAATGTCCTTGTCAGCTTTTGATATCAGGGTTATGGTGACCTCATAAAGTCAGTTAGGAAGTGTCCCCCTTTTCCTCTCTATTCTGAAAGTATGTTTAGAATTGATATTATTTCCTACTCAGAAATGTTAGAACACATCTGTGAAACTATTTGGACTGGAGTTCTCTTTGTGTGAAAGTTTTAATTATAAATTCAATTTCTTAAACAGATATGTGGCTATTCACATTTTATAGTTCTTGTGCTATAAGTTACATCTTCTAGTAAATTTGGCTAGTTTATCTTAATTTCCAAATTCATTTCCATAAAATTTATTCATAATATTTTATTATTATCCCTTCAATGTCTATAGTTATCCCTTCAATGTCTATAGGAGTTGTAGTGATGTCTCTTTCTTTAATGATATTATTAATTTATATTTTCTGTCTTTTCTCTGTCCATCTTGCTCTGGATTCATAGATTTCATCAATCTTTTTCAATGAAACAATTTTTTGTTTTGTTGATTTTGCCATTGTCTTACTGATTTGCACTCTTTATGTTTTTTATATTCTTATTTTGGTTTAATTTGCTCTTCTTTTTCTAGCTTTCTAGGTAAAAGTTAAATTATTTATTTTATACCTTTCTTGTTGTCTAATATAAGGATTTAATGCTATAAATTTCAAAGTATTTCTTTGGTTGCATCCCACAAATTTTGACATGTGCTCTCAATTCCATTCAGTTCAAAATATTTTTTTATAAAGTTTTTAATTTTAACTCCAGTATAGTTAACATACAGTGCTCTATTAGTTTCAGGTACACAATTTAATGACTCAACAATTATATACATTACTCGGTGCTCATCATGTTATGTGTACTCTTTAATCCCAATCACCTATTTTACCTGTCTCCCCACCCACCTTCCCTCTGGTAACCATCAGCGTGTTCTCTATAGATAAGAGTCTTTTTCTTGGTTTGTCTCTTTTCTTTTTCCTTTGTCATTTCTTTTGTTTCTTAAATTCCACATATGGGTGAAATAGTATGGTATTTGTCTTGTTCTCACTTATTTTGCTTAGCATTCTACTCTCTAGCTCTGTTCATGTCATTGCAAATGGCAAGACTTCATTGTTTTTATGGCCGAATAATATTCCATTGCGCATATATATATATATATATATATATATATATATATATATGGAATCATCTCACATCTTCTTTGCCCATTCATCTTCTGATGGACACTTGGGCTACTTCCATAATTTGGCTATTGTAAATAATACTGCTATAAACACAGGGATACATGTATCCCTTTGAATTAGTGTTTGTATTCTTTGGGTAAATACCCAGTAATGCCGTTACTGGATAGTAAGGTAATTCTATTTTTAACCTTTTGAGGAAAATCCATACTATTTTCCATAATGGCCGCACCAGTTTACATTCCCACCAACACCAACATTCCCACCAACAGTGCAAAAAGGTTCTTTTCTCTTCACATGCTCGCCAACACTTGTTGTTTCTTGTGGGTTTTTTTATTTTAACCATCTAACAGGTGTGAGGTGATATCTTATTGTAGTTTTGATTTGTATTTCCCCGATCATGGGTCTGTTGAACATCTGAATGTCTTCTTTGGAGAAATGTGGGTTCACGTCTTCTGCTTATTTTGTTAAATGTTTTTTTTTTAATATTTTGATAAGGAGAGAAAAAGAGAGAGAGAATGAGTGGGGAGGGCAGAGAGAGAGACAATCCCAAGCAGGCTCCACACTGCCAGTACAGACCCCGATGTGGGGCTTGAACTCACAAACCACGAGAGCATGACCTGAGCCAAAACCAAGGGTCAGATGCTCAACTAAGCCACCCAGGTGCCCCTTCTGTTTATTTTTTAATCAGATTTTTTTTTGGGGTGTTGAGTTTTATAAGTTCTTTATATATTTTAGATACTAACCCTTTATCAGATACGACACTTGCAAATATCTTCTCTCATTCTGTAGGTTGCCTTTTAGTCTTGTTCATTGCTTCCTTTGCTGTGTGGAAGCTTTTTATTTTTATGTAGTCTATTAGTTTATTTATTTATTTTTTGTTTATAGTTTATTTTTGCTTTTGTTCTTCTTGCCTCAGGAGACAGATCTAGAATGTTGAAAAATGTTGAGGCGGCTGATGTCAGAGACATGACTGCCTGTGCTCTCTTCTAGGATTTCTATGGTTTCAGGTCTCACATTTAGGCCTTACACCAGTTTATTTTTGTGTATAGTGTAAGAAAGTGACCCACTTTCATTCTTCTGCTTGTAGATGTCCAGTTTTCCCAGCACCATCCGTGGATGAAACTTTTTCCCCCTGGATATTCTTTCCTGCTTCATCAAAGATTAATTGGCCATATAATTGTGGGTTTATTTCTGTGTTTTCTATTCTGTTCCATTGATTACTGCATTGATTACCATGCTGTTTTGATCACTACCATTTTATAATATAACTGGAAGTCTGGAATTGTGATACCTCCACTTTTGTTTTTCTTTTTTAAGAATGCATTGGCTATTTGGGATCTTTCAGAGTTCCATGCAAATTTTAGGATTGTTTGTTCTAGTTCTTTGAAAAATGCTACTAGATTTTGATAGGGATTGCATTAAATGTGTAGACTGCTTTGGGTAGCGTAGACATTTTAACAATATTTGTTCGTCCATGCCATGAGCATGGAATGACTTTCCCTTTTTTTGTGCTATCTTCAATTTCTTTCATCAGTGTTTTATAGTTTTCAGAGTACAGGTCTCTCACCTCTTTGGTTAAGTTTATTCCAAACTATTTCATTGTTTTGGGTGTAATTGAAAATGGAATTGTTTTAATTTCACTTTCTGCTGGTTCATTACTAGTGTATAGGAATACAGCAGTTTTTTAAGGCCTTTACGTTTTTTAAAGACCTTTATTATATAGAGGCATGTTCCCTCTAAACCTACTTTGTAGAGGGTTTTTATCATGAATTGATGTTGTACCTTGTCAAATACTTTTTCTGCGTCTGCTGAAATGATCATATGGTTGACGTGATGTATCACATTAATTGGTTTGTGAATATTGAGCCACCCTTACATCCCATTGATCCCATAAATCCCATTGATGATGGTGAATTATTTTTTTAATGTATTATTAAACTCATTAGCCTAGTATTTTGTGGGAGATATTTGAATCTATGTTTATCAGAGATTTTGGCCTGTAATTCTCTTTTTTTTTTTTTTTTTTTTTTTGGTGTCTTTATCTGGATTTGGTATCAGGGTGATAATGGCCTCTTAGAATGAATTTGGAAGTTTTCTTTTCTCTTCTATTTTTTGGGATAGTTTGAGAAGAATAGGTATTAACTCTTCTTCAAATACTTGCTAGAATTCACCTGTGAAACCATTTGGTCCTGGAATTTTTTTCTTATTAGGATTCTTTGATTACTGATTCAGTTTCATTCCTGGTAATCAGTCTGTTCAAATTTTCTATTTCTGCTTCAGTTTTGATAGGTTACGTGTTTCTAGGAATTTATCCATTTTTCTAGGTTGTCCAATTTGTTGGCGTATAATTTTTCATAATCTCTACAGTCCTTTTTATTTCTGTGGTATAGGTTGTTATTTCTCCTTTTCATTTCTGATTTTGTTTATTTATTTGGGTCTTTTTTTTTTTTTTTTGATGAGTCTGGCTAGAGATTTATCAATTTTGTTGATCTTTTCAAAGAACCAGCTCCTGATTTCATTGATCTATTTTATTTTTATTACTTACTATATCATTTATTTCTGCTCTAATCTTTATTTACTTCCTTCTTTCTTCTGGTTTTGAGTTTTGTTTCTTGTTCTTCCAGCTCCTTTAGGTTTGTTAGGTTATTTGAGAGTTTTCTTGCTTGTTGAGGTATGCCTGTGTTGCTATAAACTTCTCTCTTAGAACCACTTTTGCTCCATCCCAAAGATTTTGGACCATTGTGTTTTCAATTTCTTCTTTATTTCTTTGTTGATCCATTCATTGTTTAGTAGCATATTATTTAACCTCCATGTATTTGTGCTCTTTCCATATTTTTTCTTATGATTGATACCTACTTTCATATCATTGTGGTCAACACAATGATTTCAATCCTTTTGAATTTGTTGCAACTTGTTTTTTGGCCTACTGTGTGATCTATTCTGGAGAATGTTCAATGTGAACTTGAAAAGAACATGTATTCTGTTTTTTTAGGATGGAATGTTCTGAATATATGCGTTAAATCTATCTGGCCCACTGTGTCATTCAAAGCCACTATTTCCTTGTTGATTTGCTGTTTAGATGATCTGTCCATCAATGCAAATGGAGTGTTAGAGTCCCCTACTATTATTGTATTACTATCATTTATTTCCTTTATGTTTGTTATTAACTGTTTTATGTATCTGGGTGCTTCCATATTAGGTGCATAAATATTACTATATCTTGTTCAATTGTTTGTTTATACTGCCTTTTTTTGGGTCTCTTGTTACAGTATTTGTTTTACAGTCTGTTTTGTTTTATATAAGTATTGCTACTCCAGCTTTCTTTTGACATACATTTGCATTATAAATGTTTCTCCATGCTCTCACTTTCAGTCTGCTGGTGTCTTTAGGTCTGAAATGAGTCTCTTATAGGCAGCAGCATATAGATGGCACTTGTTTCTTCATCCACTCTGTCACCCTGTGTTTTTTGATTAGAAAATTTAGCCAATTTACATTCAAAGTAATTATTCATAAATAGGCATTTATTGCCATTTTGTTACTTGTTTCAGTTCAAAATATTTTCTCATTTCCCTCATGATTTCCAGTTCAATCCATGAATTATTTAGAAAATCTATTGCTAAATTTCAAAATATATATATTGAGTATTCCTATAGTTATCTTTTTTGTTATTGATTTCTAATTATGGTAAAAGAACATACATACAATCATTTGAAATGTATTGAGACTTAATATTGCTAAGCAATGTGTCTGTATCATTCCAGGAATACTTGAAAAGTATTCTCGTTTGGTCTGTATGATTCCAGAAATATTTGAAAAGAATATGAACTCTTTAAGTATTAGATGAGTGTTTTATAAATATCAATTAGATTTAGTTGACTGGATTGTTCAAATCTCTTATAATCAGTAAACTTTTTCTAGCAAGGGCTATTTTCAGTTTTGTAGGCTGTATACTCTCTGTAGCAACTACTCAATGCAGCCCCTTTAGTGCAAAATAGCCATAAACCATACATAAACAAATAGGATGGCCAAATTTAGCCAAAAGGATATAATTTTCCAACTCCTGTTCTATACTGTTCCTATTTTTCAATCTCCTTGTTCTTTCACTTATTCAGACGGGAGTATTAAAAACTCCTCTAACTATGGATTTGTTTAGTTCTTAATCCTGACTTCTTAATGAATTGACTTCTATTATTATAAAATGTCTCCTTTTATTCTTATTATTGCTTTTTGACTTGAAGTTTATCTGGTCTGATATTAACAACATCAGCTTTCTCACAATTAGTGTTTACATGGTATAATTCTTCCATCCTTTTGTTTCAACAATTTTGTGACTTTATATTGAAAATATTTCTCTCATAAACAACATACAATTGGATTTTTCCTTTTTATTCCATCTAAAACAGTCCCTACCTTTTAATGGGAGCATTTCGTCCATTAACATTTAATTGTATAGTTGGATTTAATTTTATCATCTCGCTACTTATTATATACCTTCTTTCTTTATTCCTTTGTTTTTCTTTGATTTGATTGAGAATTCTCTTGATTGAGAATTTTTTATATTTCATTTTACCTCACCTGTAGGCTTTTTAGCTGTATGCCTTTGTTAAATATTGTTGGTGGTTGCTCTAGGAAATACAATATCCATCCTTAACCCATTTTATCTTGATTAATGTTATATCACTTCATATGTAATGAAAGACATTTTAACAGTGCTAGTTTGGGCTTTTTGAAAAGCAGACACCAATATACGATTACATATACAATATTGTGGGGAACATCTGTGAAGGATAAAGGGGGAGAGATCAGGAGTACGTGGAGATACCCTTCAGGCTGTGAAAGGAGAATGGATAAGAGGAATTGTGGAGGTAGAGTCTCAGATGTGTCACAAAGTCTCAGTGCCACTGGATGTGTCTGGCATTGGGCCAAAATGGACTGCCTTTCGTACTCCTCATGATGCTGAGTCATTGGCTAGTAGCAGCCAGGCATGAAAACTACAGTAGATACAAAGGGGCAGTAACTAAAAGTTGTCAGTCAGCTAAAGGCTCCAGTAGGCCTTCCTGAAGGAAATTAGAGCAGTTTGTCTCCATGCTGCCACAGACCAACCCTTGTGCTGTACAGATCCTTTTCTCCCTGTATGCTCAGGAAGCAACTCTTTCATGGTTCCTACAGGCCTCTCTCTTTCAGTAGAAACTTAGAAGACAGAGATTAGTGGGAGAGCCTCTTTTTCTCCCAGGCCCATAACCAACCAGCCAGGCCATTGGATACTATCTAGGGATCTGCATATATAGTCTTACTTTTTGCTACCTCTTTTCTCATTCAAAGTGAATAACCAGGTGTGTCACTTGTAGCTCTGCCTCTTGGGAAGATTGTCACTTTTCCCTGCCTTTCAAGGTCACCCTTGAATGTGGATATAATGTAGCACACTCTGTTTTCAGCTTGTTTCCATATACTGAGTCAACTCAACTGTACACAAAATTCAGGCTTTTTCTTCCTCCCTCAGCTGATCATATGAGATCCTCCCTACAGCCATAGGTGTGACCTGGGAGATGGGTGCTGATGCAACTATAGTGAATGATGGAAGTGTAGGCAACCTTCTCATGCAGTTTACTTGTGCTCTCTTAGGCGTAGGCTGGAGCCTGTAACATTTCCTTTTTATAATAGACTACTGCTGGGCCTATCCAGCTTTATTACTTGACAGATCTAATAGACCCCAGATCAACAGGGACAATTCCAGGTGTAGGATCATTTGATGATCCAAATAACCACCATTCTATCTCTACCAGTTCCCTCCTGGCCAAGAGCTATTTTTCAAAAGGCATATATTTCTCTGCTGCCAATGTCATGACGTTGTTCCGGAATCCAGAGGCCTGCAATGCCATTCTCCCCGAGGCTTGCTATAAATTTCACAATGCATCTTTTCCCACCAGAGATACCTCTAACACATAGGGCCTGTTAGATTGCATGACCTATATGGCAAGACTGTTTGCACCATGGCCACAACTTGCTGCAGAGCTCTTTCCTATTCTGGGGCCCCCTTCAAAGCTGATGGCCTTCTGTGTCACCAAGTATAGGGCCAGAAAAATATTCCTAGATGTTGAATGTGTTGTCTCTAGATCCCAAAGCAACTTACCAGGCACTGTGCTTCCTTCTTTGTGGTAGGAAATGCAAGGTGCAATCATTTTTCTTTTACCTTGGCAGACATAGCTTAGCACATCCTTGACCACTAGACCCGAAAAACTTTACTAAAGTGGCTGGCTTCTGAACTGTCAGAGAGGTTTTCTTCCACTGTCTGGAGCCCATGGGTCTTAAATTGACTTCAGTGTACTACCTCCTTTTGCTCATTTGTCCCAATTAGCATGATGTAATAGATCAATGTGATGTTCTACAGGATGTCTAGACAGCCCAGATCTCTTTGGAATATATTATATCAGAGGGTGGGAAAGTTAACATAGCCCTGCAAATGAATATTCATTGTCCATTCCATATAAATATGAACTCTTTCTAATCTTCTTTTCCGATCAGAATAGAAAAAAACGCATCCACAAAACCAACTGACCTTATGCCATGTGTCTGAAGCCTTATTAATACATGCTAGCAAGCGTCCCCAACTATAACATGGCAAGTGCAACTGACATTCCTGCAGTTACAGAACAACAGGAGAGAAATGAGACAAGGAGAAAACAAACAGCAAAAAGGTATACCTAAATACAAACATACCGGTTATTACATTAATGTGAATGTACTAAACACTCCCATCAAAAGACAAAGATCAATAGACTGTATAAAAAAGGAAGATCCAAGTATATATTGTCCACAGTTTTTCAGGGTGATAGAAGTATTGTAAAACTTGATTGTAGGGATGAGTGGAAAACATACATTTTTCCAAAAGTGATTAAGCCAAACACTTAAAAAGGGTGAATGTTACTATGTGTAAATTATACCTCAATAAAGGTATAAAAGAAAACATTTAAAAAGGAGGATAGGGGCACCTGGGTGGCTCAGTCGGTTAAGCGTCCGACTTCAGCTCAGGTCATGATCTCACAGTCTGTGAGTTCGAGCCCCGTGTCGGGCTCTGTGCTGACAGCTCAGAGCCTGGAGCCCATTTCAGATTCTGTGTCTCCCTCTCTCTCTGCCCCTCCCCTGTTCATGCTCTGTCTCTCTCTGTCTCAAAAATAAATAAAAATTAAAAAAAATTAAAAAAAAAAAAGGAGGATATCCTCCAACTCATTCCATGAGTCTGGAATATCCGTAATATATCTAGTCAAGGGGGAGGGAGAAGATAGCAGACAACATAACTGATAAAAGTAGAGGCAAAAATCCTAAACAAAACATTAAGAAACTGAATTCATCATGTGTAAAGAAAGATGAAACATGCTGACCAAGTTGGGTGTGTCTCAAAAATGGAAGAATGGCTTAACCTGAAAAAGCTGGGTAATGCAATTCATCATGTTAATAAATTCTCAGAGTAAACACATATGATCATCACAGGAGATGCAGAAAGAGCGTTTGTTTGATAAAACATAACATCCATTCAGCCTCCTCAGCAAAAAATATAACTCTTATTCAATTTGGAATAAAAAGAAACTTCCTAAACATAAGTTACAATAAACAGCATACTTAATGATAGAATGCTCAAGATCAGGAAATCAAAGAGATCTGCTCTCGCTATTCTTTTTCAGCACTGGACTGGACATCCTATCCATTCAGAATGAAAAGGGAAAAAAGTATATGTATTTGAAAAATATATATAGCCATCACTATTTGTAGGTACTGTGATTGTTCATTAAGAAATCCCAAGAATCTGTAGATAAATTATTAGAATTAGTAGCAAGATTGCTAAATTTAAAAAAATCAGTATTCAAAAATCAATGGCATTTCTATGCATTAGTCAAAACAAAAGATGCAATTTATTTAAAGATGTTATTTATAAAACAACAAAAAAAGAATACCAAAAAAGAAATTTTAAAATGGATGTACATGCTTTTTTTGGAGAAAATTATAATTGCAAGTTTACTGAAAGAGAAGATGTAAATAAAGGAAGAAATATTCCATGCTATTGGACAGGAAAACTCAGTATCATAAAGATGTCCATTCTCTTAAAAAATATATGTCTAAAATCAATGCAAATCCAATCAGACTCCCAACTAGGTTTTTCATGACACTCAACAAACTGTGTGTGTGTGTGTGTGTGTTCATTTATGTTCAAAGAGCAAAGCTAATATTTCTGAGGAAGGAAAAGGTAGGGGCAGGGGACCAGCACTACTCCCTAGCAAGGTTATTATAAAGGTTAGAAATTTAGACACTGTAGTATAATTGTAGGAACAGACAAATAGGTGCCTGGAATAGACCAGAAATCTTCAAAACAGACTCATGTGTATGTGGAAGCTGGATTTCTAACAACAAACACTGTATCAGCAGGGAAAGGATGAACTATCTAATAAATGTAATTTAGACAGTTAATGTTTCATACAGAAAAACGAAATCTGATCCTTACCTCCTACCATACACAGAAACCAAATCCACATGATTTAAGACCTAAATGTGTCTGGAAAACTAAAGGACTTTTAGACAACAATGTAGGAGAAATCTATGAACTCAGCACAGAGAATAGTTTCTTAAATACAAAGTATAGACCACAGAGGAAAACACTTCCCTCTCAGCAGAGGCCCCTCAGTGGTCTCATTGACCTCTGGTGTCAGGGCCAGCACCTCCTGCCTCTTTTCCTTCAGCAGACCTTCGAGAGGAGAGGCCAGCACTCTGAGAAGGTTCTGGATGGACATGAGGAACATGGCTGCTTCCTCCTGTTTTGCAATCTCCTACAAGATTGGCTCCATCTTCCCACAGAAAGAAAAAGTGTCCAAGAGGCAGAGAGACATGCTGGTTTAATTTAGCAAGCACCTTTCAGGAGGCAAGCAATTAAGCTTTGAAATGTTGCTTCCCTGGTGTAATACCCTCCAGTTGGGCAGCACATTTTCTTTGCCTCAGAGCTAATGAAAATCAACAACAATGTGTTTGGGAAAAGGGCAGGATGCTATGATGAGGAGTGATGAGGAAAATGGGCATGTGAAATGGGTGGGAGATAAGGATGCCAATCATTTTAGCATACAAAAGGGATGCACTCAAAAGTGACAAAATCACTGTGGCAGAAAAGGGAGATGTGTATCTTATCTGCACAGCCCTGATGCTGGAACAGCGATGGCAGATGCCCCTCTAGCCAGCCAGCTGGGAGGATCTGACCCTGTTGGCTCACATGGTTTCAATCCCAAGAGAGGGCTCTGGTTACATCTCCTTCTTGCTTCCCTGTGCAGAGGGAAGGGACTGAACTATGCAAAGGGACCCAAATGTTAGAAGGAAGAAATGGATCAACTCTGAAAAACACAACAATTGCTAATTATTCTACCAATGATTTCTACCAAACTATTATTTACCCTGGAGAGTCCAGAGTTCTGCATTTAAGTAACAAAAAAAAAAAATCGTTTTATTGTTTAGATGCCTCCAAAGTCATTGAGATCATTTATATCAAGCCCTCTCAGTAAAATTGAATATTTACATCTGCTGTCTGGCAGGCATTCAGAGTCAATGTTAAATCCTGTGACCATGTATCTTTGTTTTAAAGACTAGCACATTTTTACCATGGCTCCAATTTATTATAAAGAAGTCTTTGGAAGATTAGCAAAGCATTACAGGTATTTTAACTTGCGTGTGTACTGTAAGTCTAGGTATGGGATGATAACTCTGGCTGCTAAAAGGGAAGTGCGATGATTATACTTACTCAATAGGCTTTATTTTTTTATGCTGCCTAAGCTGCCCCTGGTGATAAGCTAGCCATGTATTCAGGCATTTATGTTCCTTGGGGTTTTGTGCTTTTGTCTACACTGTGTCCCCATCAGAAACACGACTCTCTCTGCCTGTTCAATCAATCTCCTATAAGCTAACCATATATTTTATAAAATTTATTTGTAAATTTTATTATAAAATCTCCACCATGTTTCAGTCTCTTTAAGCATCTAGGCTACAAAATATTTTTAAAAAATAGTCCTTACCACGAATCTGAGAGCTTGGTGGAGAACACACACACACACACACACACACACACACATTGGTTAAGAATATGGATTTTGGGGATGCCTGGGTGGCTCAGTCAGTTAAGCATCTGAGTCTTGGTTTTGGCTCAGATCATGATCTCATGGTTTGTGAGATCCAGCCCCATGTCAGGGTCTGCGTTGATAGCACAGACCCTGCTTGGGACTTATTCAAGACTAAGTCACTTAATTTTTCTAAGTTTTAATATTCTCATCTATCAAATGGAGATTTATTTATCTAACAAATATTTATTGAGGACATCCTTTGAGCCCAGCCCAGCCTAGGTGCTAGGGATCTAGCTCTGTGCCTGACAGAATCCCTTCCAAGTGAAGCTGGCATTCAGATATTAACAAACAGTTATTAAAAGTGAAATAAGAGACATGTAGTATGTCAGGTAGTGATAAATGCTATAAAGGAAAACGGAGCACGGTGAGACAGTGAATGCAGGAGGTTGTTACATATTAGATAGGTTGAGGAATACTTGTCTGAAGATGTCGTGTGGGGCAGACCCAGGTGAGTCAGCAAAGGGCTCATGTGACAGTCCGGAGGAGGAGCATTTCGAGCCAAAGAGCAATGCCCTGGGGTGGGAGAACACCTGGTGTGGCCAACCACCAGCAAGGGGCCAGCATGGTCAACAGCAGTGAGCAAGGGGACAGGAGGAATGTCGGAGGAGCTGAGGCTGGGGCCAGGCCACAGTGCTCCATGTAGACCAAGGTAAGAACAATGTTAAATGGGGTCCATGATAGCAGCTTCCTTTAGGGTTGGTGTCTGGGTAAAACAAAGTCCTGAATGCTAGGGGTGTGATGCAAGCACTCAGTACTCATCAGCCATTATACCCATGGGAGAAGGGTGATAATGGACCTATGAGCCAAACATCAGGAAAGCACAGCTGAGGGCTCTGAGGAAAGGTTTCACCAAAGTGAGGTTTATAATCCAGCAGGAGAAATAAGATGAGCATCCAAATACGTACCCTCAGTAGATAAAATATGGCATGAGCCCCTGTGAAAGCTCAGCCCTCTGCATTTCATTAAAAAAAAAATCATGATTTTTGAGCATTTTTGAACACTGAGCATACCATGGACCTTTCTTACTCCCTGAGCAATGTCCCTGAGGCATAACACAGTGCCCCCCACACAGTAGATACTCAAACAATATTTGTTGAATGATTCTACAAACTAATTTAATAAGAGTATCCACACATGTGGAAACACTTTCAGCCTCTTGATACGGACAATATTATTTTAGTTTCTTAAGCTTTCAGACACAAATAAAATGATTCTTTACTTATTCATGGAGCCAATTCATTGAATGTTTAACCAGGTCACTGAGATTCTTGGTAACTCATGACAAAGAATCTCTTTAAAACGCTAGAGTAGTTATAAGGACATATCAGCTGCCTTCTGAAAGAGGGTGGCAAGGTTTCTTGTGAAATATATCCTAATTATACCCCATGGTCCCTAGCACTGGTGTCCCCATCTGGTTTGCTTTGTTTGAGGCCAAGATCCATAGAACAAAAGGACAGCAGAGGCCATCAGAGGTCACTCTGGCCAACTCTCACACATAGCATCCTTCTATTGTGAGACACATCTATGTGAACGTTAAAAAAAAACAAAAACAAAACTTGTCCTATATAATTTCCCAGCCCTACCCTGGCTAAGGACCATTATTCTTTTTTTTTTTTTTTAAGTTTATTTATTTATTTTGAGAGAGAGTGCTCATGCATGAACCGGGCAGGAAAAGAGAAAGACGGAGAGAGAGAATCCTAAGCAGTCTCCACATTGTCAGCACAGAGCCCACTGCATGCCTTGATTTCACAAACCGTGAGATCATGACCTGAGCTGAAATCAGGAGTCTGACACTTAACCCACTGTGCTACGCAGGTGCCCTGTGGACCATTATTTTAGTCTAGAGGCAGAATTGCCATTAGTCTAGATGTGGCTAGTGGCTACAGGGCACATGATGTCACTAAATCATCCAGTAGACATGCTATTCACTTCATTTTTCTTTTGGTCAGGAGCAACTGCTGGGGGCCTAACTATCCAGCAATGAGAGGCAGAATATAGGGGTTTGTGGAACTGAGGGTGAGTATGTCTTAGGTACTCACATCACTGGGAGAAAAGTTCTTCCCAAGCTGGGGGGAAAATGTGGACAGTAGTGAAGGAGGAGACCAACCCAGCAAAGTCAGCATCAGAGTTGCTAGGAAACAAGAATATCTTGACATGGTGGGATCCTGGGAATTAAGGCTAGTTGAAATAGGAGAAAGGCAGGAGAGGAGAGAAAACATTAATGATTTCAGGAAGATACAAGGGAAATGCTTAAATCATTAAGGTACCAAGCTCATTTTTAAAAGCAATACCAAACAATGAAAGGAATGGCGCATTTGCAGAGAGATGAGAAACATGAACAACAGAAATGGATGAAAGGTCAAGCTGAGCTAGTGGAAGGGTCTCCCACTGTTCAAAGGTGCCAACAGCTGCCCTCACTGTCCCCTGAGCAGCCTCCCCCCTTCCACTTCTAAGCTAGAGGTCCTGATAATACTGCCATAAAAATCCTTGTGATAAGCTTTCGAGTCTTGTGAATCTCTGAGATTTGTGTTCAGGAAAAAAAAAAGATACTATAACTTGCTGCAGAAGCTGAGCTCTAGAGCAAAAGACCAGCCTGAACCTGAAATCTTTCCCACAACACTCCCTGAATTTTCTACTCTGTGAAATAACTGCTTATACTGCCTGAAATTATACTGGTTAAAGGTGCATATGTATCACTGTATACCTTCTTTTCAAAAGACAAAAAACTTTCAGATGTTATTAGTGGTGCTGGCTAGTAATTTGTACATTAGTATAAATTAGCCTGCCCACTTTTCTTTCTAATATCTAGCTGAGATCATTTGCTATAAGGGAAAGGAGGAGTCTCAAAAGTTCATAAATGACTCTTTATATTTATTCATATTTTGTTTTACTTTATGTTACTGCTACTTCTAAAAAGGTTTTGAGACAGCAAACATTTTTAATTTTGTGGAATGATTTTATGGAATAAGATACACTTATTCTGCTCTCCCATACACACATACAATAGTGATGGTGTCTAGCAGAAGGTATGGTTGGAACGTGGTAGGGAAGAGGTTGAAAACATTAAGTTGAAGTGATCCCTGATAACATAGAAAGTAAATGGTTTCCTGCTAGTTAAACTACAAAATCCATACATGTTATATCAGAACAGAGCAAGTGATACTACATCAATTTTAAAGGATCAGAATGGCTCCCATGCCTACAAATGTTGGCTCTAATCTAATTGACAATATCGCCATAGTTAGAGCAAGAAGGTGTTGTAGCAAAGAACCAGATGGTCTAGAAAAGGGAGAATGAAAGAAGCAAGCCCTGAGCCTTGATTTTGCATGCTGTAGCTAGAGGAGAGAATAGTGAGGCCTAAAGATGTTTCTGTCCAGTCCTACAGCAGTTGATGCCCGGATCTACATGAAGCTTACCACATAGTTTTCTGATTGCTCTCTTAACTTCCTTTGAAGATTTGCTTCAAAGGAGGAAATGCATTGGTAGCAACATGTTTATACAGGGGCTTTGATAGCCAGCAACGTTGTTGTATAACCTGACGTTCCTTTAACATGGGTCAGACCCCAAACTTTAACTATTTCTTTTGCTCTAAGACCATGAGAGGCTCTGTACGTAGGACCTGATTATTATGAACTGGGCCCTGCCCAGAACTTCATTAACAAAGACAGAGAGGAAAATCTCCCTTCTTCTCCCATTTCTCCTCTTCCTTTCCCTCCTATTTTTGTCTGTACCACATGGATATTCTTTTTGTTTCTAGATCCCTCACTTACATTATAACTCAGCTTTTATTATAGATAAAATGGCTTCAGAGGGATATCCTGAACACCCTCCACCACCATTGTTTCTAGGAGAGAAAAACATTGTTAATTCCAATAGCTGATTCTGAATTTTGGACCATGACCCAGTGATAACTTGGGGACACTTTGTTCCTGTAAATCGGTCTTTCTAGCCAGTGGAGCTGGCTGGGAAATGCACTTAGTAAATCACTCCCAGTGTTTTGGGAAGGAAAGAGAAGGTTCTAGAAGAGATGAGTCAGGGTAGGGGGTGGGTAGTGGAGGGGAAAGGAACAAAGAGCCTAGGAGTATACTGAAAATGGACTTTATACCCAGCCAGAAATAACGCTCTGACCAGGCCTAGCTAACAATTGTCTGAAATGACGAAGCAAAAATTAACAGAGAAATTTTTAAAAGCCTCTCTCAATGAAGACTACATTCTCGTCAGTGATAAGCTAGTTGGGTTTATAAATAACACGCTCTGCCAGGTGATCTTGATAAGGCCTGATTCTCCCCTCCAGAGTTGGAAATTGAAGTTTTAAATCTCTGTAAGAATATAGCATCTGATACAGTGTCGCACCTAACTGCTTTGGCCCAGTGGCTTGATATAAACATGATGATAATGACTCTAACCAAACAAAAGGACAAATGTTAGCTTACTTCCAAGTACTTAAATGGAAATAGTGAGCTGGGATGGGAAGAGCCCTATATTCATCAAGCTACATCTTACCTACTTAGTGTGTGGGCTTCTGTTTGGCATGCATGGGAGGCAGCCCAGAGAAGTCTGGGATGAACTAGAAGCTATCAAAAGAGACAAAAGTCAGTATAATATAGTTGCCACCATCCTTCTATCCTGAAATTAAGAACATGGCTCCTTTCCAAGGGGACCATAACAGCAGTTCTGTCGGAATACCATAATTCTACATATTGAAAGATTCAAATATTCATTCACTCATTCAACAAGGATTTATTGGCTCTTCACTAAGTTTCAAGCACTGTTTGTCTACTGGAGGCACAAAGTTGCGATCTTGTATGGAGACGGAATGTGCCCGAGGGGCTCCAGAAGTACAGGAGACCAGCATATCGGGGGAGTGGAAATGAGAGATTACCCCAACCACGTTCAGCCCCAACTGGTTGATCACTTCTAGGAAAAGAAGACCAGTGCCTCCAAAAAGGGATGGGCTAAGGATATGATTCTGTCTGGGGCTAAAAAGAAACACTCAAAAGTGAACCCAAACAGGCCACACCAGATAGACTCACAGGATAACCATCTTGCACTGTGTACATTCTGGGAGACGAGACAGTGCCCCAGAGTGACAGGGAGCTGGAGCTTTCTTGTGGAGAAGAGGGATTTGCCTGACAGGCCAGAATGTACTGCCATTTTGACCGTGCCTGTCAATGTTGATTTACTCAAAGTGTCCCTTCCTCTTGAGAGCACTGATGCAGCTTCCCAAATAATGTGACAACTAGGAAGACACTGGCAGGGCAGTCCCAGAACAGGAGTGACTGGTTTCAGCTTGGGGCTAGGACAAGTGTTCCAGTTCTGGGGTCAGAGTTGGGTTTCTAGCACAGCTCTGCCACTTCTTGGGCCTCCATGACCTCATCTGTAAAACAGGACCCACCTTTCAGAACTTCTTCAGGGCAAGGATTCAATAAAATAATTGCTGTCCTGAGCTTAGCACATAATAAGCAGTCCACATATGTCAGCCATTATGGTTACCAACCATAAAGAAGGGCTTTTTCTGTCTGGGGTCTGGAAATGAAAGAACACTTCAGCTACCTCCATTTTGACCTCAAACTTTGTAATTAAGTAAGTTCTTCTTTCCAGCTTATCTCTTAACTCAGGCAAAGGATCCTGTAGGCAAAGCCTTCCCTAAGGGGAACTGACACTACCCCTTCAAGCAGTAAGGACTGCCCTGAGCCAGCAAGACCCCCCTGAGTGATTGACCCCAAGACCCGTGATCAACCTAACCTTCACTGGCCACCCACATGTACCCACCCACCTTCGTTCCACATTTTCCTTATATAAACCTGAAAGTATGCTTGACACTTTGGAGACAGTCTATGAAATGCCAGTCTGCTGTCTTCCCAGTGTTGGCCTCACTGCATTAATTCCTTTCTTGTTTCTCCACCACTGGTCTCTCTCTCTCTTTGGATTTTGTCAGCAGCAAGTGGCTGAACCTGGTCTGTTTGGGACCCCCGGGGCCAGGTGCTCTTGGACCCCTGTGGCCCAGCTATAGGACGACAGTGCTGCCCTGGGTGTCAGTGGGAAGCAGAGCTGTAGTCTTTAGACAAGGCAGAAACAAGCCAGGAAAGAGGATTGTGTTCCCTCCTCTGGGGCTCTTCACCTGCCCGAGCCCCAAAGTCCACCTCTCCCCAGACCCACATGCACACTTGCAGACAAGCTTCAAGGATGCTGCAGACAGCAACTAAGGTAAGGGAGGAAGGAAGGAAAAGCATTCAGGAGGCCTTTTTCTGAAGAAAAAAGGGTTCTTGCTAATACGGGGAAAAGAGGTGGGATTTAGCAAGAAAATGCCTTTACAGATCTAACACATCATCACAGAACAAGGGCAAAGAGACTTCCTAAGGTCTCTGAGAGGAGGGGAAACTGAGGCTTAAGAAGGAAAAGGCCTTCAGACATATTAAGGGGTCTGCCAGCTTGTTGGCCGAAAGGAGCTGAGGGCCTGTATCCTGGCAAGGACACATCCAGCATTCCCGCAAAGAGCCAACAGCAGCAGGTCAGGAATTGTCTGGAATGCAGAATTAGGAACGTCAGAAGTGTCATGCAAAGAAATTCAGAGGATCTGAAAAGCATTCAGAGATGTAAGCCCAAAATAAGAAGAAGGGAGAATGGGTAGTAAATGGCAGGACAGGATTATTGCCCTGCACAGGTCGAGGCGGACAGGGACAAGGCAGTGAGAGCATCAACTCTGAGTTAAAGGAACAGTAAAACAATCCACACTAATTAATCTGGGGATGTTCTTTAGAATTAACTCATTTGAGTAAGGATCTCCCTGAGAGTCTGGAAATTAATGTCAAACAAAAGACTGCAGTGGAAATGTAAGGACTAACTCAGATGGAGCATCTCAGTCCATTATCTTGCTAACAGCTTCTGGTCCCCACCCCTTTCCAGGGAGCAGACAAGACGTGCCCAGACAGAGCCCTCTTCAGTATTGCCTGGCTGTTCCAACCCCCTGAAGGGAAGGAAGATGGGGTTTATTTGGATTTACAAGGCCTTACCAGGTGTACCTGAAGGTTAGGACTAAGAACTTTTGCCCCCCTTCTTATATCTCCTAGTAATCTAAAGACCCTGTTAGAATCAACCGACCCAAATGATTCTGGCCAAAATGACAAAAAGTTAGATGCCCACAGATGATGGTAGGGTTATAAAATGAAAATAAACAAATGCTATGGATGGCCCCAATTAAGGTTTTTTATCATCTCTCTCAAATTCCTAGTTTCTACCTTAATTCAAAGGATGTCAATCGAGGTAACCATCTTGGCATAGAGATTCCTAGAGTCAAAACCTCTATATCAAGATAGAATTGTCAACGATAAACCAAATATAACCCTCCTTCTCTGCCCCCCACACCCCCACTTCCCTACATCCACCTCACATCCTAGGTTTAGGCTATTTCTTACAGCCAGGGCTCTGTAGATTTGGGGAAAATTTGATGTAAAATATGATAAATGTATTGGATTCTTCTAGAACCTATCCTGAACATCTGACCTTTGCTGGGACCCCATAGTCATTTATCCTGGGGGAAGCAGAGCAAGGATGGGAATCTGGAATGCTTGAGACATTAGTGACAACTAATTTGCACAGGACTTTTATGCCTCTGATTCTCCTTTTATGATAAAGATGAGAAAGAATCCCAGATGAGTCAAATCAAAATTCTCTTCATAGCTGTTCATAAATATTCTCCCCCTTCTCTTTTTGTGTGCAGTTTGGTCTCAGGGGAACTTCTCAGTCCCCTCCCATAATACTGGCATCTGGCTCCAGAGATGTGTGGGGCATGCCACAACAGCTGCTTAACTTTAATCGACACACTAGAGCACATAGCCACACGTGGACCATTGGGCGCTCCAAAGCACCAGGAGATGATCCAAGTAGAAGAAGTGGTAAAGACCTTCCCAGCATCATTTTTACCATTACATCAAGATTTTCAGGCATGGTAGACAGTTGATTGTACATTCAAAACTGACATGTTCCTCGGAAACATCTCTTCCATCTCATGCACCGTACAATAAAAGCTACAATCAGCAACCTGAAAGAAGATATTGCTAACAGCAGAATCTTTGTGACAGAGAATTCAAGAAACCGATTATTTTAAATGAATGAGACGTCTCAGGATTTCTTAGGGATATGCACTATCAGAAAATATTCTGGGCCAAGAACACTCTGCAGAATCCCCCAGCAGAAGGTGAGGCATATCAAACACCCACAGACTAAGAGCAATAAAGTGTAAATAATTTAGAACTCCTTGATATTATCCTGCCTACTCATCACATACATCTTCAATAATTAATTCAGCTCAGTCTTTAAAGAAATTCTCTCTGCGTAACAAATCATTCTTTCTGTGTTGCCTGTTAACAACAGGAGATCATTTCCTGTTTGGGATTTGTCCTTCCCAAGTAAGGTGCATTTATTTGTACTGGAGGCATTTTCTTGCTGTTGCTGGTTTCCATGGACATATTCTGCACATGCTCAGTGAGCAACACGGTTCTGATCAGAATTCTCCTTAAGGTACTCACCATTATCAGGATCTGTTTTAATGCTTTATATATGTTGACCTAAGTCCCAAAGAAATTCTATTACCTATTACTTCTCTATTTTACAGGTGAAGAAAATGTTTAAATGATTGGAATAGAATGCTTCTGTCATACCTGTCTACCCCCAACACTGATAGATCAGTGCCTAGCATATTCACCATGGGAACAAGACTGTATATAACTCATACACAGTGTTAACTGGGTTAATTTGGTGCAGAAAAAAAATTGTCTTATTTCACAAGAAGCTGGTCCCTTTAAGTATCTGATTACTGAATCCTGCTAAATCATTCACACACAGAAAGCCTTGGAGGATGGGGAAGGAAAGTGACAGGGTAATTGAAAATAGCTGAGAAACAGTGACATCAAATGCTTCCAATATAAAAGAGGGACATCAGCTGCAGGAGAAGATTTACAGGTGTAGGGAAGGGAACTGGAGCATGTTTATATTTTGTAGGATGCAGTTTGCTCCAGAGATGGAAATTATTCCAGGAAAGAGAGGGAAGGCACTGCTATAGATGGGAAGGACAGTTGAGCAGAAACCCCAAGACCCAAAGAAGAATCAGATCAGGTAAATTCAGGACACAGTGACTCTAAGTAATGTAGCAATAGCAAAGTGGGATTTACATAGTATTTATGCCTTAAGGATTTGCCTCCTAAAAGAACGGAGAAGGTCAAAGCAGAGGTGTCATATATTAAGGAATGACATGTCTTTTTTTTTGTATGTTTTCATTTTTTGTTTCACTTGCATATGCTA
The DNA here is from genome assembly GCF_028018385.1 of Neofelis nebulosa. Lineage (NCBI taxonomy): Eukaryota > Metazoa > Chordata > Mammalia > Carnivora > Felidae > Neofelis > Neofelis nebulosa. The sequence continues at coordinate 103,427,987 of NC_080782.1, forward strand.
TTTATTTGAGGTTTTTAAAATTGAGATATAAAATAGAAGAAAGTGAAATGTGTAAAGTATATGAATCTTATGTGTATTAGCTTCATGAATTTTTACATATAAATATACACTGATGTAATCAAATTCCAGATCTAGATACAACATATTTCTACCACCCCAGAAAGCTCCCAGGCAATACCCACCAACCTCTACCAGAAGTAAAAACTATTCTTACTTCAAATGCCGTGAGTTAGTTTTGCCTGTCCTTGGTAAATCATAGAGATGAAATCAGACAGTATATGCTCTTTGGGCTCCAGCTCTTTCACTCAACATAATGTCTGTAAGATTCATCCACATTATTGTATATATCATCAGTTTGTTCTTTTATATTATGGTTTTGTATTCCATTTATGACTATACTCCTAATTTATGTAGCTCTTCTCTTGATGGACGTATATGCTGTTTCCAGCTTGGGACTATTATGAAGAAAGCTGCTATGGATTTTTTATCATTTTTTGTTGTTACTGGACAAATGCACTCATTTCTTTTCCATCTATACCTAAGAGTGGAATGTCTGGGTGATAGGGTAGATATATGTTTAGCTTTAGTTGATGCTTTTGGTAGACATTATAATAATTCCCTCAGATTCCTCCTAGCTGCTGGGACTTCTGCCAGCTGTCAGCCCTCTTTGGGAATTGCTTCAGCTAAAGAGTGCTTATTCTTCAGCTCACACCTATGACCACATGGGAGATCCCTTAAGACCAGATGACAGAGGAGAAAAAAAGCCTGAGTTTAGTTCATAGATGGGTTGGTTTGTCAAAACCAGATGACAGTTGATACTCATTGATGAACCCAAAGACAATGGTGAGGGGGATCCTCTCAATGAGCAGAGCCTTGGACATTGAATCTGGTCATCCTCTTTGTGCGATGAGAGTAGTAGTCAGGGGGTAAAATATACACAGATTCATGGACAACAGCAAATGACTTAACCAGCTGATAATGGTTTGCAAGGAAACAGGAAGGTCAGAGACAAAGAAATCTGGGGTAGAAAGATGTGGATGGACATACGGGAATGAGCTTGTCGTATGGAGATCTTAGTATTTCATGTTAACACTCCACCCTGGGAAAAATCATTAAAAATCCAGACAGACCATCATTAAAACAGTTGACATCAGCCCCTCTCATTGGCCATGCCAGTGCCAGCATAATGGACATATGAATGGAGTAATCATGGCAGGAATGGAGACTATCTGTGGTACCAGCAGCATGCCTCCCAGTTACAAAGGTTGATCTTGCCCATGCTGCTGTTGAATGTCCAACCTGCTAGCAACAGTGACCAATCAGTGGTAAGTCTCTGATACAGTCCCATCCCTCAAGTAGGTCAACTAACTCCCTGGTGGCAGGTTGATTACTTAAACGTCTGTCATCCTAGAGGGACAGTGCTTCATTTTGACAATACTAGAGACATATTTAGATATGGGTTTGTCTCTCCTGCCCACAGAGTTAGAGCCAACTCTACTATCTGAAGTTTACAGGGTGATCCACCACTTTACAGCCAAACATCTCTGTGACTGGGCACATGACTATGGGATTCACTAGTTATGTCAAATGCCATATAACCCAGAAGCAGCTAGCCTGATAGAGTGATGGAATAACCGGTTGAAGGAACAGCTCACATGCCAATTTGGAGATGGTACCTTGCAGGACTCGGTGCCATCCTCAAGGACACAACCTACACTCTAAATCAGTGACCTTTATGTGGCTCTTTGTCCCCAGTAGATTGAATACATTGGTCTAAGAACCAAGAGATAGAAGGAGGAAAGGCTTGACAATAACATGACTCCCAGTGACAGATTTTGTGCCTCATATCCCTGCAAGTCTGGGCTCTGTGGGTTTAGAGGTTCTGGTTCCAAGAAGGGGAGCCCTTCCACTAGGGGACGCAGCAAGGATACCACTGAAATATGACTGCTGCCCACACATTTTTCTCTCTTTCTGCCAAGAGACTTAATGGTAAGAAAAGAAACCACTATTCTGGCCGAAATAATAGACCCAGATGATCAGGAGGATGATATATATTATATCAATATAATTGATATCTAGGTGACTTATCTGGTTGACTCTTGATACTCCTGTGCCCAGTTTTGGTGGTAAAAGAAATCCTGGCCTGAGAAGAGCATTGTAACCAGAGACTCAGCTCTCAGGAATGAAGGTCTAGTTCACACCATCAGGTAAGCCTGTGAGACCAGTAGAGTTGGTAACTGAGGGTAAAGGAAGGTCAGCCTGGGTCACAGGAGATGTGGATGCTATCAGTCCCACCTGAGATGGCAGAGACTACAGTTTGTCCAAAAAGAACCATAGGAATTTTTAGAGGAGCTATTCTTGAACCTTTATGAAGAAGCAAACCTGGGTAGTATAACAGATGGACTGTGGTGGAGCTCTGATGTGCCACTCTGACCCCCTGTTGGGAATGATGGGCCATTTCCCTTGCTCCTGAGAGTACAAGTGGAGGACAGCCCAGAGATTGCCTTGGCTGGGGAGAGGTGCCTTACCCAAGATCACAACTCTGTCCCAGGTCAGTCCACATCCAATGATTGATCAGTCTTCAGTGACTGATCTGAGGCATAAAACTGAGCTCCCTATCTATCCCCAACCCAGAACAACTCTGAATGGCCATCCCAGCTTCAGTGCTCCTCATGAGGTCTTTCCTGAGACTGCCTTGTAGCCCAGCTCTGCCCTCAGCCCCAACCTCCTTCCTGTGCTTCCTTTTCCTTTCCTTTCCCAGGTGCCAGTCCCAACAGTACCCCCTAATGAACTTATCTTCATCACAGAGCTTGCTTCCTGTTTTCTGAAGTGTCTGGTCCAGCTTACATCCTCATCTGCGATATATGAAGATTCTAATTGTTCCCTATCCTCACCGAACTCGGTATTGTCAGTTTTTTAAATTCTAGCCATTGTAATGGGTATGTGTGGTGGTATCTCACTGTGGTGTTAATTTTCCTTTTCCTAATGAATAATGATGTTGGATACCTTTTTAAGTGGTCACCAGGTATTTAGATACTGTCTTTTGCCCATTTTTACGGAATTCTTTGACCTTATTGACTTATAGGAATCCATTACAAATTTGTATTTGAGCCCTTTGTTACATAAATGTATTGCAAAAAATTTTTCCAAGATGGTGGCCTGGTCTTTTCACTTTTTTTTTTTAATATTTATGTTTCATGCATGCACACAAGCAGGGGAGGGACAGAGGGAGGGAGGGAGGGGCAGAGAGAATCCCAAGTGGGCTCCACACTGTCAGCGCAGAGCCTCACACAGGGCTCGATCCCATGACCCTGGGATCATGACCTGGGCTGAAATCAAGAGTCAGACACTTAACTGACTGAGCCACCCAGGCATCCCACATCTTTTTACTTTCTTAATCATGATATTCTGGTTTTATAAAAACAAACAACCAAACAAAAATTCTTTTTACTTTGAGATAATTATAGATTCATAGATTCACAGAATATAGCAAAACAGCACAGAGAGGTCACTCGGTTTCCCCCAATGGTTACACCTTACATAGCTGTAGCACAGCAATAAAACCAGCAAATTGACATTGGCACAATGTGTTTATATATCTATGCCATTTTGTCCCATGCTTAGGGCTCTGTAAATGCCACTGCAATCAAGACACAGAGCTACTCATCACTCCAAAGATCTCCTTCATGCTACCTCCTCATACTCACATTCATCCCCTTCCCCAGCCCCCCATATGTAACATCCAGCAATCACTAATCTGTTCTCCATCTCTGTAATTTAGTCATATCCGGAACATTATATAAATGAAATCATACAGTAAACAATGCATACGACCTTTTGAGACTGGCTTTTTTTTCACTTGGCATAATACCCTTGAGGTCTATCCAAGCCCTTTTTGGTATTTAGAAAATTATGTTACTTTACTACTGTCTATTATTTGAGCAATTTATTATGTTTGATAAGGGAATTAACTACTTTTTGTTATTACAAAGAGATTCTCATCTTACATATAAAACAGTGGAGTGATAAGTCCCTGGGTTTTAAATGTCCAGGCCTAGATGGAGAGGTCCCATCCACTGCCCATGTGTGATGGACCAGGAGGAGAACACCACATACTCCTGTCCTACACGTCATGGTTATGGCCTCCAGTGTTGACTGCAGTGCATAAGGCCCCCGACTTCACGTCAGGTGTATAGAACAAGGACATATAAGGGAACTACTTGAAACTTCTCTTTTTATTGTTCAGAGGTGGTGAGAAAAACAAATGACTCATTTTGCTTTTAAGAATGATGAAACAGTTTTTCAAAATGGAACCTATTGGTAACCACATTTGTTCTTATCACTTTCAGAAGAAGTTAGATAGCCTCTCCAAATGATAAAGTGTTGGTGGTGCTCGTTTTACTGCACAAGGCATTATTTCCCTGAGCATCGTGTCCCTTTATGCTCCCTATGCCTTGCAGCTTCTTCCTTGAGGCCACCAGGTCCTCGCACCTTCTGTATCATATCTGCCATGAGCACCCAATATTTAGGTTGGTTCTGTGGCTACGCATGGTAATCAACAGCCTGCAAATCATCTCCAACCCTCACTTTGAAAGGGACACACTTGGTGGTGTTTTATTTCAATTGATTCTGTTTGCATTTTCAACTGTATAGTCAAGATCACAGAAGGTCATCAAAACAACACAAGACATATCTGCTGCCTTTCCTCTCTCAGAACCATGAAGGTGGCTGAAAAGAAGAATGGAGGCAGAACCATGAAGGTGGCGGGAAAGAAGAATGGAGGGATGTTCTAGGGTTCCTTGCTAAGTGTGCAAGGAACACAGCATTTCTAGGTTAGTTTGGGGCTCAGCTAGAGATTGTGTATTGAGCAGTAATGGAGAGATACCTCAGGAACTTCATATCAGAACTGCCTGGGGGCCAGGCTTTACAAACAGTGAAGCTGGAGGGCAATTCTGGATGCAGGATACATGGGGAGCCCTGCAGGAGGACTTCATGGATCTTCACTCTACAACTGTCTAGTCATGCCTAAAGGAGACTGTGCCTCTCCTCTGTTTCTGCCCCATTTTTCTCTGCATCTCTACTTACACAACCTTCTAAGTTTCTGTACTCCCTAATTCAAACTGTGGATGGATTTGATTGACTGAGCTAATCACTTTTTTCAAGACAGCCTATGAGTCAGCTGCTCTCGAGTCACCCTGGCTCTAGTCCAATCAGAGGTAGCTGGGAGAGTCTGGGTCACATCTATGTGACTTCACACATGGCTGTCTAAGTCTGCCCCTTCACCAGAGACCGCCATGCAGTTTCTCCTAAATGGTGCTACAGGTGTGGCAGTCATCATGGTTAACATGTCTAATATAAAAGAAACAAAGAGAGACATGTACAAGCAGTTCATTTTCTCTTCTTCAAAGATTAGTTCCAAAGTAGGGCCTCTGGGGGAAAGACAGTGGCTGTTAACTGGGACTGCTGTGAACTGATCTGTTTCTAACTCACAGATAGTTATTGCCTTTCAATTTATTATTATAAGATGGTAACTGAATTTTCAAACTACACTATGAATTGTCAATCTACATTTCCCATGTGGATTAATCAACTTTATAATAATGCTGCACAACAACTCCAACGACCTGAATGACTTAAACAACAACTATTTATTTCTCACTCATAGATCTGAGTTGCAGCTCTATTGAGCTCAGCTGAGTTCAACAGGACTCAGCTAGGCATGGCCCTAGGCTGCAGACCAGAGTCTGGTTTGCTCCTTGGGTCTCTCATTCTGGGACTCAGACTGAAGGAGCTACGGGGACATGTTCCTCTCCTGGTGGATGGAGGGACCTCAAGAGACCAAGCCACACTCCACAAGCACAACTAACGTCTCTGCTCATTCTGTATCTGCCAATACCGTAATGGCCAAAGCAGGTCAAATGGCCAAGCCCAAGATGGATAGGGAAGTACACCTGTTCTATGTGTTGAAGAAAGGTGTAGGGGAGAGTGGGTATTTCCTGAACAGTAACAATTGACTAGACCTACCGCCCTGAATCACAGAACTGCCACACAAGACAGTTGATGGCACACTGGCTGCCACTGCAACCTCCTTAAAAGAAGAAATCACATCTCCACTTCTTTTGTGCCTAACTTCAAAATATCTAACACTACACATCACTGTCAGAAGGTTTTCAATAAAATTCCCTTTTACTGATCAAACTTATCAGAGTTCTGGACTAGGATCAGCATCAGTCAACATGTGACTCTGGTCAAGTAAGTTGCTATTATCTGTGCTTGAAGGGCTGGGTATGTAGAAGATAAAATGGCAAAATGTAGTTAAGAGCCTGAGTTCTAAAGTCAAAACACCTGGGTTCTAATCCTAACTCACACTTTCTTAGCTGTGTGACTTTGGGCAAGTTGCTGAGCTTCTCTGTTTCAATTTCCTCATCTATAAAGTGAGGGTAATAATAGTGACTGTCTGATGGGGTTGTTCTGAGGAGTACATGGTATATTCACAGCCCATCAAGAAAGGCCTAACCCCACTATCAACAATAGCCAAAGTATGAAAGAGCCCAAATGTCCATCGGTGGATGGATAAAGAAAATGTGGTATATATACACAATGGAGTATTACTCAGCAATCAAAAAGAATCAAATCTTGCCATTTGCAACTACATGGATGGAACTGGAGGGTATTATGTTAAGTGAAATTAGAGAAAGACAAGAATCATATGAATTCACTCATAGGAGGACTTTAAGAGACAAAACAGATGAACATAAGGGAAGGGAAACAAAAATAATATAAAAACAGGGAGGGGGACAAAACAAAAGAGACTCATAAATATGGAGAACAAACTGAGGGTTGCTGGAGGGGTGGTGGGAGGGGGAATGGGCTAAATGGGTAAGGGGCATTAAGGAATCTACTGAAATCATTGCTTCACTATATACTAATTTGGATGTAAATTTTAAAAACTAAAAAATAAAGTTAAATTAAAAAAAAAAAAGGCCTAACCCAAGGTAAGTATTTCACTGTTGTAAGCAAACTTTAAAAAACAAAGCAGCAATGCTTGCCTTTTAACAGAGGCAGGATGATAGAGTGGAAAGAGCTGGGATTTGGAGTCAAAAACCTTGAGTCCTAGCTCCTCTATTCATACCATCTCTGACCTTGACCAAGTCCCCATTTTCTCAACTGTGAAATAATGGCTCCCTCCCCTGCTGGGTGAGGATCAGGTGACATGTGTGAAGGCACTTTTGCAAAGTGAAAACCATCAGAAAAATGTGAGCTGCTTTTATCAAATTATTCCATTTTTGCCTTACTTCTCTGATGACAACTAATGGATGGTAAAGGAATTCTCTGCTGGACATTCCTGTTTCATCTTTAGAGATGTGCCAATAAAATATGCATTTCTCTGAAGTTTTTTTTTCCATAAATCATCACCCCTCCTAATGTAACAGACACCTAGCAAGCTGGTCCTCACAGATGACTGTAGACAAAGTGTCTCCCTCTTTTCTGAGTGAATATTTGGGCTTCTCATAATTCCACATTGACAATGAATATCGAGATTTTTGTTGAATATTTACTTTGTGCTACTGTTTGGCCAGTACCTGTTGTCTCCACTTTCTGTCATCCATTCCCCTCGTGAACCCCTGCACTTCCAATATTCCACTGCAGCTGCTCTCGTCAAGGTCACTGATGACTTCAGCATTGCCAAATCCAGTGGTCATTGCTCAGCAAAGCTTACTGAACCTATCAGCAGTTTTCACTTAGTAGTTGATTACTGCCTCCTTCTTGAAAGCCTTTCTTCAACTGACCTCTGGAACACCAGCCTCTTGGTTCTCCTCCTCCCCACCCGACTGTTCCTTCTTGAGCTCCTTTGTCATCCTCTAAATGTTAGAGGCTCAGTCCCCAGATCTCTTCTCGTCTCCATGTACACTCACTCCCTGGGTGATCTCATTCAGCCTACTGGCCTCAGATCCATCTCCATGTTGACAACTCCAAAATTTAATTCTATAGCCCAGACATCACTCCTAAACTCCAGGGTTATAAATCCACTTGCCACCTCCACTTGGATGTCTTGTGACATCTCAAATGTGATGTGTCCACAGCTAAGTTCCTGTTGTCCTGACTTTAATCTGCCACTTCTCAGTAAATGGCAGCTCTGTTCTTGTGCCTAACACAAAAATATAGGAACCATCCTTCCCCTTCTCTTACACTCCACATGCAATTTATTGGTGATCCTGTAGGCTCCACTTTCAAATTACATCCAGAATCTAACCTGTTTGTTTGTTTTTGTGGTTTTTTACCACCTCTGCCAGTTTCATCTTTGTCTGAGCCAGCATCATCTCTTGCCTGAATTGCTGAAATGGCTTGATGTTTCTGTCCTTGTACTATCCTCCTCTCCTCTCCCAAGAAGATAGAGCCTTTTAGAAGATCATTCATATTATATCACTCCCTTGATGCATACCTCTCATTGGCCTCCTACCTCACTTAGAATAAAACCCTAAATTGTTACTCTGACTACAAGAGCCTGTAAGTTCCAGTCCCCATTTATCTGACCTCTTCTTTTTTTTTTTTTTTTAACATTTCTTTATTTTTGAGACAGAGAGAGACAGAGCATGAACGAGGGAGGGTCAGAGAGAGGGAGACACAGAATCTGAAACAAGCTCCAGGCTCTGAGCTGTCAGCACAGAGCCTGACGTGGGGCTCAAACTCACGGACCGCGAGATCATGACCTGAGCCGAAGTTGGCCGCTTCACCGACTGAGCCACCCAGGCGCCCCTCTGACCTCTTCTAACTTTCTCCCTGTTACAGTTCGCTTATTCTTCTCCAGCCACACTAGCCTCCTTGCTCTCCTTGGACACACCAATCTACTCTCATTACAGGGCCTTTGCACTTCACAGCAAGCACTGTCCCTCTTTGAAAACACTGTAGGTATAAACACATCAGACGAAAGGAGATGTTACCAGCGTGTGTCTCCAGTGCATCTTTAAAAGCTTCTATTTTCTCTTTTATGCTTTTGAAAAATTTGCCAAATATTTTCAATGAATGCTATTTTATAATCAGAAAATAAATGTGGTATAAATTGAAGTCAAGATCACAAAGGACAGTGCTACTGCTTAAATACATTGTAAAAAGGCTGCCTTGTCCCCAGTGCAGGCTGCTCAGGCAGCCCAGAGTGGATCCACAGACAGGCCTATACAAAGCCCCTGGGTCTCCTGTGGGTCTGGTCCCCCCCATCCTCTTTGCCTCTTTCATGTTTCCCCCAGTTAATGAGCTTCATACTAGGATGGTGATAACTGATCTCTGGGTGCAGATTCTGACTCACCAGATTAAATTGCAATGAAATGCTTTGTAATAAGTAATCTACGATAAGTAAATTGTTATTTTCCCCTTGTGAGTGGCATTCCCTGTCATTCTAAAAATTAATCTTATTTAAGAGATGCTTAAAATATGGAGCAATATGATGGTTCTTGAGACCAAGCAGTTAATGAGTGATTTAATCTGTTTGAATTACAAGTCTTGATTCTTTCAGTGGTATTCTCCTTTAAGTCTATTACTCTCTTGCTTTCTCTTGCTACTGGGATTTACCTTCTGATTCTACAGAGTAGGAGAAAATACTTTTGGCCTACCTGAACTTAATATAAACAACAAAACATTCTTTAGGTATAGTAAATGATAAAGGTCAGGGCAACATGGTTGAGGAACCTCCCTAACGTTTGGTTGGTAATTGTCAGGAGCATACAAAATAAATGACCTCTACTTGGTCTGGAAGAAAAATGACTTGGTGTACCAGCCACCATAGAATTGCTTGAAGTACTCGTTTCACCTCAATTTTTAAACTTTAGATGTTCCCCGGAAGGTAAGTGGACAAAGAATTGTGGTATAAGGTGAGAGATGGAGTGGGGAGATGTATCATGGATTTTATTATGTGTTTCAAACATTTTGTGTATGTCTTTGTGGCCCTTCAGAAATATTAAATTGAAATGTGCCTTTAAATACCAATCATCTTTATACTGCTCTGCAGTCTCTTCTCTTCCTTGGAGAGATCTCTGGAGTGGAAGAGACTTCCTAGCCTTTGTTCAGCTCCAGGTTCTGTCCTGTATTTGCACCTGTGGCTGCCAGTATGTTGCCTTGTCCAAGGCCCGAGAGTCTATGACAGAAAAAAGGCGAAGCTTTTGCCGGAGTCAGCATAACTCAGCTTGTCTTGTGTTTAGAAATGGGGTAGAATGGGACTAGCCCTATGGTTTAAAGAACTCTCTGAGATTTCACCAAAATTGACTGATTCTGCATAAGATAAACACCAAATCTGAATTGTTTGTCTCCTTTTCTATGGAGAGATTGACCTCTCACCCCTGTAGGTAGCTCAGGATCTCTATTTCTCTTCAGAAGTGGTCTGTGTGCCCACCTCTGCTACCATGATGCCTACCAACAATACTACAACAGCCTGTCACCAGCCCAGGGACACGTCTGTCTTGTGCATTCTTGTAATTCAGAGCCCAGTACAGAGTTTGGCATATGAAAATATTCAATAAATATTTGTTGAATAAATGGGTAGGTGACTCAACAGATTAAAATGCTTCCGATCAGTTCCATATTGTGTTCATACACAATCTACTTGGAGGAAGAGGCCAGAGACTGAACTGGACTGCCCACACTGGCTCCCCATCACTCCAGGCTTGGTCTCCACATTTGCAAAAAGCACTGATCCTATCACTCCTACCCAGGCCTTGGAACTTTTTCATTGTAGTTCTTGATGAAACAGAAACAGAAGCAAGGGCTTCGTAATTGTATAGGCAATAGGCTGACTGATGACTCAAAATCTGCTAGACATGTACCCCAATCCCGCCACTGAAGTCCTCACAGTTGTTTCTTTTGATCAGCACAAGAGATTGCATGAGGATGGGGACATCCCTTGGCTGGCACTAAGTAGAGTTGCCCAAGAAGCTTCATATCCTACTTTTTCTTCTTTGACCCTATTCACTGCTGAGCTCTACTATCATCATCTGTTCCTGAATTTTTGTCGCATCCCAGACACTGGTTTCTCCTCTGGTATTCATTTTGCAACCAAGATTTCACTTTGAACACGATGTAAATGGGATGACTATCCCAGCTCTCACTGCATCAGCATAGCGGTACATGCAGACTGCTCATTTCAGCAATGCCCTTTATTCCTACCTGGGCCCCTCAGGCACTTGGTCGTGACTTGTGGCTGCTCATGGATTACTTTGTCAGCCAAACACTCTTGGGTTAGATTCTTTGTGTTTATAATTAAAAGCCAGTATAGGTTTTTATTTAGTTCTGAGTAGGAAACACTTTCACTACTTCTGTACAAAACAACAACCTGACGATAATATCAATAATAGCCAATACTATCTAGCACATGCACTGTTTTACATATTAACTCATTTATTTCCCACAACAATCCCAAGTGATAGGTATCACTGTAATCATGTCCATTTACAAATGAACTTGGCACAAAGAGGCAAATAACTTGCCCAACACAGGTAGTAAGAGACACGAAGACTTGACTGAAAACACCTAGCATTCTTCTCTCCAAACTTGAGTGAAACACAGCAGTCACAGCTACTCTTCTTCAAAAAGCAAAGTCCTAGAAAGCAGCCCTAGGCTCCAGGTATGCAGAAGAAAGCCAAATTCCACCAGTGCCCCCCCCCCAATAAGGACAGAACCAAGCATTACACTCCCAAACAAATGGCAATGGTGGAGCATCCACCAGAGACCTCCGTGGCAGCAGCATTTCCAGACGACCCAAAGCCAACCCCTTTAGGAAACTTCCTATTGCAGACATCCCAGACTAGACACATGGCTGGTTTTCAAGCACGTCCACGTACGTAAGTTTGATTTCCTTCTACTGATGCTGCCATTACTGTGCACAAAGCCAGATATATATGAGGGTCAAACTGATTTTATACTGGACTTTGATCTTCAGTTCATTTAGACAATTTGATAAACTCGTCAAGTCTCACAGTCTCGTGTTTTCATTCTGGGACACATCCTATCGTCTCCCTGTAAATCAGCCTTTCGAGTGATCTGTGGTTTATATTTTCCTATGTTGCTTGTTTAGGGATGTGTATCTGCTATGTTTTTAAGATACTCTCAATCTGAGCTACTCTTACTGAAATACCATAAAAATAAAGTCATACAGGGGTGCCTAGGTGGCTCAGTAGGTTAAGCGTACAGTTCTTGATTTCAGCTCCGGTCATGATCTAGTGGTTTGTGAGATCAAACCCCACATGGGGCTCCATGCCGACAGAGCAGAACCTGCTTGGAATTCTCTATCTCTTCCTTTCTCTCTGCCCACCCCCCCCCCAAATAAACATTTAAAAAATAAAATCAAGTCACACTCCATGTCCTTCCTCATGACATCTATCTTACAAAGATTTTGCTGTTGCGGGCGAAGCAAGGTGCACTGGCTGATATTCTGCGTGCCTTGTGTATGTCATCACACTGAGGACGGTGACTGTCTGGAGCATTTAGAAGAAGAATCATTACCCTAGACTGTCTACTTATCTCAGCTTTAAAAATAAATATTTGCCCACTAATACGGCAGGTTTATGAGCTGCATTTAATACTGTAATGAAATAGTCTATCACTGTGGGTGTGTGTAAGAGAGAGAGAGAGAGAAAAAAAGAGAAGAGTTAAGGTTGCCATGGGAGCCCTTGGCACTTCTGAACCTTTATGATTATGAACAATAATTAGATGTAGCGTTTTATGGTGGTGAAGCACCTCGTGGGCTCCTCATAATTGTAAAGTGTTTGGCAATTAACTCACCCTCCCTGAGATTCAGGTTGGGGTAATTAACCCCACAAGGAGAAGCAGCCCTAAAGAAGGGGAGTCACGTGGGGGGAGCCGCCCTGTTTTGCAAGCAGCGTAGACAAAGGGAGGCCTCCCCAGTCCCTGCCCTGAGCCATCCCCATCACAAATCTCTGCCCCGACACCCCTTTTCGGCCTGAGGCGCTTTGCTCAGTTGGGTGCACGGGAATGCTGGCCCACACTGTGGAGAGGCGGGTGGGACCACAGCCCAGGTGTCAGGCACTAGGTGTTCGGTGTTCCACAGCTGTAGCAAGAGGAATTCAGAACGCCACCTGGGGAAAAGTTGGAAGAACACTGCTCAGCTGTAATCAGCTCAACCTTCATGAAATCAATACTCCTGTCCTCTTCCCCCAAGCAACTGCAATTTGGGCTTGATCCTTAGCCTGCCAACTTCTCTATTTTTTGTCCTGCGACACGAACATGTTCTTAAGGACCTATAGAAAGCTGAGGAGAAGGTGGATGTGTCTTAACACAAAGTGTCATTGACATTTGATATGTATGTATTTAGGCAGGGGTCTCTGTGTGTATTAGATATATGGGCCCATATATTATAGAGACACGTCATAATATTTTAGATGTATTATACAAACATATAGAATTATAGTACAAATGTATGTATCTCCAGTAAATCCCTGAAGTAAGTGGGTCATGTGCTTTGGCCCTGTCACGTTGATGAGAAACTGGATCCGCAGTTTCTCCAAAGGAAAACAAAATAGAACTCTTGAAAATTTCAGCCAACACCCCCTTTTGTTTCAACTTGAATTTCCATGGACTACTTCAAGCATTTCACATTCAGAGCGCACTGCGAATTGCTGACAGATCCCCGTGCGGGAATGTCGTTGGCAAACTTTACCCCACATCTCACACCCCTGCCCAAACTACCCGCACAGCTCTGGGAGGGTTTGGGAATGGATCGCAGCATCACCTAAAGACATGAGGGTGAGAGGTACATAGGGCTCGCATGGAGGACCGTCTTTGCTGGTGGTGAGAGGAAGGCATGCGTTGTTTTCCCTTGATGTGGTGGTCTCATTAATACCTGCCGCCAGCAGGATTAATACCTGATCCCCTTAGTGCTGCGCCAGTCACTGAGCCAGGCACAGAGGGAACAGACTAGGTAAGTCATGTCTTTTGCTTCACTCCAAGGGAGAATCTGTACAGCACAAGGCCTCTAGCACATTTTGAAAGAATGTTTTGTACCAGAAAAGCTAATTTGCTATGATTAGTTCCATTACATTTGTGAGACTGTCACTCTGTATTTATTTGGAAGGCAGGTTAGAGTCCCTTTTGGTGATTTTCATCTGTGTGCCAAAGGGACGACTCTCCAAAATTTCTAACAAAAAATAAATCCAAATGCAACCATGAATACTACCTTCTGGGTCCTAGGAAGTAGAAATGTTCATGTGCCATGAAAAGAAGAAAGGCCTGAGTCATTCATAAGTCACCCTGACAGGAATCCAGAAAGTGGGGGAGGGAACTGGAGGGCCACAGAGAAAGCCGGAACAGGACTGAGGTCTGGGAGAAAGGTTTAGTGGGATCTGTGCTGTTTCTCATTTCCTTTTGTTGGTGACAAGAAACGTTGGTTATTTGTGGGCCCCACTGCTTTTGAGCTACTCGGGGTCAGTGTGGGGGACTTGCTGAGCTCAGGATGAGGGAGTAGACCCGAGCTGAAGGAACAGGGCCTGAGCCAAGTGCCCAAACCAGACAGAGGAAACAGAGAAGTTGTCCGGGAAGTTCTCAGAGCAGCAGAAAGGACTGAGGGGAGGGGCGCCTGGGTGGCGCAGTCGGTTAAGCGTCCGACTTCAGCCAGGTCACGATCTCGCGGTCCGTGAGTTCGAGCCCCGCGTCAGGCTCTGGGCTGATGGCTCGGAGCCTGGAGCCTGTTTCCGATTCTGTGTCTCCCTCTCTCTCTGCCCCTCCCCCGTTCATGCTCTGTCTCTCTCTGTCCCAAAAAATGAATAAAAAACGTTGAAAAAAAAAAATTTTTAAAATAAAAAAAAAAAAAAAGAAAGAAAGGACTGAGGGGAAAATTCACAGCTTTGTGTAAAAGGAATGGAGAAGGAGAGCAGTCCTGTGGCCAAACACCTGGAAGTAAGAGTTGGGAAAAGCAAAACTTGAATGGAGGTTTCTTGCCCTCTCTCCTTCCCTCCCTTCCCCCTCTTTCCTCCTGTCTCTCTCTTTCATGAAATTCTGTTTGCTACACAACGGAGACCCTCTAAGGCCCACTATAAATCATTGGTTAAGTCTACATTTCCCACTAACACCTTGTGGAGTGATTTTCCTTTTTAAGAGATGCAAGAAAACGCTCAATCTCGCTTTGAAGTGGTATGAGGGAAGAAAGCTAGGGACCAGCCACATGCTTGAGTCTGACAGTCATAACAGGTGGTTGGTGTTCATTGACGGGGGTGAGGAAAGAACACCACACCCCTTTACACCACTCAGCTGCCCTGGCCTCTGTCCTGCACATTCTGCAGCGCTCCCCACCCACCTCTCCACCTCCCCTCTGCCAAAGGAAGGCCACCCACATGGTCATGCTGAGGGGCAGTGCTCAGGAATGGGGGAGACCACCAGGCGCGGCACGTGAGCCCAGGCCACCATGGATCCAGACGTCATCAGGCCCACCTGGCCACTGCTCATCGGCACGCGCTCCTCTGCTTCCGAGAAGGCCAACGAGGCCTGTCCTCTCTGACTTTGCACCAACTCCTTAGGCCCAGGCTCAGGTCGGAGCAGGAAGTAGGAAAGCTGTTCTCAGTGGAAGCAACAGTCGCTGGGGCCAGCTGGGAGCCAGGAACAGAAGACAAAACGCTCTGAAGCTCCCTCCCAGGGTGTGCAGGGGCAGGTGTCAAAGGAGGCGGCACCTCCTGCATATTCTTCACACATCTTTGCAAGACTCGAGACCTTGCACATCTACTCATGGTGCTGATCAAAAGAGCTTTTTTGAGAGATTAGAAAAAAGAAAAGCCAAGCGTTCGCGCATGCAGTCTTCCTAATTAACACTGCAGGCCCAGAGCGAGAGAGAAAGCACAACGGAGTTTTCTGAAGCAGCTGTTCTCTCAACAGCAGGCTCTTCTCACGGAGGCTGTGGGCTAATGCTCTCCGATTCTGTGAATTCAGAGAGGGGCCTCTGACCGCTTCAGATGGAGGGCCGGCTGCCATCTGGGGCAAAGTCATCATTCCTACCTCCAGCCACGTTGTCAGCTGGAATCGCATCACCTGGAATTCACACGGGCCAAGGGTAACACAAAACCTGTAATGACTGTTTACTGTGTGCCCCATGCTAAATGCATTTCCTACATTCTCTCATTGCGTTCTCCCAGCCAGTCAATGCGGTCCTTGGCTCCCCCTCACCAAGGAGGAAATGTTACCTCCGAGGTCACCCAGACAGGATGTGGTGGAGATGGAGTTCAAACACAGGTGTGTCTGAATCAAAGCCCATCCATCATGGTCTCCACCGGTGGGCCAGATACCCCCTCCTAGCTTCCCCTTCTTTGGAAGTTGGACTATTTCCAGTGCTTGGCATACACGAGATTGGACGTAAGCTTGATAAGTATGAAAATGACATGTTTTTATCGGCCCTTCTCCATGAAGCCATCCCTCGCCTCAGGTCCTTCCTCTTTACTCACAGCACACAAACAACTGACCCCAGTACCTCTGACACTGCATTTACTTGCAACTATTTATTCTATCTGCCTTTCCTTTGACACCGTGGACAAATTGGGGTGGGGAGAGGAGGGTTCCTAGCACAATGTCTGATACATGGTTGACCTTTATAAGAATGAGCGAATGACCTAAAACATTTCCTGAGTAAATAATACAACAAAGTAACAATGAAGCAGCTTTAGGCAATGGAGAGAGCCCCAGAGGCAGAACTGGAAAACCTGCCTTCGAGTCTGGCTCCCTTACTTGTCAGCTATGTGCCTTGCACACATCACTTAGCTCTCCTTGGCTTCTGTTGCTTTATCTTCCAATCAGGGCTATTGCGCTTGAGCTCCTCAAGATCATAGCCAATGCTGACATTATATGAGCTCAGACTGAGCAGAGTCCATGGGACCCCTTCATGAAACAACCTGCTCAGGTAAGATGCTTCATGCTCAGCATGAAGAAATGCCCTTCCTCAGACCCAGAGTTCAAGGACTTATTTCCTGGGCTGGGAAGCCCCACAGCTCCGTGCCTCCTCCACCACCACCACCCTGCCCCCCAGGCTCCTGGCTGCTTCCCCGACCAGGTACCAACATGCCTACCACATCCCTTTGGCTTGATCCTTACTTTGGGCTCTTTCTAATTCAATTTTCTCCTTAACTACCCACCCATCTCTTCCAGTAGACCTGATCCTCGGGGTAACTCTTTTCCCACTCTCTTCCCACCCAGTCAGAAGCTTCCACGCCTCCAATTAGAACGTCACTCCCCATCTTAAAATGATTCCCTAGACCTATATCATGCAGGAGAAATTCACGAAGGGTTAACATTTGATCCGCTGCTGTGAGGTGTTGTTAACGTATTTGAGCAAACAGATTGGAGGAGGGCATGCTGCAATACTCGAATGACTAATTAACACCATTCCTGCTTGCACACTATTAATCGGGCACTTCCTACTCTTGAATCCACTCCCTCCATCAAGTGGCCTCGCTAAGAGAATGTGAGGGCAGTCTGTGAATTAGATCAGCAGGCGTCTCCATCACTGGCCAGCACACACAGACAGGCAGCTGCAAAGGCAGGTTGAAGTGCTTTGGACAGAAAAATGCCCTTTCTGTTCCACAGTGCTGTGAATCTCCCTAGGCCAGAGGCAGATGATGGCAGGGATAACTGCTGAGCCAGCAATAATGTGGGAATTCTGGGTTTTTTTTATATATAAATTTTTCTTTAATTTTTTTTAATGTTTATTTTTGAGAGAGAGAGAGAGAGAGAGAGAGAGAGAGAGAGAAACAGACCGTGAGCAGGGGAGGGGCAGAGAAAGAGGGAGACACAGAATGCAAAACAGGCTCCAAGCTCTGAGCTGCCAGCACAGGGCCAAATGGGGGGCTTGAACCCATGAACCGCAAGATGGTGACTTGAGCCGAAGTCAGAAGCTGACCTCCAACTGAGCCACCCAAGCACCCTGGGGATTCTGGTTTTGGAACCCGACACACTCCGGGGGAAATTAGTGAAATTTACCTTTTATATGGGGGGAGGGGTGGGAAGCCACGCTGAAGCTTCTTTTGCAAAGGACTTGGTATTGCAGGAGTAAGAGGAAACCACAGACACTGGAGATGCAGAACCCCCTTGGCAGGGGATGCCAAGCCTTCCCATATGTGAGTGGTGGCATGACGACAAGGGACCTATGTGTGCCCCCACGCAGGGCAGAGCGGAGCAGGGGGAATATTTGAGCTCTATGTGAGAAAGTATTCTTTAACAAGTCCAGCCCTGGAGTAGTGAGCTTCCTGTCCCTCTAAGTTTCAAATTGAGTTTGCATGGCCACATAGCAGGACTGTCACAAGTGGGCTTCAATAAGGTGGATGGGCTCAGAGCAGGTGAACTTTAAGTTCTGACCCTGCTGCCTGACCAGATTTTCCAGGCCTCCCAATCGTTAAGAGGGCAGCGCTGAGCCAAGGCAGCTGGCCCTCGGGAGACTATCTTGGGCCTGGATGTCTTTGTTTGCTTTTAAAGTTCTTTCCGCATTTTAATTGTTTGTGGCAGATATTTTGGTTCCCAACATTCATCCTCTTTGCTGTCTTCCCTTATAGAGGTTTCGAGGGAACCTTGAAGCAAGGATTCCCGGCCTCCTGCTTTCCCGGCCTCCCTTGCAGCTGGAGGTGACCATGTGACCCAGCCCTGGCCCATGAACATAAATGAACGTTTCGAGGGAAGGAGGAGGCTTGTGACGCCTGAAGGACTTAGGTCCCATAAGGACATGAGGGAACACTCAGATTAGGCTAACTCGAGGAGGGTATCACAAAGGAATGATTTACAAAGGTGTGGGCAGGGGTAGGGAGACCACAGGGGCAGTGCAGTACCCCAGGCTGGTAGCCGCAGAGCTGTTTCATCCCTAGACTCATGTGGCTGAGGAGAAGGAGCATTTCGCTGACCCAGAAGGAAAGAGCTGTGTGGAACAGGTGGCCTGGACAGGAGCTGTGACCTTTGCCAGCCCCAGGCAACTCCAGGACCCTGACAGCAAGGATGTCTCAGAGGCCCTGACAGAATCCTCTCCCTGTCTGGGGACACTCACTGAGTGTTGGAGGGCTCCACGGGGACCAGAAGGAAGGCAGAGGACAAGGCCCTTCCAACGAGAGAATCCTGCGGGGTCTGTAGCTGTGCACAGCTGTCTGCTACAGTTCATCATTTGTGTCCTTTGTTCACAGATACCTTTCCACCAATCATTGTCCAGCTACACAATGTGTAGGAAATAATCTTGCCCTCAAGTGGCTTAGGAGATAAACAAGCACGCACTCGGAGAAAGATTTGGGGATGTTCAAACATTAAACTTGAGGGCAACAGCCTTAAGTGCTGTAGAAATTAAAGATAGGTATTGGTCAGTAGGGCTAGGCAGACCAGAGTCAAAATTCCAGTCCCACGACATATGAGCTGAGTGACACTGAACAGTTCCTTAATCTTTCTGAGCCTCACGTTCCTTATCTGTAAAATGGGAAGAAGAACACTCACCTTCATGGACTGTTTGAAAGATTACAGATAATATACATGAATTACTATATAGGGATAACATTCTGATAATGTTTATTACATACCATGTACAGTTACATAGATTAACTGTGAGGAAGGTACTATTATCCCCAATATGTAAGTGGGAAGCCAAGTCACTAAGATATAATTTACCCAAGGTCAGCACCTAATAGGCAATAGAACCAGAATGTGTATCCAGATAGACTGACTAGAAACAATCTTACCCAGAACGCTATACTGGCTGACACGGTCAGTCCTTAACAATCTGTCACCCCCGTCTCCACCCCCATCCCCACCAGTACCAGCCTCACTAGTGTGGGCTAGACTACTTGGCAAGGTTTCCAACAAGAGTAGCATCTGGGCCTGAAGGCCAGAGTAAGATTGTTAGTTAAGTGGGAAGAAGAAGAAAGGACATCCTAGGTGAAGCGACAGCAGGAGCAAAGGTGGGAGTGGCCCTGCCCCCAAGAGGAACCAGCAGGCCCACCTGATGGAAGAAGGGCACAGGCTGGGGGGCGACAAAAAATTCCCAGATCAGCGGGGTCCGGGCCAGACATTGGAAGCAAAAGAATGCCGTGCCGAAGAGTCTGGGCTCATTTGCAACAACCTGGATGGAACTGGAGGGTCTTATGCTAAGTGAAATAAGTCAGTCAGAGAAAGACAGGTATCCTATGATGTCACTCATCTGTGGAATTTGAGAAACCTAACAGAAGACCATAGGGGAAGGGAAGGAAAAATAAGTTACAAACAGGGAGGCAAACCTTAATAGTCTCTTAAATACAGAGAACAAAGTGAGGGTTTTGTTCTCTGTATTTGGTGTATGGGGGTGGAGGGTTGGGGCGGTGGGGGAAATGGGTGAGGGCCATTGAGGAGGGCACTTGCTGGGATGAGCACTGGGTGTTGTATGTAAGCGATGAATCTTGGGAATCTACTCCTGAAGCCAAGACGACACTGTATGTTAGCTAACTTGACAATAAAAAAATAAATAAAATGGAAAAAAATAAAAAGACTCTGGGATCAATGATGGCCATGGGATGCCAGGCCAGCACTTAGGCCAGGCAACGTGACCTCCTGGAACAGAAGTCCTGTTTTAGAACATTAGCGAGAGAGCAGACAGACCAACCTCGGTAGGAAGGCCAGCAAGGACACTGTTGGTAATAACGAGGTCCAAAGGGACAAGACCATGACTTAGGGCAGGTGTGTTATGTTAGGGTGCAGATATGGTAAAGGAGGCAGAGGGGTAAAGGAGAGGGAAAGAGGAAGGAAAAATTAAAAGCTGCTTTAAAACCTCGCTTTACCAGGGATACCCTGAGAAGACCTATAGCAGATTCCTCAACTTTCACTTCCTCGATTGGTCTCCCTTGGCTGCGCATGACACAGTAAGCATTCATATAGCATGTGCAGTGTGTCAGTCCCACCCAGGAGGGGCACCTGCCAGACATGCCCTATCTGGGCTTCAGGTCCTAGGACACCGGAGTAGAGGATTCTTTCCTCCTCCTGGAAAGCAGACTGAAGCAGCACACTCTGCCCAGGACTCTCGGAAGCCCTCCCCAGAGCTGGGCGGCTTATCTAACCCAACACACACATACTCTGGGAAGATCTGTTGTTAACGATCCCTTTGCTTAGAAATCAGGAGAGCTTGCTCTTTTGATACAACCCACACACCCACGCATTTAAAATGAAACATGAGGGGAAACCTTGTCCATTTGCATTCAAATAAGGTAAAAGATGATGGAAAGTAGATGTCACCGTGGCTCTTGATTTTTGCCCTTGTGAAACAAAAAATGGGTCAGAACATTCCCTCCCCTCGGAATCCAATTGTTGCCAACTTGGAGCTCCTGGGCAGACCATTTTGTTGCAAAACCCTCTGCAGTCTGTCCCTGTCACCAGCTGAGACACCAGCTTGAGGGTTTTGAGACTATGTGAAGGATTGACTGATCCTACCTCAAAGGAGAGGGCTGAAGTGATGTGGGAAATACCTGGCATTAAACAAAAGCCAGTCAAAAACACCTGAAACCCTTTGTTCAGACACAACTTCTTGAGACGCTCTACCCTCATTTCCCTGTGGCCATATCCCCCTTGCACAGAACCCCGCTCCTAGGATGGCAAAGGCTGGCGGAAGCTCCCTCCAACCTGGCAGCAGGTTCCAGAGATACCCAGGCCAGAGATGACAAGAGGTCTCCACCCGCGGAGAGGCCCTGCCCGGTGCAGAACCCCCCACCCCAGCAGTCTGTTTCCTCCTAAACAACCAAGCCCAGGTCCCAGGGCAAGGAGAAATTAGATTAGTCTGACAAGATTTGTACTGTCAGAAAGCAAGTTTTATTTTTACTCTCAAGCCTGTGATCTCCTAGGTGTCTGCAAATGGAGGGATTATTTTTACCCAGATGTAGAAATCAAGTTATGCCACTTTGCCTTCCTGCCTGCGCTTCCCACATGGTATTGGCTCTCGTGGTTGGAGCTGGCTGACCTCGGCGGCGTCCGAACTGAGATGGGAGCTTGCCTGTACCGCTTTCAAAGCGTGCTCATCTGGGTGAGAGTTCTGGGGGCATTTTTGTTTGTTTTTTACGCTTTTTGGAACTCAATTTCCTTATCTGTAAAACACACAGGGCTAAATGAGATGATCTCTATGGTAAGAAAGAAAAAAAAGGACAACGGTTGATAAGAACATCTACTTTAATGCAACCTATTTTGTCTTTTCTCCTCCCTGTTTGTGAAAAGGGCAACATCTTATTTCTGTACATCAAGAGCATGTGCCACATTTTGGAAAGGTGTGGTTTTTACCGAATGGAAGGAATGAGTAATGGAAGGAAAAATAGAGAGTACAAGAAATGAAACAGTCTGGTTTGCAGAGACTGAAACGTCCGGCCCTTAGCTTCTAAGAGCCAGCTTTGCAGACTCTCAGCTCGGCTCCCTAACTAACTCTCAGCCATTAGTCTCTGCAGGAAGCACCCAACTGAAGCCTTCTCTTTCTGGCTCTGTGTCCCCCGTGATTGGACACCTTCAGGGTTATGAGCGTGTGCTACAGAGCATACGGTCGTCTGAGATGATCTTGCTGGGCTTTCTGAGGGACCCAGGGAGTGGCAGGACAAGAATTCTTCCCTCCTAACTGGCACACATGTCAAGAGTGTGACAGAGGGACTTGCAGTAAGTTCTGATCACCAGCCATCTAACAGTTCAGAGGAGGGAGGCCAGAAATGTGGGACAGGGAACACCCACCATACAGGACACTCCGGGAGCCGAGACAAAAAGAGTGTGTTACCTCTAGTGACCACACTAGTGGTCTCATTGTTCATGCATGCCTTCCTTCTAACAAGACTCACTGAGACATAGCACTTCCCAGAAGGGAGGATAAGGAGATGAATAAAACAAGACTCTGCCCTCCTAGACACTCCTTCCGACAGAAGAGCTGACAGTTTAATATACGACTACAGTTCAAGTACTCTACAGAAGTCTACAGAGATGTGTCGCCATCGCTAACTGCGAGTCGTAGAACAGCTTCATCATCACAATAAAATCCCTCCTCATCTGCAGTTAATCCCTGTTTCCATCCTCAGCCAACCGCATGTCCACTTTCTATCCCCATATTTGCCTCGACTAGATATTACCTGTAAATGCACTCAGAGTACACAAATGTAGTCCTTTGTGTCTGGCCTCTTTGACTTAGTATAATGATTGTGAGGCTCATCCATGTGGTATCAATACTTCTTTCCTTTTTGTGACCAAATAATATTCCATTGTATGGATATAGCACATTTTATATATCTATCCACCAACTGGTGGACATACGGACTGTCTCCAGTTTGGGGCCGTATGAATAATGCTGCTGTGAACATTAGTCTGCAAGTCTTTGTGTGGACATGTGCTTTCATTTCTCTTGGGTAGAGACCTACTAGAATTGCTACTTTGTATGGCAAATTTATGTTTAACTTTTAAAGAAATCGTCAAATTGTTTTCCAAAATCGCTGTTCCATTTTACACGTTCACAGCAACGTAGGAGGGTTCCGATTTTTCTACATCTTAACCAGTATTTGTTATCATCTGTCTTCTTGATTATAACCATTCTGACGGGTGTGAAATGGCATCTCGTGGTGATGTGAATGAGCATTTCCCTCATGACTGATGACGTTGAGCATCTTTTCAGGTCCTTAGTGATAATTCATGTATCTTCTTTCCCCAATGAATTGCCTTATGACTTTATTAAAAGCAGCTGACTTTAAGTATAAAGGTTTATTAATGGACTCTCAGTTCTACTCTGTTGATCTATATGCCTATCCATACGCCAGTATCACATAGTCTTTTTTTTTTTTTCACATAGTCTTAATAATTGTCACTTTATAGTAAGTTTTGAAATTGGGACGTGGAAGTCCTCCAACTTTTCTCTTTTTTTTCTTCACAAAATTGGTTTTCTAGGTTTTTGCTTTCCATATAAATTTTAGGAATAGCCTGCCACTTTCTGTATTGAAAGAAAAAAGGCTGGAATTTTTATAAGAATGGTAGGTCAACTTGGAGAAAACTGACATTTTAACAATATTGAGTCTTCCAAAGCATAAACATGAAATGTATTTCCATTTATTTGGACCTCTAATTTCCCTCAGAAGTGCTTTGTAATTTTCAGGGTACAATCTTGCCCTTCTTCTGTTAAATTTCTTCCTAAGCATTTCATTCTTTTTAATGATATTGTGAATGGAATTATTTTTTTCTACTGCTCATTGCTAATGTATACAAATACAATTGATTTTTGTCTCCTGACTTTGCTGAACTTTTTAATTAATTCTAATAGTTGTGTATGTGTGCATTCCTTATAATTGTTATCTACTCATTTTTATGACATAAAGCCTAGCAGTAAGTAAGACAGAAGGGAAAAATTAGGAAAAAAAAATACAAGAACTCCAGAGGCTCAGTAGGCTATGATCATTCAGGGGAGGGATGAATAGCACCACACATCTCAAAATAAATCATGGTATTAGCAGCCTGTGATACTTAGCCTCCCAAAAAAGAATAAATAAATTAGGTTCAATGGCTGCTATTCAAGAAAGTAGAGATATGTGTCTATCCACCTAAAAATACTGTCTGTGGTATTTTTACAGTTTGGCATTTGTTAGAATACATTTGTTCTAGAAGGTTCACAAAGAGATGCTCTCTGAGGTATTGCTAGGTTCTCTTTCCCCTTAATTTAGGATCACCCTGGCTACCACCAGGGCCATCAGACATTTTCCCAGTGGTTCCCGGGGTCTCCTGTATCTTGGAAACTTCTAAAGTTAATTTGCCTTTGGAAATCATCTCCTGCCAGCGTGAAGGAGTTTGGTAAATCTGAGTGGAAGTCTGACACTCCCTGTCTGTGTTCTCAGGACAAGGGCCTGTGAACCAGACCCAGGGAGAAAATAATACAAAGGAAATGAACACTATGGAATGACCTCCTAACTGAGGAGAGAAGGAAGCTGGTCTGGAGCCATTAAAGTGAGTTAAGGACTCAGACACACAGCACTGCCCCTGTCCCTGGGGCAGGCTTGCTCTGTATGCTGGCCTCTCATCAGCTCAGACAAAACAGATGGGCAGGGCCTGAGGGACAAGGAGGCCTGGGGTGTGCGAGAAGCAAATGCAGACCAGTCCTTTGCAGAGCTCCTGAGAGACTGCCCGGGAAACAGCCCCTGGGGTGGGCATGGAGAGGGCCAGTGGTTCCACAAGGTCCAGGGATAGTTCAGCTATGCGCCTCAGAGGGGCAGGTAAGAGTTGATGGAGTCCCTCCTGTTTCCATCAGTGACTTTCAGGGTATGAATAGGGCACTGCTCTCTATCACTCTGCATTACAGACTTCTGAGACAGAGAAACAGGAGTGTGTGCACAGACATGAGAACAAAGATGCCACGTCATTGCTGATTCTCTGGGCAGGACTCTCATCTCCTGCTGGCTGCAAGGTCCTGGGAAGATACTCATGCCTCCTCCCGTCTCCTAGTCCCGCCTGACCCCTGTCTCCCTAGGCCCATTCTTACTCTCAGCTCCCCCTCTGCCTCCTTGGAAAATTTGCTTTAGCTTCTCACAGGCATCCCTATAGCCAACAGCCAAAGTAAATACCAGGTCGCAGTTCACAGCAACCCGTGTGAATCTGAACTGCCTACCCGCAAGGAGCCCCTCTGCCTGCCTGGTTCCCTGTAAGCTGCTGAGCCAGGTTCAGGCAGATCAAACAATAATAGTCGACTCTGGGCTGCAGGCTCTGGCGGGAGACAGTCCTGCAAGAGGAGAAAGCCACCGTCTGGGCGCTGGCAGCCCCGGCTGCACACTTCCCCAGCAAGCCAAGCACCCCCCACCCTGCACCCCATCCAACTACCCCAGGGTGCTGGCTGAGCATTTGCTTATTGACAGCCTGCCCTCCTAATATCAAAGCAGGGTAAGGAGAGGGCAAGAGGAGGTGTCAGTGTCTGGGAGAACAATCAGAAACAAGCAGAAACAGAGACGGTCTAGATTCCTACCCAGAAGGCCTTAGAGATACCCAGAAGCTCAAAACAGGCTTGCAAATAAGGAACCAAGCCAACAGGTGGACAGGCTTCCCGAGTTGTAAAACTATGACCACAGTCCCTGGGTTCCGCAAGCACTGAAGGAGTGGACTGGTGAAAGCACAAAACGTTTGTTCGGATGTGTTTGACAGCGAATGGATAAGCGGGAGTGAGGCAGTGGGACCAGGCCTGTTGGGGGCAGGGCAGATAAAGCACTAGCCTCAGGCATCTGTGGGAGAGCTAAATATGGGAGCCCCAAACAAGAGCACAGCTTGTCCCCTGCCAGGCAACCAATCAGAGTTCTCTGAACAGCAGCTGTCTCAGTAACAGTGTAGGAACCTTTCCTGCTTCCAGCATGGCAAAGGACCGAGTTGTTCTACATGAGTGCATCTCCCCACAAGTAGCAAAACTTTATTCTAATAACCTTATGATTTTTTAAGTTTAGTTATTTTGAGGGAGAGAGAGAGAGAAGCATGCCCAAGGTGGGGAGGGGTGGCGAACAGGTCGGGGAGAGGAAGAGAGAGAATCCCAAGCTAGCTCCGTGTGGTCAATATGGAACCCTATGCAGGGCTCAGTCTCACAGACCATGAGATCATGACCTGGGCGGAAACCAAGAGCCGGATGCTTAACCGACCGAGCCATCCAAGCACGCCTATTTTACTAACTTTATTTTTTTATTTTTTATTTTTTAATTTCTTTTAACGTTTTTTATTTATTTTTGGGACAGAGAGAGACAGAGCATGAACAGGGGAAGGGCAGAGAGAGAGGGAGACACAGAATTGGAAGCAGGCTCCAGGTTCTGAGCCATCAGCCCAGAGCCCGACGCGGGGCTTGAACTCACGTACCGCGAGATGGTGACCTGAGCTGAAGTCGGACGCTTAACCGACTGAGCCACCCAGGCGCCCCTAAATAACAACACTCAAATCAATATCTGTGGCTCCTGCCATTAAAGAAAAAAAAAAAAAAAAGATAAGGGGCACCTGGTGGTCCAGTCAGTTAAGTGTCTGACTTCAGCTCAGGTCATGATCTCACAGTCTGTGAGTTCGAGCCCCACATCGGGCTCTGTGCTGACAGCTTAGAGCCTGGAACCTGCTTCAGATTCTGTGTCTCCCTCTCTCTCTGCCCCTCCCCCAATCATGCCCTCGCAAAGAAAAATAAACAAACGATAAAAAATTTTTAAAAAAGATTAGCATAAAGGCTGTGATCACAACAACTCATTTACGCAAACAATGAACACACGGCAGGTTCCAATTATGTGCTAGGCACCAGAGTGGATATATAAATGCCTCAGGCATGAACTCTGCTCTGTAAAAGTTTATGAGGTGGTAGAGAATGTAAGCTGTGTACACAAACAACTATAAAGCAAGGTAGATGATGGCACCTCACAGGAGATTTATTTTAGGAGAGATCTGAACCAAATGCTATAAGGATACATTGGTTAGTATACATCTATGTGTTTCCTAGCTCCGTCTGCTGGGAGAGCCAATAAAGTGTGACATCTCAGTAGCCACAAGCATACCCAGGGCCCAGATACTGGTGTCTAAGCAGGATCCATTGATAAACACTAAAATTAGTGTAACAAATTTATTTTTTTTAATGTTTATTTATTTTTGAGAGAGAGAGAGAGACAGGGTGTGAGCAGGGAAGGGTCAGAGAGAGAGGGAGACTCAGAATCCAAAGCAGGCTCCAGGCTCTGAGCTGTCAGCACAGAGCCCGACGTGGGGCTCGAACCCATGGGAGGTGAGATTATGACCTGAGCTGAAATTGGAAGCCCAATCAACTGAGCCACCCAGGCACACCTAGTGGAAGAAATTTAAGGGGAAACATACTTTCAACATATTTATCCCCAAATTTTCTAATTATTATGATGGTTTTTTAACATATGATCACAAATACTTTGATACCCTGACCTCCAGAAAGGGGTGCTTAATCCCCTTTGGTATGGGCTAGAAGTAGAGACTCAGTTCTAATGAATTATACATGTAAGCAGAAATATAGTAACATTACTATGGAGAAACCTGGCAAATATCTCCTTAAAAAAATGATCAAGTGATAAATCATGTTGATGTCGTGTACCCACTGATATTGCAGGATGAGAAGAGTACTTCCTGTCTGTGATATTTTTCTGAAAGTCCATAACCTCAGCCTACTAATGAAAATACACCAGATAAACCTAAATTGAGGGACATTTTATAAAATTTCTGACCACTACTCTTCAAAAGTATTAAAGTCGTGAAAGCCAAAGAAAGATTGAGGAACTATTAAAGTTTGGGGGAGACTAAGATGACATGATGACTAAATGTAATGTGGTACCCTGGATCTTGAAGCAGAAAAAAAGACATTAATGGAAAAACTGGGAAATTAGAATAAAGTGTGCACTTTAGTTAGTAGTATTTTATCAATGCCAATTTCTTAGTCTTGATTAATGTACCATGGTTATGTAAAATGTTAACATAAACAGAAGCTAGGTAAGGATATACATTTTTTTGTTTTTAATGTTTAATTTAGAGAGTGTGCGTGCGTGCACGAGAGAGAGCGAGCACACCCACACATGAACAGGAGAGGGGCAAAGTGAGGGAGACAGATGATGCCAAGCAGGCTCCACACTGACAGCAGAGAACCTGATATGAGGTTCAAACTCACGGAACTGTGAGATCATGACCTGAGCCAAAGTCAGACACTTAATCAATTGAGCCACTCAGGTGCGCCAGGATATACATTTCTATGTGTGAGCCAACACAAATCCTGAGCTCACAGCCAAGTGTGCATGTATGGAACACATCCCAAGAAGCATAGAAAAGTCTTTGAAAATTGAACCATATATATCACTGCTCAAGTCCCAGACTACCCCGAGTGGCATGGGCAAGGGGCAGCCCACAAAAGCAGAGCGAAGCCTTTGAAAACTGTATGGGCAATGGAACCACCACTCTCAGAAGATGAGACAGAACTTGTAGTCTAAACCTAACTGGCATGATTGTCTGCTAAAACAAAAGGCTCCACATTCTTTGGAGGATTTTAACATGACCCAGAGTCTCACTACTTAATATACAAACTGTGCTGGGTATCATCTAAAATTACCCAGCACATCAAGAACCAGGAAAATCTGACCAATTCTCAGAGGAAAGAAACAATCAACACATTCCAACTCCAAGATGACCTAGATATTGGAATTAGCAAATAAAGACCTTAAAGCATCTATTATTATCACTGAGGTAAAAGTGAACACTCTTGAATGAATGAAAAGTTCACAACAAAGAAACAGAAACCAAACAAGAGAACTACATGGGATTTGAGAATGATAAATACATTATCCAAAATAAAAAGTTCACTACAGAGACTCAAATAATTGGAGGTGGTCTTCAAAAAAAAAGTAGAAAAAAACCAGAAAAAACATTCCTTAACATGAGGGTACATCAACCAAAATTCTATGATATAAGTAACAAACAAAAATGCTACCTATTTCTGGGTATTAATTTTGAATTCTGCAGCTTTACTGAATTCATCTATTACTTCTAGTAGTTTTTAGATGGAGTCTTTAGAGTTTTCTATGTATAGTATCAGGTCATCTGCAAATAGTGACAGTTTAACTTCTTTTTTTACCAATATGGATGCCTCATTTGTTTTTCTTATCTAATTGCTGTGGCTATGACTTCCATAACTATGTTGAATAAAAGTGGTGAGAGTAGACATCTTTGTCTTGTTCCTGATCTTAAAGGAAAAACTCTTTTTAACCATTGAGATGATAGAAGCTGTGGGTTTTTTATATTTGGCCTTTATTATGATGAGGTGTGTTCCTTCTAAACCTACTTTGTTGAGAACTTTATCATGAACAGATGTTGAATTTTGTCAAATGCTTTTACTGCATCTATTGAAATGATCATGTGATTTTTATCCTTTGTTTTGTTGATATGGTGTATCATGTTGATTGATGTGTGAATACTGAACTATCCTTTCAACTCTGAAATAAATCCTACTTAACCTTGGTGAATTATCCTTTCAGTGTATTGTTGAATGCAATTTGCTAATATTTTGTTCAGGATTTATGTTCCTCAGGGATACTGGCCTGTAGTCTTCTGTCCTTTTTTTTTTTTTTTTTTGTTTTGGTGTCATTGTCTGGTTTGGGGATCAGGGTAATTCTGGCCTCATAGAATGTATCTGACAGCTTTCCTTCCTCTTCTATATCTTGGTGTAGTTTGAGAAGAATAGGTATTAGTTCTTCTTTAAATGTTTGATAGAATTCACCTGTGAATCTATCTGGTACTGAACTTTTACTTTTTGGTATTTTTTTATTACTGATTCAATTTTGTTACTAGTAATTGGTCTGTTCAGATTTTCTATTTCTTCCTAATTTGGTTTTGGAAGATTTTATGTTTTTAGGCATCTATCCATTTCTTCTAGGTTGTCCAATTTGTTAGCATATAAATTTTCATTGTATTCTCTTATAATCATTTGTATTCCTGTGTTGTCAGTTGCTACTACTCCTCTTTCATTTCTTATTTTATTTATGTGGGTCCTCCTTCTTTTTCCCTTGATGCACCTAACTAAATTTTGTTTATCCTTTCAAAGAATCAGCTCTTGGTTTCACTGACTTTTCTACCGTTATTTTAGCCTCTATGTCATTTATCTCTGCTGTGATCTGTATTATTTCCTTCCTTCTACTCACCTTGTACTTTATTCTTTTTTCTAGTTCATGTAGGTGTAAAGTTACGTTATTTATTTGAGTTTTTTCTTGTTTCTTTAAATATACCTGTATTGCTATATATTTTTCTCTTAGAACAGCTTTCACTGCATTCCAAAGATTTTGGACCATTGTGTTTTCATTTTCACTTGTCTCCATGTATTTTCTCATTTCTTTCTTTCTTTTTTAAATATTTATTTTGAAAGCAAGAGAGTGAGCACAAGTAGGAGGAGTGGGCATAGGGGGAGACAGAGAATCCCAAGTAGCTCCACACTCAGTATGGAGGCTAACATGGGGTTTGATCCTATGAAATGTAAGATCATGACCTGAGTCAAGATCAAGATTCAGATGTTTAACTGACTGAGCCATCCAAGCAACGCTTGATTTCTTTTTTTGATTGCATTCTTGACCTTTTGGCTGTTTAGCATCATTTTGTTTAACCTCCACATGTTTATGGGGTTTTTCCATTATTTTCTTGTGACTGATTTCTAGCTTAATACCATCGTGGTTGGAAAAGATGCATAAGAACTTACATAACTCAACACCAAAAATAAGAAACAAAAAAACCAAAAAGACACAAAACACAAACAATCCAATTAAAAAATGGCCAAAGGACCTGAATAGACATGTTTCTATGACAGATATATGGCAAGAGGCTTATGAAAACATGCTCAACATCATCAGGGAAATGCAAATCAAAACCACAATGGGATATCACCTTATACCTGTCACAATGGCTAAAATCAAAAAGGCAAGAAATAACAAGTGTTGGTAAGGCTATGGAGAAAAAATAAAACTGGTGAGAGTGTAAATTGGTACAGTCACTTGGAAAACAGAATGGAGGTCCTTCAAAAAATTAAAAATGGAAATATCATAAGAGCCAATAATTCTACTAGTGGGTAGTAACTCAAAGAAATCAAAAACACTAATGTGAAAAGATATATGCACCTTTATGTTTATTGCAACATTATTTACAACAGCCAAGGTATGGAAGCAACCTACGTGTCTGTCAATAGACAAGTGGATAAAGAAGATGTGGATATACGATGGAATATTATGCAACCACTAAAAAGCGGTCATGGTATTTGCTATAACATGAATGGACCTAGAGGGTATTACGCTAAGTGAAATAAGTCAGACTGAGAAAGATAAATACCATATGATTTCACTTCTATGTGTAATTTAAAAAGCAAAACCAGTGAATAAACAAACAAAAAGCAGAATGAGTCTTGTAAATACAGAGAACAGACTGATGGTTGCCAAGGAGGGAGGTGGAACCATGGACAAAATGGATGATGCATACTGGGTGATACAGGCTTGCAGTTATGAAATGAGTAAGTCATGGGAATAAAAGGCACAGCATAGGGAACACAGTGAATGATGTTTTAATAGCAATGTATCATGACAGGTGGTAAATACACTTGTGGTGAGCATTGTATAACATAGAGACTGAATAACTAGGTAGTACCCTGAAACTAATGGAACATTGTATGTCACCTTTCAGATAAAATAAAAGTTAGAAAAGACAAAAATAAAGCAAAAAGGACAGAAAATAGGTTGAAAAATAAACAGAGCCCGAGGTCCTATGGGACAATCTAAAAAGGTCTTTATGTACATGTGATTGGAGTCCCTGAGAAGAAAAAGATATTGGTATGGAAGAAACTTTTTGAAGAAGTAATGACAACAAATTTCCCAGATTTGGTAAAAGACATAAATTTACAGATGCAAGAAGCTCAGGGAACATCAAACAGGATAAATTCAAATAAAACCATCATAATCAAACTGTAAAAACCAAAGGATATAAAGAAATCTTGAAAGCAGCCAGAGAAAAACGGCACGCTACAAGTAGGAGAATAAAAATTTGATTGCAGATTTCTGACAGCAACTATACAGACCAGAAACAAAAGAACTGTCAACTCAGAATTCTACAACCCATGAAAATATCCTTCAGAAATTAAATAAAGACATTCTCAGATAAAGCAAAACTAAGAGCTTTCATTGCCAACGGACCTGCTCTAAAATAAATGTTAAAGGAAGTTCTTCGGATAGAAGAAAATGATCCCAGAGGGAAAATCAGAACTTCAGAGAGGAAGAAAGAGCAACAGAAATGGTAAACTGCTTAAATAAACATAATAAAAGATTTTTCTCCTCTTAGGTTTTCCAAATACGTATGACTATTAAAACCCAAAATTATAACATCATTGGGGATTAGGGGGGTCTTAATATATGCAGATGTAACATTTATGATCTATATATATCATAAAGGAGGAAGAGTAAAGGAACATATGTAGTAAAGGAGATCTAGCTGTGAGCAGGGCTGCCTGACCCCTTACCAGGTCTGACTAGACAGTCCCCTCATCTGAGGCTTTGGGGAGTGACTGTCCCCACAGTTCCCCCAAACCATCATTCTGGGGCTCAACCAGAAGCTCCTTTCACTGCCACAGTTTGTAACGTCCTCCCTAATTGTGTGACAGAGGCGATTCATGACTCAATCCACGTCCCTATGTTCTAAGGCAAGGAAGAATCTGAGTAAATTCAGGCCCTTCTGGTCCTGTCCTCTGATCTTGCAGATGCAGAGACTGAGGGCAGAAAAGGAAAGCTACTACTTGTTCAAGATCCCACAGCAAGCCACTGTTAGAACCAGGCCTGGAACCAGATCTCCAAACATCAGACACACCACTGAGAAACTGGAGGTCCGGCCAGAGTTCCTTCCAAAGCTACCTGAGAGTAAGTTTTTACGTCTGGCTATCCTCCAAGACAATTAATAACTGACAAATATGCAGTCTTTCTATGGATGAGGCCCTATTCTAAGTTTGCTGTGTGTCTGTCTCCTACCCATTTATCTATCCACACTAAATCCTCATCTTGCCTCAATTGAGATAGACACCATTATTCTCCCTGTTTCATAGATGGGGAAACTAAAACATTGAGGAATTAATAAACTTGCCCAAGATTACACATCTAATAGGTCCTAGCTCTGAATTTGAACCCAGATCTGGCTGTAGCATGTGACTTCTGAACCATGCCTGTCCTCCCCTCCAGAAAATCAACCCAGAGCTGAACTCTCTAAGCCTTTGCATGATGCAGAAAAGAATGTGCTCTGGCTGTCCCTTACCCACAACACACAACCCCAGGAGCAATTTTAGCCAGGTGAGATCTGATGAAAAGGCATATGGAGGGCAGCTCTGAAGGGGGAAAAAAAAAAAAAAACGAGAAGAGGGAGCTAACCAGAGGCCCCAGCAGCCTGAAAGGTGTGTGAAGAGAAGTGCCGCTACTGTTTCTAGGCAACATGCCTCCTGCCTCCCATCCTCTCAGGACTGGGCAGTTTCCCTCCAGGCTCCTTTGTTCTCTCCTAACAACAGCTGATGACACCAGCTCCTTCTTCCCTCCCAGCTGAGTCACTGCTGTCCCCAGTCACATGGTAAGGGCAGCCTGGCTTCACACCAAGACCTCTGGCTGGGGCCAAATAAGGAGCCTCCAGTGATAATGGAGTCTAACCTCACTCCCAGGTAAAATCCAGCCCCTTGTGACCACCAGTGAAGGGGGGCCCCATCCAAGAAGGGCACTTTGCCAAGCATCAGCAAACCCCTTCACGGCTCAGGCTCAGGCTGACTAGGAAGCAGTCCGGGACTGACAGCTTGCTGGTGAGGCCTCACAAATTTGTCCCTCAACTCCCCGGGAAGTCCGAAAGGAGGCAGCTGACTCACACTGCTCTCTGTACTGCTTGTCTGGTTTAGATGATTCTTTGGAGGTGAAAGGCTATTTTCACAGCCAACTATGAAGAGCCAAAAAAAAAAAAAAAAATGAGATCATCATGACCCAGCAAGGAGGGGCAGACTACTTCCTCCCCCAGGAAAGCCACTGAACACCACTGAACACTGAGTACTTTCTCTGCCAACAAGCCCACTCGTGTTGGTGTGATCCATGGTCCAGCCTCCCTGAAGTGGCCTCCCTTAGCACATCTTCCTCCCCCCAAGACACAATAGAGAGGCCACTCTTTCCCGCCTCACCGCTCCATTCAGCTCACAAACCATTCAGCCACCTTTTAAAATGTCAGACCGTACCACTTTCAGTAAACAGCCTTGTATAGGCTAGAGTCTTGACTTTTATAACCCCATGTGTGACAGCCAGCAACATGCTAGAAATCACTCCCCAGTGAGTTGATATCATTAGGAAACATGCCAAAGTTTTTACACAGGAAGAACCAAGAAAGGGAGACAAGGAATAAGCTCCCCTTAAAGTGCCTCTTGATTACAAATTGCTCAAATACCACTTTGTAGATAGAGGTAAAGGTGTGAGGCTGAGTCTTCATTACCAACCATGCCTAGAAAGGCACGGAGAAGCCCACAGTTGCTTTCTGTTGAAAATAACAGCACCCTTCAGCCACACTGTTAACATTTTGTCCTAACCACTTCCAAAGTAGGGCTCCAATGCCAGGGTTAAGGGAAAATACTAATGAGGTCTCAAGTCCACTTGCCACTGATTTCTTTTGAGCACATCTTAGAGTGGAACCCAGAGCTCTTCCGAGGGTCCTTCAAGGAAGGAGACAGAGAACAAGGCACGGGAGGCTTTCAGAACTGTAAACTTCTCCCACTTGATGCACGAGGAGTTGTGTTTCTAACACAATGTCAATTTTCCAGAAACTGACAAATAACTGTCTGCTCTTCTCCCAACCTGGGATCCCAGGTTTGGAGACCTGACCCAAGAAAGCTGGGGTCATTTCTACCAGTGCATCAGTGCAGTTCCTCTGGGGGGAGCAGACAGCTCATTATTATTCCATCCTTCTGGCAAAACACAAAAAGGCCTAGTTTGTCTTACTGAACGAAGCAGAGAGTTCTCACCTGGCCCTCACCCCTCAAGAAGGTATCTTGATGGGTCTAGTAGTCCCGAGGCTCTGAATGGTCATGCTGGGGAACTTTCCACTGGGGTAAAAGAGGGAATTCCCAACAACTCCTGTGCTCAGGAAAAATGGCAGGCAAGTTCTTGAACTTCTAATGTCAAAAGCACTCCCTCCCGCCCTTGCATCTCACACACACACGTGCACACCATAGTTGGTATCATAAATTGGTTTGCTTTCCTAAGAAGAACATAGATCTTCCTCAGTTCATCATCAGACACTGTCTTCTGTCTTCACCTCACATCCTTCAAAACCGTAACTGAGGCAGGGAGGACTGAAGAGACTCAAATGGGGGAAAGGTCACTCCTGACTCCCACACTCATGGCAGAAACCAAGGCAGACAGAAGGAAAAAACAAAATGATCAGACGCTCTTGGGAACCCTTGTCTTCAAGCTATATGATGACGCTCAGGCCCTGGAATTCATCTGTTCCCAAAAGGGATTTGTCAAATTGTATCCCCAGATAAACCCGCAGGTTCATCTATCATGGTCACAATGGGTGGTGGCACGTGATCATCTTCTCCAGATGCCCTGAAGAATCACCGACTTGGGAAGAAGCAGCAACATTTCCTGCTACATCTAGCTTTCTCCCCGGCGTTGACGCTGAGGCTGAGAAGGTGAGATGGGCAGAAGGAAAATTTCTTTTTTGGAGATTAATAACAATAACACTGTTCCAGTTGCTATTGCCGAATAAGAAGCTTTCCTCCAGGTGCCTGGGTGGTTCAGTCAGTGAAGCGTTCAACTCTTGGTTTGGGCTCAGGTTGTGATCTCTCAGTTTCATGAGTTTGAGCCCCACATCTGGCTCTGCACTGGTAGAGCAGGGCCTGCTTGGGATTCTCTGTCTCCCTCTCTCTCTGCCCCTCCCCAACTCGCGCTGTCTCTGTCTGTCTCAAGATAAATAAATAAGTTTAAAAAAAATTTTTTTAATTAAAAAAAAAGCTGTCCCCAAATTTGGTGGTTTAAAATGATGACAATCATTTATTTTGCTCATGAATCTGTAATTGGGCCAGGGTTCAGTGAAGCCGGCTCATTTCTCTCCATTCAGTGTCAACTGGGAAGCTTCACTAGAACTGGAGGTTCCACTCGTACAACGACTCATTCATATGTCTGACAAGGTTCACTAGGTCTGTCAGGTCGTCCTCAAACAGCCCTTTCCATGGTGTCACCTGGGCTTCCTGGCAGCACGGCAGCTGAGTTTCCAGTGTGAGCATCCCAAGAGAAGCAAGCAGAAGCTGTATCACTTTCCTATGGCCTTGCCTGACAAGTCACAAGGTATCACTCCCCTCCAGAGCCATGTGTCCACCCACATTCATGAAAAGACAGACCCGCCTCTTGTGGAAGGGGAGTTACTATGGCACTGGGGGAAGAGCACGGTGAATGAGAGACAGGGTGGCAGCCATTTGGGGGAAATACAACCTGTCAGAAAAATTAGCTACAACTAATATATGATGACTCCTTAGGATATTCTACTCTCTGGGGGAAGAATCTCACAACAAGCCTAACAAGCGGGTGTTAGCATTGTCCCATTTTATAGATTTGGAAACTGAGCTGGCTTAGAGGGAGATGAAGTAATTTATCAGCTTGAAAGTGGCAGAGCTCAGCTTTGAATCCAGGCCCACTTTGGCCAAGCACCAGGGCTCACAACGACTACAGACCTCTCAGAACTGAGGACTAGCCCTGGTTGGGACTCATCCAAGCGATAACAATGAAAGGAGAACAGAACTTGGGCATGAGAGCCAAGATTTTAGCTCTAACTCTGCAACTCATAATTAGAGGTGCCATTTATTATATGCCACATGCTATGTTAAGTACTTTACAAGCGTTATCTCACATATTCCTTGAAATGAAGCTATAAGGGAGTTGTTATGTGATGCCCATTTCATAAGTGAAAAAATGAAGGCTCTAAGCAGTGAAGCAACTTGCCCAAGTTGCATGGATATTAGCTTCCTCAGCTGGGATTTAAAACTATTCTGTCTTACTCCAAAGCTCTTGCTCATTTCAGTCCAAGGCCAGAGGCCCTGGACAAGCCTCTCTACTCTCTGAGACTCAAACCCCTCACCTATAAGGGCAGAAAGCTACGAAAACCTTTGGGTTCCAATGGGTGGCCCTCGGCACTAGGCACGGAGGCCTCCAGTGTTAAACCGCTTTAAGGCATGTTTTCCCAACCTCAGCACCACTGATATTTAGGGCTGGACAATTTTTTGTTATGGGGGCTGTTCTGTACGTTATGGAAATTTTAGCAGCAGCATCCCTGGCCTCTGCCCATTGGATGCCAGGCACACCTCTTTCCTCATGATGTGACAACTAACCAATGTCTCCAGACATTGCCAAATATCCCAGGGGGACAACCTTGCTCCCCACCCCTCACTTCCCCCTCATTAAGAACCTCTGCTTTAAGGTAATACTATATTGGCCCAGAAGTAAATCTTTACAGAGGTCCTGGTGGTCGGCATCTCCTTCCTTGAGGTCCCTGTCCTCTTACTGGTAAATCACCAGCTGGGGAGATCAAGGAGGGATTTGGATGGTATAACAAATCCACTTTTATCCTTCTGTTGGGATATTCCTTCCCTTTAGACTCTTATCGACTCAGCAATTGGTGGCACTCGGATGCCAGCAGGTGCGAAATGCCAGACTAAAGCACAGCCTTTGGCCTTTTTTCCCCTCCCTCCTTCCTTTTTCTCTCCATCCCTTCTGCCACCCGACTCTCTTTCTCCTATTCTCCCCACACACCACATCCCTTTTTCATCAGACATTGGCAGAGCGAGAGAGATGCTGTTGCCAGGAAATTGTTTGCATTCTCGGGCACACTGCTTCCTAGCAGGCTCTTCCTCTGCGTGGAGCCTGAGGAGAGCCAACTACCCATCCCCCAGCTCCTGGCAGCCAGGCACCAAGGGTCCAGGCTAAAAATGGACCTTGCTAGGCATTGCCTTCGGTAGGTACTCAAGCCTGCAGACACCATCTCCTTTCCCCACGCCCGCGGGCTCTGATCACAGAAGCACTCCCGCTGTAAACATAGCACCCCGAGGGAAATACCTGCAGTAATTCGCCATATGCTTCTGTACCTCTTCCCTCCAAAGCATAGAGCATCGAGTGGGGAGACACAAGGAGGGAACGCCCTCACCAGCAGCCCAAGGCCTCGGCCCAAGTTCTTACCAGCTCACAAGGCATTTGGGATGCAACTACAGGTCAGAGGCGTTTGTGTTTGGAGCCGGACAGCTTCTGCCCTTGGGTCCCACATCTACCCGTGAGAATGAGACTAAGTCTCCTTCTGCATGACAGCCCATCAAAACATCTGATGCATTATCACATCTCTCAATTCTTTACTTCCCTGGGCTAAATGGCTGAGTATCACACAGGCTGAATATCCACCCTGGGATATGACTTGCAAACAGAGCACTAGCTTGGATGTGTTTCTTTGCCAGTGACGCCCTCAAAAGAAATATACTCAGAATTAAATCCACACACATTATTTCTTTACCATTTCTCTATTGCAATTGATTACAGCAGGCTGTAGGATGAAAAGCCTAGAATGGCATTTTTTGCAAGCATCAGCTCATTCTATGACATAACTGCCCTGACATAATTACTTAAGGTTTGTGTCATCATTGGGACATTAGGATTTCTCCCCAAGTCCTTAACAGGCGGGATAATTACTTCTTTTAATACTGAGTCTATATTTTTGTTAACACAGCTGATAAAGACATTAGCTTCCTGGTAGGCACACCACATCAGTGACCCACAGTGAGCCTACAGTTAACAAAAGCTTTAAGGTGATTTTCACATTTATCCTGTTAACACGGTCAATGGCCCCAAAGCCAGGTATGTGTAGTTGATTTTTTTTTTAACCTAAGGATTAGACTTTACATTTGTCTCTAAGTTACCTTCTTAGCTATCTATATTTTTGAATCTGTTTTCCCTTCCAATATATTCTCATCCAAGATCTATATGATCAGTATATTTGAAATTCCAAGCTTTGGTGTCTTCATCTATAATTAATATTAATATTTAAAAATATTGGCTTAGGATGGCAGTAGTTTTTGAATTATCTACCAGATATCGGCCCATAAAAGAGTCATCATGTGCATATTCGTCTGGGCAGCTATGCATTCTTCTTAGCATAGGACCAGGGAGCCACTGTTTCAATCTTTGATACAGAATCACCAGAGGAAGTTTGCTAGGAGTTTGTTGGTGCATGGAGTGGGAGTCTGGAAGTTACTATGGTAAGAACTGACCTGAGAAAGGTGGCTGAGACATCATGGATAGGCAGAGGCATGCTGTTTGAAAAAGTGGAGTCATATAGGAAACTGAAGTTAGAGAGACAGGGAGCTGAACACCCAGTACAAACTAAGGAGACAGAATAGATCTCAGCGCCAGGATCTGAAGCCAGATGGAACCTTGTCCCCATGGCAACTTCCATGGAATACACAAGAAATGATGTGAATCTAAATGATGTAAAAGAGGGAGGGAGAACATGAGAAACCACCTGGGTCCAGAGGCCGATCTAAGTGGTTGGGTTTCTGAAAAGGCCTCTTTCCAAGGGTGGGGTCCTTTTTCCTTAAAAGTGGCTTCCTGAGCAGATGCTCAGGATATAGAATCTGACGTACAGAATGTATTTCCGCAGAGCCTGTACTGGCCCCTGGTGACCACCACTCTTTTTTCTGAGTTTTGCCCAATTGTCTGATTTGTTACCTCTCCTGAGATTTTGCAGGGGATTAACATCTGCAGTTTCTAGAAACAAACTTCAGGAAACAAACAGGAGATTTTCTTGCCTCCGGTCATTCGGCACCTCTTTCTCTTTATACTTTAAAGATAAACAATAACAGGCTTATTACTCTAATGCCAATTTGGGGTACCCTGTGATAGGACTCATCTGGTCTTGAAAGTTGCACTCACTCTGCCCCCTAGGTCTTCCTTCCCACCCCCTCTCCGATCTTTAGATGATGTTTTCTCTCAGTCATGTTTATTCTGCAAATTTTCACTTTAGAGATCCTTCTCCCTGATGGAGGAGGGAAGAAAAACAGGAAATGAACACTGCTGCCCTGTCATCTGTCAACATTACATCATTTGCTCCTGGCCTTTATTTCTTCATTGTTTTTGATCCCTGTGTAGCTTCCAAAAAGCCCTTGCTTTGCCCCTTAGCATTTTCTGCGAGCCTCAGCTTGTTCTGGGATCTCACATTTCTGGCATGATCCCTTCAGGTCTGTGTCACTCCTTCAAGTTTGTCTTTGACTACATGCCCATTTTCAACAGAATAATACGTCACCACTAATATTTTATTTAGCAGCCTCTTCCATCTCCTGACTGAGGTATTTTTGCTCTTAGAGCTTCTGGCTATGAGATCTTACCTCTGCTTTTCTGGC
Organism: Neofelis nebulosa; assembly: GCF_028018385.1. NCBI lineage: Eukaryota > Metazoa > Chordata > Mammalia > Carnivora > Felidae > Neofelis > Neofelis nebulosa. Next base: position 103,468,869 of record NC_080782.1, read on the forward strand.
TTTATTGTTTGCCAAGCCTTCATAAGCCCAGAGCATCCACTAGCAGTTCAGTTCTAGAAGGGCCGAGAAGAGGCGAGTCTGAAGCAGGTTCCAGGCTCTAAGCTATCAGCACAGAACCTGACACGGGGCTTGAACTCACGAACTGTGAGATCATGACCTGAGCCGAAGTTGGACGCTTAACCGAGCCACCCAGGCGCCGGAAAAATGGAGATTCTTGACGTCACCTCAGAACCCCTGAATCACTATTGTGGAAGCCAGGAGATTTATTTTTAAACAAGTACGAATTGAACTATGAGTTGAAACTACTAATTTCAGAGGGATATTTCAGTCTGTGTCAGAGGGTGTTGAGCATTAGAAGAAATAAGACCCTTACTTGAATATTAAAGGAGAAAGTTGTAGGGCTCAATTATAGAACTAGAATTTCAGGCTGACATTAGAATAGCCATTGTTGCATTATTTGCCTTTTTTTTAAAGTTTATTTATTTTGAGAGAGAGAGAGAGATAGAAAGAGAGACTGTGAGCAGGGGAGGGGCCTAGAGGGAGAGAGAGAGAGGGATCCCCAGTCTTCACACTATTAGCATAGAGCCCAATATGGAGCTCTAACTCACAAGCCATGAGAGCATGACCTGAGCCAAAACCAGGAGCGAGACACTTAAGTGAATGAGCGACGCAGGTGCCCCACATTATTTATCTTCTTAAATCATCCCCATTCAGTTGGACAAGAACTTGGTATGTTCAAACTCTAATAAATATCAGGTCACTGGACAGTGGAAACACATGAGTTTTGGAGCCTGGGAGTCCTGCATTGGAGTACCGTCTTCCACTTAACAGCTGAGTTATTCAATTTGCTCACCTACAGATACAAAATGGGGCTAATAAAACTAACCCTAAGTTTTGAGACTGTATAGCTGTAAAGCACCTAATGCATATTAATTATTCAACCTATATTCCTTTCTCTTCTTCCCTTAAGGATATATATACCCAGATATGAACTATTTTTCCCATTCCATGGAGAGTTCTTAAAAAAACAAAAAACAAAAAACTTCACATCCAATTTAGTGCAATACAAACTACTGCAAACAATCAAAAGTTCCAGAACAAAATGGAATGAATATGTCCTAAGTGTGTTCTAATTTAAGACTTGTCTTCAATTAATTATTCATTACCTGTTCAGATTTATTGTTGCTATATCATAATTTCAGAGTGAGTTTTCCTAATAAGGATCAAAAATTAAAAACCTCTCTGTTTTATAACATATCTTGGAATTGTCTTCATGAGAAAATATTTGTGGAATATGAAGGCTATGGGATTTTGGAATTCTTCCTCATACAAATTCCTTTCTTTTGAATAATATTTAATCTTTGAGACTACAGTGGGAGGTATCCTGGGAGAGTATGTATCTATGATTATGGTTCTGTTCTTTTTAACTAACAATGCTGACCCACTGACAATCCAGGGCTTTACCTGTCCATCTACACACGTATTTACGAACTACAAAGCATCTAGTTTGACTTGATGGATCATTCCCCTAAACTCCAATAACCCCTTAGTATCCCTCCTCGTACCTGTTTGCAGATTGCCAGAACCTTTCTTGGATCCCTTATGGGGAAGCCTTCCTGCATTTAGGGGACCCAATAAGGAGTTTTGGTTTGTGGTCTCATATTTACAGAGACCTTTCTTTGATGGTAAGCCCTTAGAATAGAATCTGAGAATGGAGCTTGCAGCCAAGCCCTTTTGTACGAAAAAGAAGGCCTGGAAAATAACTTTTTCAGTGCCTGTTGCTGGAGCAATGACCAATGAAGTGACACATATTTAAGGAAGTATCAAGGTGCTGTCCAAGTGTGGAACATTTTTGAAGACTCCAGGCAAGAGGTGACATTCTCTTCCAGACCGGAGACTTAAAACTTTATTCTTATCACTGCTGCACTGAGAGAGCGGCCAGAGGGCTCTGGTAAGTGAGTCATTTTCATCAATAGCCAGCCTTTTATCAACAGGTAAAGGAAGAAGCCAACATTTGCTTCTTGGATACACTGGAGAAAAGCAGAGCTGTCTGGAAATATCCTTTTTTTAAAATGTTTTTCTTTTTTTAATTTCTGAGAGAGAGACAGAGTGTAGGTGGGGGAGAGGTAAAGAGAGAGGGAGACACAGAATCAGAAGCAGGCTCCAGGCTGTGAGCACAGAGCCCGATGCAGGGCTCACAAGCTGTGAGATTATGAACTGAACCGAAGTTACAAACTAAACCAATTGAGCCACTGAGGCGCCCCTGTCTGGAAACATTCTTCAGCAAGATTCAATATATAAAGCAAGTACATGAAAAGAGAGAGAAGCCAGGGGAGGGGGGAGAGAGGGAGGAAGGGAGACAGAGAGAGAAAGGGAGGGAGATAGGAAGAAGAAAGGATGGTTAGTTCGGCACCAAGTGACCTGGGGATAATAGTAACAGGGGACCCACAGAAGAAGATGCAGATTACCCCAGAGCAGAGACTCATTCCTCTGTGCTGACAGCTCAGAGCCTGGAGCCTGCTTCAGATTCTGTGTGTCCCTCTCTCTCTGCCCCTCCTCAGCTCGCACCCTGTCTCTGTCTCTCTCAAAAATAAAATAAAAAACGTTAAAAAAAAAAAAAAAGAGTAGTAAAATCCAGGGGCACCTGGGTGGCTCAATTGGTTAGCGTCCCAACTTCAACTCAGGTCATGATCTCACGGTTCGTGAGTTCGAGTCCCACATCAGGCTCTGTGCTGACAGCCCAGAGCCTGGAGCCTGTCTTCAGATTCCATGTCTCCCTCTCTCTCTGCCCCTCCCCTAATTGCACTGTCTGTCTGTCTGTCTGTCTCTCTCTCTCAAAAATAAGTAAAACATTAAAAAAAATTTTTTTGATAATAAAATAAACATAAAAAAAGAATAGTAAAATTCAGGTAATCTGAGCCCTCCCACATCCACTTTCAAAATTGGATCTTAATGAGGTTTACTTCCCAAGATTCCTGGGCCTTAGAAAATAAAAAGCAGAAGTGATCCATAAAATTGCTAGGAGTTCCCGGACATACATTTCAGGCAGTGAGGTCCCTCAAGAAGGTTTATACTGTAACTCTCTTTCACTTAATTCAGCAATTTTATTTATTTATTTTTTAATTTTTTTTAACGTTTTTATTTATTTTTGAGACAGAGAGAGACGCAGCATGAATGGGGGAGGGTCAGAGAGAGACGGAGACACAGAATCGGAAGCAGGCTCCAGGCTCTGAGCCATCAGCCCAGAGCCGGACGCGGGGCTCGAACTCGCGGACCACGAGATCGTGACCTGAGCTGAAGTCGGACGCTTAACCGACTGAGCCACCCAGGCGCCCCTAATTCAGCAATTTTAAATAGGAAATAAGAAGCAAGAAAGGAGTACCTCTTAAGGAAGGAGGAGATCAAGATGGTGCTAGGCATTTGGAACCAGCTGCTGTAACAAATACCAAAATACAAAATGGTTCAAACACCACAGGAGTTTATTTACCTGAGTCCAAGGTGGACATTCCTCCTCAGTGGGGGCTGGCTTAGCTCCATTACCCAGCCATTCAGTCTCAGACCAACAGGGACTCTGCCACCTTCAATATATAGTTTCTAAGGTCATCCTAATCATCTCCATCCCAAGGTAAAGAGCATGGAGGGGTGTTTATGGGAAATTTCTATGGACCAGGCCTAGAAAATGGGACACATGACTTCTGTTCACATTCAGTTGGCTAGAACTCAGTCACACGGCATCCCCTAACTGTAAGAGAGGATGAAGAATGTGGTCTTAGCTGAATGCCCAGGAACATGAGAAAAACCAAGTTAATCCATACTTAGCAGTGTCTGACACAGAAAGTAGGTATATTTACTCCCCTGTCCCCAGCAAATCTAGAATAACAATGCTTCATTTCCAGGACCATTACAAAAAGTCAAAAGATGGTTATGTTTACTACAGTAAGAGTAGGGTAAGGGCTACTGTTCAGTAAGCAGGACCCATGTTAAATTCACACATTATCTCCCTGAATTCTCATATCAACCCTGATCTTGCAGACAAGAAGACAGTCTGGAAAAGGATCAGTCACCTGCCCAATGTCTCACAGACACTCAGTGACAGCTGGGATTTGAACCCAGGCTGTCTAACTCTGATGGCCAAGCCCTTTACTGCCTCATTACACATTCATCACATCACAGAAGGACCAAAATGTAAATTGCAATCTGCTCCAAAGTTAAGCCAGGGTTCTTCTATTTTCAACATTAGGAAAAGGAAGAAATGATCTTCAGATTTTGAAAACCCTCACGTGGATGAACTTGAAATAGAAAATCAGGAAAGCCTTTGGCCAAAGAGATTTAGAAATCCCTTAAACTCCTTGGATTCTGCCATTGAAACCTTGCTTGAGCCTTTCTGCTTTATTTTAAGTATTCACCAGCCACCATTTCCTGGATCTGTGAAGTAGGTTTAAACATTCTCATAAGTGTTTTGGACATAAATGAGATTTTTTTTTAATTGAACAGGAAAGAAATACAGGTAACTATGGGATGAGTATATCTAAGATACATAAGAGCTGAACTCTTAAGCAGTAAGAGACATATCTACCAAAGCCTGTTGGACCTTGTTGTGTCTGCCCCTCCTGAAACCTCTCTTGTTCCTCCAGTCTGTTGTCCTTGGCCTGAGCCTGGAACCTGAAGGCCCTATTATCTACTTTCCCAAAACATCTGAAACCCTAACAAGGACAATGCAGATCCCTAAACTTTGCAAGCACTCTTGTAATCTTTGTGGTGCAACCTTAACTACCTATATGGAATCCAACACCTAGCTGACCACTTAGGCCCAAATCAGGAGGTAGAGATCTACATCACAAAGCCCAAGAAAGTTGGATTAGTAAATTCTGCTCACCACTTCCCACAGGTGGCAAATTTTGGTACCTGTGGGCTAAGACTACCCTCGGGTTTATGTTCCACATGTCTTCACAGATGGTGGTCCTAATGCAAGACCATTTGTCCTCCAACTACACACCTACTGGTGAGCACCTTGCCCACCTTTTGAGGCCATTTGGGGAAAACTATCACCCTTCGCCGCTCTTGTGAGTTTTCTAGGCTTGGCCTCTCCAGCTACACGTGTTAACACGCATCATGCCATGGATACCGCTGTGAATGGAATCTGTGCCTCCCATTATAACTGTAGAAAGAAAAGAGGTAAAGATGAACAAACTTGCCCTGTTACCTACACTGACAAGATCATCCTTTTCTGCCACATAATTTTTTCTGCATGAAAATAAGTAAGAGTGAAGTAAAACATTCATGGAATGTGGAAAACTGTTTATAAAGCTGGGTGGTATACAAGGGTGATCATTATACTATTCTATGTAATCGTTTCATGATTTTTAAGTATTTTATAATAAATATTAAAGAGAAATAACCTGGATTGAGTTTCTTGTTTTGTTTCCAGTTCTACTACTCATCACTGGGTCCTAGGCCACAGGCCCTAAATCCTGCCAGCAACCGTGTGAGCTTGGAAGTGGATCTCTCCCCACTCAAGCTTTTGGATGAAACCTCAGTTCTGATTGATACACTGATTACAGCCTCATGAGAGATCTTAAGGCAGAGCCCCCCAATTAAGTCATGCCTGCATTCCTGACCCACAGAAACTGTGAGGTAACAAATGTGTGCTATTTAAGCCACTAAGTTATTATGGACAATAATAATATAATTATGATAATGGTATTGTGATAATATTATTATGCAGTGATAACTGACACAGTGCTTATACCTGGAAATGGCAAGCCTCTTCTCCTTTTCGGTCATCAGTGTAAGGGAGCTGGGCAGTTTTAAAGAATACTTTTACTTGAGGGCCACCCTCGGAGATTCTGATTTAAATGCTCTGAGCTGTGGCTTAGATATTAGAATTTTTTGAAACTACTTACATTATTTGAGGTACTGCAAAATCTGAAAACCACTGCAAAGCTAGTTATTTCATGTTTGCCTTCTTTGTCAACTGTCACTTTTTGGCATTCTGAGATTTCCGCCTACAAACGACCTTACTTCATACTCACTTCATACTCTTTGGTTTGTCTGGGTATGTACAATCATTCCTTCTCTTGTACATACTTGCTCGTCAGCACTTTGTTCCAGTCAAATATCAATGACAAACCCAGATAGTTGTAGAGTATCCAGAGAGAGTGGCTCTCAGAAAAGGATAAGTAGGTCTCTGTGACTCCTGAACCTTGACCTAACGTTAAAGGTACCCGCTGGGGAGGCGTAAGATGGCGGCGTCTGTCAGGAGGGAAGGAAAAGGAGGCAATCCAGGATGGAGTATACCATTTTTGACCCATTGGTGACACATCCTAGCACTGTTTAAGAAGTTGCAATAAACCATCAAATATTCTAGCTTCTAAGTAGAATAAGTAATGGAGTAAGAACCACCATAATAAGAATCTATGGTAAATGGTGGATCTGAATTTTTTTTTTTTTGAGACAACCGTAGCCTTGCTCCTTCCTTTGTTCAAACACCACAGAATGACTGTCACTTCCTGAGTGCCTGTATTTGAGGGTTTATCTCTGTGCACGTCTGAGTATAATATACAGAAATATCAATCGTTAAGTTATTTTTACTAGTTAAAATGACTGGTGGCTGACTCGTTCTGACTGATGAATGTGTTTCTGATTTGTCTTTGCAATATAACACAGAGGACACTGGGCAGAAATCTGCCCAGAGCAATGTGATTATTACGTTAATGGTTTGGGACCTTGAGGCCCCCAAAGCACAAGGGCACAATAACCTGACTGGAGGGAGAAAATTCTGCCCTGGCTAGAGGCCAGGGGGACAGCTGACAAGGAACATAGCTTGCATGTGTGCAACTGGCTTCATGCTCTCTTCCATCACATCATCCTCTACTGATCCCCCCCCACAAACAGACACCCCAGAACACCAGCCTCACTGCTGGTCTCCAGACACTGCTGCTGACTGTGAATGATCATTGCCTCCTCTCCCTGCCCCTAGCTGCTAAACTATGCTAGAGGTTAGACGTTGATTTATTACTTGTTTGCTGTTAAAGTTGGCCTTTATAAAAAGGAAAGCAATTTTAACAGCGCCTTGCTGTGAGAGTTTTTATCCCTTCTTAACCCTTCCCTTGGACAAAGGAACCTCGAAATTAAGGCAGCAGTATACTTCACTCCCCAAGAGCTAAAATGCTCTGTGCCTACCCAAAGTGCCACCTATCAGAGGCACTAAAGCAGAGTAGATAGGAACATGCACTTTGGCATTCATAGAATAAGTTTTCCCAGCTTTGTCTTTTACTATCTTCATGACCCTTGGGCAAGATACTTAACCTCTCCAGGCCTCTGCTCTCTCATCTGCTCACCACAGTACCAGGCACAGGTTAAGTCCTCAAGGAATAGGAGCTGTTATCATTGTTATTTACACCTTTCCTGTCATACGTGTGAGGAGTCCAGATGCATATTCACAAACTGAATTACAATCCACTCAGGTTGGAAAATTATTATCTCTATCCCCAACCATTCCCTCAAAGAGGAAGTCAAGCCCAGGATAGTGGCTTCACTCATTCTTAGTTATCCATTCATGTATTTCCATATATGGAAGTCAAAATCTCCATTTTTCTTAACAACTACCTATTGCATATACAAAGCATAGTACTAGGTGATAGAGGGGGACAAAAACACAGAAGACTTGTGAGCTTACAAGTGGATTCTTTCCCATTCAAGCTTTCAGATGAGACCTCAGCTCTGATAATGTATTAATTACAGTCTCATGAGAAGCCTTGAAGCAGAGCCCCCAATTAAGTCATGCCTGGATTCCTGACCCACAGAAACTGTGAAATAAAAAATATGTGTTGTTAGGCCACTAAGTTGGTGGTAATAAGACACCTGCCTTAGTGCTTATAATCTAGCTGGGGAAACACGGTATGCCTACTGTGTGTTAACCAGGAGTAGGAAGTAGCATTTGACTAATGTTATAAAAACAAGTTTAATACCCAAAGTGATCTATGATTAATCTACATGTAGAATTCTCACTTTAAATGATAAGTAATAAACCCTAAAATGCAGTATTGTGTGTGCTTAAATTTGGGTAATGATTGTTAAAAATTTTCTTTTTAATTTTAAAATATTCTTTTTAATTTTAATTATTTCTAATTAATTTAAAATTAATTTTAATTTTAATGTGCTATTTTTAGGTAGACATTGTGCTTATCTTTTTTGTTAATTTTTTTTTAACATTTACTCATTTTTGAGAGATAGGGAGAGGCAGAGTATGAGCAGGGGAGGGACAGAGAGAGAGGGAGACACAGACTCCAAAGAAGGCTCCAGGCTCTGAGCTGTCAGCAGAGAGCCTGACAGGGGGCTCAAACTCATGAACCATGAGATCATGACCTGAGCTGAAATCAGACGCTTAACCGACTGAGCCACCCAGGTATCCCAACATTGTGTTTATTTTTAACCATTAAACATAGAAAAGAAATAGAGGCATAAGGTTAGATTTAAAAATTCTATGCCTGGACAAAATGTACTATTATCACAGTGTTAACTTTGGCTACCCACAATCTAGGGAACAGTACTGTTTGCATTTGTCTGGACTCATCAACCAGTTTTTAGACTAAGTAGATGTCTGGGTGGATTTAACCATGGTGCTATGGATTCCACACTGAGGAATGATGAGGGAAGAAGCCCTCTAATACTAAGCAGCTAAAAAGGTTTTTCTGGCCTCTCATAATCCTCTGCTAACTGTATTATGGAAATGATGATAATTATTTCAAAGTCCTGGGTGATTCCTGTGTCTTTGGTGCTGTTCACTGTCACTTCACCTCGGCCAACCAGCTGTCTCATGGACTTGCCTTTTGTACCAAACCTTTAATGAAACTGGCATTTGTGTCAATAAACTTTAAGCCCATCTTGCTGAGATAATTATCTGGGTCACTCAAATTTCCGCTACTTCAAGTAATTATAGCCTTTTAGCCTTGAATATAAGGTGACGATTAAAGGAGAAGGAATCGGGGTCCCCATGCCTAAGTCAATTAGATGGAAATGCTGGCAGGTCTCGGTTCAGGACTGATTTGAATGCACAAGCCTCTGGGCCATGTCAGGGCCTCACAGAGAGTAAGCCACTCATAAAATACATATTTGTCTGGCCGCACCACGATCTCAAATGTGGACACAACAATTTTATACAGTTTAACACATTAGCGGCTAAGGGGAAAGGCTAGCTCCTGAACACCATCCTCAAGACTGCTGTGTGGTCACTAGGCATCACTAGGCATCAACAACCAGAGTGCAATTCCATTCTCCCTAAGAACAAAGATTATAGCAGAAGCCACTATATAGATTCCAAAGCTATCCACATCCAGGGGCTAAAGACTAATTTTACAGTATCACTAGATTTCTTTACCGCGGCCCGGTAAAACTCCAAGGGACTGACTTTCAGTTATTTCATGTTCTTCCCTATAATCTTAAGGTGACAAAACTCACTAATTACAAAGAGTCTCGTGTTCTCATTTTGGTCAAAAGCTTGAAATGTTCTGGGAAAAAAAAGTATCTCTGGAGCCCGGGAAATTGTAACACTTAAATCCCTTTCCTTCTGCGGACTAGAAAGACAAAGCCCTTTATTAATCACCCCCACCCCCACTTCCATCTCCACCTGTCAACGTTTAAAACTGGAGACTAATGGTAGACAGGCTTCTCCTGCAGATAGTAATTGCCTTTCCAACAGAGAAGCTATCTCCAAAGCAACCAAGATATGAGCTATGAATTCAAGCTGTGACTCTCTATGTAAATTGCTTGCAGTGAAATTGAAATTTCCCAAAAGAAAGCTGTAGTGATTCAGTCTATTAAATGCACTCCTACCTCAGATGCAGGGAATGTACTCTAGCAGCGAGGAAATTGCCTGTACCTCGTACCCTGGACTCAGAGATAAGACCCAAGCACTTTATAACCTGATCTTAAATTTTAAAAAGAAATCCTGTCATTATTGATAATGTAATTCAAAAATTGCTATTCATTATTTAAAGCAGCCCAACTGTCCACAGCTGCCCACATTGGCTCCAAAATGAAATCATGAGGTTTCATACACCCTCATCTCACATTAGCTTTTTCTCCCCCCACATTAGCTTTGTCATGCTTTTGTACTATGTATTTTTGGTCTTTGGCATGCCTTGACTACTCAGTATTAAATGTTCCCATAAATCTTCCTGTTCTGTTTGGTTTGATTTTGTTATTTTTTGCCATAAACTCCTCTACCCCCAAAAGAGGATTCAGGGTCAGATAATGTTCTATCGTACTAAGCAACATTATTATTGCTCAATTAATAGACAATTTGCCTAACCAAGCTTGCCTAGGGGATGGGATAGGTGAACCCTCAGGGACACAAAATTTGGTGAGCACTTGACAGAGACTTCCAGATCACTTAACCGCTCACACTTCATTTGATCCACATCTGCCTCCATCAGCCATTACCAACCAGCCCCTCCCTTTCTGGAGTCCACCCTACTTCCCCCACCCCCACACTTCCTACACACTCAATACCTACAGGCTCCCTCAAAATCTGTTTAGCAAAATCAAAGAATAGGGAAAAATAAACACGAGAAGTTCACTTTGTGGCAGAGTGTCCCCCAATATTCATTGTCCCCATCTCCTTTTACAGTACAATCCTTGATATTTAGCTGGGCACAGGGCTGCCTAGAATATACTTAGGAATGATGTATGACTACTTCAAGCCAGTGCATATCAACTGAGGTTTCTTTCTGGCAATGTTTGGGAAATTCCATTAACATGTAACAGGCCTGGGCCCTTTGCCCCCTTTCTTCTCTGTTCTTTTCTCCATGCAGCTGTCTGGTAGATGTGGCCAGAGCTCTAGCCACCATCTTGGTACAGGAAGTCTAGAACCATGCCCTAGATATTGCAGAGAACTCTACGGAACAGAGCCATCATACTAGCTCTGAACTGTCTACCTCCAGACCTGACTATGAGAAAGAAACACACTTCCAGCTTGTTTAAGCCATAATTACTAGGGATGCCTGCTACTTATAATGAAATCTGATCTTAACTATAGGCACTCTCTGATTCTGATTACCACCAGGGGCTGGTTTTGTTTGTCTGCATTCAAATCATGAATTCTCAAGCACCTAGTAAGATCACATGCATGACAAATGTTTGACAAACTAATCAAAAGACTAGCCCCGTAGTAAGGAAAAAGTTCATTTTATTCACTCATTTAATGCCCAAAATATCAGAATTTTAACAAACGAAAACAAAAAAGCAAGTCTCCTTTTTCTAAGCAATTTGTTATGGAATTCTAGAATCTAGGTTCCGAAGGCTACTAACCAACTATGAGACTTCACTTTCTAGGACTCACTTTGCCCCTTATCTCAGAGGGATGAGAAGTAGGGATGGAGCCTGGCAAGAGGGAAGCCTAGTGGGTGTGCCTCTAGCCTCGCAGCATGCTTCATCCCGAGCCCTTCTACCTTTAGAATTCCACAGAAGATTTTGTCTTCAAGACTTTTACTAAGGAAAGGAGAATGTTAAAAATCACTGAACCAGGTCATATGTACGATCCCTTCTAGTTCTGACATTTTATGATGAGAAAGGCTCCCACATGGCCCCAGTGAAGCAGATGGAGGCAGTGCTGTGAAGGGAGGCAAATCAGGAGTGGCACTGCCTCAGACACATTGCCAAAGGCAAAGCCTGAGTCATGGAAGGCAGAAGCTGGAGAGGAAGATGTCAGATCCAGCGGAAAAGTGACAGTACAGGACTGTTTTCTCTGTCTGGCTCCAGTTAAGCATTAAATATAAGGACAAGCACATGTAGAGAATAGACATTTCCTTCACAGACACACAGTAAAGCCCATATATTGGTAAATAGTTATGCACGTTACAAATGAACAGAGCAGGTGCTGCCTAGATGCAGTGCAACTCATTTGTTTGTGAATAAAATCACAGAGTCCTAACTTGGAACTCAGGACTTTAAAAAAAAGCTCAACATATTCTTATAGTAATAAATCAGAACAATCATATATGTGTGCACATGCATGTGTGTTATAGTTACAGAGTGGAAAACACATGTACAAACAGCTTACACAATTCCTTACATAAATCTTATGAAGTAGATATTCTCACCCAGCTGAGAGATCTTGGGCAAGTTAAACTCAGAACCTCAACTGCCTTATCCTTAAAGTGGGGAAAACAGGGGCGCCTGGTGACTCAGTCAGTTAGGCATCTGACTTTACCTCGGGTCATGATCTCATGGTCTGTGAGTTTGAGCCCCGCATCGGGCTCTGTGCTGACAGCTCAGAGCCTGGAGCCTGCTTCAGATTCTGTGTCTCCCTCTCTCCCTGCCCCTTCCCCATTTGTTCGTTCTCTCTCTCACTCTCTCAAAAATAAATAGCACATCCCTCACAAGACTGATGAGAAGATTAAACTAAATAACCCTAGCACTTAGCCCACTGCCTGGCTCACAGCAAGGGTTTAAGAATCCTAGCAATTATTATTACCACTCTCGTCTCCCCATGTTACAGAGGGTGAACTGAGTCTCAAACAGGGAAAGTGACTTTGCCCAAGATCCCACAGGGTTAGGTCTAAAACCAAGACCTGCTGGCTCCTGATCTTGGGTTGTTTCATATCCCAAGTTGACAACATTTCTTTGAGACAGGAAGAAGCAGGCAGTATCAGCCTCGTTTTCTGGACGGGAACACTCAAGAACAAGAGAGCTGACTTGCCTTGAAGCCATACAATTGATGGATCGGAACCAGAGGGAAGGGCACAGGATCAAGGGTCAGAGTAACGCTCCCTGCTCCTGTACAGGCCATCCGCAGACGTTCAGCAGGCTGCAGATTCTCCCTGTGCCTCAGTTTCTGCCCCGAGACTGGGGGACTGACAAGTGGCTGTGAGATCTTCCACAGCCCCAGTGGGCAGCACAGTGTGTGTGCACCCTGCCCTGCCCTCGTGCAGGATGGCCTCCTGTCTCCCTGGCATCCACGCCGAGCCCAAGCACTAGAGACAGTAAATCGGCCCACTCTCCCCAGAATGCCCGGTTCCCCAAGGAGCCATGGAAAGATGAGGCCACCCTGGGGATCCCCCAACACCTGCTCTGCCCAGGCTGCCCACGTTCATGATGCACATCCTGAGCTAGGAAGCTCTGGGGAGCCTGTTCCAGGAGATCACGGTCTCCAGTTCTTCCTCTGGAGCATTCTGCAAGGTGGTCAGTAGCCACTAACAAGTCTCGGGCTTGTGTGTGATGTGCCCATATGTCTCTCTCACTGGTTTTGCCGGTCACAGAGCTTCATTCTCCCAGGAAGAGCGGCCCTGGCTGTCCTCTAAGCCCAAGAACAAAAGGAAACTAGGTAGAACACATATTAAAAACTAGGCAGGAGGGATGCCTGGGTGGCTGAGTGGCTTAAGGGTCATGATCTTGAGGTTTGTGGGTTTGAGTCCCACGTCAGGCTCTGTGCTGACAGCTCAGAGCCTGGAGCCTGCTTTGGATTCTGTGTCTCCCTCTCTCTTTGCCATCCTTCTCTCTCCCTCTCTCTCTCAAAAATTAAAAATAAATAAATAATTTTTTTAATTAAAAAAATAAAATACATACATACATACATACTAGGGAGAAAAACAAAAAAGACCCTGGAACCGCATCAAAATATTTCTAGTAATTATTTCCAAGTGATTTCTTTGTGCTGGCCTGTGATTTTTTTTTTTAATAGTAAATAGGTAGGTCCTAGTTTTCCAAAGAGAAAAAGTCCATGACAGTGTTTTATGTTTATCCAGGCAGGAAGGAATTCATGAAGAGGTGAACCACCTCAGTTCTTGCTCTTATCTTGGCGGCTGCCCAGTGAATCTCGGCTGTGGGCAAGGACGGATAGACAGAGAAGCCCGGCACCCATGGACAGGTGGGCGCTGCGAAGCTGGACAGAGCCAGGAGCCACTCAGATGAGATGGCCGGGCAAGCCCATCCCCCTGACCAGAGGCCACTTGTGGGTAGACAGTTGCTTCTCCACACCCTCCTGCTACCTGAACACGACTGTCCGCGGCCTGGTCTGGCCAGGTCTGAGCTGCTCTCCAGGGCATCCCTCCCGCCCCCGCTTTAGCTATTCATACTTGTCAAGAGTGTCAGGACAGGACATCCACCCTGTGGCTTACTGCCAATGAGAGGCTTGAGCATTTTGCTTGTTTCCTATGACCTCATCCTCACAAATCTAAGGACAGATCTACACTGGCCCCAGAGCAGTGCTGAATGGGCCACCGTTTAGAGCACACTCCCAGTATGCCAGGATCTTTACATACACTCAGTCACTGGTTCGTACAGCAAATATCTACTGACTTCCTGTGATGGACCAGGCATTATGCTAAACTTGGTGCTGAGGGTACCGTAGTGAGTAACACAGAGGAAACTGCTACCCATGAGGAATTACAGACTTGGGCTCCAATCCTCTCAAGGAATCTGCACGGTTCATTATTATTTTTATTTTACAGATGAGAAAACTGAGGCTTACAGAGATTAAACAACTAGCCCAACGTCACACAGCCAAAAAAGAACAGAATTAGGATTTGAACCCAGATCCATTTCAACTCCAAACTGCACTTTCTACTACCTACAACACTTCTTAGCAAAGAGGAGAACAGCTTCCGCGGCTTTGCATTTCTGAGGCTTCACCAACTAAACTGTATACACTGGACAGAATGCCTTACTTTTTTTTGTACCTGCCTGATGCCTAGCATAACATCGGCTACATAAGAGATGACTACTAAATAGATGAATGGATTAATTTAATGAATTATCTCACTTCGACCCCCTGGACTCGCCTACCCTTTCCATCTTCTCCCTAGTCACCTCTCTCTCTCTCTCCCTCACAGCCAAATTTTTTTCCAACTTTACTGACATGTATTTCATATATATGAAAGAGAGAGTGTGAGCAGGGGAGAGGGGCAGAGAGAGAGAGAGAGAGAGAGAGACAAAGAATCTTAAGCAGGCTCCATGCTCAGCGAGGAGCCCACGACCCTGGCATTATGACCTGAGCAGAAACCAAGAGTTGGATACTTAACTAAGCCACCCAGGCACCCCTAGCTTTATTGACATATAATACAGTGTAAGTTTAAGGTATGTAAGGTAATAATTTGATATATGTGTATATTACAAAATTATTAACCACAGTAAGGTTACTTAACACCTCCAGTACCTCACACAATTACCATTTTGTTTTGCTTGTAGCAAGAACATTTAAGATCTACTCTCTTGGCAACTTTCAAATAGTCTATAATACCGTATTGTTTCAAGTATCGGCACCGTGTTGTACGTTGCATCCCCCAGATTTACTCATCTTATAGCAATTAGCCTATCTTTTTTTTAACTTGAGTTGACACACAATGTTACATTACTTTCAGGTGTACAACTTAGTGAATTGATGAGTTTACACATTATGCCATCCTCACCACAAGGATAGCTACTATCTGTCCTATTGCATCACTATCAGATTACCATCGACTACATTCCTTAGGCTGTGCTTTTTATTCCCATGACTTACTCATTCCATAACTGGAGGCCTGTATCTCCCTCCCTCCCTCACCCATTTTGCCCACTTCGCCACCTCTGGCAACCATCAGTTTGTTCTCTGTATTTATAGCTCTGATTCTGCTTTTTATTTATTCATTTCTTTAGATTCTGTTTATGAGTGAAATCATATGGCATTTGTCTTTCTCAGCCTGACTTACTTCACTGAGCATAATATCCTCTAGGTCCATCCATGATGTCTCAAATGGCACCTTCTCATTGTTTATGGCTGTGTAATATTCCATTGTGTATATATACCA
Source organism: Neofelis nebulosa (assembly GCF_028018385.1). Classification (NCBI taxonomy): domain Eukaryota; kingdom Metazoa; phylum Chordata; class Mammalia; order Carnivora; family Felidae; genus Neofelis; species Neofelis nebulosa. The sequence continues at coordinate 103,484,654 of NC_080782.1, forward strand.
CATTTTCCTTACCCATTCATCTACTGATGGACATTTAGGTTGCTTTCATATCTTGACTATTGTAAATAATGATGCAATGAACATAAAGGTGCATATATCTTTGCAAGCTAGTGTTTTCATTTTCCCTGGGAAAATACTCTGTAGTACAATTATTGGATCATATGGTATTTCTATTTTTAATTTTTGAGGAAACACCATACTGTTTTCTACAGCAGCTGTACCAATTTATATTCCCACCAGCAGTGCACAAGGTTTCCTTTTTCTCCACATTCTCACCAACACTTGTTTCTTTCTCACAGGCAAAATTTTAAATAATAACCTATCACTCTCTATGTCAGCTTCCTCACATGCCATTCAGCCTCCTGGTCCTGGCTCCACTCCCTATCAAAAGTGCTCTCCACAACAGTTGTCCATAACTTTGCCATTTGACCCACTGGGCACCTTTCTACACCCATATGACCTGCCCTTCATCAGCATGTAACTCCTTGAAATGCCATTGCCTTGGCTCCCAAGACTCCAGTTTTCCTCTTTCCTCTCTGGCTATCCGTCCATGGCTCCTTTGTAATTACTCCTCCACGGCTCTTCAGTAAATGTGGGCATCCCCAGGGTTCCAGCCCAACTCCACACTCACACTTAGCACTGTCAAATCTCCATCTCTAGCCCAGACCTTTCACCCGAGATTTAGACAGTGGCTCTCTCCTCAAACTGGTGCAACCTGCACTCAATGCTCCCTCCCACAAAGCTGTCCTCCTGCCTATGTTACATGCAAGAATTTATGGCATCTCTCTCATCCTGACACTGAAGCCTCCTCCTTCTCCCTCACCTCCAGCTGGCACCAAACCCTGTTGATTCCACTCCTCAGTAATATCTTTAATTGTCCCTACTTCACTCTCCCATGGCCACAACCTAAAGACCTCACTACCATCACCTCAACAGCCAGCAACTGGTCTCATTTTCCTCCATGACTCTTGTCTCCCTCAGTTCATCCTCCACTCTGAGCTGGAAGGAAGTTTCAGAAATTTCAACTCTACTCATCACTCCCCTGCTTTAAATTGTTTTACTGGATTCCTCCTTGACACAAACTCATTATCGTGGCCTACAGCCTGATGATGATGTTTCTAGCATCTTCAGGCACTCTCCATCCCTATCCCATGTTCAATGCTCTATTTTAAAATGTAGTTTTAGATAGATGTAGATATAGTTATGGTACCGTGCCAAATTCTCTACCCCAATATATATACTTTGCTACTAGCTGGTCCCGCTAGTTGGAAAGCCCTCCTTTACTCCTTCTGTCATTAAACGTTTAGTTCAGGGGCACTTGGATGGCTCAGTCAGTTAAGCATCTGACTCTTGATTTCAGCTCAGGTCATGATCTTATGATTTTTGAGTTCGAGCTCCGCATCGGGCTCAATGCTGACAGTGCAGATAGAGCCTGCATGGAATTCTCTCTCTTCCTCTCTCTGTCCCTCCCCATCTCTCTCTCCTCTCTCTCTCTCTCTCTCTAAGTGAATAAAATAAACTTTAAAAAACTAAACATAAAAAATAAAGACTTAGTTAAGGTATAATCCCTTGTAGGAAGACTTCCCTCAAACTTCAGTCCTGGGTTAGAGATTGTCTTTTGGGCTCCCATACATTTCTTTCTCACAGCATCTAACACACCACTGTGTAAAACCACACGTACTATCACCCCTATTAGACTGTAAGGTCCTTAAGGGCCCGGACTGTCTTTTTCATCTTCGTACTTGCAGTGCCTCATACCACCATGGAAGTTGGTATTTGGAGGATGACCAGTGGAAGCATGAATGGAAAGGTGGGCAGATACAAATGAATAGGTAGATGACTGAGACCCAGATGTAACGGGTTAAAGAAGTTGTCTGTCTATACCCGTCTCTCAATTCCTCATCCTGCGGGAATGGAAAGAGTAACCCTGTAAAATGCTCCAAAGCCCTGAGCTAAGCAAAGTTCTAAAAGCTATCTAGGAAAAGCATATGGCACACACAAAGCAACAGAGTTTGATCATCAGCCACATTTGTTTAAATGGGGTATGTCCAGGTTAGCATGAAAAGAAATTCAGAAAAGGCTATTATGTAAAATTATATCCACATATACCTAATAAAGGGATGCAAAGAGCCAAGTTTTCACCCAACAAGTAGTCTAAATGTTCCACCAGGTACAACTCATACCACTCCACACCAAGTCACAGGGTCCTTTGACAAAGGGGAATCTCCTAAAAATATCTAAGCACCTGCTTTGACAAGAAAAAAAAAACAAACCTGCGATTAATTAGTATGCTGGGAAAAGAAAGACTTTGCAAAATCATAACTGAGATCTTTTTTTTTTTTTTTTAATTTTTTTTTTTTTCAACGTTTTTTATTTATTTTTGGGACAGAGAGAGACAGAGCATGAACGGGGGAGGGGCAGAGAGAGGGAGACACAGAATTGGAAACAGGCTCCAGGCTCCGAGCTGTCAGCACAGAGCCCGACGCGGGGCTCGAACTCACGGACCGCGAGATCGTGACCTGGCTGAAGTCGGCCGCTTAACCGACTGCGCCACCCAGGCGCCCCGTAACTGAGATCTTAATTAAGGCCTGGAGACTGATAAAACCAACTGCTACCCTAACAGTATTAATAATGACATGGAGTCTGTCTTTCCTGAGTGTGGGACACTGGGCCTCCCTCTCTCAGAACTCAACATTTCACATGACAGCTTTCATCAGATCTTCATGACAACCCTGGGAGGAAGACAAGGCAGGTGTTTTTGTCCTGCGAAAACAGCTAAGGAAAATGAATGAGAGGAAAGTACGGGACTCAGAGCTCAGGGAAAGCTGGTGCCAAGTTCCCTTTCTCAGCTCTAGTCTGAAGCAATCTGAAAGGAAATGGGCCAAGACACAACCACCAAAGAATATGTGATGAAAACAAATGCTACTTTGCCCTCTCTGACAAAACCATTCCCCCAGCTACACATGACAGCTGCCCTCCTTCTCCCACCCTCTCCTTTCTTTTTATTCTCTTCTATTCACTCCAGCTCTCCCTCTGCTACTCCTCCCTAGCAGTCATTCAACAAAATAAAGCAAAGAGAAGAAGGACACACCTTTTTGGTCAATGAATGAATCCTATGTGACTTCTTCTGCTATTGTCCATCTCAGACCTGGGAAGAGTGAGGTGGGGGGCATCGTACCAGTCAGGGTTGTCTAGAGAAACAGAACCAATAGGAGAGGTAGGTAGGTAGGTAGGCAGGTAGGTAGGTAGGTAGGTAGGTAGATAGATACAGAGAGGGTGAGAGATAAGCAGGCAGATAGACAGACTGATTATCTACTGATGGCCTGAATAGAACAAAAAGGTGGAGGGAGAGCAAATGTGTTCTCTACCTGAGCTGAGACACTTATCTTCTCCTGCCCTTGAACACCAGTGCTCTTTGTTCAGGCCTTTGGAACCTGGAGTGGGACTTACACCATCAGCTCAGACATCTACTCCTGCCATCCTGGCTCAGACCCACTACACCACAGCTGGTCTCCTCAGATGTGCCCTTACATGCAGAAGACAGACACCGTCCTATAATGGAGCGACTCGGGAGGCTAAAGGAAACACTTCTATTCCCAAAGCCTTCCCACTGTGCCCGAAACCCATCATAATGATTCCTTCCAAATGGGCTTCAGTCACTGTCCTCTGCCCACACCACCTCCATCCTTAAAATGTAAACACTCATGAGGATAGTAACACCTGAGAATACAATAGCTCTCGTGCTCACTTCGGCAGCACATATACTAAAATTGAAGAACACAACTGTTCTTAAATGCCAGCGTGAGTGGCACCTGTGTGGCTCAGTCCATTAAGCATTAGACTCATGATTTCGAGTCACGTCATGATCTTATGGTTTGTGAGACTGAGCCCCTGCTTGGGGTTCTCTCTCTCTTTCCTCTCTCTCTGCCTCTCCCCTGATCATGCTCCCCTCTCTACCCTCTCTCAAAATATATAAATAAACTTAAAAAAAAAAAACCTTCTGTGTGATTCAGCAAGTCTCATCATGGGGCCTGGGAATCAGTATGCTTACCCAGCACCCAGAAGAGATATGTAGAGTATGCTTTGAGCAACACTGTCCTTAAGCAACACTGTCTTTAAATGCTTTCCTCCTGGCATGGCTGAGAACACAAACTGCTGGCCAGCCTGGCTTCTCAGGCACTCCTGCGGCAGAATCAAATGCAGGGGCACTGGGAAATAGGGCCTCTGCAAGCCCATGTACGCATGCACACATGCACAGAGCTGCTTAATGCAGTGTCCCCACAGGGGCCTGTCTGAACCCAAATCACCTGCCAGCGTGCCTCTGGGGCCCCAAATCCAAAATGCTGGGGAGGTCACAGCCATCCTCCTCCCACAGACAAAAACACAGTTCAGAGGCAGGCAGCAAATTCCTGCCTGAGGATACATATCTCTGGGCTGATTAAATAAACACAGCTTAATTAAATTAAAGTAAGATCAGAACCTGCCTAAACTCTGCTGGCAGCGCAGGAGAGTCCCTCATGAATCTTTCATTTTCATAAATGAATGATTATTTGTCTGCTTTGGGGCTTGCCCTGAAGGAATGGGTGCCTCTGGGTGAAAATGGCTCCCTCTGGTCATAGGAAAACAGTTATGGGGTAGTTTTGTGTAGCAGACCAGGAGGCTTTGGAACTTTTTGTGCTTTTGGGGGTGGGGAGTAAGCATCATGCCCTATTACTGGGTACAAGACAAGAGAGAACAAGGCTGCATTCCTAAAGCTGGAGAACTGTAAAGAGCTCTGGACCAGTTCAATCAACTGTGTGGTGGAGAAACAGAGAGAATCAAAGAAATGGAAAGAAAGACAGAGAGATGAGCACTGGTAGAGTTACCAACTCACCTGCAGATGAGGCTGTTATAAATATGCTTGGCAAGGAGGGAAAAAAAAGCACTTGTTCCAGAAAATTTTCTCAGAAGAGGTCAAAATAACAGTGCAAACCTTATGGAGCAGAAAGAATTCCTCCACTCAGAAATTTTCTCAGAAGAGGTCAAAACAACGGTGCAAACCTTATGGAGCAGAAAGAATTCCTCCACTCAGCAGGGCAAAGCCCACATTTGCCTTGGAGAGGCTCTCCTGGGAGGCACACAGGAAAATGCTCCTCGGGAAGATTGTAGGCCAGCATGGCCAAAGGGTGCCCCGCAAGAGCCTGCTTTGCTGTTGCTGTGTGAGTCACCGGTGCTGGACAAGAGTTGACAGGGGAGGGCACGGACACCACTGGCCCAATGCCAGCGCACTGCTTTTGCCCCATCTAGAAAGCAGATGGGGAATGGCACTGTGCCAAACAGCCTGGTCTCCAGTCAGCCTGCCTGGTCTCCCTCAGCTCCTCCTCTGTCTCCAGGGGCTTGCCTCTTAGGTCCTATTCATCTCTCCCAACAGGCTGGGAGGACAAGGACAGAGGAAAAATGCACATTTTGCAAGTTCCAGTGGAAAGCCTTTGGGGAAGGAAGTTGAAACTAATGGGCAAACCATGGCTTTCATTCATTCATGCTGCTGTCGCTTCCATTAGCCTGGAAATGTGAGAGGGGGACCGTGCAATCTAGCGTTGTCCTTTTTGTGTGTGCCCGTGACACTGCTGACGCTATTATTTTCTGGCTTCAAAGTCACCCTCATCAGCAGGACTCCTGCTCAAATTTCTTAAAGAACTGAGGGCTCACATCACCTTACAGACTCTTGAAGCTCCACCACCGGCTTCCCACTTGGCACCTCTCTCATTTCCCCCTACTACTAACTTAGACTTAACAACAACTGAGCAGATACGGCTGTGCCTATAATGCTACTCACCTGTTTCCACTTCTGAGCCCAAATCTGAAACTTATCCCAGCCTGGAATCTCTCTCCATTAGCTTTCTCTGGCCAGTAGCAGAGGTGTCTTCTGGTCATTCTGATCAAGGGCTCCCTACCCACTGAAGCCTTCCAGACCACTTCTCCACTTCCATTCATTCCAGCCTCTCCAGTGATGCCAGAGGTGTGAGGATCAAATGAGAGAATGCACTACAAACCATGAGGCAGTCTATCAATACACTGCCATGTGTCATGGCTGACCCTAAACTCCAAGCACATTAACGACACATTTAAAACACAAAGCAGGGGCGCTTGGGTGGTTGAGTTGGTTAAGCGCCCAACTTTGGCTTGGGTCATGATCTCACTGCTCTTGGGTTCTAGCCCGACGTCGGGCTCTGTGCTGACAGCTCAGAGCCTGGAGCCTGCTTCAGATTCTGTCTCTGGTTCTCTCTGCCTCTCTCTCTCTCTCTCTCTCTCAAAAATAAATAAAAAACGTTAAAAAAAAAAAACACCCATAAAGGACCCAAGGCTTCTAGCTCAAAGTGACAGACTCAACCAATAGGTTCATCTCTTCTCTCTACAAAGAAGCTAAGAGGGATCCATCAGAAGATTAAGATTTCAAAATGTTTCTGTAACTTGGAAAGCATGGAGGAGTGTTGAGTAGGCTGAGCACAGGGGCTGCAGAGTGTAGATATAGACAATAGAAGGCAGGAGTGAGAAATGAGGGTAGAAACTAATTGAGAGTCTGTATACAAAATAATACCCTGACCACATGTAGGGACCCTTCAGAGGAACAAGTGGCTGCCTGCCCACCAACTAACACGGAGCCCACCACTGTCAGCGAGACTCCCCCACCAACACAGGGCTCCTGAGCAGCCTGTCTACTATCTCATTCCTAAACAGCCATGATCACCAGATGGTTGAAGAAAAGCCTAAAATGTGAAAGAGAAACACCAAGACAAATAAAAGATAAAATGACCATAGAGGAAAAATAAAGAACAGAAGAAAATTACAGTGAAAAACCTCTAATTTCTGGAGACAGATGAAAAGATGCCGCGTCCATAAAATACAAACACAGAAAAGAGACCATCAGAGAAAAATTCTTAGAAAATAAGAAATATGGCTGCTAACATTCTTTTAAGTTATGAAGAGGTAAAAGATCTGATTTTTGAAAATATCCCAGAATGCTGAACATTGAGACAAAAAGGCAAAGAAGAGAGACAGAGACAGAGAGAGAAGGTACGCAGGAACAATCCAACTAATAGGATTCCCAGAAAGAGAGAAGAGAGGTAACATCAGGATGGAGATAATCAGCAAAGTAACAAGATAATTTCCCAAAGCTGAAGAGGTACAGAAGCGTTTAGTTTAAAAGGTCTCATTTAATGTTCAGAACAGGCCATTTTTAAAAGACCTCTGTTAAATCACATCACTGTGGAATTTTGGAACATAAAGGACAACAATAAAACCCTTAAATGCATCCAGAAACAAAAAAAAAGAAAAGAGAGAGAGAGAGAGAAAGAACAGGTTCTTGATTGCAACAAAAACGATCAGTCTGGCTAACTTACACAGAACAGAAATGTGCTGGAAGGATGTTGAGCCACTATCGATTGATGGGATAGCTGTAGAAAGAGGCCCAGAAAACAAACAAAGAAAGGCCAAAAAACAACAATACAGTCAAGGTCATGCTACACAAACAGCCTGGTTACTATAGAGCTGCCATTCTTCCTGGGTCCTGCATACCAATTCCAAGGTCAGCCCCCCCACCCCTACCACGGAACTCTGAACACTTCCCCCACCAGCAAAATGAATTTTTGCACCATTCATTCGAGATACAAAGTCCCACATGGGAGTGTCTGATTGGCTACGCTTAGGCATACGTCACTACCCCGGTTTTTAGAAGTCAGAAAAACTGGCCTCCTGCATGCAAGTTGGAACCCTGCATCCCAACACGGCTCACAAAAAGGGAGACTCCTCAAGTTTCACAAGAGGCTAGGGCTGCCAAGCAGTTAACACCACCAAAACGATAAATGTGCACCACAATTCATCCCTCTGACTTCACCATCCTTTGTATATATACCTCTCTCCATACTTACAACTGCAAAACATATATTAAAATGTCAAACCTACCATATTCAACTATCTTCACATTCGCTCCCTTCATAAAAACAAAGCCTTATGAGTTGGTGCATCCAGTAACAATTCAAGACTTTCTAAGTGATGTCCATTTTTCTTCTAGCTCTATCACAGTCCCCAGTGATTTGCACAACTTTTAGACTTATATGCCTTGTATAGGACAATGAGATGAAGAGAGGTAGGAAAAAATATTTAAATACACACACACACACACACACACACATGAAATTTGGGTAAATATTAGTCTGCATTTCTGCAACTAATCGCAAGGCCCTGTGAACTTTACTCCTCCACAGCTGGTAATGGTAGGAGGTACAATGTAGGTATAAAAAATAAATCTAAACTTAAGAATTTATTCCAATTAAGACCAATCACTGCCTTCCCACATGTGCCTGGCTGCCCCTCTTTGAGCACCATAGCAGAGTCTCAGGGTTGTACTCACCAATTGCACGCTAAGAAGCGGCAGTCAGCAGGGTGCCTGGGTGGCTCAGTCGGTTAAGTGCCCAACTTCGGCTCAGATCATGATCCCACAGTTTGTGGGTTCAGGCCCCTCATCAGGCTCTGTGCTCACATCTCAGAGTCTGGACCCTGCTTCAGATTCTGTGTGTGTGTCTCTCTCTCTGCCCCTTCCCCGCTCACCTGTCTGACTCTCTCTCTCTCAAAAATGAATAAACTTTTTAAAAAATAAATAAATAAAAGAAGTGGCAGTCAGCAGATCAGCCTTTGTGAATAAAAGCGCTTCTATTCATCTGATTATTAAACCCCCCTCACAACCAGGAGGCTTTGGTAAGCAGCCTCACGAAATACAAATATTCTCACACTTTGTTCACTCGGAGAAGCCAGTTCATGTAACTCTTCTCCAAACCTCCTGCCCTCCTGTCTTCCAGTGTTGCTCCTTTTGGATCCTGAACCAGGGGCCAAACAATGTACCAGGGGCCATAAAGCAATGTACGTTCTTTCCTCAGGACACTCTCTTTCCATGCAAATGGACAATGAGAGGTACTATTCAAAACTCTGCCCACTAGGAGGATTTCTATTCCTCAATGTCCTTCAGGTGACCCCAAATGCTCCAGCCAACTTCTGGATGATGCTAGAGCATTCAGCAGTTTGCTTAGTGCTCAGTTTTCAATACTTGCTAAAAACCTTTCCCTCTGCAGCCATAGATATCCAGAGAGTAAGTTCTATCATTTTTCAGCCTCAGCTCCAGTCCCTGAGCACTAGGGACAAGATCCCCCTTTATGAATATAAATATATTGGTAGAGACACAATATTGAGGTTGCTGACTGGCTGACCTGGAAATATGGATATCTATGGCCCCAGATGTTGGAGGTCCTAGAAACCCCCAGCATTTATTATACCATTTAAAAATAGATATATTATAGCAGGTAGGGTGCCCAGGAAGCAGATTCTGAGATGGGTGTTGGTGGGCAGAACGATTATTGAAGAACTCTTTGAATTAATATTCAAGGAAGGGAAGAAAAAGATGCAGGATTGGGCTGAAGGAACACATGGACTGTGACACAGTATCAATAAAGGTTTCAGTGACCCCACTGGGGAGCTTAGCAGCTGCAATAGCCCTTCAGACTTGTCCTCAGTTGGAGTTCGGCAAGAAATTTTCACTGGAACTCACGGATCTATATTTAGATTGTATAAAACTTAACAATTTCCAAGTAGATTCATCTACCCACATTGTTCCAAACACACTTAAAAAGTTTTCCAATAACTAAACTGCATATGAGTTTTTAAATTTAAATCGAGTCGAGGGGCACCTGGGTGGCATAGTCAGCTAAGCGTCCGATGCGTGATCTCTGCTCAGGTCATGATCTCACGGATCGTGAGTTCCAGCCCCACGTCAGGCTCTGCACTGATGATGCACTGTTTCTCCTTCCCTCCACCCCTCCCCCTGTGTGTGCACTCTCGCGCTTTCTCTCTCAAAATAAATAAATAAAACCAAAAAGAAATAAGTTGAGTTTATAAAATTTAAAATTCAGCTCCTCAACTGCGTTAGCCCCACTTAACATGTGGCAAGTGGTTGTCATAATGGAAAGTGCAGGTCTGTACTATAAAAGTCATATTCATGTACTACTTGTGCTCAAAAGGTTATGGTGTTAGTCCCTAAGTGCCTCGATTTCCTCATCTTCAATTTGGGGCCAAAAATGTCGAGTATATGTGCAGGTGGTTACCAACTCAACAAGAACCAATTTACGAAAACAAATGGAGACAGGTGACTACCTCTGCCATCATACGTTTTAGACAGTCTGTGGTTTTAGAAATAGAAAAAAGATGAACTGAAGAGTGAGGCCAGCCCACAGGAGTGGACCATGGCAGAATCCAAGCAGTGTCATAGGCAAGACAGGCTTGCCTATAGGGTTTGTCCCTAACCAAAGATCTCAACCCCTAATTCCCAAAGGTCAGAATGGCCTGCTTTGCTTTTTTAGGGTGCTCACAGTTCTACCAATCAGAGATTCCTCTGTTCAATGTCAACACTTTAAAGAACTCTAAACGATACAAGATTATTAGTCATTCATATCTTAAAAATACTTTGATCAGATGGTTTTCCTCTTAACATCTAAATGCAATTGGCAGTGAATTCAAGATCTTTCAGAAATGAAAGGAAACTATAGATTGGGGGCATAAAGCACGTCCTGGGGGTGAGCGAACTTGGGTACAGTGCCTCCCTGACGAGCTCAGAGCAGCCTGGGAGCACTGGGGAATCTAGGACAGGGACCTCAGGAGATGGAAGGGCACAGAAATACGGAGAAGCAGCCAGGGAAATGTCAGGGAGAACAGGGCTACCTACAGTAGGAAAGAAAACAAGAGATGCTTTTTCCTCCTTGGCCTCTTCACTGGCTTCCTTCTCCTTCTCCTTTTTGCTCTTCCATCTCCTCTTCCTTCCCCATCCTCTCCTTCATCCTTCCCCCTTTCACATTTCCTCCTCTTCTCTGTCTTCCCCTGTCGCCACCTGCCTCCTCTAAATGCTTGCTCCTCCCAGGAACCAGGAACCATGCTAGTATTTGCAACAATGCATAGCACAGCTACATACTGAGTTGAATGGCTTTTTTTCTTTCACTATCCTGGCAAACTACTACTTCATGTATTATTATTAGTGTAAGAAAATGAGTTCCTAATTCCAAGCAACTATTTGTTTAGCTGACAACTGCCTATATATAGACATTGGTACACAGTGCCTCGCCCATAGTAAATCTCAGTAAATATTAATCTATAGGAAATAAGTAAAAGTGTTAACATCCTTAGACATGAGTATATTCCATCACAAAGAAGCAAGTCAAATGCATTCTGCTATGTTTAGTGGCCATGTTTAGACCAGACTGCAATTAAAATATTCATCCATCAACTCAGAAGCCACCTTTTGTTATAACAACAAAAATCTTCCCAATAGCTGGAGGCCATATGTTAAATAAATTTACAGAAATATTTTCAGCAGTAAACATCAGCTCCTTACATCTAAACCTGTCAAAATGATGAGTTCGAAAACTTGATTTAAATCCAGTTTCAGATTTATAAATGGAAGGTTATTTTTCTGTTTCTGACACATGAAAATAAGCAAATATCACATTCAAATTTGACCAAATTCCCTGGTTAAATTTTCAAATTAGTTAAGAAATGTCTCTGTATAATTTGCCTAAAATGCTGGTTCGAATTTTTTTTTAATCTGAATATACATGTGGTGAAAATAATTCTTCTATTGTTTGGGGAAGAGTGCTTTGGTTTGTTTGAATTGTTATTATTAATTACATAAACAAAAGCATTATGACAATATTAAAAGAAAAATTTGGTCACAATTTCACCACCTCTGCAAATCCCAATGTTTTTATTTCTTTAACTTTACAACTGAAACTTCCATCTGGATAGAGGCAAGACTGTCATACACACTGACGTCATTAACAATTTAATTATGCAAACAAGTCCTCCTCAATTATTACCACATGCATCACCATTCTCATAGCTTTGTAGCTGAGGAAGTAACTAGTATGGTTAAGGTGGACCCAGAGTACAATTCTCCCCAAGTTTGGGCTTGACCCTGCCTCCCAACCACCCAAACACACTGGGGTCTCAGCAAGTACCAAGTCCCACTTCTAGATGGCAGAGTCAGACACATGAATCAAGGAGAGTCACTCCAGCTTTGGAGCAGGAGCCTCCCTACCGTCATCAGTGCGATTGTCTTTGGAAATTTAAATGTGGCACAGAAAATGGTCATGCACTGGAAAGTGCTAACGATGGACTCTGCCAATCAAAATGATTGAATGTGTCTGGCTGAAGCCTGACGGGGCTCCACTTTCCGCTCTCACAAAGGACTTGCAGAGCCTGGCTGTACTCATTTACTGTACTGTCCCTTGAGCCAATCAGTAAGAATGGACTTCTTCCATCCACGTGAGACTGACAAAGGGGTGAAAGGAAGAAAGAACACAGTGCCCAACACAATCTTACATACACACACAAGGTGCTAGTTGATCTACATGGAGAAAAGTTCATAATCAATGAACTCAATAAATTATTCCAAAGTAATGACATCCCAGTCACCCCAATTCAATCAAGAAATAGAACATTATCAAAAACCCAGAAGCTTCCCTGCCCCTTAGTCAATACCTTCTTTCCAAAGGTAAACACTATTCTCATTTCTAACCCCAAAATTTTTATAGCCATGGTACCTCATCCATGGGAGACAAATACTTATTCTAACACCATAATTTAGATTTGCATGTTTTTAAGCTTTATATAAATGCAACTGAACAATATACATGTTTGTGAAACTCACCCATGTTGAGGAATATAGTTATAGTTGACTCACCTTTTACCTATGTATTCAGTTGAATGCATTTATCACGATACATACATGTACCTCTTCTACCATTGAAAGACATTTGGACTGTTTCCAGCTTTGGACTAAAATAATGCGGCAATGAGCATTCTCTTTCATGTCTTTCGGTGTATATATGTATGCATTTGTTGTGTACATATTTAGGAGTACACTGCTAGGTGCCAGAGTATATGAAAATTCAACTTTAGTGGAAATTGCCAATCTCTTCCAAAGTGATTTTATCAGATTGCACTCCCACCAGGAGTATATGAGAGTTGCAGTGGTTCTACACTCCTAACGTTTGGAATTGTCAGTCTTTTCAGTATTCGTTATTCTGGCAAGTGTGGAAGTATGTCATTGTGATTTTTAATTTAAACATCTCTGACCACTAAAATAACCAAGCAGCTTTTCATATGTTTAATGGGGATTGAATATTCTCATTTGCAAAGTTCCTGTTGCCCATTTTTTATTAGACTGTCTTTTTCCTTTTGCTTTGAGTCTATCTTTTTATATTCTGCAAATGATCCCTTTGCTATATACCCTGCAGATATCTTCTGCCACTCTGTGACTTGCCTCTCTCTTTTCTTAAAAATTTTTTTAAATGTTTTTATTTATTTTTGAGACAGAGAGAGACAGAGCATGAGCAGGGAAGGGTCAGAGAGAGGGAGACACAGAATCTGAAGCAGGCTCCAGGCTCTGAACTGTCAGCACAGAGCCTGACACGGGGCTCAAACTCATGGGCTGTGAGATTATGACCTGAGCTAAAGTTGGATGCTCAACTGACTGAGCCACCCAGTCTCCCCTTTCCTAACTCTTAATGGTATCTTCTGATGAACAAAAGATGCTAATGTTAATGTGGTCCAATTAATGAATCTTTATTTTCTGATTAATGCTTTTGTGTCCTGTTTATTTTTAACTTCCCGAGATCATGGGCACACTCTCAAATGTAATCTTTGGAAAGATTATCGTTTTACTTTTCACATTCAGTATACAATCCATCTGCAATTTGTTTTGTGAAATAAAAAAAATTATTTTTTAATGACTATCTAATTGGCCTAGCACCATTTATTCAAAACATCATCTTTTTCCTTCTTTTTAAGTTTATTCATTTATTTTGAGACAGAAAGAGTGTGAGCAGGGAAGGTGCAGAGAGAGAGAATCACAAGCAGGCTCCACACTGTCAGGGCAGAGCCCAACACAGAGCTTGAACCCACAAACTGTGAGATCATGACCTAAGCTGAAATCCAGAGTCAGATGCTTGACTGACTCAACCACCCAGGTGCCCCAACACCATCTTTTTATCTATTGCTCTAGAGTCCCACCTTTGTCATAAACTAGGCATCCATATACTTGTAGGTATATTTCTAAAGTATATTCTATACCATTTACTTTTTTTAAGCTGGGGGGTAGACTATCATTGGACTAATACACTGCTTTTTATATTACTGACACTTAAATAAGATAAAAACAGAGGGGGAGGCAAATGATAAGAGATTCTTCTTTTTTAATGTTTATTTATTTTGAGAGAGAGAATGCCAGTGGGGTGAGGACAAAGAGAGAGGGAGAGAGAGAATCAAGCAGGCTCCATGCTGTCAGCACAGAGTCAGACACAAGTCTTGATGTCACGAACCATGAGATCATGACATGAGCTGAAACCAAGAGTCAGACGCTTAACCAACTGAGCCACCCAGGCTCAGCCCTGAACCATAAGAGATTCTGAACTACAGAGAACAAGCAGAGGGTTGACAGAAGGAAGTGGGGTGGGGGGAGGTGGGCTAAATGGATGATGGACATTAAGGAGGGCACTCATTGGGATGAGCATTGCATGTTTTTTGTAAGTGATGAATCACTGGGTTTTTATCCAAAGGATATTTATCTAAAGATACTTCTGAAACCAAGACTATACTATATGTTAACTAACTTGAATTTAAATAAATTGTTGGAAAGAAAAAGAAATTATGTGTGAAAAATAAAATGAGACTTGGCCTCCATTAAAGTAAGACCTCCAACTATCTTCTTCAAAATTGAATTGGTTATTCTTGGCCCTTTGCAATTCCACATAAATTTTACAGTCAAGTTTGTCAATTTCTACCTGAACAGCTGCTGGAATATTGAATGGGACTATACTGAATTTATAGAGCAATGTGCAAAGAATTGCCATCTTTGTTAAATTGAGTTATTTAGTCCATAAGCATAGTGTATCCTTCCACTTTCCTAGGTTTTAATTGATTTCCATCAAGAATATTTTGTGGTTTTCATTGGTGAACTCTTACACATATTTTATTAGATTACCAGGTATCTGATACATTTTGATGTTACTATAAATGACATAATTTTTAGAATTAATTTTCTAATTCTTTGTTCTTGGAAAAAATATATTTTTACATATTTACCAGAGCTTATTAAATTCATTTATTAATGCCAATAGTTTATATGTAGATTCTTTTGTGTTTCCTATATACACAGTTATATCATCTATAATAATGATGGTTCCATCCATTTACCCTTTATTAAAAATTGTGTTGCTTTATTTCACTACCTAGAACTTCCAATACAATGTTGAAGAGACGTGCTCATATCAAACATACTTATTCCCAATTCCTGAAAGAAAAAATTTAGTATTTCACCATCCATATAATGTTTCCTATAGGTTTTTGTACATGCCTTTTGTCTGGTTAAAAATATTTTCTTCCAGGGGTGCCTGGGTGGCTCAGTCAATTAAGTGTTGGACTCTTGATTTCAGCTCAGGTCGTGATCTCACGGTCAGGAGATCAAGCCCCGCATCTGACTCTGCTGGACATTGCGGAGCCTGCTTGAGATTCTCCCTTTCCTTCTGCCACTCCCCTCTCTAAAAAAATATTTTTTTCCATTCTTAGTTTTCTCAAATGTTATTATTTTAGGTATAAATGGATATTGAATTATATCAGATTATTTTTATGCCTATGAGATATACAACTGTTCTCTATTTTGTTAATGACATGAATTTCATTGATTTTGAATGAAAAATCAGTACCATATTAATAAAGTACAGTCATGATATATTATCTTTTCTGTACATCAGTAAATTTACTTTGCTGATATTTTGTTTAGGATTTTTTATTTCTATTCATGAAAGGGATTGCTTTGCAATTTTTATTTTTTGTAAAGAAATTGTCAGCTTTTCAATATCTTAAAATGAGTCAAAAAGTTCTTCTTTTATTCTCTAGAAGAGTTCATGTAAGAGCAGTGTTAATTTTTTTTCTTTTAAAGTAACTTAGAACTTTTCTGACAAAGCCATTTTGGCCTAGAGTTTCCTTTGTAGGAATTTTTTCTTTATGGATTCAATTTCTTTAGATGTATAGGACTATTCAGATATTTTATTTCTTCTGTCACTTTTGGTAAGTTTTTTTTTTCCTAGCAATTTGTCAATTTCAACTAAGTTGTCAAATGTATTGGCAAAAGGTAGCTCATTAGATTCTTTTATTATCTTCTGAAAGTCTGTAATTTTGTAGTTTTATCCTCTTTTGCATTTCTGATATTATTACATTGTACCATCTTTCTTTGTGATTGGCCTTGCCAAGGGTTTGTCAATTTTACCAGTCTTCTTTTAATCAGGTTTCTCAATCCTGTCTCGTAAATTTTTTTCCTATATCATTCATTTCAGCTCTTAACTTTTACACATTCTTACTTCTGTACTCCTGGGGTTTAACTTGGTATTATGTTCCTACTTATTAACATGGATTCATGGATGCCTGGGGGCTGTTGGTTAGGTGTTTGACTTTGGCTCAGGTCATGATCTCAAGTCTTTGAGTTTGAGCCCCACATCAGGTTCTGTGCTGACAGCTCAGAGCCTGGAGCCTGCTTCCAATTCTGTGTCTCCCTCTCTCTCTGCCCCTCCCCCACTCACACTCTCTTTCTCTCTCAAAAAATAAATAAAACATTAAAAAAAAGATGTATTGAGATGATTGATTTTTCAGCCTCTCTTTCCAAATATATACATTTAATACCAAAAAATTTCCCCTAAGCATACTTTAACTGCATCATATATTTCAATATGTCATATTTTAATTATCATTCGGGTAAACATATTTTCTTACTTCCATTGCTATTTTTTTCTTTGACCCATTGGTCAATTAGAAATTACTGCTTAACCTCCAATCACTTAGGGATTTCTAGTAAATTTTGTTATGGGTTTCCAGCTAAGTTTCAGTGTGGTCACAGAACATAGTTTATATTACTTTCATTCTTTGATGTTTACTGAGACTTGATTTACTGCTCATCTCATAATCAATTTTGGTAAATGTTTTATGTTCACATGAAAATAATGTGCATTCTGTAATTGTTGGGTACTGTATTCTATACAGGTCAATTAGGTGAAAGTAGTCAATCATGCTGCTTACTAATTTTTTTGTGTACTTGTTTTACCAATTACTGAGAAAGATGTGCTAAAACTGTCCACTATGAGAAAGGGGAACCCTTTTGCACTATTGGTGGGAATGCAAACTGGTGCACTACTCTTTGAAACAGTATGGAGGCTCCTCAAAAAATTAAAAATAGAACTACCCTATAACCCAGCAACTGTACTATTAAGTATTTATCCAAAGGATACAAAAATGCTGATTCAAAGGGGCACATGCCCCCCAACACTTATAGCAGCACTATCAACAATAGCCTAATTATGGAAAGAGCCCAAATGTCCATTGACAGATGAATGGATAACACATACATACAATGGAATATTACTCAGCAATCAAAAAGAATGAAATCATGCCATTTGCAACAACATGGACAGAACTAGAGTATATTATGCTAAGTGAAATAAATCAGAAAAAGACAAATATATGATGTCACTCATAAGTGGAATTTAAACATAGGGGAAGGGAAGGAAAGATAAGATAAAAACAAAAAGGGAAGCAAACCATTAAGAGACTTTTTATTTATTTAAATAAATTGAAAAAATAATAAAAAATAAAATTTCCCACTTTGTGGACTTGTCTAGTTCTCATTTTGTTTTTGTCAATTTTTACTGGAACTCTAGCCAATAAAAAGCAAATAAAAAAAGAATTTAAGGCCTAAAAACTGAGAGGCGGAAACAAAACTAACCTATTTGCAGGGGATATTGTTGTTTACTTGGAAAACCCAAGGAAGTCAATTTTTGAAAAGACTACCAAAGAAAATGTAATATTATGAGGTAGAAAACTAAGTAAATAGTCAATAGCTAGAAGCTAGAAGATTATAGCAGAAGGAAAGATTCCATTTACATGAGCAATAGTTACAACAAAAAAGATAAATGTCTTAGGAATAAATTCAATGATAAATGTACAAGACATACACTAAAAAGAATCTTTCAAGCATTACAGAAGAACACAGCAGAACTCATCAACAACTGGGAAAGCATAACCATACTTTTGGACAAAGATGCCTCAATGTCATTATCCCTTCTTGTATCACGATTATGCCAATCTTTCTAATTTGATTTTTAAAATTCGCAAAATCTCATTAAGTTTGTATATAGCTTTTTTTCAGCTAGATGAAGGAATTTTAAGGCCATATTGGGAAATAAGCCAAGAAGATTTGCAAGGAAGGCTTTGATAAAGAGACCAAACAAGAAGGATTATCAGATATAAAAATATTCACCAAAGCTCATAATTAAAGCAACATAGTACTGGTTCATAGATTAACCAATAGAATAAAAACGAAAGTCCAGAAAAAGAACACAAATACCAAATCAGTGGATAAAACTGAACTAATGAATAATGTTGGGAAAACTAGATAGCTATCTGGGAAATATTAATGTCGGACTCATATATCATTCTGTGTTCCATATGTTCCAAATAGATCAAGTCTTCAAATATAAAAAATAAAACCACGAAAGTAGTAAATGAATACATGGAATAGTGTTCAATAATCTTAGAGTGTAGAAAGCTTTTTAACTGTCACCCAAAATCCAGAAACCATGGAAATATATCAATAAATCCAACTATATAAATTTTTTAAATCTCTGCCTGACAAAAGTAAATGCCACCATTAAAAAAAAAAAAAAAAAAAAACCTGACAAACTGGGAAGCATCATTACAACTAATCATAAACAGAGAAAAATCTTCCTCCTGTATAAAAGCCTTGGAGATTGATTAAAGGCCAATAACTCACTAGAAAAATGGCCAAGTATTATAAACAGCAATTCAAAGAATATGCAAATTGTTCTTAAATATATTTTTACATGCTCGATTTCACTCATAGTAAAAAACATGCAAATTAAAACTTCCCTAAGATATCATTTTTCACCATAAAATTGGCAAAAATCCAAAATTCGATATCACGTTCTGTTGCCAAGGCTATAGGAAACAGGCACTTTCATCCTTTCTGATGGGAGTAAAAAATTTGTACAGCCCAGATGGAAGGCAATTTAGCAATAGCTATCAAAATTCCAAATGTATGTGCTCTTAGACTTAGGAACTCCACCCTGGGGAGTTTACCCTACAGATATATTTGCATATCTACAAAATGGCACACATAAAGTTTATTTATTGCAGCATTGCAGTCAACGGTGAAAGATTGGAGAGAACCTGGATACTTGTCAGTGGAAAACTAGTTAAAGAAATTCAATGAAATATTCTGTAGTTATAGAAAGAAATAAGAAAGCTCTTTATATATTGATATGGAAAACTCTCTAAAATGTATTACATGAAAAAAGTGAGGTGCAGAATGATGTATACAGCATGCAAACATTTGTGTTACAAAAGAGGGAAAACAATACATTGGTATTGTAAGTTATATTTCTTTTATATTTATTTTCAACATCTTGGAAGGGTAAATAAAAGACTAAAAACAGAGGTTGTCTGGCCATTGAGGCCTGGGAACTGGGAACATGAACGACCAATGTGGGAAGGAGATTTTCATCGGAAGATTTTTCATACTTTTTGATGTCTTTATCATGGGAGCATATTACTGTTCAAAAATTTTAAAAAATAATTTAAAGCAAAGAACCATTCTTTTAAAAATTTTTTTGATGTTTATTTATTATTGAGAGCCTGAGAGAGAGAGACAGAGCTTGAGCATGGGAGGGGCAGAGAGAGGGGGAGACACAGAATCTGATGCAGGCTCCAGGCTGTGAGCTGTCAGCACAGAGCCCAACGCAAGTCTCAAACCCACAAACCGCGAGATCATGACCTGAGCTGAAGTCGGATGCTTAACCGACTGAGCCACCCAAAAGCAAAGAACCAAAAGCAAAGTATTCTAACAATACTGTCAAATACATTTAATTCCACACACAGCTTAAATACGCTGCAACTCTAGCAACCCTCTGTGCCATTAATATAAGGTACATAAGTTCAGATGTTTTTGACTGTAAGCGGTAGAAGGCTTAAACAACGAAACAATTATTATCCCAAATAACAAAATATCCAAAGTCAGACTGTCCCAGGGTCAGAACTGTGTCTGCAATTTCAAGCATCACCTGACCATGATCAGTCAAAATAGACAATGTCCATGACCTCCTGTGCATTGCCCAGAAAATCCCACTACATTTTGTCTCAAGTACAAATGGCCAGGGAGGTGTAGGTAGTATGTCCATACTTGAGCTTCAGGGGAGACTAGGACATAATAGCAGTAGTAACAACAGTTATCACTAATATTAATTGAGCATTTAATATGTGCCAGCTACTGTCATAGCATTTTACATGCATTAACTCATTTGCTCTTCAAAGCCATCTATGAGGGAGGTAGTATTTTTATACTTATTTTACAGTTGAGGAAACTGAAGCATGAGAGAAGTTAAATAAGTCATAGTACATGGTGAAGCTGAGACAGCGCTTTGGAAATCTGGATCCAAAGCCACTGATCCCAACTACCATGCATGTTACTGGAGAATAAGTCTTCAATAGATACCTTCAGTGGAAGAAGGCTGATTCTGCCAGCAACGGGTGCAAAGAAAAGCTATTGGATATCCTACCTGTAGTGTTTCTCCCTAGGAACAAATTGCCCAAATTTCAGCCCTTGACTGGTACCCACCAAGCCATCAGTGACAGACACCGGCCATTTGTGGACACCTCCCATGGTCTCTCTAAACCTGTGTCTCCAGTTAACAGGAGCAATCCTTAGGATCTTTCTGGAAGGAACTGTAACAGCAGCTCTACCTACAGAAATCTCTAAACCAATCATCACTGTGCCTACCAGAGCACATCAGGAAGGGCTCCAGGGAACAGACAGCCTTCCACCCAAGGAGAAGATGACAACAGGGGGTGAGGACTGCCAAGGAAGATTCTGGGGTGTTCTTATGGGCTGCCACATACCCACAGCTCACCTACAGGCCAAGTATCAGTGCTTCTTTCTACCCAAGCTAAAGTGGTGCTAGACAGGCGACCCAGTATTTTACTTGTACCAGCAGAACTGCATCTTGGGAATCAAACGGCAGTTTTTGGCTTGTGAGAAAACAAGTCTTGCCTGGTTTTTCACAGACAAATCCCTGGGCCAGTCTACTCTGCTGTTGTTAAGATCAACGCGGAGTATTTTCCTACTGTACAAGCTTCCCCCATCTCTGTGCCTCACTTACCACTCGAGAGCTCCCACTGCTAAATATGTCTAAAACATTCAAGACAAAAAGCTCTTGTTTCAAATATAAGCTTCTACCTTCTAGGACTTTCCAGCAGCTAACTCTGCCCTCATGTGCTAAAAATAAAGATTTTTTTTCCCCTGTCATTAATCCAGTACTTTTTTCATATATTTGTCGTTTCATAGAGTCAGAGACATGGTGAGTCAGTTTCCTCCCCTCCCAGGCACATCGCCCAAAGAAAGGGGTGGATATATTCTTAGCCTGAGGGCACTTTGCTCTGCCTTATGTAAATCCCCCGGAGCTGGAGTCTCTATACTCTGACAAAGAGGAGCTCAGGGTGAGCAGAGGAAACAAGAGAACAAAGCCTGTGAACAAGGAGCCCATCTCCCTACTGAGCTCACTTGCTGCCTGCAGATCTGAAATGGAGCCACCAGCCTGTGGGCTGCCTGGCTTCTCTGAGAGAGGAGTAGGTAGAGGAGGAATTCCTCTCCAGATTTCCTCCCCCAGGAGAGTCACAACAGTTCACATGGTGGGCCCCATGTCTTCTCAGCCTGGGAGGTCGAGGTGGGGGCTATGCCACCGAGGGATGAAGGGATCTGGCCCCCTGGACACCTGGGACTACCAACTAGAAAATGTAAGAATTGTTAGAACAAGATGGAGCACGTCTTGCTGCATCACGACCAACTACCTCAGGTTACAGAGAGGCCAGAGTCATGCTCATACATGCCCCCACCTACAGTGTTACTGATTTTGATTTCCTAGAGTCAAGAAGCTACAGTCAGTTTTACCTTCAAGACTGTGCAGTCTGGTTGATCCACCTGCCTTTGCAGGCTAAGCACAAGAAGGCCAAAGATCCAAGAGACAAGTCCATGTTCTGAAAAGCCCCGGTCAAGTTTTATAATAGCTGCTTTCAGAACTCTTCAGCTCTGGTGTGGCCGCTGACCTTGGCCAAGTCGTGTCACTTCTCTGGGCCTCCATTGCCTCATCCTGAGGGAAGGTGCAGATGCTGATCTCCACAAGCCTGTACAGTTCAAAAGTTCTAAACTTCATAAAAAAATCTTGTTTCCCTTTGGAATGTGAAAGTGTCTTATGTCCACCCGTGCATCTGGCTCCAGTTTCCTTCACTTTCTCTATTCAGCTCTGCCCCACATCTAGTGGAAATGGTAAGCAGATCCATTGACAAATGCTGCAATAGCTTCTCACCCTTGGGTGGCCAAGACAATCAATGAATTATTTATAGACTGTGGTAGGCCAAATGCCCCCCTCCAACATGTCCATGCCCTAATCCCTAGAACCTGTGAATGTTTGGGGATTCACAAAAGGGACTTTGAAGATGAAATTAAGGTTATTAATCAGTGAGGGAGATTAGGGAGAATATTCTGGATTATCCAGGTTGGCCCAATCTAATCATATGAGCTCTTAAAAGCAGAGAGCTTACTTTGGCTGGAGTGTACCAAGATGCTGCAAAAAGGAAAATCAGACAGATTTGAAGCATTAGAGGGGACCACATAGAAAGCCTGGAATGGAAAATGGGCAGTCTTTAGGTGCAAAAGACCAGGCCCTGGTTGACAGCCACCAAGGAAACAAACCTTAGTCCAACAACCGTGAAGAACCAAATTCAGCCAACAACTCAAATGAGCTTGGAAACAGATTCATTCCCAGAGCTTCCAGAAAGGAACACAGCCCTACCAGTACCTGTGAGAATATAAGCAGATGACCCACTGAACTATCCTATACCCAGACTTGTGACCTGTAAACGGGTATTATTTTAAACCATTAAATTTGTGGTAATTTGTTACACAGCAATAGAAAACTAACACATAGGCTATCCCTGACAACTACATTACTTTAACATGGAAAGCTTGTCCTTCCAGAACACCTTCTCCTGCATCTAGAAGCAGGATGGCAAATCCTGGTCCAGGCCACTGAGCTCTGTTTTACCTTCAGGAATTAATATATCTCAAAAGCTTGAAAGGAGGAGAACAGAATGAATGGAAAGAGGCAGGCAGAAAGGGAGGGAGGGAGGAAAAGAAGGAGGGAGGGAAAGAACTTGCCTTGATAATGTTACTACTATAACTCCCAGAGGCATCAAAGCCCCAAAAATGCCCTCTTCATAATTAAGAAATGTAAAGTTGGCTGCAGTGACCATATGGCAGAAGAGAACCAGGAGTGCCCTGGGGATGTTTTGGAATCCAGCAACTTAAATATCTGCAGAAAACATCTTGTGAGCAGCCCTTTGGCTGTGAAAATGCAAATGACCCAAGCTAGCTGCCAAGCATCACCTGGGAAGCCCCGCTGATAAGGAGTTCCCAGCTCCGTTGTCAATGCTCTCTCCCATAGAGCCAGAATAGTAGGACACTCGGCAGCCCAGAGCTTGCCCAGAGATGCTCAGCCAGGGAGGCAGGGCACCCTCACAGGTTTGGAGCTGCCCACCTCACCTCTAGAAGGAGTGTGATGATATGAGGTCCCTCTCTCTCACTCTCTCTCTTTCCTCCCTCTCTCTCACCTTCAAGTTCTAAGATGAAAACCAAAAATTAACCCCACCTTCTCCAGCTATCCTTACTCCAATATCCTCTCAAATTTATACAGGGAGATTGTAATATTAATTTCTATTCTTTACTAACAAGCAAAAGAGAAAAGATAAAATTTAAGAGGTCATTCAAAAGTCATCTTTCTCTAGCTCTGAATGTCACCCCATGCCTATACAGAACCATGCATCTCCAGTCACACTCACCCTGCACTTCTGATCCCTTTCCTAGCAAACTCCCACTGCCAGTCCATTCTGTAGGGAAGCAGACAGCTGAGGGAGCAGAGCAAGGCTGACCACAAATAATCTACAATGGAAAAAAAAAAATTCTGAGATCAACAGTCTTTAGACCCTGAGAGAGGCTGAGAGTTCTTCCCATCTGGTAAAATAATTATAATGACTGAACTCATTCTCCAAACAGCCTAAGCACCCAGCAGGGACCTGTCCTCCATTTTAAAGGTCACAAAGATTGGGAATAACAGTCCATGACCTAAGTCAATGTTTCCTGAACTTTCAGTGGATGATTTGTTCATGAACTTCAGAGAGAGGAAAGAGAATATGATAGGAATTGGGAAACAGAACAAGGTTCACTTCCCTGGATATTCCTCTGTGCAGATAAATAGCACTTCACGCACTCATTCTTCCAAGTATTCCATCACCCTATATGCATGTGTGTGCACACATGCATGCAGATACACACACACACACACACACACACACACACACACACACACATATTCCTGTCATACCTGGATCCAGTACCACCATGCAATGGGATTTAATCTTGACTCAATGAATTATCAAGGCTGCAGGGACACAGACCATTTTCCTTACCTTATGCTCTTGGGTATTGTAATGGTTCAATTTATGTGTCAACTTGGCTATGCCACACTATTACTGTTATGTCTATGACTGAGTAACAGAGGCTCTGACAGTCCCAAGAGGCCACATTTTCCTTTGAAACTAGAATTTGTGCTTCAAATACAGAAAGAAGGCAAAGGCATTCAAATGAACACAAACCACCAAGGAACTCAATCATATCCTTTACTTCCCTACAGGTTATTTCTCCATATTAATTGACCACTTATTCCAAAAATGCTGCATACAAGGAAGAAGATAGGCCCAAAAATCCATTGTTCCTTTGTCTTTAGACCATACCTTCTCACTGGTAGACAAAGGGAGAGAGTGTTGGGAGCATATGTACATACGAAATGAAAACCGTGGGGCTCATTTTGTGCAGCATTTCCATTGTTCTGGTAAGAATACAATGCATATGCATGTATGAGCTATGAAATACAATTGTGTGATTTCAGGGACTATATGGGAGTTAAATGTTCTTACATTTGAATTTAAAACTAGGATTGCACCATATAAAGATGAACTGTAAAATTCACGCTAACAATTTGAAATTTTAATCTTTCTTCACTTAGAATGACGCTAAATAGGAAAAAAAAACTAGGATGAGAGAGACTATGAAAGAAAGGAAAAGCTTTATATTTTAGCATATACCTTTTTTAAAATGTTTTATTTATTTTTGAGAGAGAGAGAGAGAGAGAGTGTATGTGTGTACGCACAAATGGGGAAGGGGCAGAGAGAGGACCCAAAGCCAGCTCACATTGACACCAGCAAGCCTGATATGGGGAACTGCGAAATCAAGTCAGACATTCAACTAAGTCACCCAGGTGCCTCAACATATACCTTCAACAACACGTTTTTTCTGCTTTTTGAACAAAGGACCCCCCCCATTTCTACTTTGTACTGGGGCCCCCAAATCATGTAGCTGGCCTTGAGGAAATGTAGTCTATTCTACAATGATGTAATAATTGAAATAATTATAATTCTTAAGAACTCACATGTAATCAAAACAATGTATTATTAAAAGTAGTTGCTTCAAAGACCATTGCACCATGTGAGGACACAGCTAGAAGTTGCCAACTATGAAACAGAAAGAGGCTCTTGTCAGAATGTGACCATGCAGACACCTTGATCTTGGACTTACAGCCTCCAGAATTGCGAGCAATAAATTTCTATTATTTTTTTTCAATTTTTTTCAATGTTTATTTATTTTTGAGAGACAGAGACAGAGCGTGGACAGGGAAACGGCAGAGAGAGAGAGGGAGAGACAGAATCCGAAGCAGGCTCCAAGCTCTGAGTGGTCAGCACAGAGCCTGGATGTGGGGTTCAAACTCACTAGTTGTGAGATCATGACGTGAGCCGAAGTCAGATGTTTAACCAATTAAGCCACCCAGGTGCCCCAATTTCTGTTGTTTATTAAACAAACAAACAAATTTGCTTCACAGGAAATAATGAAACCACTTAGGAGCAATAAAGTTAAAGAAAAATCAAAATGGCTGCACTAATGCTTCAGCGAAGCTGGATTTTAAGTAAACTTTTTCCTCTCTTCCACAAACCTTCCTTCTTCTCCTTATCCTTTTGGGTCAGGAACCTGGTATGTTGGCAGCACATACACAATTCCTGTCAAAACCAGCTAGATTCTGTCTTTGCCTAGATCCTGTATTTCCTTTCTGCGGGCAGGCTTGCAGTTTTGAAGGCCCAGCCTGCCAAGCCTCCTTTGCCCTGCAAAGCAATGAAGCCATTGTTCCTCTTTGTCCCAAACTCTCTTCACATTATATTTTCGTTCCAAAGCACAGAGGTTGATTTTCAACAACAAGAGAATTTCACACTTATCAAAGACATTTTCTCGTGGAATTTTTAGTACTAGAGGGAGGTTTTATAAGTGTATGGCTATAACACCTAAGCCCCTAGCAAATCCAGTATATGAATACATCAACCTTTTGCTCAAGAGCAATGGCCTTTTTCTATTGCCACCAGCATTATCGGCAGTAAGAGCTTCTCTCCTGTCCTTACCACCTTTTTTACCCACTGTCATGTTAAACAAAGCATGAAATTCAAACAACACAGCTGTGTCTCCTTCATGGCTTGTTTCCTTTCCCTGTGGGTGCTACTTTCTTGTTGCTATTTATTCCCTTTCCTGATAGCTTTATCATCTACCTCTCTCAGTACCGCAAATCATGATCCTGAAACAGCAGACGACTTATATCCAATTCTTATCATGATACACTGAGGGAAAAATGCCTGTAATCATGACGTTTCAAAATCTTGACAGATTGAAAAGTAAGAATACATCAAAAATTGAGAACCTAGAAATCAAGGTGCTATCTGGAAAACAGCAACCCAGAAACTCAAAGAAACTTTAAATGGCTTCCCTCATGTTACAGTTGGGAGGTGGTTTACTGTACCAAGTCAATGTCTCTCATCTAACAACAGGGGAACTTGAAGACTGGGGCATCAAACAACTCCAAGGTCTTGAACTCATGGGCAGCAGAGTTAGAATACACATACAGTTAACTTGATCCCTGACTGAGATCCTTTACCAGACCTCAATAAAATACTATCTGAAAAAACTAATTCCTTGAGTTAACCACTCTAGAAGGGGGTCCAAATCACTGAGAGGAAAATTCTTGAGTCTCTTTCTAACTAAATTTAATTTGAAATGCAGATATTTCCATTGGAAGAGGTTAAAACTGTTAAAACTACGCTAAAAAAGCATTCATTTGGATCTCCAGTCAGCAACTGGACAAAGGAAGAGAACCTTCATTTTGAGTTTCTTAAATTTAATAATAGTGCACTGGGTTTGTTAAGTTCCTTTCCTCTGTGTCCTTTTAGTGACTCAAGTTCAGCTGATGAGGCAGCCTTGCACCTGAAAACAAGCACATACACTCAATACTTTAAATGGAAAATTGCCATTTTCTGTGAGTTGATTTTAATAACTATCACTTGCAGTGTGACTAGCCACGTCCCAAATACTACCTACGCTTCAAGATTACACACTGACAAATGAAAAAGAAGACACCACCCCCTTGCTGTTCAAAACCAAGCTGAGAAAAGGACTCCAACAGTTAAGCAGGATATGATGAGGGGAGGGCCACACCCTGTCCAGAAGCTGAGTGCAATCATCACTCACAAATGAGGAGGAATCATAGCTTGTTTATTTACTTAGCTTATTTATTTTACCTCCAGATATTTCAACATCAATGAGTGTGTCAGAGATCAGACATATAGGGCCCTGAGGACAAGAAAGGAAAGGGAAAGAAAGCAGAAAATGGGCAAAAAAAAAAAAAAAAGGTTAAGCCAGTTCTGAAAAAATAAACAGACACTTACTCTCTGACAAAACTTTTCTCCTTGACCAAACATTAGGCCCCCTGAGCCGTCTTCTCAACTAGTACTCAACCTTGGCCCCAGTCTTTGGTGGGTTGCATAGGCCAGTCTTGGCAAATAACCTCCCAAATCAGTTTAGCAAGAATCCCCTTCCTCCTGATCTCTCTCTTAGTAATCCTGGATACACTCACACCCCCATTCTGATTGCTGGCTATAAAACCTCAGTTATTTTTGCTGTATTTGGACCTTAGCCCAATAGTCTCTACTATTGTGATAGTCATTTTTTAATGTTTTATTTTTGAGACAGGGAGAAACAGAGCATGACCAGGCGAGGGACAGAGAGAGAGGGAGACACAGAATCTGAAGCAGACTCCAGGATCTGAGCTGTCAGCACAGAGCCCAACATGGGGCTAGAAATCACGGACCATGAGATTATGACCTGAGCCAAAGATGGATGCCTTAACCGACTGAGCCACCCAGGTGCCCCATCCTCTACTGTAATAATCTTGACCTCTATTGCAATAGCCCTGAATAAAGCCTTCCTACTGTTTTGATAAGTATCAGAATAATTTTTTCTTTAATACTACTTTCAAAATCACCAAATCCTGAATATCCTTTTACCTCTCACCAAAATTTAGAGCAGTGGTTTTTCAACGAAAGTAACAAAATGCACTATCTTGATGAGCTGTGAAATAGGAGGCAAATTATAAATATGGAGTCACAAGCAAATATAAGTTCCTGGTATGATTTCCCAACAGCCCTTGTGATCAACAAGCTCCCCGGTCTCCCAGCACCTGCATGCCTATGTGCCCCTTAGGTAAGACCCCATGGGGCTTAATAAAACCCCACCTACTTGGTTTAAATTGAGCAATCCATCCCTAGCCTGGGAACCCCAAAGCACCCTACCCCTGGAGCCTAACAATAGCATATGCCTCAGGTCCTATCTCTTTCTCTGTTGGCACTCTACCTTGACTTCCCTATGTGGCTCCCTGAGGCATACCATGTACTTCCTCCCGGACCTGTGAGTAATAAACTCTTCTTTTTCAATTTCCCCCGTGGTCTGTTGTTGAATCAGAGATCACCATCCAGGACCCTGCTTTGTTTAACAAATGTTAATTTAACAAAGTTGTAACAGCCATTTATGATAAGACTACAGCTAGTCAATACTCAAGCCTCAAGCATATCATACTCAATGATGAAAAGCTAAAAGATTTTCCTCTAAGGCCAGGAACCAGCCAAGGATGACCATTCTTACCATGTTTACTCAACATAGTCCTGGAATTCCTAGCACAGCAATTAGCCAAGTAAAAGAAATAAAAGGCATTGAAATCAGAAAAGAAGTCAAATTGTCTCTGTTTTAAGATGACATGCTATTATATACAGAAAACCTTAAAAAAATCAACCCCAAAACTGTTGGAACTAATAAATGAATTCAGCAAATTTGCAGGATACAAAATCAATACACAAAAAGCAGTTATGTCTCTACACACTTACAAACCACGAAAAAGAGAAACTAAGAAATCAATCCCACTTATAATAGCATCAAAAAGAATAAAATACTTAGGAATGAGTATAACCAAGGAGGTAAAGGTCTACACAGTGAAAACTATAAGACATTGATGAAAATAATTGCAGAAGTCACAAGATAAATGGAAAGACAGTCCATGTTCATGCATTGAAAGAACTAATACTATTAAAATATCCATACTACCCAAAGTGATCTACAGATTCAGTGCAATCCCTATCAAAATTTCAATGATATTTTTTACAGAAATAGAAAAGACAATCCTAAAATTCATATGGAGCCCAAAAGACCCCAAATAACTAAAGCAATTTGAGAGGAAGAACAAAACCGGAGGTATTATGCTTCTGATTTCAAACTATGTTACAAAGCTACAGCAATCAAAACAGTTTGTATCCAAAATATACAAGAAACTCAAACATCTTAATAGTGAAAAACAGATAAACCGATTAAAAAATGGGTAAAGGACATAAACAGACATTTTTCCAAAGAATACATATACATGGCCAACAGGTACATGAAAAGGTGCTCAACATCACTCATCACCTGGGAAATGCAAATCAAAACCATCAGGAGACAGTACCTCACACCTGTTAGGATATCTGTTATCAAAAAGACAAGAAATAAATGCTGGAGAGGATATGCAAAAAAGGCAACACTCGTGTGCACTGCTGGTGGGAACACACACCTCTAGGAAAAAGAGTGTGACATTCCCTTAAAAAAATTAAACTAGACCTACCATGTGATTCAGCAATCCCATGTTGGGGTATATATCCACAAGAAATGAAATCATGATCTCAAAGAAATGTCTGTACTTTCATGTTCATTATAACATTACTCACAATAGCCAACTGTCTGTTGACAGATGAATGGACTTTTTAAATAAGTGGTACACACACACACATACACACACACACACACACAGAAATATTATTCAGCCATTAAAAAGAAGGAAATCCTGCCAAAGGTGACATGGATAAGCCCACAGGTTATTATGCTGAGTGAAAAAAGTCAGACAGAGAAAGACAAATACAGTACTGCATGGTATCACTTATTTGTGGAATCTAAAAATAAATAAATAAATAAAAAATAAAAATAAATTTAAAAAAAAGCTGAACTCCTAGAAAGAGAGAAAAGAATGATTATTGCCAGAGGCTCAAGGGTGGGGAAATCAGAGGCTGGTAAAAGTGTATAAACTTTCAGTTCTAAGATGAGTAAGTTCTGAGTATCCAATGTATAACAAGCTGACTATAGCTGAAAATACTATAATGTAAAGGGATATCTGGGTGGCTCAGTTGGTGAAGCCTCCGACTTTGGCTTAGGTCGTGATCTCATGGTTCGTGAGTTCAAGCCCCACATCCGGGACTCTGCTACCAGCGTGGAGCCTGCTTTGGATCCTCTGTCCCTCCATCTCTCTGCCCCTCCCCCAATCTCTCTGTCCAAAAATAAATAAATAAATAAATAAAATTTTTAAAAAAGAAAATACTATGCTATATAATTGAAATCTGCTAAGAAAATAGAACCTAAGTTCTCACCAAATAAAAAGATAAATAGGTGAGGTGATAGTGATGTTAATTAACTCGATGCTGGTAATGATTTCATGATGTGTATGTATGTCAAATCATTACATTGGGTAATTTAAATATATCACAATTTATCTGTCAATTACACTTCAGTAAAGATGGAGATGGGGGAGACGGCAGAAAATAACAAGTGTTTAAAAGGATATGTAGAAATCAGAACACTTTTGCATTGTTAGTGGGAATGTAAAATGGTACAGCCACTATAGAAAACATTATAGAGATTCCTGAAAAAATTAAAAATAAAACTCCCACATGGTCCAGCAATCCCAACTCTGGATTTTTTAAATACATCGAAAAGAATGGAAAGCAGGATCTCAAAGGGTATTTTCACACTCATGTTCATAGCAGCTATTCCCAATAGCCAAGGGGTAGAAACAACCCTAATGTCCATCAGTGAATGAACTAATAAACAAAATGTGGTATTTACAGACAAGAGAATATTATCATCAAACTTGGAAAGTAAAGAAATTCTGTCATGTGGTACAACATGGGTGAACCTTAAGGACGTTACACTAGGTGAAATAAGCCAATC
The DNA here is from genome assembly GCF_028018385.1 of Neofelis nebulosa. NCBI lineage: Eukaryota > Metazoa > Chordata > Mammalia > Carnivora > Felidae > Neofelis > Neofelis nebulosa. The sequence continues at coordinate 103,516,293 of NC_080782.1, forward strand.
ACAAAAGCACAAATACAGTATGATTACACTTGTAGGAGGGATCTAACTACAGTTGTCAAATTCACCAACAGAAAGTAGAATGATGGCTGCCAAGGGCTGAAGGGAGGGGGAAATCGGGAGTCGTTTAATAGACCGAGATGGAAAAATCCTGGAAACCTCTTGCACAATGTGAATATATTTAACATAGTGAATTGTACACTTAAAAAAATGGTTAACAAGGGGGATTTTGTGTCATGTGCTCTTTTACATTTAAGAAAATTTTTAATGAAAGAAATTAAACAGTACCTGAAATAAATATATTGCTGCTATTCCTGGCTGCAAAATGTAATTCAAGCACTAATTTTGGCGATTTTCTGAAAGCAGTCAGGCCAGATATGATCACTTAATTCTTCGAAGCTACTTAGTATGCCTCTTCCCCTCCCCCCCAACCACCACTTATTCCTATCTCTGGTCCCCAAATCTACTGTACATAAGGAGCCCCTATCTACAGGGGCTTCTTGAACCCTTGAAATCGTAAGCCAAATAATATATAATGCGATTGTTTCCTGTGGGAAATCACCCAGTGACTAAAGGAAAACAACAGCATTGGGGCGCCTGGGTGGCTCAATTGGTTAAGTGTCCAACTTCAGCTCAGGTCATGATCTCACAGTTCGTGGGTTTGAGTCCCACGTCGGGCTCTGTGCTGACAGCTCACAGCCTGGAGCCTGCTTCGGGTTCTGTGTCTCCCTCTCTCTCTGCCCCACCCCGACTCACACTCTCTCTCTCTTTCAAAAATAAGTAAACGTTTAAAAAAATATAATAATTATTAATAAATAAATAAAATAAAAATAATAATAATTTATGCAAGGTCCCACAGTTCAGTTCACAGATGGGGACAGAGCTAGGATGGAAACACAGCCCGTCTTAGCCCAAACCCCCAATGCTAAGTCACCCCAACAGCAAAGCAGAGCCGGTAAGCCTTAGGGTAGGATAACAAGGTCATGGGAAGAGAACACAAGGCACAGATAATAAGCCGTCACTAAACTGTTAGGAAGACCACGTGAGGATGGTGGTAAAAGGCCTGAGGGGCGCCTGGGTGGCTCAGTCGGTTGAGCGGCCGACTTCGGCTCAGGTCACGATCTTGCGGTCCGTGAGTTCGAGCCCCGCGTCAGGCTCTGGGCTGACGGCTCAGAGCCTGGAGCCTGTTTCAGATTCTGTGTCTCCCTCTCTCTGACCCTCCCCTGTTCATGCTCTGTCTCTCTCTGTCTCAAAAATAAATAAACGTTAAAAAAAAAAAATTAAAAAAAAAAAAAAGGCCTGGGATATTGTTGGTACCCTTTCGCCCCACTCTCCATTGGAAGACTCCAACCTGATACCTTAGTGGGAATTGGGCCAAACTGTTGCCCTTCCCAGGAGTGTCTGCATTTTAAGTAAAAGACACAGAATTTCAGGCACCTACTCGGTTGCAAGATAATTTGGGATGCAAGGCTCCGTTCAAATCCTCAGGTCATGGAAGGAAGCCATATTCAACTCTTCCTACTCCAAAAAAGCAGCCAAACTCAGCACTCCCATCCTCCTGGAGCATCCCCTCCAGGTTTTACTGGGGGAAGGAATTCCTTGCTCTGTGTCCTGGGGAACAATAGCAGACTGGCACTGGTTTCAGGGCTAACTAATGCCTCTTAATAAGCTCCTTGCTGGGGCGAGGCCTGGGCCTACATCTGCTCTGAGGTCTGCTTCCGCAAGCCCACTTGGGGAGTGTCATTTAAAATCTGTCCATCTCCGAAGACAGTATCTTGTCACATGACAGCTGAGCCCAGACAAGCAGGATGCTACAGACAGAAGTGTCCTTTCTAATGACACATGCAGAGCAGCAGGAAGAGCTTGCCAGGGAAGAGGCCACGGAAGTGAGCAGTGAATAACACAGCAGCCGGGGGAATACAGGCTCCAAGACCAAGTTGCATTGAAGAACAGCCTCCCAGGGGCCGTTAAGAGGAGCTGCGGATTAACAATTTAATTGCATGACTCAGACCTTGTTTCCCAGTGGTTTATTCTATAATTTGTCCAAACTTCTGTTATAAAAGGAAAGCAATTCTGCATTCAGGAAGCACTATCGATCCTGGCTAATCTGCTCTATAAGGGGCAATTTAAACAGACAGGCAGGTTGCCGTGGTAACGTTCCTGTTTTATTTATAGTAACAAGTTCAAGGTATGGGATGGGAGAGGCAGTGCATCTCACCGCTGTGATTTCCGAGCTGTGTTCTGAGGGCTGGGAGGTTGGGGAAAGATTCTAAAAACGGTGAGATAGAGCACGGGTTCTGTCTTCTACTTCCGTCGCACCTCCGGTGGCCTTGCTTTGATCTCCTACACTTTAGAATTCTGCAGCTTAAAAAAAAAGATGAAGAAAAGAAGACCAGAGAACTGTTGCAAAGAGCACTGGACCTAGTCCCAGTCCCTTCCTACCCCAAAAAGGCACAGACTGGCACCCAAGGCTTTTCCTGGCCCTCACGGCCATCACTGTTGCTCTCATGCAGGCCTGCACAGAGGCCCGTGCACCCTGCTGAACCTCTGCTCTGGGCTGGCTCCCAGGTCTGTGGGTCTGCCCGAACCACAGCACTCGTCCTCCAGCAGAAGGACACGTGTGCACACCCCAATACCCTGTAAGGTCACATTCACTTGTGTTTGCACAGCCCCCAGAGTCTGTTTTCCTGCCATCTCTGTTTGTGAAGGAGAATCTTGAGATTCCAGGGTGAGCTGTTATAAGATCTGCTTCCTTTCAAGGGTTTATCCATGTGATCAGGATGTCCTTGATACCGGAGAAGAGGAGGAAAAAGAGGGGGGTGGAGGGGGGGTGGAGGGAAGAAAAAGCCTCAGCAGCTAAGGCTGATGGAAGAAAAGCCGTGGTTACCATTCACGGGCCTCTGTACACTATACTCTGATGTGACACGAGCTGTACGCAGATGTGTGTATTAAGCACATTGATTTAGGTTCTTCCCTTTGTTGTTTCTCTCCCGGCATCCTCTCTGTCATTTCAGTCCCAGGGAAGGTGGAGGAGAATGCCCTCACAGGAGGGAAGAGAACATGGCATAAGAGAGGGCCCTGCCCAACTGGAAGAAGGGGAAAGACCACCCTATGCCGCCTTTGAGGAGTGGTGAAGGGAAGGGAGGAAAAGGGAGGCAAGGACTGCACATGTGAACACCTCTGGGACCAAACCCAGAGGGAAAGGTGTGGTGTTAGATAGGCTGAAGTTCTGGCCAAAAGCATAGAGGAGGCTTTATGTCCCACTGTCTGTCTAAAACTCTCCAGGGAGAATGTTGCCAGGTTACCAAGCTAGCTAGAGTGACTGTAGCAGAGTCAAACAGGAGGCATGGGTGGATGGGGAAAGAGCCTGAGTTTGCCTCCACGGAAGTTCTTCCCTGCCTGGAGGGCAGCTGATGGTAGTTGGTATCCTTGCCAGCAGAGACTGGGATGGAAGGGAAGATTGAGACTACAGCCAGGGGCCTTAGGAAAGGCCACTTCTTGAGTCAGGAATCAACCCAGAATGATCAACGGTACTAGGCAAGAATCAAAGCAGGAAGGAAAAAAGTCAAGCAAGATGGACCATTCAAATTCACCAGCCACAGATTTCAGCAGCAGCCAATCCAGTCACCTCAAAGCAGAGAGTAGTGAGGGTCTAAGGATCACTGGGTCTAAGGATCACTCTACCCCTATACCCAGACACTCCCGAGGAAGAGGGGAAGAGGAATGGAATCAGGGAAAAACAATTTTGACAGCTTTGCAAGTACTCTTAATTGACTAAATTGACCCCAAAAAAGACCGTTTTAAAGTAAAGAGACTCTTCAATGATTAACTGCCAACTTTGGGTCTCCTCCATCATCACCCATCCCCCTACCAGTGGTGTACTGGTAAATGTTTCACAACCACTTCTCCAGGGAGGGATGGAGCTCTGATCTGTAGTGTTTGCCAACTTCTGTGGTATAAATATTCCTACCATGGTTAATTCCAATATGATGTTACCAAACATGGAGTGGGGAAGAGATGTGCAGTAGTAAATCATTCTACAGTATTTCTACCACAGATATAGAGTAGATGGAAATAACTCCAAGAGCATAGATAACAGTAAAGGTAGAAACAATTATGAAGTGATGTTTTATATATTTATTATCTTTATTTCAATAGCATTTAGTTGTAAGTTTATATAATTTATATAATTTTATATTAATTTTTAATAGCTGGGTTTAACAACTGATTCACAAGATTCATGGAAATGTAATGACTCACTCTGATGAGGTGGTTTGAACTTCCTCCAGGATATCATTGCCCCCACCTTAACCCTATTTCCCAGTCTTATCTCAAGGTGGAATTCATGAGGAAACCTTCTATCTCAATCATTTAAAAACAAACAAACAAACAAACAAGGAACACAAAGGTACAGTTCTTTGCAAATCTAAAGAGATGCTATAGTAATTTTTCACCTACGATGCATGATCCTGAGTTTGGCCTGCTTTTTTGTCCCAAGCATCTCAGTGATGTCTCTTTCAGCTTTACCTCACACCTGGGCAATCAACCTCTGCCCTGTACCCTACACTTTGGAAGGCCCTGCTCTGGCTCTACTTCATCTTTGCCTCTCCTCAGTGGATGAGAAGTTTAGGGGGGGTGGGGGAGAAAGGTAGGTGCCCACAAGAATCTTGGGCCTCCCCTTCTAGCCTTTTCTCCAGGTATGCAGGATTCCCTTACCCAGTAGCCATGAGCCTGTTTCTAGAACTCTACAGGCCTCTTCCCTGGTTATGTCCTCCCAAGGGAAACTCTACTGATAACTTGTGTGCTTACCCAGAGGCCTGAGTGGTGACCAAGGGTAGGTTCTTTGTGGCAGTGGATGGAGGTTGGATGTTCAAGCTGGAATGTCCTTGACTAAATATACAATGCCTACATGCTGCCAGATAGACCTAAGGATGGCATGAGAATAGGGTCTCTGTGCATTCTTGCCCTGGTCCCCATGGGCAGAAATGGGCTCTGTGCTCTAGTCCCTAGCTCCACAGAGTCCATCATTCTTTCTTCTTGCCCTTCTCATGACTACCAGGCTAGCTCCACAAATATTATGGAAGAAGTCTCAGCCAAAAGCTGAACTTGATCATTTCTTTGATATGAGAGTCTTATCCAAAACTTAGCAGAGCAAACAGCACTGCCCTTGAAGAACAGACAATGACAAGTCTTACCAGTGCTGTGACAAGATGTCTTAACTAGGCCTGCAACTCTCATAAGCCTGAAACATCTTCCCTAAAGTCTCCAGGTCCTCCAGCAGGGCCAGAAATTGAAAACTCTATTCAGTTCAAAGAGCATTTGCTAAGTACCTATTATGGGCAAGGCACCTGTGTTGGTGCTTTATGTTTAGTCATGTAAGACAGACATTAGGCTCTGTCATCAGGTAATGGATCATATAACAGAGGAAGTAGGGCCTGATAAAATTGCAATAAAAAAAAAAAACTATAACAGCAGGTACATTTTTGTCAGTATAATAACAGGTTAAAAAGTGCATGAGAAAGTGCCAAAAACTGGAAGCAACCAAGATGTCCTTCAGTGAATGAAGGGATAAACAGTGATATGTCCATTAAGTGGAATGTTATTCAACAACAGTAATAAATGAGCTAGTAAGCTACAAAAAAAAAAAAAAAAGAAAAAAGAAAAGAAAAGAAAAAGAAAGAAATAACCTTGAATGCATACTGATGAGGGCAAGAAGCCCATTTGAAAAGGCTACATACTGTATGGTTCCAACTGTAGAACATTCTGGACAAGACCAAACTATAGAGAAAATACAAGATCAGTAGTTTCCAGAGTTTCAGAGGGAGGGGGATGAAGGGGGAGAGCACAGGGAATTTTTAGAGTTGTGAAGCTATTCTGTATGATTCTTTAGTGGTGGATCCCTGGCATTATGCACTGTACAAAACCCAAACAACTGTACAATACAGAAAGTAAACCTTCATGTAAACAAAGGAGTTCACTTAGCAATAATTTATCAGTATCAGCTCATTAACTGTAACAAATGTACTACAGCAATGCAAGGTAACATTGATAATAAGGGAAACAGAAAAGTTACAAGAGTTGACAAGGATATGGCCCTTGCACAGTGCTGATCGGAATGCAAACTGGTGTGGCCACTATGAAAAACAGCATAAAAAATTAAATGAATGACAACCCCAATTCTGGGTATATGCCTCAAAGAACTGAAACAATGATGTAAACAGGTATTTGTACACCCCATGTTCATGCAACATTATTCACAATAGTCAAATGGTGGTAACAACCCAAACGTCCATCAATGTATGAATAGATCAACAAGATGTGATATATACATGTAATGGAATACTATTCAGCCTTAAAAAGAAACAGAATTCTGGCACACGTGACAACATGGGTGAATCTTGAGAACATTATGCTAAGTGAAATAAGCCAGGAAGACACACACACACACACACACACGAATATGTTTGATTCCACTTATATGAAGTACTAGAATAGCCAAATTCATAAAGACAGAAAGTAGAATTCAGGTTACCAGGATGAAAAAGTTTGGGAGGTAGATGGTGGTGAGGGTTACACAACAGTGTGAATGTACTTAAATACCACAGAAAACTACACTTAAAAAGTATTAAAGTGGTAAATTTTATGTTATATATATTTTACCACAATAAGTAATAATAGGGAAAACTGTACACACAGGTGCAGAAGACATGGGAACTCTCTATACTATCTGCTTAATATGTAATGATATAATATAATATAATATAATATAATATTAATATAATATAATATAAAGATAAATCCATTCCCAAAAAAATGAAGTTCTTGGGGCACCTGGGTGGCTCCATGGGTTAAGCATCTGACTCTTGATTTCAGGTCAGGCAGATCATGATCTCACAATTCATGAGATCAAGCCCTGTGTCAGGCTCTGAGCTGATGGTGCAGAGCCTGCTTGAGATTCTCTCTCCCCCTCTCTCTCTGCCCCTTCCCCTCTCTCTCTCTCTGTCTCTCTCTCTTTCTCTCTCCCTCTCTCTCTCTCACACACACACACACACACACACACACGCACACACACTCTCTCTCTCTCAAAATAAATATTTTTAAGTTTATAAATGAAATTATTAATTTTTTTTAAAGTATGTGAGAGCTCAAAGATCCTATCCAATGGAGAGTGTGGGCCTGGGAAGACCTGTGGGTAGTTTCTGAGACAAGCCTTAAAACATGTTAGGATTTCAAGAGAGGAAGACGCAGAAGTGGGAAGGAGCTACAAAGAAAGACAATAATATGGGCAAATGTATAGAAAGCACAAAGGACAGATGGTTGGGATGGATAATCAACCAGCATGACTAGAGTCTATAGGGATGTAGGTGAACAAAGAGAAAAATATTTAGCAACATAAGTACATTCATTAATTAAACAATCATTATTTTAAAACTTGCTACATGCCAAGCCCAGTTAGGGCTGGTGGGGAAGGAATGTGAAAGTCCTGGTCTGCACAGAGCTCACATTCTAGTGGACTACACTAAAGAGGTCTTGATTGCCAGGTGAGGTGTCTGTACTTAATTCATCAGGCAGCAGGGGGCCAGAGAAGGTTTTTGAGCAGAAAAACTAATACACATTCTTTTCTGTGCAGTTTCTATGTAATCTAAGCGCCAACAAGGTTAGAGATGATTTTACTGCAATGTAAATTCACGAAGGGTACTGGCCCTTGAAGACTGTGACCTCCAGAGAAATCGCATTCTGCCTCTCTTTTAATCTTACTATGAAAGCCCCAAATTATTATACCGGTGATTCTCAACTGTTGATGAGGGGAAAGTGTTTCCCCACTCCTCAGAAATCTGAGGGCAATCTCAGATGGGATGGACTGAAAACTAACATACTTTTAGAGATTCTGAGACGTGTCTCTAGGAGGCAATGACACCTCCACGCATACACTTTCACACAAATCAGGATCTGGTCAGAAAAACAGGAACTACTCAAGGTATTTCAAGGAAAGGATTTAATTCAGGGAACTGGAGGGTTACAGAATGGTTGGTTAGGCTGAGGAAGCAGATGTCAGGGAAACATGTCATTAGCCTCCAAAAAGTCTGGAATTATGAGAGGTTCAGAAAGCCACCACTGATGATCTTGGCTTCCTATGACACCAGCAGAGACAATTTGCAGGGAGACACCCAGGAGTTATTGCACAACTGCACATCTGCCATCTCTTGGGGCCAACATGTTTCCCTGCTGCTACCACAGGAAAAATAACATCATTTTCATTGTACAGTGCTTCTTACTGTCAGAAAATAAACCAGAACTCTGATACCCAGGGAGAATGAAGAACATAGTTCTCAGGCTTCCAGCCTCTGCAATACAGAAAAAATATAGGAACTAGGGATGGGTGCTGGCTGCCAAAAAACACCCCCTGTTGTGGGATGAACGGTGACTCCCAAAAAGATATGTTCAAGTCCTAACCCCCGGAAATCTGTGAACGTGATTTTTATTTGGAAACACGATTTTTGCAAACATAAGCAAGTTAAAATGAGTTCATACCAAATTAGAGTGGGTCCTAATCCAATCAATAGTGTCGTTATAAGAAGAAGGAAGTTCAGACACAGACAGGGCAGAATGCCAAGGGAAGATGCAGGCAGAAAGCATTGCAGCTACATGCTGAGGAGTGTCAAAAGCTGAGGGCAGACCCTGTAAGAGGTGAGCAAAGACCCTTCCCTATAGCCTTCAGAGGGAACACGACCCTGGGGACACCTTAGTTTCAGACTTCTAGCTGCCAGAACTGGGAGGCAATGCATTTCTCCTGTTTTAAACCAGTCGTTTGTGGGAATTTGTTAGAGCAGTCCTAGGACACTAATCTACCAGTCCTGCCCGCCACCCCCCCCCCCCCACACACACACACATACACATTATATACAGTTCAGTGCCCTTGTGAGCTGCTGTTACAGACAGGACTGTGCTAGGGAGCAAAGGCTAGCAGTGTGAAGACAAGGAGGTAAACAGCTACTGTTTGGGATGGGGTTCCCCTACACTTGGAAACAGGTGTCACTGAAGGAAGCAGAAAGATAACAACTCTTCTCCAAAGCCATAGTCCAAGCTGGACAGGAGTACCTAAAAGATCATCTTAATTTCCAAATATGGAAAGCTGATGACGTTCTTGCAATTGATAACTGCCAAAGGAGCTATGTATTTCTGGCATAAATTGGCATACAAGGTATTTTTCATTCACTTATTTTGTGTATAGCTATGCTGGGTTTTTTTAATGTTTATTTTTGAGAGAGAGCGAGCAGGGGCACACAAGCCGGGGAGGGGTGGAGAGAGAGGGGACAGAGGATCAGAAGCAGGCTCCATGCTGACAGCAGAGAGCCAGATGCCAAGCTCAAACGTGTGAACCATGAGATCATGACCCGAGCCGAAGTTAGAAGTGCCACCAACTGAGCCACCCAGGTGCCCCAGGCCATGTTGCTTTTTAAACCAGGTAGAAAATCCATCTGCAGATGGCAAGGGCTGTCTTCTAAAAGCATCCCTAGTCACCAGATTTGTGATGTTCTTGGACCAAAGGAGTTTTAGAAGGGAAAGAAGGGCCTGCCTTATTTCTCCATCTTTTCCCTCCAAGCAGTGATCGAGGAATCTTTTTGGCTCACTCTTCAGACAACCGCTACCCACACCATATTAGCCTATTGGTTGCTTCTAGGCTCTTGCTTTCTTGAATACGTTTCCCAGAATTAAACAGAAAAATCCTGGGAGCCAGCAGTTCGGCAGAAGCAAGAGGGAAGGTCTGTTTGGTTGTGTCACGTGGATGGAGGTAAGAAATAAGATGATGGCAGCAACCTGCAAAAACTGTGAGATTTTAAACCCTAGTTCTTACTTTAAAAATGTTTTTTCCTAGACTGGTATCAAAAAGACTATTCTCTCCACATTTCCCTGGGCAGTATCTCTCCCGTAGAGTAAATCTGAGAAATTACAAAATATGGATACATAGCAGCTGGAATCCTCGTCTTGGGAAATCTGTACTGATCGCCCCTTTTTATCTGGTTATCAGGGAGGGTGACCTAAGAAATAGAAATGAACTTTGCACATTTGGCCAAGTCTGAAAACAAAGTTGCCGGGAGGCAGGAGACGGAAGCTACTGACGGCTGGGATAACCTTCCAGAAGACTGTGATGTGTGTTGGATCATCTAGTGGTTTCTCCTTTGTCTTTAGCAGCAGGGAAGCTTCCACATTTGCTAGGACCACCTCCTCATTCACAGGGTTAGTCATGTTCGGAGTTATTCCCTTGAGGAGAAAACCTTACTCCGTTTTCCAATTACATAAAACTCACATCAAAAGACTGTCAGAGGTGAGGCTTTCAGTTGCCGGATTTTCCTACTAAAACCTGGCAAGGCTTACCATCCTGACCTGTCTCTGGAGGGCTGGAGGGAAAAAGCAGCCCACCAATGAGCTCTGTGACACTGACATGTTCTGCCCTAAGCCACACTCTCAGATACTATGGCTTCAGGGCTCATCTTTACATGACATTTATCCAGGTTTAAGTGCGGAGTCTCCTCTTTGACACCAGCCCAGGAAAATGCAGACGCAACAACCAGGCAGGCAGCGCACATTGGCAGGTGTTAGCCAGCGGTGATTTCTTCTTCCTCATCAGAATTCATTACCATCAAGAGGGGAGGTTTTCTCATTAATAACCATGACAGTGACCAGCCCTCCTCATTTATCAACTTATTGCTCATCCAAAAATGTCAAGTGATCTAATATGATTAGGTAGCTGTATGCCAGTGGGGTTTTTTTTTGTTTGTTTTTTTGTTTTTTTTTTTATCTCAGGCCCCTTCTGGACAGTTTTAAAGACAACCTGGCTTGGCCTTTCATAAACCTGAATAATCATTAGTTTTCATAGAACAATGGAATTGTAGGATGGCCCAGATCACGACACCCCAAAATGTGCCACAATGGCACTTGGATTATTTTGAATTGAAACTACTTGAGAAACCAGTGGTTCAAGAATACTGAGCCTCTCCTCTGTCCCCCTAGAAGGGGCAAACTAATCTCCCCTATGAAAAATACTTTCCCTTTACTAAGATGTAAAGAGACATCCTTATCACCAGAGACAGGAGCTTTAAAGTCAAGACGGCTGCAAAAACAAACCTTGTTGCTTTTCTCAAATCTACTACCTGAGTCTAAATTCTACTTGGATCTCCCAAACACCTGTTTTCTTTATCCTCTGAATTCCTCACAAATTTATCGTCCCTTTGTCCAAAATGTGTAAAAACCTCCTGCCTCGGTCACTTCTTTGGGTCTCAATTTCATCACTGGACCTCCGTGCATATATAATAAAGCTTTGTTTCTTTAATCCTGTTAATCTGTCTCTTATCCATTTAATTCCTAAACCCGCTAGGAGAACCGTGGTGGAGAAGAGGCAAATTTCCCCTCCCCTTCAAAATCACAGAGCTCAAAAGAATCTCAAGATGTCAGTCTTCCTTCCAGGCACAAGTGCATGCAAGCCATTTAGGAGAGCACTCCTTTCCAATCCATAACCACAATTAGGGAGAATATGTAACAGATAAAAAAAAAAAAAGGCATATATATATATATATATATATATATATATATATATATATATATCTCACTAAAGGAATGGTGTCTCACTGTACTGAGTACTTTACATGCATTATAATGACTCTGTGTGGTATTATTATTATTACCAGTCCATGAAAGTGTAAATTAAGGCTGAGAAAGATCAAGTAACTCATTCAGATCAGTGGCATAGGTGACATTTAAACACAGGCATCCCTATTACCCCTGAGGGTCCTTTACTTATGTGCTTTGTTTTGTTGTTGTTTTTTGTTTTTTGTTTTTTTTTTAAGTAGAAGTCAGGGTGGACGGAGGGAGGAGAGGTATGGAAAGATGAAATACTTTTTTTTAATTAAAAAAATTTTTAAGGCTACAATAACATGGAAGCAACAAGGCAATTGCCCAGATCCCATATCTGCCTTATTCCTCCTGGGTCATAGTCCCCAGGGAGGAATTTAGGCCTTGGGCAAACCGGAGTTACAAGCCAGGCTCACTCAGGACTATTTATAGTGCTGGGCTGTTGGGTAGATCTCTTCCAAAGTGGTTATTTCCAGCCTTTTCCAATTCAAAACAGCCCTAGACAGCCTGGGGCAATAACTGTGTGTTTAAGTGCTTTTATGTATCAAGATCTTGGGTCTCACTGGATGCATAGATTAAAACAATATTAGTCATCCTGGTTTACTCGTAAAATAAATTAGTAGTAGCCACACTTTTTTCTGCTTTGTATGGTAAGAGAAAGAGCTTCTGCAGTCACTGCTTTTTTTCTCTGTCCCTTGGAAAGCTAAAACCTAACTGTAACAATGGCTTCAGCTGTGCTTGTTTTAAGCCTATTCTGAGATTCCTCTTCCCCCTCAATAAGAATTCTGAGATTACAGTGTGTCCTGTCTCCAATATAGAAGGCGTTATGAATTATGTATATATACCCCATCCGCTATGAGGCCACCAGTCACTGGTATTGAACAGTTCTGATGAAATACCACAGCCAGCTTACATTGTTTTCCAAAGACTCAGACTATTGACAAAATAGCTCCAGCTGCCAAAGCAAGCTTCTAGTGAGGAGTGTGTCTTTATTTGGTGAGAAAGTCTGAGTTTGGTAGGGCAGCCTTGGATGACCACCAAAAATGAATTGGGCAATGGAGGTGGAGATCAAGGCTATGGGATCCAGAATGGGAGGGCCTTAAATGCTATTTCTTGGGATTTATCTTATACTAGGATGAATTTGGGGGTAGGGGAAGAATGACAGTTATTCTCAACTTTTTCATTCTGGCTACTTAAAATAAAAATCTGTATTCATACAAAAGTCGATGAGTAGTCAACCCAATGACATCAAAATGAATTTTTTAATAGAAAGGACTGTACTGAAAAGGGCTTTTCAGAAGAGTGGCCTAGAATCTCATGGGACTTTACACAGTTCTCTGGTACAGCATAAGACAGTGCCACAATGTTGGGCTATGCTACATACTTGCTATTTTCTCTATTTTTCTAGAACTGCCATGTAAACTTGAGACCCAGGATCTGAGAGTAGGAGTTAGCCAAGTCATAGAGCCCTCAGTTTTCCTGCATGTTGTCCTTATATTTTGTTTCCTTTTCCAATTACAAAACTGATATATTTTCAGTGTAGAAAATTTGGAAAACATAATAAGTATAAAGAAAAGAATTACCCATAATCCCACCATTGTTAACCCTGTATGTCCCTCTTGTCTTTTCTCTTTACACATACATACAGGCATACAAATGGACATACACACACATACACACAAACATACACACACACACACACACAGACATACCTCATTTTATTGCATTTTGCTTTGTAGAACTTCACACATACAGTGTTTTTTACAAAGTGAAGTTTGGTGGCAATGCTGCACAGAGCAAGTCTATCAGCACCATTTTTCCACCAGCATTTGCTCACTGTGTTGTCTTTATCACATTTTGGTAATTCTCGCAATATTTCAGAGTATCATTAGGCTTATATTTATAACAGTGATCCGTGATTAGTGATTATAACTCATTGGAAGCTCAGATGATGGTTAACATTTTTCAGAAATAAAGTAATTTTCAATTAAGGCACATACATTGTTTTTTAAGACATAAAGCTATTACACACTTAATAGACTACAGTATAGTGTAACAATAACTTTTATACGCACTGGGAAACCAAAAAATTCATTTGAGTCACTTTATTACAGTATTTGTTTAATTGTATGGTCTGGAACCAAATCCTGTGAGGTATGCGTCAATATGTGCATTTTCTACAAAATTGATGACATACTATATACTTTCTTTTATACATTACTTTTGTCACTTAGCAAGTTACCATAAACATTTTCCTGAGATGGTAAACTTAATTTTTAATGGCTGTATTCTATCACAAAATATGTATCAAAACTTACTTAAACCCACCATAATTGCATATATTAGGTTATTTCCCTATTATAAAAATTCTATGAGGAACATTTTTTTTTTTTTTTGCATATCTATTTGGCTGTACTACTGGTTTCTTCAGGATGGATTCTATAAGTCATACTTTTAAAGCTTTTAGTCATAGTCTCAAAATTATCTCCAAAAATGATGCATCCATTAACCCTCCCCAACTATATATGGACGTGTCTCTTTTGCCAACACCCTCACCGTCACTGGATATTTTCATTTTTAAATAATTTATTTTTGATATCAAAATTAAGAAATAAAAATGTTTTCACTTCCATTTTTTGATTCTTAAACAGTTTTCTTATACATACCATTCATATTTGTTCTTATGACTCTTTCATTTGTGCTATTTGCCATTTTCATACTGAGCTGTTTATACCTTTCCCATAAATTTGTTTTAATTTTTTTATTAAGTTTACTCATTTTTAGGAGAGAGAGAGAGAAAGAGAGAGTGTGAGTGGGGGAGGGGCAGAGAGAGGGAGACACAATCTAAAGCAGGATTCAGGCTCTGAGCTGTCAGCACAGAGCCGGACATGGGGCTCGAACCCACGAACTGTGAGATCATGACCTAAGCCGAAATCGGCTGCTTAACTGACTAAGCCAACCAGGCACCCCAGTTTGTTTTTTAATATTTACTTTGAGAAAGAGAGAAAAAGCATGAACAGGGGAGGGGCAGAGAAAGAGGGAGAGAGACAATCCCAAACAGGTTCCACACTGTCAGCACAGAGCCAATATGCTATACTAGAAGGATAAGGAGACTTGTCCTTCCTGCTAGCTTCATGTTCCCATCATCATCATCTTAGGCTCATTCCTCACCATAATCCTGGCAGTTTGCTATATCACAGCAGTTGAGTCTGGTCTTCAGTTTTTCCCATACGTGCAGGACCAGCCCCATCGTGGCCCTCTAAAACACCAGCACCAGCTGCTGAGGACTTTCTCAAAGTTCTGGACCACAGCCTCAAGGATCCTCCTTCAAGCTCAGAGTCATTAGGACAACCTGAGTAGTAGTCCCTTTTAGAGGCCTGACTTCCAGCTTCTACTCCAAGCTTCCAAGTGGAAAAAAATCCAACTTCTTCCCCTGTCCCCTAGCAACAGAATGGTAGCTGCTACCCGCAGTTTCTGAGGGACCTCAACATTCTCCCTTTGTCTTTGCAATTTTTCAACAACGACTTAACAATTATTTACATTAAATTCTCTCCATTAAAATACAATGTGTGGTATCTGTCTCCTGACAGGACCCAGACTGAAACATTGAAAAGCAGGTAAAAACCTTGATATTGCCCCCATCTGCCACTGACAAGACAATCAGAAACAAGGCTCCTTAAGAGGTAAAAAGGCAGGGATTGGGAGACTTAAAGGAGGTTGAGATGATGGTCCCTGTGACATTTCCGTTTAGTTCACTAGTCTGTCCCCTAGAAAAGTTAACTGGATCATTCGGTTGATGGTGGACTACCATATACTTAACCTAGTACTAAGCCCAACCACAGCCACTGCTCAGATGCAGTATCTTGATTTATTACAATGGATCAGCGTGGCCTCTGGCACTTGGTATGAAGCTATTGAATTGGAAAATTTGTTCTTTTCAACCCCCACTAGAAAGCAGGAAAAATGGGGGAAAAAATCAGCTTGCTGTCACTTGAACAAAGAGAAATATACATTCACTGCCATGTCCTCTGGGCTATGTTAACCTCTCTGCTCTATGTCACAATGGAGTTTAACAGGATCTTGATCATCTGGTTAATCTGCGAAAGGTCTTATGCATTCATTATAATAATGGCATCATTTATTCATGCATGGGCAGCAGGAAGCAGTAATACTCTGGATGCAAGGATCAGATACATGTGGATCAGAGAGTAGGAGAGAAACCTCGCAAACAACCAAGACTTTCCTTTGATCAGTAGTTTTCAGGTGGGACACTGGTCTGGGACATGACAGTTCACTCCAAGAAAAGAACAGATGAGTATACTTTGCACCTCTTACCACTAAGAAAGTGACACAATGCTTTGTAGAGTTCCAAATTTTGAAGACTGCATTCATCATACTTGAATACTGTTCCAACCCATTTATTAGTGAGTCAGAAGGCTATCGGTTTGGGGAGGGTATAGTGGGTTGCGCTGCATACCCCAGCTTTGAACCCCTAAACTTCAGTACCTGAGAATGTGACTATATTTGAAGACGGGACGTTCAAAGAGGTGATTAAGTTAAAATAAGAATCACTAGGGTGGGCCCTAATCTGACGGATACGTTTATTTGAAGAGGAGATGTGAACACGCAAAGAGACACCAGGGGCTCACACACACAGAGGAAAGGCCGTGTGAGGACACAGTGACAAAGTGGCCTCCTGCAAACCAAGGAGAGAGGCCTCAGAGGAAACCAAACCTGCTGACACCTTGATCTTAGATTTCTGGGCTCCAGAACTGTGAGACAATAAATTTCTGCTGTTTTAGACACCCAGTCAGTGGTATTTGGTGACAGCAGCCTTAGCAACCAAATACCGTGGGCATGGAGCAAGACTGCTCTGTAGCAGGTCCAGGTGTGGTATAAGCAACTCTAGTGTGTAGGCTTTATGACCAGAGCATCCCATGGTGCTAGACTCTGTAGAAGCTTTGACAAGCCTTAATAGGGGGAATCAATGCAGACACCTGAAGGTCTGGAGCGAGCCCATGCCAACGGCAGCAGAGCCTTCGCTACAAAGAAGACAGCTCCTGAATGCTTCTGAGCCCACGCAGTGACCGAGCACCAGGGCATGGTACAATGAGTGACCACACAACCAGCGCCATGTTTTATGGTGTATTATCAGACCTACCCGGTCGTAAGGGTTGCACAGAAGAAATTTATCATAACCTGGGACTTAGACCTCTGAGACACAAAGGTCTAGATTACTCTACCAGGCAAGCAACCTAAACCTGCAGACGTGCTGAATGCGGAAGAGGGGCTTTCACAAAGGGTGGAACAGAAGGAAAATGGTAGATGAGCATCCTGACATAAACTTTAAGAGCACACAGTGAGACTCACCAATCTTCCTATTGTAGGTTCTTTTTTTTTTTTTTTTTTTTTACTTTGTGACTTGGAAGAATCACTGCTGAGGTAAACTAGCCTAACATGGGGCAGAGGAGATGTGAGTGGTAGAGTCTGGACTGTGGTAGATGCTGATGGCAGCCTGCCTAAACCCCTTCAACTTCAACACTTGAGAGCACACCACCTTCCTCCTGTCAGCACCTAGATTTATTTGTCTGGGTTTTTTTCCTGGCATACAGAGCAACTCCTTTGCACAACACCTAGATGTGCCAGAGAAATCACACCATGTCCCCAGGAGTCACCTTTAAAAAAGATGAGAACTAGTGTATAAATTTCTCATCTCCCTCACCTCCTAGGTGGGATGACTCTGAGGTCCCTGTTTCAGACAAGCACTTAGAGTTGCCCAGAGGGATTACACTCCAGTCACGTACAGTGCTATCTTGCCTGATAGAAACCTTTATTTACCGCCCTCTCTTCCCTGGGGTACTTAATCCCTTAATACCCCTTCTTGTGGTCATTTTCAAAGTAAATGATTCATTGTACTGTCTCAATGTAAGCCTCTGGGGGAACCTAACCCAAAAGAAGACATTGTGCCTATCAAATAGAGACACTCTCTAACCAATAACACATCCTCAATTCTTTCTCACTGGTGTCCAAGATTTCCTTCTCCTATGTATGCAGAAAAATGAGGTCGTGATGGGAAAAGAATACTTTGGCCACTTCGTGGTCCACCTTGCAACATAAGGCCACTTCGTTTTTCTGGGGGATACAAACCCTGGGTCTCTGTCTAGAGACAGTTAGAGAGTGGAGACTGTCTCATCTCCCTACATTTTTCAGTTGTCATTCTTGTGTGATCTAAAATCTGGGCATGCCATAGTATTCCTTGAATCTATTCCACTTGCCTTTTATATAATGAGAAGGGATTCCTCCAAGATTCTGGCATTTGCCACCAGTGTTCTTTCTGTTATCATTGTAAATTTCCACATCTTCCCTTGTACTCATTTTCTGTGCTGTCATACGCATTTTCATGAAAGTTGCAAGGGACTTCAAGGAGGGGGTGCTACTGCTGGCCACGTGATACTTTAATCTGAACATGTATCTATTCTGTCTCAAGAAGCATTGAAGATGGAAGATGGAATTCTAAAGGCTAATGGAGGCCATCTTCCTGGAATGGGCCATCTTTCCATGGAGAGCCACAGTAGAAATACACTGTCACCAGTAATACACAGCAGTAGGTACAGTACTGGAAATTCAAGTCCTCGTTAGCATGGTTCCTCAAATGATTCTGAAGAAAATTTTTCATGAACTAGGTGTGATAAAGACAGAGAAAGAGAGAGAGCTGGGTCTACATTTCAAAGAGGCTTTAAGTCATAATTATTTCTCCAGGGACCTAAACTTGCCATTCAATAATGCTTGGAATATTTTGAGAAAAATCAAAAAACTATTTCACTTGAAGTCAGCATTCCCAACTATTCATTTCTGCAAGTGACATTTTAATGGCCAAACAATCACAACGCTGTGGTAAATTCCGGAAGGTGTAGTGGTTACTTTCCTTTTGGATGTGGTCATGATTTGAGTGATTTTTTTACTGTTTGACTTTCATTATCATCTGGGTGACACTTCTTGTAATAATAACCTTGCTTTGCTCCCCGTCTTGTTGTATTTATCTTTCCTGACCAGATGCCATTCATGCTATGACCCTGTGATAGTAGCTAGTCTGCCCTGACCTTTGCAGCTATTAAGCCCAAGGGAGCTAATAAGCACTCCACACCAACCCTATTAGCTATCTCCAACAGCTGTAGGAGAGAGACCATTCTGGGTGATCTTTCCATCTTAAAAATTGAGAGAAAGTTAACTTAAGCTGGAAAGGAAAAACCAAAAGGAAATCACCTTGGAAAACCCAAGAAGCTTCTCAGCCAGACTGAAATCCCATTTTAGCACTACCAAAGCCTTCCAGTGTGACTCTCAACACTTATCTGGAGATGATGATACTGGTTTAAAGATTCAAACACGTATTCAGGGTGATGTATCCAAAAGGTGCTAGGAGCTGAAGAATCATGATCTTTAAAAGATCTAAGCTAGCAAACAAGACACCTTACACATTTCAGTATAAAACATTTGGGTCACCTAGACATCTAATCTTTCCGAATCCTCCATTTATTATTGTCTGGGCATATGCTTTGAAGTCAAACATAATCGCATCTTTTTATTTAGCAATGAAAACCCCATAGGACAGTGTTTATTTAACTTTAATGTTTTATTAAGATGACCTGGAGAGGTCATCTCAAGCATCAGATGGTCTAGGATGGGACCTAATAATCTATATTTTAAACAAATATGGACCAAATTTATCCTTAATTCTACTTTTAAAAGTTTTGGTGTGGGGCGCCTGGGTGGCGCAGTCGGTTAAGCGTCCGACTTCAGCCAGGTCACGATCTCGCGGTCCGTGAGTTCGAGCCCCGCATCAGGCTCTGGGCTGATGGCTCGGAGCCTGGAGCCTGTTTCCGATTCTGTGTGTCTCCCTCTCTCTCTGCCCCTCCCCCGTTCATGCTCTGTCTCTCTCTGTCCCAAAAATAAATAAAAAACATTTAAAAAAAAAAAAAAAAAAAAAAAAAAAAAAAAAAAAAAAAAAAAAAAAGTTTTGGTGAATAAATGTCAAAAAAGGATTGTGGTAAAACCCAAAGCTTCACCATGATTTAATATCATCACCAATGGGGAAATGGGGAACACATAAACAAATAAAGCATCTGAGATCCTGGAATGAGACAAATTAATCCAGCTCATAAGCCTTATGGTTAGTGGAGTTTATCACATTTTTCAACTAGCCCTTTTTTGTGCTTTTATTTAAATTCCAGTTAGTTAACATACAATACAATATTACTTTCAGGTATATAGTATAGTAATTCAACACTTTCACACAACACCCAGTGCTTATCATAAGAAGCGCATTCCTTAATCCCTTTCACCTATTTCACACATCCCCCCTCCCCCAACTTCCCCCTCTGGTAACCATCAGTTTGTTCTCTACAGTTAAAATTCCATTTCTTGGTTTGCTTCTCTCTCTTTTTTCCCCTTTGCTTCTTTTGTTTCTTAAGTTCCACATATGAGTGAAATCGTACAGTATTTCTCAGACTGATTTATTTCACTTAGCTTAATACTCTCCAGCTTCATCTATGTCATTGTAAAATGGGAGATTTCATTCTTTTTTTAGACTGAGCAATATTCCATTATATATATATATATATATGTATGTGTGTGTACGTATGTATATATATATGTATATACATACATATGTATATATATACATATGTATACATATGTATGTGTGTATGTATGTGTATATATATGTATACATACATATGTATATATATGCATATATACATATATACACACACACACACACATATATATATATATATATATATATATATATATATATATACATACATACATACACATACACACATACACACACATACACCCCACAGCCTCTTTATCCATTCATCCATCTCTGGACACTTGGGCTGTTTCCATAATTTGGCGGTTGTAGATAATGCTACTATAAACATTAGAGCACATGCATCCTGTGAATTAGTATTTTTTTTTCAGTTGGCCCTTTTATATCCATACTGCTTTCAATGTAAAAAATTATTTCCAGAACTAAGAAGGCAAACTTACGCAGTCAGTATTTAGTTTGCTTAAAACTGTTCAGGTTATTAAAGAGAAGTGAGAAGTAGAGAAAGACATCCCCCTGTCTGCAAGGAAATAGGAAAGATTACCACATCCCCATAAAACCAGGAAAAAGCAATGAGATTCTAAATCGGTCCCTGACCTTACCAAGAGATCCATGCAGGCTACAATGTTGCAGAGGGCTTCATGGGGGGGAGGCAGAAGTTATAATGGAACTTGACTTAGGATAAAAACTGGATAGGATTGGGGGAAAGAAGTAACAGGAGCAATTATCCAATATCTGGAATGAATAGACACATTGGAAGTCTAAGCCAAAAGCATCAGATTCCACCAGCTGACCAGCTTGACAGAGACTTCAGGTTGCAAGTAACTTTAGAAGTAAAGAAGTTGGGGCGCTTGGGTAGCTCAGTAAGTTAAGTGTCAAACTCTTGCTTTCTCCTGGTTTGTGATATCATGCTACAGTGATCAGGCTGTGCTGACAGCACGGAGCCTGCTTGGGATTCTCCCTCTGCCTGCCTGCCTGCCCCTCTCTCTCTCTCTCTCTCTCTCAATAAATACATAAACTTAAAAAAAAAAAGGCAAGGGGCACCTGGGTGGCTCAGTCGGTTAAGCGTCCGACTTCGGCTCAGGTCATGATCTCACGGTCCATGGGTTCGAGCCCCACGTCGGGCTCTGTGCTGACAGCTCAGAGCCTGGAGCCTGTTTCAGATTCTGTGTCTCCCTCTTTCTCTGACCCTCCCCTATTCATGCTCTCTCTCTCTCTCTCTGTCTCAAAAATAAATAAATGTTAAAAAAAATTTTTTTTTAAAGTCAAGAACTCATAAGAGATGGAAGTTGTACTAAAATTGCAACCTTTGGAGTAATTTGGGGGGAGAAAACACAAGTAAATAGCTGGGATGAAGATCGAATCAAGCTAGCCCTGAGACCAAAGCCTGGATTTGCTGCTGCCTGCCGCATCGCATGGATCCTGAACTACTCTGTGGTTTGGCCTCCTTTCCCCCTGATCCTCCAAGATGGAGTCAACACTGTTTACATCATCAAGATCTCCTTGAGTTCTGAGTAAATAAGAGAGGTACCTGCAAAGGACCGAGGAGTAACCATAAAAAGGAAGTTTGAGAATGTACAAAAACAACAGTAAGTAGTAAGGGTAACCAGTAACCAGAGGGAAGAGCTCCTTAGGCAGTGCAGCTGCTGTAGCTGACAGCACCTGAGGCATCAGGGCTGGGATCAGAAGGTGTCCCACTCCTCAGGATCAGCTACCTAACAGGAAAGAGGCCCCACTAAGAATCAGAAGTACAAGCCCCAGAAATGAGCAGAAGTATACAAAAGCAACACTTTGTCAATATATTAAGGGGCCTCAAGACTACAGTCCAGTCAGACTGAGACAGGATGTGTGTGATACCCAGTGGTGCAAAGGCACCCTAATGTTTGCTTCCAACCTCCAACTCCCCATGGAGGGATCTTTTCTCCTCCCCTTATGCACAGCATTTTTACATGCTATTTCCATCAGTGCCAAATTAGACTTAATCCCACCCCTACTCCACTCCTATCTGGAAATACAGATCCAAAAGGATTTAAGTAGCTAGTACAAAACCAATCATACAAATGCCTGTGTAAGAAAAAGGCTGTGTCTCCCAATGTAAATCTCAAAGAAGGTATATCAAGCAAGAAACTTTGATTTTTTTCTTTCCATCTTAAGCCCAAAACATTCTTAATGCTAGCTTTCTAAACAAATCTGCAGGAGAAAGCCATAGGCAGCAACATGGTGATATCCGTCATCATTTTAGAGGTTACTTCCTCCGAAATGCTGTGTTTGCAACTGGTATTTTAACCAGGTGAGTGGTGGTACGTGGGTTAATTATATCTTATGAGCAAAGATTCAGTATGTGTAGAAATGAGTCCCTCATTTGTCCTTGTAAATCTTAGCTGCAGTGAGATCCATCAGCAACAGTTTGACAGGCTCTTGCAGGGTGTAGACTTCACTTATCCATACATTTCTGGATGGCCAAAGACTCCAGCCTTCCAGCAAAAGACCTCCCCACAAATTGTCAGTTGACTAGCTCATGAGCCCTGGCCCGGAGCACTTGGGGTTTAGGGCCTTCACACAACTTTATCAAGCTGTCTGCTGATCTCAGGGCCGAAGAAAGAAGCCCCAGACTAAAGACTGGTGCTTATTCCACCATTTATTTGCTCAATGAGCATGTGGGCATGTACTCTGTGTCTTGCATTTTGCTACACGCTGGAAACACCATGGGAGACAAGCTGTATTCATGACTGTGTTTTACCCTAAGAGCAATGGGAAATCACTGAAGGATTTCAGGCTATAGAAGTGAGAAAAGGCTAAGTGCTGCAGCAGTAACAAAAACCTTAGCGAATTAACCTAATTAAGGTTTATTTCCCACTCACACAAAGTCCTCTGTGAGTGTATGTCAGTTCCCCAGGGCAGTTTCTTTCTGAGAAACAACTTGGGGTCCCAGGCTGATGGAGGCCTTACTATTTTGTAGCCACATCATTTGGGACATGAACCTTCTGCATTAACTATGGTAGAGGAAGGAAAGTTGGAGAGTCATAAAGGAGTTTTTCACTGCCTTAGCCAGGAAGTGACATGTCACATTTCATTGGCCAGAAATGTTCACAAGGACCCTTCAAACTCCAAGGGGATTGAGAAGTACAATTTCCCTTGTTCCCAGAAGGAGGCACATGAAAATAAATTTGATGAACACATGGCTTTTTCTCTGCCACAGTTGCCAAAGAGCAAAAACTACCAGATGGGAAGAAGCATTTCTGGTTATCAGACCCCCAATTTGAGTTATGAGTGGAAGAGTTCATAAATATTATAGGGCTGGAACTTAGGATGCCAGTCAGTCTCTTCCCCTCCGGAGATCTGGCAGATGAATTGTCTACAAAGACTAATAGATAAATAAAAATGGAGTCTCCACTTATCAAAGACTGGGCAAGCTGTAATACCTCAGACCAAAACTTGATCATGGCCATATAGAGAAAACATCTTTGGCTAGAGGGTGAAATGGGCTTCATTCTTCCTGGTCCTTCTTCCCTGAACCTCAGTTCCCTTCCCTGGCTTGCCCAGCTGGATGAAGTCCCAACAGAAAGAACTGGGAGGGTTGCCAGGGACTATGGATGGTAGGTGTAAGAAATTCATGTGGGCAGGAATGGAGTAGAGTTTGAAGACAGGAAAAGAAAGTTTTGGGTCTGAACCATGTTTTATGGCACAGGTATATATAGTCAGTTCAATGTCCCAATCAGATTGGCAGCAAAGGAAGATCATCTAAAGGAAAGGATGGGGGTTGACCCCAAGTATTCTCTCCACTTGTTTGAAGGAAGAGATGGAGTAGTTTATTCCCCTGTGAGTGGAAGCCAAAATTTAAGGGGTCGGAAGAGAGGCGGGAGGAGGGAGGAAGAGAAACAGTGGGGGAGAGATATTAGGAGAGAGACTGGGAGACAGATTGGGAGAGAATAAGAATGGTTTCCCTCCTAACAAAAAGTGGGTAATTTTTTTAAGGCCAATTTGTGTGATTCCCTTGTTCGGTCAAATTCCTTCTTGCACACCAAAGCATCAGACTGCTCCACTCTCCTTGCCACAGCCTCACCAGGTAGGCTGACCATTTGGAGACTTCTGGTACTGGCTCCATCAACACTCCAAGGGCTCTACATTTAGATGTCCAAAGGAAATAAATGAGATTGGTTCTTGTGTCTCCCACCTCTGGGTCTCCAGCACCTAATCTACAGAGTGTATATTAGATAATCAATAAAGTATGATCTGAATGAAGAACCAAGGGAAGAGAATTATTCTCATCTCAGCCTAGGAAAATTATGTTCTCTGGAGCTTGGACATTATTTTCCCTGTGGAAGATGTACCTTCTTTGCAGGTGACAGTTGGGCCAACTATATAAAAGTAGCCTGATAATCGTGTCTCCTTGGGACCCTGCAGACCTGCCTTAACCCAGCCTTTGACACCAGGGTATTCACGAGCCTGGGAATGGCAGCAAGAGCAGAATCCCAACCTTTAATGCCATCCTATCCCTAGTCCAATGCCCTCCTCCTCCTTCTCTGAAGCCTTCTCTGAAGCCTTCTCTGACTCCTCCAGGGATCAGTGAACTTTGAACACCTGAAAATTTTCATCTGCTCTGACCATTTTATTTTACCTATGACCTGTTGATATTAGTAGGTTGTACCTATGTTTTGTTTTCATGTTTCCAGATTTTCTCTCTATACCTACAGTTAATACTTCTTGGTACCTACCAAAATGTATAATACATGGAAGATATTTAACAAATATTAGTTGAATAATCACAAGAAGAAGAATGGTAACTTTTGAGAGTTTACTGTGTACAGGCACAACAAGTACATTTGTTATATTACTTAATTCTGAAAACAAGGCAATTGCTACTACCCTCTTTTTGGGTGAGAAAATGGAGTAAAATAATTTAGCTTGTCTAAATCCATACAGTCAGGATGAAAATAAGCATTAAAGCCACAGCTGTCTGACTCCAGAGCTTACACTCCTAACCATTCCACAAATAGACAGAAAGAAAGATTTCCTGCTCGAGATATTCTTACGTGGTTTCCTCTAAGTACAGGTAGAAATCAGTTCTTTCAGTTTCGTAAGTCAGAGGGAGATGTGCACCAAACTGGGATGAGAAGCCCACACTGACTGGCAAATATGGAGAGAACCTCTGGTCTTAATTTGCCATAAACCTAATCCAGCATCCGGACAACTCAAAAATTGGCCTAAGCCATAACAACCCACATTTCCCAATCTAGCAGTCAAGGGAAATTATTTTTAAAGTCCCAAATCGTTATAATCAAATGAACTAGCATCTACTAGAAAGTATAAGACAAAATATTGTTGGAAAATATAAATATACACATATACCTTGTGCTATCACTGAGTTAACAAGTGCTTCTGCGTTCAAAAGAACCACAGTTTTGGGGCACTGGGGTGGCTCAGTTGGTTGAGCGTCCGACTTCGGCTCAGGTCATGATCTCACAGTTTGTGGGTTCGAGCCCCGCATCAGGCTATGTGATGACTGCTTGCTCAGAGCCTGGAGCCTGCTTCAGATTCTGTCTCCTTCTCTCTCTGCCCCTCCCCCACTCACACTTTGTCTCAGTCTGTTTCTCAAAAATAAATAAATGTAAAAAAAAAAAAAGAACGATAGTTTTATCTCCCTTCACATCTATGGTTAGCCTGTTTCCTGCCCTGTCCTTCAGGTGGCCAACAGCCCCCAGAATTCACTGGCTGGGAGGCCAGAGACTGAAGCAGCTGCTGCCCACATCTCTGCTGCGGGGGCGAGCACACGCTCATGGTGATGGATCCGTGGATCCCCCACAGTGGGCAGGGAGGGCCAGCTCCCAGCTGCATTTCAGAAGAGTAATAAAATCCAGATGGGGAATAACAGTTTCCAGCTGAGCGAGCTGCCCGATCACTCCACAGCAGGAATGGGTGAAACAAATGACCTCACCCCTGGCCATCTCCGTGGGCCTGGTTACAGACAGTAAGGCGAGTCTGTAACAATGGAAGCCGGCCTCTTTCCCACTCTGGAGGCTCCTTCTGGGTGAAATGCAGACCCATATGTACCCTAAAATGAACATGTGTACTAAGACTTACGTTCACTTCGTATTCACCTCGTCCAAATTTCACCAGGCCCTTAACGATGTGTCATACCCTGCAGGTCACAGGAGGAGCTCCTTGATTCACACAGGCCTGCCTGTGACAGGCCTTCCAAACAGATCCCTAGCAAAATCAAATTAGCCTGATATACATCATACATATGGCTAGAAACATCTATTCAGAAAAATCTCAGCATAAAAATAAAATGGATTCTTTTTAAACAAGGCAATAGGGGAAAATTGTTTTGGTTTTCGGACAGTAATCTTTTTAAAGAGCAAAATCTTCATCTGTATACTAACATATAATGGACTCAACCAGTGTGGGCCTGATGACTCATCCAGTCCAGTGGGACGGGAGGCAGGACATGAAGTTCCCAATTCTACTTTAGAGGAAGTGAATTCTGATCTGCAGAAAAATTCAATTGTGATTCCATCACCAAGCAAAACCTAATTAGAAGATTTTCATTATCTCCTTGCATGCCTGAAGCTGGGGAGAGTGCCAAGTTAATATATATTTTTTTCCTTTAGGTGTAGCTTTTGGTAGCATTTATGTCATTACAGCACCTTTCATTTTAGAACTCAAAAAGGTTGCTCAATTTTTTACTAGTTACAGGAGAGCTGCTATTGATGATGACAGAGAATCAGAACCTTTGTAAAAAAGCAAAACAAAACAAAAAACCTAAAACCCAATTTCTCAAATACAAAACCTAGTACACAGTTTCAATAGCATACCTAAGTCATATGCCATGACTTCCTCGCTGAAAACCCTGAGTGTTTCAGGTTCTCAAACTCCATTATGTCCAGAATGCTCTCTGTCCCCTCCCTCCTCACCTTCCACTGTAAGTGCCTTGTCACCCGGTTAACACTTATTCATTCTTCGGATCTCAATTTAAGTAGCTCCTTCCCACCTTCATACAAATGGGTACCTATTCTTCATAGCACTCCTGAAAATTTTTTAAAAACACATTGATTTTTGTGTTTATTTGACCAACATCTGGGTCCTGCATGGACAAGAAGCTCTTTGAGGGCTGGAACTGATCTGTTCTTGCCCATCACGGCATCCCAAATGCCCAGGATAGCACCAGATGTAATGGGCTCATTGAGTAGTGGTGCACAGATGGATGGAGGCACAGACAGACGGATGGAGGCACAGACAGACGGATGGAAGCACAGACAGATCTGCTCGCCATGCACCATACAATTTGGCACAGCAGCACTAAAGATGCAGTGTGATGCTCCTCAAAACTTATGCACCATTTTCTCACCTTCATGCAAAAGTGAAAATAATGATTTCAAAATAAGAGTCAGAGTCATCTCCCTCAACACCTACTGGTGGCTCACCCCTTTGTCACCACTGCCCTGAAAAAGTCCTTTGCAAAAGGGAAAGATCGTTTTTTCTCCAAACATGAACACGTGGTGTTTATACACATAGAATAACACTCCACTAGCAAATTATAGAAATTCCTTGGCTAAGTTTTCAGTTCGTCAGCGATATCTACAACCATAAGCCTTGGCCACGGAGCAGCTGAGCCACACCAAGATATGACAGAATCACCCACAGGACTTCTCAAGTGAGGAAAAATCTCTGAGACTGCACTGTGCCTCAAGAATATTAAGTATGTCCTTACCTCTGATCTTAATGGCTTCAATATCCAAAGACCTCTAATGACAACAGCAATCAGCCAAGTAAGGAAGGTCGGTACAGAGAATTCCCAGGAAGGATTTGTAATAGAAGCATCAATGGGAAACATGTATGAGCTTCTGTCTTCCCCCTCTGAGGTAGACTTTCCTATGCCAGATACTGGGCCGGCCTCGTCCCTGACAACCAGGTAAAAGAAGTAAGGTGAAAATAAAGTAAGAAGTAGGTAAAATTTGAGCTAGATCATCTCCCACCTCTTTCCAGCGACCCTCCCCTCTCACCTTTTTACATTCTCTGTATACCCTTCTGCGGGGAAATACGTTCTACTTGCATAAATGGTTAGAAAAAGCGTCCGACGTTAGCTAGCGAGATACTGTAATGGGATCACGAGTAACTTGTTAAATCACCTGCAGGAAATTACCCTCTGCCTGGCGCCAATGTGCCTTGATCGCAAACTCCTCTTGCCTCCCAAGCCCTTTGCTTCTTACACACACAAGTTAATGATTACTGTCTGATTGTTTTTCTCCACATTCACGTGTGTAAGATCTTGTTTTCCTCACATTCACCACATGGGTAATATCCTGTGAGCTCAATAAATATGGAGACGAAAGCTCTGTTTGGGGCTGCTCTTGCCTCCTCTGGGATATTAGTCTCTTTTGTATTCAATTTGTGTCTGCTTTCTTGCTGGACAAGGGAGAACTCCAGACTCCTGGTCTGAGACACTCTCCCTCTCTGACCTTAGGGCTCAGTGACCCTGCCCCATGGTAAAAATCTCTTCCCACCCCATTCACCCTCCCACCTAACCTGCTCCCCTGGCCACTAACTAAAGCTTACTCTCTCCGTCTCCATCACTGTCCAGGCCCCTAGGCCTCATCCTCTTTTATCCTTTCCTTAAACACTCAAGTGGTCCCTAGGAAACCAAGCCTTGACCACATATTAAGAATTAGCAGCAGGTGAAGTGACACCCATAACTGTATTTTCATTATGAGCAATATCACCCCCAAAGGGTAATGTTGCTAATGCTGCCACATCAAGCGTCAGTTTGAGATAGTAATGTACCACCCTCAATTAGAATAAGCTGAGACCCAATTTTCCTATACTTAAGATGACTTCACCAATCCCAGAGATCATTGTCTCTGGTGTAACAAAGGACCCAAGAGGCTGGAATTACATCATTGTTTTACTTCTGAAGTTTCCAAGACTCTTTCTGAAGCTGTAGGATACCCTGAGAAGATCTACCACTGAAAAATAAAAACAAAAAACCTGCCCATGTCCTCAGCAACTCCCTCCCTTCCCCCTGCCACTGAGATGTATCAGCTCCAACTGTTGAAGAGCATAATGGGGGCTTCTCATTTTTATCACCTTAATATACTTCTGAACTGAAAGGGTACAACACAGCAAAAAAGAGAATTGGCAGTCAGCATTATGCCTTCTGGAAAACAGAAGTCACTGCTGCTATTTTGTGTGGGTGTGGTTCTTTCATCTGCTTCTGACATCTCTGAAGCTGAAGTCCATTTCAGACAACAGAGAAGAGGGTTCGTGCAAGGTCAGACGAATGGTTCCTCTCTGAGCCCGCCAGTGGTGATTAGACATTCATTCCCAACTGTATCGGTGAGAGAGACATCTGAGAGTACTTCATTCTTCTCCCCCTCCCTGTCTGCTGCCTGTCCAGACTCCATCCAGACCATCATCTACAGTAACCTCCTGGCTAATGCCCTGCCACCAAGCTGGGGTCTCTCCTATCAATCCTACTCACTCATGACCAACATGATCTATCTAAATACAGCAAAGGCATCAACACAATGGAGGATCTGAGTAGATGTCTATTTGTTGGATGAGAGAATAAATGTGAATGGATAAAATCTTATACCAAACCCTCAGTGCTTTGGTAATCTGGAGAACGTCTCTGTCGACCTGTTGGAAGAAGGAGTTAGCATTTTGAACAGGCATAACAGCACCATGTTTTTAATTACCAAAATAGTATGCAAAACAGATACTCCTCCAGGATAGGGTGACGTTCAGAGAAACCATGCAACAGGAATAGTGTCAGGCCTGAGGTAGGGGGTATGAGATGGGGTGAAGGCATCCGTTGTATATATTACATGGGCATTTTTTTAAATAATGTAAATAGGCAAGGAATTCTTCTGGTTCAACTGTTTTTCAAAAAATGAAAAAGGTCTACCTTGAAAAGTCCTCTCACCACCCCTGTCTTCTATCTGCCTGTTTCCTGCCATCCAGGTAGCTACTGTTCTTGTTTTCTTGTGAATTCCTAGAGTTTCTTCATGCAGATGCCAATAATATATATTATCCCCACCACAATGTTTTTAAGCAAAAAGTAGCATGCTATAAACACTGCACTGCTCGTCCATTTTTATTTTTGCACAGCATTTTGTTGTGTGGATAGCCTATGATTTACCAGTCCTCTACTGCTGAACATTTGTGTCGCTTCCAGTCCTTTGTTACCACAGACGGTGCTGCAGTGAATAAGCTTGTACAAAATTCATTTGGCATCTGTGCAAGTATATCTGCAGGATGAATTCACAGAAGTGGAATTACTGTGTCCTTTTTTTGAAGCTACAAGCTTAACCGTTTGCTTCATGATCATCAAAACATCCACGGGTCAAAATGACTACATCAAAAGAACCACACTGATGTTGATACAAGACTGGAAAACCATTTTCATGGCATTGGCCAATGTGGGAAAAGAAGCTGATCAACTTTCAGCTACTACCAATCCCTTTCTTAAATGTTACAGACGTCTATTGGTTTTTGACCACTTGGAATCAAAACCCTTAAAAATGACCTGAGTACTAAACTTTAATAGGGCACCTTCTGTTTACATTTCCCAGAAATAGATACGACCTTAGGCAAAAAATCTACATTGAATCATAGCAAAGTGCTTCGTGATTCTTGTTGATTACCAGAGACCTGGCAAGAAGAAGATAAGTGATGTTTGGAGGAAAAAGTATACAGGTAAACACATCAGGCGTAGGCCCAGAGTATGAGACTATGTGTATACCACATGCAAACATGCTCACAAACAGGCATTGGTGTTGGATGTGCTCTGTAATAACCAGCTTGTTTGTGTGTGTTAGAAAAATCAAGGCAAGCATATAAAAGGAATATCCAATAAATGGAGAGACAGATGTTATTAGATAAAAAGATAAAATAATGTAACCAGCAATTCAGCCCAATCTCACTCCTGACATCCTGATCCATAATATCCAACTTCCTACTCATCATCTTCATTTGAATGCCACAAGTTTCCCATGTCTAAAATTGAACTACCTGGGAATGCAAGCTGGTGCAGCCACTCTGGAAAACAGTATGGAGGTTCCTCAAAAAATTAAAAGTAGAACTACCCTACGACCCAGCAATTGCACCACTAGATATTGATCCAAGGAATACAGGTGTGCTGTTTCGAAGGGACACATGCACCCCCATGTTTATAGCATCACTATCAACAATAGCCAAAGTATGGAAAGAGCCCAAATGTCTGTCAATGGATGAATGGATAAAGAAGATGGGGTATATATACATACATGTACACACACACACACACACACACACACACACACACAATATGGAGTATTACTCAGAAATCAAAAAGAATGAAATCTTGCCATTTGCAACTACATGGGTGGAACTACAGGCTATTATGCTACATGAAGTTAGTCACTCAGAGAAAGACAAAAATCATATGACTTCACTCATATGAAGACTTTAAGAGACAAAACAGATGAACATAAAGGAAGGGAAACAAAAATATAAAAACAGGGAGGGGCGCCTGGGTGGCGCAGTCGGTTAAGCGTCCGACTTCAGCCAGGTCACGATCTCGCAGTCCGTGAGTTCGAGCCCCGCGTCAGGCTCTGGGCTGATGGCTCGGAGCCTGGAGCCTGTTTCCGATTCTGTGTCTCCCTCTCTCTCTGACCCTCCCCCGTTCATGCTCTGCCTCTCTCTGTCCCAAAAATAAAAAAAATAAAAAAATTAAAAAAAGTTGGAAAAAATAAATAAATAAAAATAGGGAGGGGGACAAAACACAAGAGACTCATAAATATGGAAAACAAACCGTGTGTTACTGGAGGGGTTGTGGGAGGGGGGATGGGCTTAATGGGTAAGGGTTACTAAGGAATCTACTTCTGAAATCATTGTTGCACTATATGCTAATTTGGATGTAAATTTTAAAAAATAAAAAATAAAATTAAAAAAGGAAAAAATAAAATTAAAAGAAAATAAAATTAAAAGAAAAGAAAAGAAAAGAAAAGAAAAGAAAAGAAAATTGAACTACCGGTATGCCGCTCAAGAATCTCCTCTACCTATAGTAGTCCCCATCACAGTCAAAGGCAAAGCCATTCTTGCAACTGCTCAAGAGAAAACACTTGGAGCCACCTTTTAACTCTTCTTTTTCTTCTATAGCCAATATCTAGTACATCAAAAACCATGCTGGCTCAGAGATTACCCAGAATCCTAGCATTTCTCACCATCCCTAGTGCTACCAGTCTGGTCCAAGCCACTACCATCTCCTCTCACCTGGATCGCTGTGTGAGCCCCCTACCTGGCCTCACTGGTTATACCCCTGCCCCCCACAGTCTATTTTTCACACAGAGAGTAATCCTTTGAAAATATAAAGCTAGGTTATCTGACACCCCCGATCAAACCCTTCCAGTGGCTCCCCATCTCACTCATGACCTGGTCCCCATTATCTCTCTAATCTCACCATGAGCTCTTCTCTCCCTCACCCATGCTCTTCCAGGCACCGGGACCACTGCACAGGCCACTGCCTCTGCCTAAAACATCTTCCCCATCGATGACCCAAAGACCTACTCCTTCACCTCCTGCAAATCTCTGTTCCACTGTCACTTCTCAGTGAGGCCTATCCCAACCACTCTTTCAAATTAGAAAGCTACCCCTGCCCCAGCCGCCATTCCCTCTCCTCCTCTCCCTCTCCTGTTTTTCCAATAGTACTTATCGCCTTCCAACTTACCAGTTGTGCACTGTGCTCAGTTGTTAAATTCACTATCTCTGTCTCCCCTGCTGGAGTGTGAGCTCTGCAAGGGAGCTCTTTTTGTCTGTTTCACTCACTGCTCTTTGCCAAGCACCTAAACCATGTCTGCCACATAGCAGATATTTCAAAAATATTTGTAGAACGCAGGATGCTTGGGTGGCTCCGTCAGTTGAGCGGCCGACTCTTGATTTCAGCTCAGGTCATGAACTCACAGTTTGTGGATTCAAGCCCCGCTATCAGCATAGAGCCTGCCTCGGATCCTCAGGCTCCCTCTCTCTGCCCCTCCCCCATTTGTGCTCTCTTTCTCTCTCAAAAACAAATAAATGTTTAAAAAAATATTTGTGGGGGCACCTGGGTGGCTCAGTCAGTTAAGCATCTGACTTCAGCTCAGGTCATGATCTTGCGGTCCATGAGTTCGAGCCCGGCATTGGGCTCTGTGCTGACAGATTCAAGCCTGGAGCCTGCTTCAGACTCTGTGTCTCCCGCTCTCTCTGTCCCTTCCCCACTCATGCTCTGTCTCTCTCTCTCTCTCTCAAAATAATAAATAGACATTAAAAAAATTAAAAAAATATATATTTGTAGAACAAATGAAGGAGTTTCTTCCATGTAAATTTCTTTAAATTAGACTGTACCATTTTAATAATTAAAAAGTTGGGGCAAATGTAGGATTCAGTATTTCTCTCACCAAGCAACTCTTAAATAGAATTAATTCTTAATTCTACTTAAGAATTAAGTAGAATTCTTAACTTAAATAGAATTAAGAATTAAATAGAATCTGAACTTAAATAGAATTAAATCCATGAGTCTCCTAACTTGATGTTACTACCCTTAAAGTTGATCTCCAGTTCCAGATTCACCAGCTATCCTGGTATCAAAAGTTGTTCAGCTGATTCTTTTCACCCACTGGTGACTTCTCTCCAGCACTAGCCACACGTATTCTCTTCACTCTAATACTGTTAGAGTGATAACAAAGACAGCCTTGTTTAGTCTTTCGAATTCTCCTGAACAAGATACCTGTGAGGTCTCCTCAAAACACTTCATATGTCTTACTTTGTGACAAATACGGAAAAATCGTTTTTTATAGACAGTGAGAATTCGTGCTTTCCTCTACCACCAGATTCCCTGCCAGCTAGATTTTACCTCTTACATAGACAGCACCTGTGCTATGAGCTAATTTCCAGGCAGTCAGATTCGGACATTTAAATTTTTTGTTTGCTTTCATCTCCAGTAGGTCCAGTGGGTTCTCAGTTCACAGACTGCTTTGGATTCATCCTGTTTTCAGTTATAGACAAAGCGTTTCAGAGTAAACACCTGCTGCTATGAACCTTCAGGCAAGCGGTTTGGGTGGAGGAACTATCCCAGACCCATGATCTCTGTCAGCCACCGTAAACAAGTATGTAATCTAAGTAACAGATAATATGATTGTAAATGAGAGGCAGGGTGGTGTAGTGCCAAACACACAGGTTTTGAAGTAAAACCACAATGACTTGAGTCCTTTTTTTTTTTTTTTCCAAGTAGGCTTCATACCCAGCATGGAGCCCGACATGGGACTTGAACTCACAACTCTCAGATTGA
Source organism: Neofelis nebulosa (assembly GCF_028018385.1). Lineage (NCBI taxonomy): Eukaryota > Metazoa > Chordata > Mammalia > Carnivora > Felidae > Neofelis > Neofelis nebulosa. Next base: position 103,550,831 of record NC_080782.1, read on the forward strand.
GACCTGAGCTGAGATCAGGAGTCAGACACTTAACCGACTGAGCCACGCAGGCACCCTGAGTCCTTTCTTTGCCACCTGCCTATGACCTTGGGCAAATTACAGTGCCTCAAATGGAAGTCAGAATGGTGGGATTAAGAAGAGAATATCTGTCAGAGGATTGTTTTGAGGATTAAATGAATCATGCCCACGACAAAATAAATTTCTAATAAATGGCATTTTAAAGTACCACGCAGGGGCTCCTGGGTGGCACAGTCAGTGAAGTGTCCAGCTTCGGCTCAGGTCATGATCTCGCAGTTTGTGAGTTCGAGTCCTGTGTCAGGCTCTCTGTTGACAGCTCAGAACCTGGAGTCTGCTTTGGATTCTATGTCTCCCTCTCTCTCTGCCCCTCCCCTGCTTGTGCTCTGTCTCTCTCTCTCAAAAATGAATAAATGTTAAAAAAAAATTTTTAATGAAAAATAAAGTACCATGCAAGTTTTGCTACAGAACAAACTCCCTAGTTGTCCACCTTCGAACCAGATCAGTATTGCTGAGCCCCTTTCATTTAGAAAGTTTGGGAGAACCTCTAATTTGGGCAGGATTTGCCAAGCATTTCCTGGTCTCTTTGTCCATGTTACAAAATTACCTGCACACAGAGACACCCTCTACCTGAATTCATGAGCATTCAGTAGAGAACCAAATAACCAGAAAAGCACAGATCATTTTCCACTGAAGGAATACCCATTCTCTGGTCTGTGAACAATGGCAAAGCTGGCATTTTCAGCTGGAATCTGGGAGTGAGAAGAAATCAGACATCCTAGGATCGAAATTTCCATGCCCACCTCAGTCCCACATTTCTACAAACCCAAATATTATTTTCTGTTGATCCTTGATAAGACTCACCAGTCAAAGCATGCAAAGGCAATTAAGACTTGAGACATATCCCATTTTCCATTTTAGTCAATGATATCAGTGCCAAGCAACGTCTTGAAAAGTCAGCGTTTCCAGTACTCTATGCCCAAATTTTCCAGACCGCGAGCTGGAAAGTGATGGGAACCCCATGCGATCCTAAAACCACACAATCTACTTGGATTACTAGCATTTAACCCAGTGATATCACCTGGATGGAAGAAAATCGTATTCGTTGCAAAACTGATTTATGTTCTAAATGAATTAAAAGAGAATTTGTTTCCTCTACCATTCTTGCCCTCCAAGAATGCATCTCAGTAAGATAAAGTGGATTGCAAGGCTCATGTTTTGAGTGCTCTGCCAAAATCCAAGAGCCTGGGAGGGGACCTACAGGCACAAAGAAGCAATTCTACTTAGAAATGTCACACTGCGGGTTGCCAATTAAAAACCTTTGTCAAGATGCAGTCAGGCAAGGAAGATGTCATGTGTTATGAGAAGATTTAGAGGCACCTGTGCCCCTGTGGGTAGATTTCTTCCATCAGCTGGGGCATGGGGTGGTATCCAGGCATCTGCTGTGAAGTGAGGGAGGGCATTCCTGCCAATAATTCTGGGACTCAAAGAGAGAGGGTGGAGAGGATGAAAAACCGCAGGCTGAAAGTCAGATTATCATCCTACTACTAATTCTATTATGAAACTATCAGTTCTCTGGGCCTCAGTTTATCTTCTGCATAGGGATTTGAGCTGGAGGACCTCCCAGGTCTATAATCCCAGCCACAGGAAATGGAAGACTGCTCCCTTCCACAAAGGCTCTTTGTTGTGGAATTTTGAGACCCCATGCAAACACAATCTTTAGAAATTAGCATTTTATTGATTTTGACATATGCTGTCATTGACACTTCTGCTTTATGTGTTTTAATTAAATGCTATTATTTGCCACTGTGTCCTGAGGCCATGTGTTGGGAGTGGGTGAGATTTCATAAATCAGACCTGTAGTTCTGTGTTGGCAGTCCATTGACTCTTCTCCTGATATCATCGTAATTATTTCCCTTCGATCAATAGAAAAGCTTTGAGGTCCACTTTACAGCTGAGAGCAGGCTTCTTTCCATTTATCTCCCACCTTGTTCAAAATGCACAAAGCCCTCGTCCAGAAGTCACCCTCTCTGATGCAAAAATGAACATTCTGCTTTGCTGTCAATGTTGCTGCTATCATTAGATGCCTCCATCTCACTCCGAGCCACCTCCACTTGGGGACTGTGAGCCCATTTTACTCTGTGCCATGTGGTCCCGATCTGGGGCTGTGGTTTCTGTCTTGTTCCTCTCTCTGCTTCCATTTTGGTTTCCCCTTTGGGAAAACCAAACCCTACACACTGTGCTCCAGGCTCTGGATCACCATTAATTTGAAACTTCTCCCAGATCCTTATGTCATCAGGGATGTCGTTGTTTATCACCCTTTCCACACTCCTTATATCTACCTTGCACAAAGTTAGTCCTCAGTGCATGTCGCTTGAACTTAATCAAGAGAAGAGAGTAAGGAATTCGCATTTCTCCCAAGTTGAGTCATCCTAGACCCAACTGAGATTCACTTCAGAGACTGTACTTCATCTAGGACCTTGGCTTGAGGGGAAGAGGCTATGGGTTGTTTACTTTGAAGAGAATCACTGTTATGTGGTAAATCCAAACAATATGAATGCTCTAAAAAATCCCATTATATATAGTGAATTCCTAGAATACTTTGGGGGATAGGTGATGGAGGGGTGGGGGAGAATGTCTGTCGATAATTTTCCTCATGCTCAAAAAACCGCTCTTGAATCTATATCTGCACAGCAATTAGGGACCAGAACAAATGCAAACTTTCCCTCCTACTCCCCTGTCTCCCTCAATCCAAACACAATCGAATCCAATCCAGGTTCCTCCAAGAAGCAGGGCCTTTCCCCACACTAACATTTTCCTTTGTCCAAATTTCTACAGTCACAGGGTTTTTGCTTGATTACACTTTTATGTATTTGACAGTTATTTGTAGAGTGCTCTGCCAGGCAGCATCCAAGCACACCACACCCATCAGCTCATTTAATCCTCATAACAATCACATGAGGTTGGCATTACTATTATTATCATTATTATTATTCAACCTACTGATGAGGAAACTGAGGCAGAAAAGAGCGAGATAATTTAGCCAAGGTCACACAGCCAGTGGGTATCAGAGTCAGGATGTAAACCCAGGCAGCTAAGCCCCAGGTCTATGTTTTTTAACCACTATTTTAAATATGGCTTCCCTGACTTTTGCCAGGGATTGAGCATCAAATGTTTCATGCCAGCCTGGACTTTCCAATGGTACTGGGAGCTTGCTGCTGGGTGACACCACTACTCCCATGACCTATCCCATCACTATCACATCCTCCCACCAAATTCAATTAATAAATATTTATTAGTCACCTCCTCTGTGTTGGGAGTGTTCTAGGTTCTAGGAATACAGCAGTGAACCAGACTGTCAGGATCCCTATCTCATAGAGCTTACATTCTAATGAGAGAGAAAACATAATATCCAGGTAAACAAACCAGCTAATGAATTGAGAACACAGAGATCATCACAAGGGCAAGGAAGAGGATGAAAGAGAGTGATAGGATAAGAAAGACCTGAGGAGCCTTATCAGATCATGTGGCAAGAAAGCGCTGTCTAAGGAGGTCATATCTACACTGGACCCTGAGAAAAAACAGCCAGCCCTGTGAGGATTTGAGGGAAGAGAACTCCAGGCAGAAGATCAGCAGGTGCAAAGGCCCTGAGGTAGAAATGGGCTTAGCAAATTATGGAAAAAGAAAAGTACCTGAAGAGTGGCAATCAAGCAGGAGAGGGGAGGGAAGCAGAGCTCAGATTGTGCGGGTCTCAGAAGCTTGAATCCTGTGTCCCCGGATGCGAGAAACCATGTGATGTGGCTCAGTGCTGACTCCCACACCTCTATACCTGTGTGCTCTCAGCCCACTGAGCTCCCTGGAACCACTGAGCACTCCCTCCAGGGTGCCCAGTTATCCCCCACAGTCTCTGCCTCAGTGGGCACAGTGGTCCAACATGAGGACGTGGAATCATATTTCTGGATTTCAACCCCTGCTCTGCTGCTCACTAGTTGAGTGACTTTGGGCAGATTATAGAACCTAAGCTCCAATTTTCTGGCCTGAAGAATGTGATGATAAAGTATGTATTCCAGAAGATTATCACAAGGATTAAATGATACGATGAGTGCTTCGTGCTCAGCACCAGCAGTGGCATGCAGGAAGCAAGCCCATAAAGCAGTTTTTATGTTGTGGTGGTTATTTTTATTAATCTTGGTAGGAAATCAGCCCTGAAGTATAAACACTGCCTGGTAGGAAGTGCTGGAATCTCTTGCATCAGCTATATTGGCTTCTGAGCTAACTGCAGCAGATTTAGCGAAAAGGATCTAAAAAGGAAAAAAAAAAAAGGTATACTCCAAAACACCTACTCTTTTCCAAATAACACGATCTCTAGTATTTTTTTCATGCAACCTACTGGAAAGTTCTAATCTTATTCATTTAAAATCCCCAAACTTGATTCTGTTTTTCGTTAGCAAATATTCCGAGACAACACCAGAAGCAGCAAGATCCAATGATGGAGATTCTCTAACTGAAAATGTAGGGCACCATGACAAGAAACTCAATTCTTTGCCAAATGAAAAGAGATGAGCATTTAACCCGAGGAATGCCAAGGCCAGGGTTTCTGTTCAGATTTCCTAAGAAAGAAAGGTTTTGTCAAAAGACAGACTACACCAAGCATTTTCTTTTCTTTGGTGCGCCAAGGATTCATTAAGAACCAAGCCCTAGCGCCATCTCCTGGCAATCTCCAAAACTGAAAAACAGACGCCTACCACAAGGGACCCCTCCCCCTCCTCGACAGAAATTAAGTTCAGGAGATAAACTGGTAATTTCATAGTAACTTCTGTGTTTTCAACCTCCTGTTAAATATTTGAATTGAAATGAGCAGATGGTAACAGTCTCAGCTACTTACGGTCCCCACAAGGGACAGTCCCTGTTAGGCCACCACTTCCTTTGTTTCTGTAAGAGCTTGTCAACCAACAAGGAACCCAGAGATCAGAGGCAGCGTATTTATTGTCAGTGGGCCAGTGCTTAGCCCTGCAACCAATGCGCCCAATCTTAAAAGAGGATCGTCCTCTGCCCAAATTTACATTCTCCAATACTTCCGCTCGCTGTGGATACTTTACGCAAAGAAATCATACCTGAAATTGACCCAAAGAGCTGGGCTCCCAGCTCACTTCAGAACTGCAAATCTAAGTTTGCCTCAGTACCCAGAATCTCACGTTAAGCCTCAGTTTGGCGTCTTGCTCTCCCTGGAGAAGGAACGGATGGCCACCCTTGGCATCAGGGCCACTTTCGCTCCCCAAAGATTTGGTGAGGGCAGGTGGCTTCCTGGCCTGGGTCGCTTCAACAGTTTTCACCTAGCTCTGTACTCACCTCCAATCCAGGTAACTTGGTATCCGCAAGCACAGAGCCTGAAATGGCTAGGAAAAATAATTCTGCTGGGTTGCTGACTGAGGAGTGAACCAGTATCCCAAAGAATTGTGACTCGTTTCTTAGGGAAGTTGGGGGGCAGGTGGAGCTGGGGTAGAAATAAGCAGGATAGTTTGGGAGGACAGGAAAACTACTGGCTGGACTGGTTCCTCCCTTCTTTACTCAAGCACATGTATTTACTTATTTAAAATGCTTTGAGGGACCTGAGTGGCTCAGTCAGTTAAGGAACCCACTTCAGCTCAGGTCATGATCTCATGGTTCATGAGTTCAAGCACTGCATCGGGCTCAGAGCCTGGAGCCTGCTTGGGATTCTGCCTCTCTCTCTCTTTCTCTCTCTCTCTGCCCCACCCTCACTTGCACTCTGTCTCTCTCTGTCTCTCAAAAATAAGTAAATGTTACAAATTTTAATTAAACAAATCAAATGCTTTTAGGGGCGCCTGGGTGGCCCAGTTGGTTGAGTATCTAACTCATGATTTTGGCTCAGGTAATGATTTCACAGTCTGTGAGATCAAGCCCCACGTTGGGCTCTGTGGTAACAGCGTGGGGCCTCCTTGGGATGCTCTCTCTCTCCCTCTCTGCCTCTCCCCCACGTGCACAGGTGCTCTCTCTCTTTCTCTCTCTCTCTGTCTCTAAAAATAAACATTTAAAAAAATAAAAATAAAAAAATAAAGGGGCACCTGGGTGGCTCAGTCCGTTAAGCATCCGACTTCAGCTCAGGTCATGATCTCACAGTTCATGGGTTTGAGTCCCATGTCGGGCTCTGTGCTGACAGCTCAGAGCCTGGAGCCTGCTTCAGATTCTGTGTCTCCCTCTCTCTCTGTCCCTACCCCACTCGCACTCTCTCTCTCTCTCAAAAATAAATAATAAAAGCATTTTAAAAAATAAACATAAAAAAGTAAAATGCTTTGACCCCTTCCTGTTCGTCAGATAATGTGATAAGCACTTCACCTATAGCTCCTCACTTACACAACAACTCACGCGTTTGGTACCATTTTTTTATTTCCATTTAACAGAGAAGAAAACATGCTTAGAGAGAGCTTAAATAACTTGCCCAAGATCTTAGGGCAAGTAACTGGTAGAGGCAGGGTTCAAACACACATATCCTCTTAACCACTATAATGAAGTATCTTTCAGACCCAGGACTCAGGATTTTCTCAGGCACTGCTGAAAACACTCCTTATATTTGCGGGATGAATGAAATGGGATAATTCTGCCAGATAAAGAAGGTGCTGCTCAGAGCCCTCCTGAGTGACTGTGTACGTGGTGAGAAGAAGAGGTGCATTAGCATCAGGCACCACCAAATCTTCCTCCTTCTTGAACAGCACGCACCCAGGGTAAACCCTTTGCCTTAGTCTTCACGCACTTGACGCAGTTACTGACCCGTAGTCCTCATTCCCAGCAAGTTTTCAAGAGACTGACAGTAATTTTCTCACACCATCCATGCCTGACAATTGATTTCTCATGGTTATTTGCCAAAGCACCACTACAAATGCCATTAACTGGTAATAAAACTAGCCAGCCGTTTCTAAAACCCAGTGCTGGCGACAGCTCTGTGGTCCCTGGGGATCTTTGTTTTACCGCATCTTGCTAAAGCAAACATTTCTTTTTGATGTTAAATGCCAAAAGAGGAAACGTATCTTTTGCTCTTCCCAAAATTTATAGAACTATGAGAGTCAGGAGTAAAGAGACAGCCTTTTAAAAATCACAGAAAGCATTCAGGATTCCTGGCTCTAAAAAACGACCCATTAGCCTCAATATATAAATTGCATACATTTTCCAGATAACACTTCTTTAAAAAAAAAAAAAAAGTAAGAATTTAATAATCATTCATTAACCATCTTTTGGGTTCCTGACATGGTGATACACACCGTAAATACAAGAAAAGGTCACTGTGCCTGCCTTCAAGGTGCTTATAATCTAGTTATGGAGACACGACCCACATATGAAGCAACTTAAGAATAAGACAAGGCAAGACACAGTCAGTTGTGAGATGGAGAGGTACAGAGAGTGGGCACTATCATGCTCAGAAATGGAAATGGTCAGCCTCATAGGAGCCATCGGAGAAGAAGCCCGCCAGTTCTCCCACTCACTAGCCCCTGGCCTTATATACATCCCTGGACTCGGTGCTCAGATCTGTAAAATGGCAGAGCTGAGCCACCCGTACAACAAATTTGTTTTGAGCACTCACTGTAAGCCAGGCACTATTTGCGGTTCTGGTGATACAACGTTGAACAAGATAATGGCCCCACCCTAATGGATTTTATGGTCTGGCGGAGGGAAAGGGGAAGGCAGATAGATGAATGTATAAATACATGACATGGCAGGTAGTGATCAGGACTCTGAAGAAAATCAAGAAATCAAGAAAATCAAGATAAAGTGATAACGAGTGACAGGGGGCCACGTCAAGAAGGTAATTTGGGAAGGGGTCTCGCCCATCAAGTCACATTGGTGGGTGGACGTGGAAGATGTGAGGCGGCAACCCAAACTGGTATTAGGAGAGTGTTCCTGGAAGAACAAACAGCAAGACAAGGCCCTGAGAAAGGAATGACTCGAAACGTTTGAGGAACGGCGCGAACACCAGTGTGGCTGAATCACGACGGGGGCCTGGAGAATGGGAAATGAAGAGAAGCCAAGAGCCAGACCATGAAGAGCCATAAAAGCCAAGGTAAGGAGTTCAGGTGAGAAGCCCGGGAAGGTTTAAGAATGTGTACCAGAGGATCCAAACCATCTCTGATCTGAAGGGGTGGGACCTAAGCAAGATGGTCCTGAATGAGTAGGATCTAGAATGAAGGAGTCCAAATGCCAAGTATTCACATTTCAGATGGTGTGGACCCCTGTGCAGATCAGGAGAGATTTAATTAAGGAAGTAACCAGGGTAAGGAGAAAAAATATCAGGGGAAGAAGTCTGGAGACCAAGAAGGGTCCCAGGTATTTCATGGGAAAACTGTAAAATATATGGTGCCTCTGACCATCATGAGGCAGCCAGTGCCCTGGTGCCATCCCTCTTCTGTCCAAAAACTCCCAATTTGGTGCCCTGTTAGGGCCTCACAGGGCCTTATTGCTCTAAACACCAACCGGCCATTCAAATGCACTAGTCCTACGGTTCATGGCCAGTGTTAGCTCTACTATAGGTAACAGGTGGGTGCTAATGTTAAATAAATCCATGCTAATGGTTAGTGCTTCTCAAATTTCTTCCTTTCCATCTACTATTTCTTCCAAAGGCAGGAGAGAGAAAACACGTGGCTCCAGAATGTCTGCAAGATATAAAGTGAAGCAGCCCATCACAAGCAAAACACTTCACTGAAGACTTGTACTTTATCTTCAAATTAGTGTGAATGTTCCTTCGATTCCAGATTTACTTAGAAGAACCCAATAACAATGTGTTATATTGTCCAAGGAGCAGATATGACCCTGGAAGAATATATGCCACATCTGTCCTGTGCTTTGCCAAATGCCTCGCACATCATCCCATATCCCCAGGGCTGGGGAAACTCACCTTGAAAAACGTGAATCACTAAACCCAATTAAAACACTCTCCTCTCTTAGAAGGACCCCGCGTAGTTGCCAATATCTGGGGTTTCAAGGATCATCACTCATTATTAGAGGCAACATACGAGGTAGAGGGCTCCTAAAAGCAGATTTGGATGTCTTCCTAAATGAAATCGCTAATGCCACCCTTATTCTACAGTTGTCCATCTTATAAGAGCACATTACTAACGCAAGCTGGAAATACTCTGCATCCCAACTATCTCTGAATCTCAGCGGACATTAATGGGAATAGCATGTGCCATATAGCCATTCCATAGCCATTACAAAGACTGAGTAGTGCCACATGCTCTTAGGAAGTGACGCTCTCACAATGAGTAAGAAAGCATTCCCAAAGATACTGGCACCTCTCCTGTCACTTAAACGGTAGTTTACAGCATCTCGGTGGGGGAGGCGATGTTTCTCATATTGTGTTTGTTTAATATTTGACAATATCTTGGCTCATACTGTGGTGGGTTTGAGATAAAATGATTATTTGTATATACACAGTTGCCCACACAGATGGGAGAAAATGTTTATTTGGAGGGGGAGAAAAAGAAATTAGAAGGAAAAAAAAAAACCCTCCATGATACATGCATCAATACTACTATGATTACACAATGCTATATTAACAATATTTTGAGGGAGTCCCTCTAAATAACCATCCTGCCTTCCAACTCAGAATCCACATAATTACAGCTTTCTGGCTACCAGAACAGGAAAGGATGCCATGTTGGATGCTGACAGTGCTGGGGGGTTGAGCAGGCTGCTGCTGCCACCCAGTGGGGACTGCCGAAATGGCAACCGCAGGAAGCTTCAGCTACTTGCAACTAAACAGAAAATTTATTTACTTTCTCAGTAATTCCTATTTTCAATTCTCACATTCGCAGAAATTACAATAAATAACAAACATGGGATGATTTATGTAACTCTAGCTTCATTGCGTAGTACAAAATGTACTGAAGATAAAATACATATAGAAACATTCCGTTTTGTCATTTTATCCACTCCTTAAATATCTAGTTTATGTTGTATTTACAGTATAGTTACTTTCTTTTTTTATTTTTTAATGTTTATTTATTTTTGAGGGGGGGGAGTGGCAGAGAGAAGGACACACAGAATCTGAAGTAGCCTCCAGGCTCTGAGCTGTCAGCACAAAGCCAGATGGGAGGCTCAAACTGACGAACTGCAAGATCATGACCTGAGCCGAAGTCAAATGCTTAACCGACCAAGCTACTTTCTTTTATTTTTTTAATTTTTTTTTAATTTTTTTTTAACGTTTATTTATTTTTGAGACAGAGAGAGACAGAGCATGAACAGGGGAGGGGCAGAGAGAGAGGGAGACACAGAATCTGAAACGGGCTCCAGGCTCTGAGCTGTCAGCACAGAGCCCGAAGCGGGGCTCAAACTCACCGACCGTGAGATCATGACCTGAGCCGAAGTCGGACGCCTAACCTACTGAGCCACCCAGGTGCCCCAAGCTACTTTCTTTTAAATTGGGGTCTGATAAATGGTTTTTATTTTTAATAAAAATGAATATCCCAAATCCAAAGACATTAGTGTTTTTGCTTTACGGTGCAAAAACACATCAACCTGTGATGACAGTTTTTGTTCTTTTTTTTTTAACTTTATTTATTTTGAGAGAGAGAGAACACAAGTGGGAGAGGGGCAGCGAGCGAGAGGGAGAGAAAGAGAATCCCAAGAAGGCTCTGCACTGCCAGCACAGAACCTGACATGGGTCTCGATCCCATGAACCATGAAATCATGACCTGAGCCAAAGTCAGAGGCCCAACTGCCTGAGCCACCCAGGTGCCCCTGTATTTTATTAAGCTAAGCATTGATTTTAGGTAGAATTCTCCAACTTAAATATTTTAAGAATCCTTATAAGTTAGAGAAATCTTTGTTTAACATATAAATAAGTTTTCAAACTGGATATTATAAGAGTATCCTAATGATGGACTTCACAAATTAACAGAGGCAAATTCAAGGGTGGATTAGTTGGGCAAGTTTCCGGGAAACCAATCAGGATAGTGCTTACAAATACATTTAATTAGGAAAAAACCTGTTTTGGAACATTGCATGAAGGATACTACCATTCATATAAATGTCAAAAATGCACAGCATCATCCCATATTGTTTACAGATTCATAGAAGTATATACATATGGGCTCAATTCACAGCCAAATTCATGATAGCTTTTCCTCTGGGGAGAGTGAGGGGAAATGGGCCTTCACCTTTATGTGTAATATTTTATCCTATTTAAAAGATACAGAGATGGAGCCCCTGGGTGGTACAGTCAGTTAAGCTTCTGACTCTTTATTTTGGCTCAGGTCATGATCTCATGGTTCGTGGGATCGAGCCCCACGTCAGGCTCTGCACTGATGGCACAGAAGTCTACTTGGGTTTCTCTCTCTCCCTCTCTCTCTCTTTCTGCCTCGCCTTCTCTCTCTCTCTCTCTCTCTGTCTCTCAAAATAAATAAATGAACTTTTTAAAACAAAGAAATAAAAAGAGAGAGAAGAAGATATGAAGCAAATATGACCAAATATTCAATTTTTTTTGTTTCATATGATGGTTCCACAAGTGTTTTTCATTATCTTTTCCTTATTCCATTAAAAAGCAAAAAGTAGTGCTCAAATTCATTGCAAGATCTTTGTTACACGGAGTATGGTATGGAAGTCTGGGATCAGAGCTAAAAAAACTAAACTAAACTATAAACTGGGGTCTGAAGTGTCCTCCTTAGTCCACAGAGGGCTCAGCTTTTCCCCTAAATAAATTCAGGTCAAACACTTCAAGAATACTTGGTTTGAAGGTGCATCAGTTTCTACCCAAGGCACCGTCATGCCTCCTCCAACCCTTATATTAAAACATTCCTCTCAAAACTTAAGGGAGACATAATCATCAGCTTTTTTGGTCCAGAGTAGCCTGCTGGTATCCTGAAACTCCTAAGTTAGCAACTTAAATATTCCAATGATAAATTTTCAGAGGCAAATGAAGAATAAAACAGAAGGGCAAGTGTTTTCCTCTAATACTTGTACTCCTGTCACTCCTAAACATAGCAGATTTATTAGGAACGGGAACTTGGCACACACTGATGGAGGAAATTTTTATTTAATTCACTACCATAAATTGCAAAAAAAATATGTGTTCATGCATTTAGAAACCCCCTAGAGGGAGTATTTCTTCAGAAATAGAAAGAAAATAGGATTTAAGAGAAATGTGTTTTAGGTTATTATTTCTCTGTGTAAGAACCTAAGCCTTGCCCCAAAATAAATGTAGTCTAGACTGCAATCTAGTGAGAATCAAGACCACAATCTACTTATTCCTTCTGCTTTCACAATAGAACCACTCACAGTTGTGATGAGAATCATCCCAAATTATAAGGCATAAAAACTGGCACTGCCTCACATATTATTAATCTATTTGCAGATGGCACCACATTTTACAACATGATCCTATTACAAGAAATGCTGATTCTGCAAATGCTCTGCTTGCAAGCGAGAATGGAGCAGTTAGAAGTCACGGCAATGCTGTATTTTAAGCTTTCCAAAATGTACATTAAAGCAAAAGTCCTTGAAGGTTGTAGAAAATAACTCCATCGTCTTCAAACCATTGCAAAACTTTTCAGATCAAACATGGACATAAACCAATAAATATCTTTGTTGGTTCTCTAATCAGAAACAAGTACACATAATTATTTCATAGAGTAGGAACTTAAAATTTGCTAATATGTTGAACAATTAGCAAAACATAGCCTGCAAAACTTTAATTGAGATTCCTCTGGCATAAAATAAAAAAATACTGGCTATGGAGTTGCCAAATCCAAAAACAGTCAATCTTACTGACAACAGCAAGGCTGTTGGCAGATAATAGGAGATTCATCCTCAAAAAAGGAAAGATTCAAGAGTCCAGTCCTTAGAGGTTTGTTTTCTCACACCTTACACATATGAGCTGCACTAAGTCTACAAGTTTAACATGAAAGCCAAAGTGACCAGTCAATTCCTGATATTTATATTTAATGTTTGGACAGATGGAAAGCTATCATATTCGATTCAACATACAGCTACTGAGGACCTGCTGTTTGCACAATGTTTTTTGGTGAGAAATATATCTGGATTAATCTTACCAGAATTTCATTACCTCCTTCAGTAAGTCTCTCCAACTGTATGCTTCCATTTTGTCTGATTTTTTTAATTTAAGTTTATTTTATCAGTATTACATAATACACGCTCGTCACAACAAACATGGAAAATATAGGAAAAGAGAATAAGGGGGAAAGCCACTCACAGTCCCACCAGGTAGAGATAATTATCAAAATTCATGGATTCCCTCAGAATATTTTTTTTCTCATTCTGTAAAGATTTCTCATTTCCAAATCACAATGAAAGGAACTTGAGTACTTTATCAATTTTGTTTTCCATTATATGCCTTAGAGACATAAGATATAAATATAACCTCACTACAAACTGGTATCTGACACGACAGAATAACATTTGCAAAATGCAATGTTGTAGTGACAATAATGAGGCTGATTGCTACAGACATGTTAAACTCTGAGTGTTAAATGGTTACATCTTATTTATTCAGAACATTGATCCAACAACAAAAATAGAGAACAGCAGCTGAAAACTTATCTCATTCAATGTTCTAAGATAAAAGAGCTAACCATTCATTCCATTATTTTCTGCAGATAAATCCTTTTTTCTTACTGAAATCTGATGGCAATTAAATTATGATATTTTCCCAGGCTACTGTATGAAGAAGAAGCTGAAGGCCATCACTATACAGCATACTGCAACATAAAGACTCTTCTGTTCACCAATTCTGGAGCATTTCCAAAATATACCCAACAATCCAGTTTTATTTCTGTCCAGGAGGCTGTGTGCCAAGGATGGGATATAAGCACAGGAATATATAAGCAACAAGATTACAGTCAACCGACTCTGAAAATTAAAAATGGCAGACACAGTGAGGCCGGCAAAGCCCCAGTCACATCCCCTTCAGAATATTTTGTTGAGAATTTCTTCATAATTTCCGTTATGTAATATATCCAAGATTATACAAGCCAACTTTATAATGTATGACATCATAAAGCAACTAGACCTATCAGATCACTTTAAGAACACATTGCCCGGTATTGGCACAAAAACAGACACATAGACCAATGGAATAGAATAGAAACCCCAGAACTAGACCCACAAATGTATGGCCAACTCATCTTTGACAAAGCAGGAAAGAACATCCAATGGAAAAAAGACAGTCTCTTTAACAAATGGTGCTGGGAGAATTGGACAGCAACATGCAGAAGGTTGAAACTAGACCACTTTCTCACACCATTCACAAAAATAAACTCAAAATGGATAAAGGACCTGAATGTGAGACAGGAAACCATCAAAACCTTAGAGGAGAAAGCAGGAAAAGACCTCTCTGACCTCAGCCGTAGCAATCTCTTACTTGGCACATCCCCAAAGGCAAGGGAATTAAAAGCAAAAGTGAATTACTGGGACCTTATGAAGATAAAAAGCTTCTGCACAGCAAAGGAAACAACCAACAAAACTAAAAGGCAACCAACGGAATGGGAAAAGATATTTGCAAATGACATATCGGACAAAGGGCTAGTATCCAAAATCTATAAAGAGCTCATCAAACTCCACACCTGAAAAACAAATAACCCAGTGAAGAAATGGGCAGAAAACATGAATAGACACTTCTCTAAAGAAGACATCCGGATGGCCAACAGGCACATGAAAAGATGTTCAATGTCACTCCTTATCAGGGAAATACAAATCAAAACCACACTCAGATATCACCTCACGCCAATCAGAGTGGCCAAAATGAAGAAATCAGGAGACTATAGATGCTGGAGAGGATGTGGAGAAACGGGAACCCTCTTGCACTGTTGGTGGGAATGCAAATTGGTGCAGCCGCTCTGGAAAGCAGTGTGGAGGTTCCTCAGAAAATTAAAAATAGACCTACCCTATGACCCAGCAATAGCACTGCTAGGAATTTATCCAAGGGATACAGGAGTACTGATGCATAGGGGCACTTGTACCCCAATGTTTATAGCAGCACTCTCAACAATAGCCAAATTATGGAAAGAGCCTAAATGTCCATCGACGGATGAATGGATAAAGAAATTGTGGTTTATATACACAATGGAATACTATGTGACAATGAGAAAAAATGAAATATGGCCTTTTGTAGCAACGTGGATGGATCTGGAGAGTGTGATGCTATGTGAAATAAGCCATACAGAGAAAGACAGATACCATATGGTTTCACTCTTATGTGGATCCTGAGAAACGTAACAGAAACCCATGGGGGAGGGGAAGAAAAAAAAAAAAAAGAGGTTAGAGTGGGAGAGAGCCAAAGCATAAGAGACTGTTAAAAACTGAGAACAAACTGAGGGTTGATGGGGGGGTGGGAGGGAGGGCAGGGTGGGTGATGGGTATTGAGGAGGGCACCTTTTGGGATGAGCACTGGGTGTTGTATGGAAACCAATTTGACAGTAAATTTCATATATTAAAAAATAAAAAAAAAAATAAAAAAAAAAAGAACACATTGCCCAAAAGTAGCAAACACACAATCTTCTCAAGTACACATGGAACATTCTCCAGAATACACCATACGTTAAGCTGTAAAATGAGCCTCAATAAATCAACAAGATTGAAAATATATTATGTTCTCCAACCATAGTGGAATGAAATAGAAATTGATGACACAAGGAAATTTGAAGAATTCGTAAGTGCAGAAATTAAATAACACACTCTTAAATAACCAATGGGTCAAAAAAGAAATCACCACAAAGGAAATTAGAAAATAACTTAAGATGAGTGAAAATAAAAACACAGCATATAAAAATTTGTGGAATGGAGATAAAACAGTGCTCAGAGGAAAATTTATAGCAGTAAATACCAGTATTTTTTTTTAAAAATTTAATTTCAGATAAATAACCTAATCTTCAATTGTAAGGAACTGAAAAAAGAAGAGCAAACTAAACCTAAAGCAAGAAGAAAGAGGAAATAATATTAGAGCAGAAGTTAGTGAAAGAGAATAGAAAGACAACAGAGAAAATCAATGAAACCAAAAGCTGCTTCTTTGAAAATATCAACAAATTGACAAACATTTAGCTAGACTGACCAAGAAAAAAGAGAGAACTCAAATTTCTAAAATCAGGAATGAAACATGAACTATAAATTGCCCAATTTAAAAAAAATGAAATGAGTATAAAGAAATACAATGAATGATTGTATGAAACAAATTGTATAAAAGAAATGAAATGGACAAATTCCTAGAAACACTCTCACTACTGAAACTGACTCAAGAAAAAAAATACACAATCTGAGTACACCCATAACAAGTAAAGAGATTGAATTAGTATCAGAAACTACCCACAAAGCCCAAGACCAAAAGGCTTCAATGTTGAATTCTATCCTATGTTTAAAGAAGAATTAGCATCAGTATTTCACAAACTCTTCCAAAAGTTTGCAGAGTGAAAAACCCTCCCCAACTAATCTTATGAGACCAGTCTTGTCCTGATACCAAAACCACAGTCATGGTACAAATACAAACAAAAACAAAGCTAAAGACCAACATCTCTTATGAATAGAAGTGCAAAAATCCAACAAAATACTAACAAACTGAATCCAGCAACATATAAAAGGGATTATGCACCATGACCAAGTGGGAGTCATTCCAAAAATGCAAGGTTGGTTTAATATCTGATAATCAACCAATGCCATACACTCTATTAACAGTAAAAACCTAAAACCACATGATTATGTCAATAGCTGCAGAAAAACATTTGACAAGGGGTGCCTGGGTGGCTCAGTCCGTTAAGCGCCCGACTTCCGCTGAAGTCATGATCTCACAGTCCCGTGAGTTAGAGCCCCGCGTCAGGCTCTGTGCTGACAGCTCGGAGCCTGGAGCCTGTTTCAGATTCTGTGTCTCCCTCTCTCTCTGACCCTCCCCCGTTCATGTTCTGTTTCTCTCTGTCTCAAAATAAAACGTTAAAAAAATTTTGACAATGAGGGTGATGGATATATTTACGGCATAGATTGTGATGATGTTTCCATGTGTGTATACTTATCTCCAAATACATCAGGCTGTATGCATTAAATATGTACAGCTTTTTGTTAGTCAACATTACCTCAAGAAATTGAAAGCCAATTTCTCTTTCATGATAAAAAAAAAAGACACTAAAGAAATAAAGATGGAAGGGAACCTCTCTACCTGAGAAAGAGCATCTTTAAAAAAGCTACACAAACATCATACTTAATAGTGAAAGACTGAATGCTTTCCCCTACAATTAAGGGAAACAGAGATGTCCACTCTGACCACTTCTTTTTTTTAACATTTATTTATTTGTTTTGAGAGAGAGAGTGTGTGCATGCGAGTGGAGTAGGGGCAGAGAGAAAGAGAGAATCCCAAGCAGACTTCGCTCTGTCAGCACAGAGCCCTACACAGGGCTCCATAGCATGAACTGTGAGATCATGACCTAAACAGAAATAAGTAGTTGGACACTTAACCAACTGAGCCACACAGGTGCCCCTGACTCTGACCACTTCTGTTCAGTGTTGTTCTAGAGGCAAATATATCTCGGCAACAGAAATTAACAGCATCAAGACTGTAAAGGAAGAAGTAGAACTATATTCAGAGATAACATGATCTCATATACAGAAATTCCTAAGGAATGCAAAAGAACTCCAAGGTACAACTCCAAACATAATAAAAACCACAGAATCGCAGATGTTTATAGGGCAAATTTTGTGGTATGTGAATTATTAAATTGAGAACATTTAGCATATAGTAATTTTTGAGCAGACTCAACAATGACACCATCACATAGATCAATGACACACAAAGGGATTTGATATCTTATTTATCCCTGGATCATGTATTCATCTTTCTCAATTAAAAAATACTGAAGTCATTCAGGATGAATTATCTTTATTATTTACTCCACTGGATTTCTCTTTCAAACTGAAATGGCAATATATACTTGTATTGCCTTTTATTATGCGCCAAAAATTTAAAAATTCCTAGAAGTACCAAATAAAAACCCTATAGTATTCTTCTCACCCGTGACCCTCTCTCCTACCACCACTACTCCTTGAAGACAATGAATATTAATAGTTCAATGTCCACATTCTTCCCCATGTTCATCTCAATGCACACAAATGAAAATATTCACACAAATAAAAGGTTTTTTCCTCTGATTTTTCTACATACATTTCTCTCCAACTTACTTCATGGTGGCCTTTCCTAATGGTCAGTGCCTATAAACCATAACTCCTCCTTGTTAAAGCCACACAACATTCCAGAAATATGGACATACCACAGTTAATCCAAGCACTCTCTGGTGACAGGATTCAAGTTCTTTCCTTTTTTTTTTTTTTTTTTTGGCATTCAATGTATTTCTTTACACATACACTTACAAATCAATTCTTTTACTTCTGTATGATAAAATTGTCCAATCCAGATTTTAAAGATGCAGAAAAACATGACTTTGCTTAGCAAGAAAGAAAAAAAAAGGTCATTATGTTTCACTAAACATCCTGCTTGGTGGAAAGGGGGAAACATTTATTTCTCAGTTCTGAGTCACAGCCCTGTGAATAGGTTAGATTTTGTTTGCAAATACATAAACAAAATACAAATTACAAGTGCTCACCAAACAAGGCGTCTTGTAATAGGGGCAAAGGGTGTGTCACAAGAAACACATTTCCTGGTGCAGGAAAATGAGCCGCAGAGGAAGGAAGCAGCCCAGGGAAACAGTGCTGGACCAAGCTTTATGCTTTGACTGCAAAACTCCCCTGACAACAACGAATCCAACAGGATTCCTGGGTTCAGGGTTCAGGTTAGGTTTGGGGTTAGGCTTAGGTTAGAACCTTGAGTCATTTCAGACCACGGTTCCCCTTATTTACTGCTCTACTTTGCGCCTTCTCTTGGTTGACTGGAACAGTTTTTTCAAGAAGGAAATGTGGATGCCGTGATCCCCCTGCCCTTAGCTATCTAAAAATAGTTTTCTATTGCCCTCCTCCACAAAAGACAACTTGACTTATTTTAAATGTCTGGGTCACAGCCTTTTCTTCTTCCAAATCCTGTACATACAGCAGCCTTAAAAGCCTTCCAGCTAACAGTGTTGCTGAAGACAGCCTATTTTGGTTTCTTCGCTAGTGTCATTACAAGATATGAGAAATCCTCATATTTGTGTGAGCATGTACACAGAATATAAACATAGTAAACTGAAGAAGCACTCTCTGTCATTAAAATGCCAGCAGCTAAACTGTCTCATCTGATATATTCTCAGTTTACTGATGTGAGAAGACAAGGAATGAACTCCACATGAACTATGCCTACAGCAATATGACCATTACGTCAGTAATTGTGAGTCTGGAAGGCACCAAACAGTAAGTCCACAGCAAATCAGCCCAAAGTGACAGCTTAGAGATTTGATTTGACTATTCTCTGGCTTTATGTCATTCAATGCCACCATCGGAAGGAGCCATCCTACCCACAGTGTTCCAGAAGGCCTCATACCCTTTACTTTTGGGCATCAGCTACTCAGTTTGTGAGAGCACCACCTACTGGTGCATTAGAGAAGCATAATTTCTTCATTCTCTTAAGCTGTGGATTATTGGGACCTGCCCAGTGAAAGGGGATATAAAAACCTTCTTCCTCATTCTGACAGGTTCCCCCCACCACCCCCAAACTCCTCTTCCCTTACGGTCCCTTGAAAAGTGCAGCAAAAGTGAAATTTATGGAAGGTATATAAGAAAACTCAAAATCTAAAGGGAGGTTCACCAAAAGACGTGAAAAGACAGAAGATAGAGCCACTCCTGAAATTTCAGTTTCAGGAACTGACAGCGGACTTCAAGGTACTGCAAGTGGCGTGAATGAGCAGAAGCAATTGTCTTCTGCCTTTGTGTTACTCTGTGAAAGTTCCAATTCCAGAGAGACACTGCTGTTATTCGTCTCAGGTCACATTCTCACCTCTTGGCAGGAAAGGATACTGGTTCTTGACTGACATTTTGCTGTGCTGACTCTTGTGGAGAGAAGACAATTCCTCCAAAGAGTATCAGAGTGCTTTTAGCCAAAAAATGCTCACTGTGTCTCTCCAATTTGTAGTTAAATTGCCTTTTCCAAGAGGACGTGTTTAGGATGTTTTAAACTTGTGTAATTCAAAATTTTCTCTTTGGATAGATCTACATACAGATCTCTTCTGTTTTTATCTGAAATACAGGGAGCCCCCTTCAGCCCATGTACTTACATTTTATTCCGTCCTTTACTATTACTTTTAATCCTTAGTTATGCTATCCTCCCTAGGAATCCAAAGTAGTCGTATAGTAGACCTTTGCTCTCACTTCCATTTTCTGCTTCCTTTTGCTTGTGCTTTTTTCTGCATCCTAGAAGCACTTCTCAAATCTGTTCTCCACAATGTCCTATAATTTTCTTAGGGACCCTTTAGGCTCTTCAAAGATACAAAACTTCTATGAGATTCTAGGGGACTGTCCCCTATCCCTTTGTTCTACCGTAATTTTTATTTATTTGTTTAATGATTACTTATTTTTGAGAGGTGGGGAGGGGCAAAGAGGGAGACATAGAATGTGAAGCAGGCTCCAGGCTCTGAGCTGTAAGCACAGAGCCTGATGCAGGGCTCAAACTCGCCAAGTGTGAGATCATGACCTGAGCCAAAATCGGATGCTTAACCAACTGAGCCACCCAGGCACGCCTGCAGTAATTTTTAATGGACCCATGTTTTGTTTTGTTTTATGTTCATTCATTCTCAAATGAGGCAGTATCTTTCCAGATTCATTAGTAGCTAACAGGCAACCATTTGCTCTTGACCCCACTCTGTCTACTTAGGTATCAATCAAATAACTTACCTACATTTGTAACTGAAGGATAGACCAATATGCCCAGTTCAAAGCTGATTTCCCAGTCATTTTGAGCAACAGTCTGCTAGTGAGGTAGTATATTTTTCTACTGCCACTTCCCAGCTCTCTAATAAGTTTCAATGAGATATAAAATCATATTTCCCGGAAGTACCACCTAGTATCTGGGCCCTGTGTTTTAGAAAACCCCACACTGGCCCTCTTTCGATTATATCCTTCCCTGCCAGGAAGGGAATCTGTGAGACCAAGGGCATGTGCCCTCCTAGAGCCTTTCTAGACAAGGATTAGACATTCAGGATCCTAGAATTACCTACCTGAACAGCCTAAGCCTGTCCTACAGGCCTCATCCACAGGCCCACCCTCCTGATGGCAGACCATGCTACAAGTGTGTGCCCTTCCAGGCCCAACGAATGGCCAAGGGCAGCTATTTGCAGAGGCTCTGGACCTCCTGGCTGGGAGCCTCATGTGTTCAAGGCTGCTTGCAACACAGGAGACAGCGGTAGGAAGAGAAGGGGGACAAGCTGGGGGCTAATGGACTTTGGGCAAACTTTCTCCAAATCACCAATATTTCAGCATGGGATCCAAGGAGTCTAAAAACTCTATATTTGAACCTGGAATTCCAGATTATTTTGAAGGTATATTTGTCAAGGTAAATAATAGAATTTACTTTATCTTTATTTACAATTTTGATTCAGACATATGGTACATAGACTTACATTTCTGTTCCTTTGGATCCTGCAGATATTAGGGATGGTCTAATAGCTGGCTTCCAAGCCTCTTCCTGCCTCTACTCCACCGTCCCAGAAGCAGCTCTATTTAGACACAGGTTAGTTCCAGAGGCTCTTTGTAAGTCTGCCAGGAATCAAAAAGTAACCAAGAAGAATACAAGCCTGCAGCCCCTAGATGGATGACCATTAGCATATGAGGTGGCCCTATGAAACTTTAAAATTGGATATACTCTCCGTGCTTTACCTACATCCCATCAGGCATCTGTGTCTAAAATTGAGTTGTACCTTATATATCTACATTGAAAATCTGTACAGGCAGATTTCATTCCCCCTCCCCCTAAATTCCTTACTCCCTTAATACTTCTTCTTTACTTCCTGTTCATTATTGTCCATTGCACAAGCATAATGCTTTAAATATTCTGTGTGATGTGTTCCTCATCCGTTGAAAACATTCTATTATTCAACAATCATCTCCTATTTACATGTACAGCTTGTCCTTTGCTCACCATTTTGAATTTGTGAAATTATCTTGATTTTCATTTCCATCATATTCCTATGCCTCTTCTCACCAGAAAGCTTAACGCTCTTTGCCTTTGCACTTTCAGACATGGCAGTGTTAAAAAAAACTTTTATAAAACATCTCTACAATCAGCCAACACAGCCTGTAGGATGCTATACCACAGAAGGTTGAAACCAAAACACCTGCTCACAACTTTTTTTCTTCCACTGCTGACCAGCAAAACTGACATGGCTGTGTGTGTCTGTAGAAATTTATAATATAATGGAGTAGAGGTTAATTCATAGTGCAACTTGGATTTAATGGGGAAAAAAATCTGATTTATTTTTGTCTATGATGAATCTGGTCTTCCTACCATAATCTCCCATTACTGGTTAGCAGAGGGAAATTAACTAAATGTCCAATTGCAAGTTCATTTCAATCCATTAGATAGTGTCAGCCTCTTAAACAAAACAAGCAACTACTTGGTCTCTCAGAAGGCCTCCCCTTTCCTTGGTTCTCCGGGGAAAGGATGTTTTTATGCCTTTCTTTGCTTAATTGCTTACTCAAATATCTTTTCCAAAAAATGATCCAGATTTTCATGAAGCCCCAAAAATTTTTCTTTGGGAAATGGAAAAATGTGTATTTGAACACCCAGCTGGCATTATGCCACAACTCTACAAACAGCTACAGTGGATATTAAAAGTAACAGAAGACCTAAGCACCTTCATCTACCGATGAGGAAGTGACATCCCAGTGACATAACAGTTTTTGCCTTTAAACAATTCCTAAGTCTTTTTTACCTCTCACTATGTGGCTCTGGCACACCAAACTCAGCCAGAAACTAGCACTCCTCCCCTTCTGTGTTTTTTAAGTTTTAATGTTTATTTTTGAGAGAGAGACAGAGTGTGAGCAGGTAAGGGGCAGAGAGGGAGACACAGAATCCGAAGCAGGCTCCAGGTTCCGAGCTGTCAGCACAGAACCGGATGCGGGGCTCCAACTCACCAACTGTGAGATCATGACCCAAGCCAAAGTCGGACGCTTAACCGACTGAGCCACCCAGGTGCCGCTGGGCCTTTAAATAATAAATTTAAACCTCTAGTCCTTGTTTCATATACTGAGGATATATCTCTTGACACGTTACCAGGTAAAGTGAAGATATCAGCTGCCCTACCCTTCCCCTTCTCCTCTGTCCCTCTACCATTCCACTCCCTACCTATTGTCAACCATGTAGTTTGCTTTAAAAAAATTTTTTTAATGTTTATTTTTTTTGAGAGAGAGACAGAGAGTGCGAGCAGGGGAGGAACAGGGAGAGAGGGAGACACCGAATCTGAAGGAGGTTCTGGGCTCTGAGCTGTCAGCACAAAGCCTGACCCGGGGCTCAGACTCACAAACCGTAAGTTCATGATCTGAGTCAAAGTCATACACTTAACCGACTGAGCCACTCAGGTGCCCCAACCATGTGTTTTTCTTTCAGTGGTCAATTATACCCAAAATTCATATGATTTTTGATTGTGCATTTATATTTAAGGATAGACTAGGTAACCACCAAAAATTTGCCTACTGTTTTCAGTGTAGATCTGCTCCCCTGTTGGGTCTCTCCCACCAATAGCACAATTGACAGTGTGTGTGTCAGTGGACCTTGACGACTGCTTGACTTCACTTTAGGGAGGAAAGCTGGGGCACTAAATATGGGCATCTCCAAATGCCATTTGGGATTTAGACTGTAAATACTTCAATTGCTGTGGTAAAAAAGCCCATGATGATATACAAGGTATCATGATGTCAGACCAGCACTGCTTGATACCCCACTTCCCAATGTCCTATAAAACAACCAGCAACAAGAAAAGTACTATATTGGTAATAATACTGGAATCATAAGAAAAAAAAACATTCATGGAAGTACAGCTGCATCATCAGTAGAGATCAACTGTGGGTTTCAGCAGACCCACAGTCTCTAACAGAAAGCGGAAGGCTCTGCCTTACTCTACTGTTAGGCATAGAAAGATTCCACTGACCAAAAAATAACGGACATCCCACTGCTACGCACAAACTGTCCTTTGAACTGGTGGGTGCCAGGTCCTTCCATTCCCTCTCCAGCCATGTACACTATTATACTCGTTCATCAGTTGCAGCCACTACCAAGACTGAAGAAGGTGGGACGACTGGGTGGCTCAGTTGATTGAGGGTCCAACTCTTGATTTCGGCTCAGGTCATGATCTCATGGTTCATGATATCAAGCCCCACCTCGGGCTCCATGCTGACAGTGTGGAACCTTCTTGGGATTCTCTCCCTCTCTCTCTGTGCCTCCCCAACTCATGCTCTCTCTCTTTGTCTCTCAAAATAAATAAATAAACTAAAAAAAAAAAAGTTTAAGGAAGGTAACACTTCTGCCTATGCTAAGCCAAGCCAGGTGATCAGCATCACCAAAACACATCCTACAACCCACACGCACTTGGATGGTCCTGAAACAACATCCCAAGTACACAGTCAGGGATGAAGCAGATGTGAGAGAGAGAGAGGGAGAGAAAGAGGGGGGGAGAGAGAGAGAGAGAGAGAGAGAGAGAGAGAGAGAGAGAGAGATTGATTGATTCAGGTGTCATGGGCATGATACTTATTCAAGAGTCCTTAATGAAGTGACCGTTTTAGTCAGTTCAGTCTGGTCCAACAAACTACCACAGACTGGGTGGCTTACGCCCAACAGAAATTCAGGGTTCTCCCAGTTTCGGAAGCAAGTCTGAGATCAGGGTGCCAGCCTTCTTCCAGGTTGCAGGCTGATGCCTTCTAGTTACATCCTCACGAGGCAGAAGGGGCAAGAGAGCTCCTGCGACCTCCTTTCTAAGGGCCCTGTTCCTGTTCATAGGGGCTCTACCCTCACACCCTACTTACCTCCCAGAGGCCCCACTTCCTAATACCATCACATGGCATTATGATTTCAACATATGAATTTTGAGGGGACGCATTCAGTCTACTGCAGTAATCAGGCATTACATACAAAAGAGTTAGCATACCAGAACTAGAAAAGCAAAGAAGTTTCAAATAACAAAAATCACCAGCTGAAACATTTATAGGAGATGTTAAAACCCACCAAAGCCCCTTGGCTTCAGTAGATCTCTCCTCGGAACAGTTGTTGCCTAGAAAAGATAAGCAAGCCCCCAGACAACATGCAGTGTCCTCTTTCTGTTGCAAGAGGGCAGAGAAGGACCGGTCTCTTCAGTGCCAGCTACAGGACTTTAAGAGAATAAGACGACTCAAACCACACCAGTGTTTCAAGACCACTGTTCAAAGTGATGACTCTCTTCACAGCAGATTTATGGTGAGGTTAAAAACTTCTATGAACCCAAAGACTGGGCCTGTTTTCCTGCTCTTCCTATGTGAGTCAGACTTTAATGAGCAAGAATTGGTGAAATAAACATAATCAAGACCTGCCAAGATCTGTAATTCTGGAAGTGGTGAATCTTAAGGCTCTTGGGCTTGGGGTGGGAGGGACTTGTTGGGAAAGATATGAGGGGAAGATTTCCTGCTTCCTGGCTGTGGTACAATCTTCACATCTGAGTGTGATAACTTTACTCCCTTCTTACACACATAAGATTTTAGCTATAGTCCCTTTCCTTAGAATATCTCTGAAGGGGTTCAGAGAATGCCAGTCCAAAATATACCACTCTGGTATAAGGATTATTTTGATCTTGAAGGCAGTGGAGAAGAAACAAACACAATAACAACTCTCTGCACACCCCATATCTACCAGGAAGGGCAGGACGATACTTAATCACCAGAGACAACTCTAGACTCATCAATCCAGAGATGGCATCAAAGGGATCTACATAATAAACCTTGCTAAAAACAACCTTATCTGGGGCGCCTGGGTGGCGCAGTCGGTTAAGCATCCGACTTCAGCCAGGTCACGATCTCGCGGTCCGTGAGTTCGAGCCCCGCGTCAGGCTCTGGGCTGATGGCTCAGAGCCTGGAGCCTGCTTCCGATTCTGTGTCTCCCTCTCTCTCTGCCCCTCCCCCGTTCATGCTCTGTCTCTCTCTGTCCCAAAAATAAATAAAAAACGTTGAAAAAAAAATTTTAAAAAAAAACAACCTTATCTTCCATTATTTTCCCCTATATATTTACCTTCCCACAATTTGCCTTCTCTAGAAGCTCAAAGTCCTTTTGAGCTTGTCACTTCTCTACAAATTCATCGCTCTTTTGCTAAGAAGCCGTATTAGCCCAAGTTCTTACCATCCTTTTGAGGTATTCATCATGGAGTCCTCCCATGTGTATGCTCAGATGGACGCATTAATAAACTTCTGACTATTTTTCTCCTTTAATCTCTCTTTTGTTGGTCTCATTTGCAGAACTCCAGTCAATGAACCTAGGATGGGTAGAGAAAATTTTTTCCTTCCCTACATCTCCCTCCCAACTATCATATCCCTCATGCTAAACAGAGTTGATCATTATCATTTCCTCACTAAATCTCCAGCCCAGAACTTGCAGCCCTGTGCCCAAGGCAAGAACATGGCTCCTGAACAGCCCTGCATAGTGTCAGTGGCAGGGTTCTCGGGCACCCAGGTCATCTACATGAAGCTACCTGCACGTGCGGAATCCAGAGTACAGACCACAGTACTGCTAATTTCTTAATGTTGAATTTTTAAAATCCATCTCTTTAATTTTATTTCTTTTTCTTTGAAAAATTATTATTTACTTTTAATTACACAAGTGAGCACAAATACATGCCCACAGTAAATATATTAAATGTTACATGTAGTCGCCTCTTTCCCAGAACCCCCAATCCCAGTCTCTCTGCAGAGGAAACCACCATTACCAGTTAGGCCTGAATCCTTCTAGCCATGTTTGCATGCACAGATACTCATAGTCATACTTATGAAAATACATAGTTTCCTTTTTGTTGTCGTTAATTATTACCCTATAGAAATGACATCAACCGATCTGTGACTTTCCTTTTGTTCACTCAACGGTAGGTTTCAGATACTGTTCATGCAACTTTATAGACCTGTAGACCTACCTCATACTCTGCACCTGTTGTATAACAGCACTGTATGTTCACATTGTTTATCACAAGCATTCCCCTACTGAAGGCTATTTAGGTTATTTCTAATTTTTTTATTATTATAAACAATGGAATAGAATATATATGTATTGACGAGTATTTTGCTACAATAAATTCTAAAAAGTAATATTTCTGGGCAAAAGATATACACATTCAAAAGTTTAATATGGTTTTAAACCTCTCTCAGACTGGCTTTGGGAATGATGAGGAAGGGGCGGTTGACATGGAGAAAGGTCTAAGAAGCCCAGCTACAACAGGTGAAAGACAACTCAGACTCCCATGATAGGCAGAGCCTGCCCCCTTGAGCGTAATTGAGAGGGGCTACACCACGGATTTTTTTAAAACCCTCCGTGGACAAAGGCTACTCAAAGCTGATTTGATTGAGTTGGGCACGGCCATGGAGGCCATCAGGAATGATGCTGCTGACAGCAACAAACTTACCTCCGCTCTGGGATCCATTCCAGCACTGCAACCACAGCTCCTTCTCTGAGTGATAAAGGTAATACTGGGGGAATAGATGTGGACACCACCTAAGTCCTGAAGAGGAGGAAACAAGGGTTTTCTCCCTGTTTCACTCAAGAAGTAGCTGAGTCATGGACAACATGCAATGATCCAAGTGAAGTGAATACAGCAGCTAACCTCCTAGAGACACTAGATGAGAGTATACAGACCTCATGCACACAGCCTGATGCAGCTCATCTAATCAATGTCCAGTGCTTGGCTGCACTCTTACGGGTAATGAAACATGCCATTGTAACACTAATTAAACTATCAAAATACTAAGTAAATACTAGTCAAAATACTAATTAACACCAATTAAAGTGTCAAAAGGATGCATAAGCAATCAGCTGCACACTCAATGGGATGGTATTTCGTCTCACATTATGACTCAAAAGTGGACATTTGTAGCCAGGATGGGAAGGGCTCCTTACCTGTAACTATTTTTTCCAAATGCATGCCCTCCACAGCTCTTGCTGTGTTCCAATCATGGAAGTATAACAAGCACAAACCAGTAAGGGAACAAATTGTGGACTGGTATCCTACCCATATAAAGGCTATGATTTGGACAAAAGGCAAGTTTTCATACAAGCTCAACAGTAGCTTTTATCCAAGATCAATGAGATGATAGATGTGGAAGTTTAAGCATAACTGAAAGTCCACCATTAACAGAAAGAACATTCTGGGCCATCTCTGCCTCTTCATGTTAGCTGGTCATACGATAAAGCTTACAAATTGGACTCAAGGATGTCCTCCCACTCACCAGCATGAAGAGAAGAATACACAAAAGCTTCTTGGCTCATCTACATCTACTTGGCATACAATCATATTGTTTTTGAATTCTTGGAAGTGAAGCTAGAAAGGATTCCAGCTGCACAGATTGAACACATACAAACCCAGAAAGTTAACACTCATCCCATGAAGATATTCCATTCCTTCCTGTTTAGTTGCGCCATCTGAAAGGTGGCTCAAAGTTTAGAGAGTTCTTTTTTGTTTTGTTTCAGTTCAGATACTTCTGAAGAAGACTGTGGCTTGGAATTCCTCAGGTAGAATCCTACAGCTTACATTCCACCTGTCTTCATACTAGCTTATTAATAAAAGAGAGATAGCTTCTTTGGTATCCTGTCTGTGGTTTGCAGAGTTCCTTGGAAATGTGGATCCTTTGTATATGTATTAGAGCCTGGGTCCACAATAACCAGAATCATCTGCTTGCATTGTTGGTTGCCACATGAAAAAAAATCTAGAAGTCTCTTCCAACTGTGTCTGGTATTTTCACCATTACCATCCATAACCATAACTACTATCTTTGCTGTAAGCATTTTTGCCACAAACATTTTCACTGCAAAACTAATTGGCCATAAGGTAATTTTGCCATAAAAGATAAGTGGTTCACAGTTTGGTTTCATTTCCCCATTGACAGAGTTCCAATTTTTATATTATATAAACCGTAGCCAGCCTTCATAATTGTCTATACCATGACAAGTAGATGTGATAGTCTTAAAATAGTGATAACAACTACATATATATGGACTTGGTAGAAAACATGATGATAAGACACACTGGAAATGTGGAATAAGAGAGTACAAACCAGATCACATACTATCTAGAAAGTAACCTACCAGCCGCAGTGGTAACAGGTTCAGTTACAAATGAATTACAACATTTAACACTTTCCCATAGAACTTTGGAATGTCTAACAACAGACAAGTAACAATAAACCAAAAAGGAACAAGTATGGAAGGCTTTGACACACAATACAGAGCTCAGTTGCAAATATGCAGTGTTTGAAAAATTGATACCTCTCTTAATGAAAGAAGTTAATAATTAAGATTTTTAACTTTTTTCATGTTTCATTGTGTCCTCTTTAACGTGCCTCTCTTATTTTTCATTCTTATATCTTCTACGGGAAAACTGCCTTATAGCCAATTAGTTACCGCAAAGAAGCCTGTGGCTAAGATTTTTACAGCAAAACTAACCTGGAACCTATCATAACAACCAAAAACGTAACATTAATTTGGTTGGGCAAGGCAAACTCTGCACTTGGTCAGGACAAGGAAGCTGCATAGACTATTGAAATAAAGGGAGCTCTCACTCTTTTCACTCTTCCTTCACTCTAACATACGAATGTAGTGGCAAGAAGCTAGTTTTTTTCCCAATGGGTAAGGATACAACACCTTTCAGTTCAACTGACTAGCTCTCTCTCTCTTAAGAACTTAGCCAGTGGCTTTAAATGAGGCTACTGGTGCTGGACATAACTGGCTACTTTCAGGACGATTCTGACTATGGATACTTTGGGGTATCCATATTATATAATATATCCATATTATGTTCTAATGTTGGAACATTAGATCATAACTGCTATCCTGATGCTAACAAGCCAGCTATTTGGCTGCCAGATCCAGGACATGCATCAGACCATATGGATGGGCTAACCCAGGTGACCACCATCAGCTGTCTTGGTCTGATGCTGACCTCTGAAGTATCCATAGGAGTGACAATACAAAAGATTTGGGGCCTAACCGCAGGGGGGAAAAGTGCACAAGAATGGATCATAGGAGGGATTATTAAAACCCTAGCCTTTAACAAAATAATAATTTTTAAATATTGACAATGGACCTGACTTTGCTTGCATTGAAGTGGTTTTTAATTTTTGTTTGGAAAACAATGGTTAGTTTTTAAGATATAGTTACTTAATATAGTTACGGCATGTTAGATAACATAAAATAGTGCTGCAGCAATTTCTAATTTCTAAGAAACAAGTGATAACGTAACACAGAGTTTGGCAAACTAAGGCCTGCAGGCCAAATCCAGCCCGTTGCCTGTTTTGTACAGTCCTTGAACAAAGAATGGCTTTTATATATTTTTTAAATTTTTTTAACGTTTATTCATTTTTGACAGAGAGAGACAGAGCACGAGCGGGGGAGGCAGAGAGAGAGGGAGACACAGAATCCGAAGCAGGCTCCAGGCTCTGTGCTGTCAGCACAGAGCCCGACGTGGGGCTCGAACTCACAGACCGAGAGATCCTGACCTGAGCCGAAGTCAGACGCTCAACCTACTGAGCCACCCAGGTGCCCCGGCTTTTATATTTTTTAATGCTTGGGAGGAACAATCAAAAGAAGAATGATAATATTATGACCTGTGAAGTTTTTATGAAATTCAATTTTTAGTGTCCATAAATAAGGTTCTACCAGAGCACCACCTCACTCATTAGCTGATATATTACCTATGGCTGCTTTCTTGCTACCACTGCAAAGTTTAGTGACAAGAACTCCGTGTTCCACAAAGCCTAAAATGTTTACTGTCTGGCCTTTTACAAGAAAAGTTTGTTCATCCCTATTGTGGAACATCAATGTAGAACATTGTATAGGCTGTTTATATAAAACAGACAAGCCAAAATGTGCCAATTGGTTGCCTTTTTTAATAAGCTTAAAATAAGCAAGAGGCTCTATTTCATGGTTTTGGCCAACAATTGTCTAGAATATGTCCAAGTAAGGGTTAATAAGAGATGTTACTTAGAATCCTGCACTGGACCACTTAACAGTTGCCTGCAGTCTCAAAGTTGCTCTAGTCTGCTCTGATAAGATGTTTCAGGACAAAATGAAGTTATAAAAATAGTTCTGAATCAAAGTAAACTTTTAAATTGACAAAATTTTAACATACACTGACCAAATTTTTAGTATAAGTTGATAAAGTCGCCCTCCAGAATATAATACAATTTATAACCCCATGTGTGACATATGATAGCCGTCTCTGTATATATCCATTTCCCCACACCTTGCAGCATAGCAATGTTTACTAATATGATTGGTGAAAAACAATATCTTTAAATCTGTAGTTCCCCCAGTCTCTCTTCTCCACGGCGGTAGCTGTTCTTCTAGTCCTTTTGCTTAACTTGCAGTATCCGAATTGACTGCCATGTCTTCTGAAGAAGGGAAGCTTTTCATGGGAGGGCTCAATTTCAACACCGATGAGCAGGCTCTGGAAGACCACTTCAGCAGCTTCGGTCCTATTTCTGAAGTGGTCGTTGTCAAAGACGAGGAGACACAGGGATCCCGGGGTTTTGGTTTCATCACCTTCACCAACGCAGAGCATGCCTCAGATGCCATGAGAGCCATGAATGGAGAGGTGGTGGGGACCAGGGCTATGGGAGTGGTAGATACGACAGTCGTCCTGGAGGATATGGGTATGGATATGGATATGGATATGGAAGGTCCAGAGACTATGGTGGCAGCCAGGGCGGTTATGACCACTACTCAGGAGGAAATTACAGAGATAATTATGACAACTGAGATGAAGCTTGTGCACCTAATGTAGATACACAAGGAATAAAACTTCTGATCCAGGATCATCCTTCCAAATGGCTGTATTTATAAAGATTTTTGGAGCTGCACTGAAAAATCTGTTTAGTACATCAACTTCTATTTTTGAATTGAGCTCCCAAGGTAGCTTGTTACAAAGACCTTGTAGAAAGTTCCATATGTCTTTTAAAGTTTTTTCTCCCATTTAAAGACAAGTCCTGGGACATTTGTAGAGTCTGGGTATTTTTCTTTTTACCAGTTTTCTAGTTTGGGCTCTCAGGATTATGGGCTATGGCAAAAAATGTTTGGTCACTTTTTTTTCAAATAATGTGCATTTAGGGACATTTTAAAAACCTGTATACAATGTTTATCATGATTAGAAAGCAATTTCTAAATGCAGCTGCAAGAACATGATCAGAGGTGGTTTGGGTTTTGTTTTGTTTTGTTTTTTATTCAAGGTCACCACCCTGATACACAGAAGTTTCTTTAAATTTTTTTT
The DNA here is from genome assembly GCF_028018385.1 of Neofelis nebulosa. Taxonomy (NCBI): domain Eukaryota; kingdom Metazoa; phylum Chordata; class Mammalia; order Carnivora; family Felidae; genus Neofelis; species Neofelis nebulosa. The sequence continues at coordinate 103,583,245 of NC_080782.1, forward strand.
TTCAACGTTTTTTATTTTTATTTTTGGGACAGAGAGAGACAGAGCATGAACGGGGGAGGGGCAGAGAGAGAGGGAGACACAGAATCGGAAACAGGCTCCAGGCTCCGAGCCATCAGCCCAGAGCCTGACGCGGGGCTCGAACTCATGGACCACGAGATCGTGACCTGGCTGAAGTCGGACGCTTAACCACTGCGCCACCCAGGCGCCCCCACAGAAGTTTCTTAGAACTTGCAAATGTCTTTTCTTTAATAAGGGAAGAAAAAATATTCTGTTGTGTTTCACTTAGCATTTAGGATGTCTTTCATGGAGCTGATTAAAAAGTTGAAATGTGAAAACAAAAATAAATAAATAAATAAATAAATAAATAAATAAATAAATAAATCAATCTGTAGTTCCCTTGAGGGTTGCTGAAGGGAAGGTGGATGGGGGATGGGATTGATGGCTGATGGGCACTAAGGAGGTCACTTGGGATGAGCACTGGGTGTTAGACATAAGTGATGAATCCCTGGGTTCTAGTCCTGAAACCAATACTACACTGCATGCTAACTAACTTGAATTTAAATAAATAAATTTTTAAAAATACACACATAGGGGCACCTCGGGTAGGTCAGTTGGTTAAGCTGCCCACTTCAGCCCAGGTCATGATCTCACAGTTCGTGGCTTCAAGCCCCATGTCGGGCTCTGTGCTGACAGCTCAGAGACTGGAGCCTGCTTTGGATTCAGTCTCCCTCACTCTCTGCCCCTCCCCCACTTATGCTGTGTGTCTCTCTCTCTGTCTCTCAAAAATAAATAAACGTTAAAAAAACTACACATGTAAAAAAATGCAGTTTCCTGGGTACTGCGACAAGGAGCATCTTCTCACATTTACTGGTCATGTTTATTTCTTCTTCTGTTAATTGTCCATTGATATCTCTGGCTTACTGAAAAATGGATATTATCTTTTAATTCGCATTGCCCTAATTAATAGAGGAGTTCAGCATTCTTTAATGCTTATTAGTCAGTTTTTATCTCAGTATTTCATACTGCCTGTTATATCTTTTGCCAGTTTTTCTAACGTGTTGGGTATCTTGTTCTTATTAATATTGAATTCTTAAGATTTACTATTGTTTAGGGGGTCTCAAAGTGCAGTCAGTTTTCAGAGAGCAAACACAATCTGATGCAAAAATCTAAATTAAAGTCGTGTCCAGGCCAGTCCTGGGGTTAGCACATTGCCCCTTGTCTGTGTTGTATACCCACAATAAAGCACAGAAAACTGCCAGATGATAAATTAGGTATCTCCTCCAGCAAATGCCACATGCCTCTTCTTTCCTCCTCTAAATAAGCTGTTCAAAGAAAGAAGGAAATTGATCATTAAAAACAGCTGCTGGTTTTATCAGAAGCACTCAGTAATAGCCAAAATCAGTTTGGGGCTCAGACAGCAACAGCATGTATTAAACATCCTCTGCGTGTGCAGTAATGCTGGTGTTTCCTTAAGAATATAGCAAAGAACTTTCTAGACCCTCCTAAGGGTGAGTTGGAGGGGGTTACTGATGCTAAGCAAGACCAGATCCTAGAAGGGGTCCAAGTTGAAGCTTTTAGAGACTTCCACGGTCAATCCAGGAAATAGGATACAGGTGATGAGCCCAAAAGGCAGGAACAGGGTCAGAGGTAGGAGCTAGGCTAAGGTTTAGGACATGGATGGACCTGGAAAGAAAGGAGAAGCAAGATAAGCTCCAGAAGCTTCCTGTTCCAGAGAAGAAGGTCCCCAACCAACTGTAAGAGCCACGAGACACCTGCCATGAGTCCTCAGATGGAGTGGCTTACAGCCGTTAAGCTTTAACTCTCCCTATGCAACCCAGGGAAGCCTGGGCCCCTTGCCTGGAGACAGATTCATTGGCCCAGGGTGGAGGCCAGGCACCAGTATCTCTTAAAACCTCTCATATTAACCTAGAGCCAGGTTTGAGAATCATAGGCTTAAAGAGTTAAACCACTGGAGTCAAAGGAAGAGAAGTGGCCCCGATCTTGTATACGTTATTAACTCCTGTGCTCAGAAGCCCAGCCTGGATGGAGAGCGGTTCTGGGCCACCCATGAACAGGCCTGAGAAGGATATCAAACTCAAACACCAGGAGAGAAGAGTCTTTCACCTAGAATGATGGTACCATTAATTAATCTAGGAAGTACAACACAAGTGACTGGTTTGAGCAGAAGATAATGTGTTCTGTGTGAGACCCCCATGAGTATGTAGGCTAATTACATGTCAGCTTACTTCAGTTAGAAATAGAGACGAATTGCTCAGGAGAAAACTCTGGGCTAGGAATGTGCATTAGGAAATGACCAAGAGCTGCTGTGAACTGAATTGCGTCCCCCCAGAATTCATATTTTGAAACCCACAATGTGATTGTATTTGGAGATGGGGACTTGGGAGATCATCAGGTTGAGACGGAGTAACAAGGTGAAGCACTCATGAGGGTATCGTGTTCCTAGAAGGAGAGACACCAGTCAGCATGCTCTCCCACCCCTATGTGAGGACACTGTAAGAAAGCAGCTGTCGATAAGCCAGGAAGAAAGTTCTCAACAGAAACCAAGCATGCTGGCACCTCAATCCTGGACTTCTAGCCTCCAGAAGTATGAGAATATACATTTCTACTGCTTAAACCAATGTTTTGTTATAGTGTTTGTCACAGCAGCCCAAAGTGATTATCACAAGAGCCAAGGGAATGGAACCAGATTACACAGAAGGAGGTCAGAGAGTGAGAGAGAAATGCTTCTACAGTAGAACCTCAGGGAATCCTACATGTAAGAGATCCAGAGAAAGTACAAACAAGTCACCAGAGAGACAGAAAGAAAACTAGAGATGTGCCAAGAGAGAAGAGATTTGAAGAAGACAGGATGCCATGTAGAATAACTGGAGGGAAGCCCTTCCAATCTGCAGTGAAGTCACTGGTAACCTCAGAGAGACAATTTCAGGCCAGGGAGAGAAGCATACAAAAGATTTCAGAAGAAGCTTTCTTTTTTCTTCTTATAGGGCTCCCTGCCTGGACTTGATCAGCCGAGCTATGGCGCTAAGCCTTTTGGACTGGAAGGTACATTAGAAGCTCCATCTGCACAACCTGGTCTATCATAATAGAATGGTCTGATGCTTGTGTTTGGAGTCCACAGAAGAAGCAAACAGTGCTTACCTCATTCCCAAAACTACATGGGGATGGCCTTTTGCTCGTGTCCTATGTTATGAGATGTTACCCCCATTGAGGCTGGAGGCCACCTTCCTACTCCATCCTAACGAAATGGGAGCCTGGACTCCTTTGACTCTCTCCTGCTCCCTTTCTTGGGACTAGTTCTTCCTCCCTATACTAGCTTAGGTAAACCTCTGGTTTATACCTTGGACATTCCGACGCAACCAAGAGTGATAGCTATCTCTTGGAAGCCCTGATTTCATGCTATCTTAGGCTGGCAGCAAGATCAGAAATATCAATATGCCCCCTTGCACTGAGGATTTGGGGCCACCATCCCATTGGTCCTCATTGGTCCCCTTCCCTATCCCACTGTCCCAGGCCAGTTTACTCTTTCCCTGTCCTGCTTTTCTTCTACTGTGGCAGCCCCAAACATACCAGGGAGTTGAGGTCATGGCACTGTTAACACACGCACTCACACTTTGCTCCAAAGTGCTGTCCTAACTGGCCTTTCTGGGTGCTTGATGCCTATGCCAATATAAGAACACTTTCATCACTTTCTTTTTTAATAATGTGAACAGACATATCAACCCATTTTTCTCAATAACAAGTCAACAGAAAATATTCAAACACTTAACAGAGTCAATATGAGAGCTGTCTCCCGGCAGCAATAATCTTGCTGGAACACAGACATAACAAACCTATCATCTCCCTCCCACCACATCCTCCCACAGAGCCAATCGCCTGTCACTCCTGGACCTCAATGATCCCACCAATGAATAAACAATTAGACTTGAAGTAAGTTTCCGGACCAAGCTGAGCCCACGCTGCCTGTGGCCTGATCTGTGATGAATGATCAGGGAGCTTAGCAAATGCTGTGCGTCATATATCAGGGAACAATTTGTTGGTGTCAATTTTTTTTAAAGTGATTTGCAAGAGGGCTTGAAAAAAAAAAAGCCCACAAGGAGACATCACCACACTCCTTCAGTTTTATAGAATCCTTTGATATGCTCAGATGAAAGAAACAGAGCTATGTAATTAAGCCTGTGGACAATCCCCTGAGGTCAGATGGGTATTGAACCTTCCTTAGTGGATGCAGGGGAGGAGTTTATGGTATCTCAGCCCTGTTTGCAGCCAACTCCAAGGATAGTTAGATGAGCCCTGTGTCTCTTGCCACCTGTCCCCCACAAATAGGGCAGAAATGAAATCCAAACCAGGGCCTTGCTGATAACCTGAACACCAAGAAAGGATATGATCATCTCTGGCTCTGGCAAAACTATTAACCTGCCTCAGTTTCTCCACTGGGATTAAGAATGAATGCAGCTTGGAGTAGAGGCAACATATTTCTGTACTGATGCCATTCTATGCAGATGTGCACCTGTTCCTAACACTCCATTCCAAGAGAATAGCCATGAATGGTTAACCCATTGATCGAAATGTAAGTATCTTCAAGAAATGACAATGGGCCTCCTTTCTCAAAATCTGGATGCTTCTAACTACCTCCATTAGTCAGATTATACTTTTTTCTTCAGGTCCTGAGTATTGATCTTTTATTGTCACATCTATTTTTCTTGACCTATTCCATAATCCTTAGGTAGGTAAAAGATACAATATTATACACAGATATAGATAACATGGCCCAGGTAGTCTGCCTTACTAAACCATACTAAACTATACGCACAAACCATCTATTCGTACCATCTCAGGAAGTTCAGCATGGGGACCAAAGACTTGCCAATTACTTTTTGAGTTACCTGAGCCAGAGCCTCATTAGTGGAAAAAGTGATTTGAGTGATGGCAGAGAACATGCCGCTCACTGCCCACAGGTAACTGCTTCCAAGAGTCAGAAAGAGCCAGTAAAAGACAGTGAGAACACGGAGTCCAATCCTGATTTTGTCCCAGGTTCACTCTGACACTTTGTTCTCTCTCTACCTCATCTTCCTCCTCTGTGGAATGAGAACACTGGCTGCCTCCCAGGGAGGGACAGGTTCTGGAGACCCTAATGAGGGATTTGGTAGCAGTTGGCAGCTGCCCTGTGTGGAATATATATGTTTGTTAGCCCACATCATCCGCCTCCCCCCTGGAGACATCACTGGGCAGCTCCAAGGATAGAGACACCTACAGACCCTCCAGTTCTGTAAGAACCCCTGCATGATCTGGGGGCCACTCATTGTATTATCACTGTTCAAAACAAATAATGTGTGTGCTTCTATTTCCTTTAATGGTAATTGACTTACTTAGGATATTTAATAAAATCCAGACATCATTGCCTCATTACTGGCTCACCAAACACAGTGAAATTCATTCTATTAATACTGCTAAGGTTTTGTGTGGAGTTATATTTTGATTCAGGGTGGGGTAAAGACAGGCATAAGGCCAGTGGAAGTAAGTGGGGGTGATCGGTAGTGGGAAATGTTCAGCTCTTAGGCCAGTCTTTTAACTTGGTTGTCTACACTAGTCATATTGCTTTAGTCACTTAAAAGAAATTGTCTCACTTGGGTGAAATTCCACCTACCTTGGTTTACAAAACAATGTTCTTGGAATCACCTATGGAACCTGCATCAAGTATCCAGTAATGGATTGCATCCTGATTATAAGAACCTCACCTCTGATAGCTCACCATGTCTCTCCTCTTTTCCTTCCCTATTCCTTCTTCAGAAGCAGCAGCAGAAGATAGTCAGTGCTGGGAATTATAACTGCATGATGAGTTCTTACTTCATAGTGATTACTAGGAGGAAGGGTGAGGTTGTTTTCACTATATTCATGGTCATGATCAGAAACCCAGGAATGACAATCCTGCCCTGCAATCACATCTTCTCTCTAACAGCAAGATTTTAAGAAGGTAAACACAACACGCAGTAGCAGAATGAAAATAAAAAACCAATTAATTAATAGTGTTCAAATGCCTGACATTCTGAAAAGAGGTCTGTTAAAAATATTGAGTTAGATGGGGCGCCTGGGTGGCTCAGTCGGTTAAGCATCTGACTTCAACTCAGGTCATGATCTCTCAGCTCATGAGTTCAAGCCTCGTGTCGGGTGCTGTGCTGACAGCTCGGAGCCTGGAGCCTGCTTCAATTCTGTGTCTCCCTCTCTCTCTGCCCCTACCCTGCTCGTGCTCTCTGTCTCTCATAAATGAATAAATGTTTAAAAAATTTTAATAAAAAAGATACATTGAGTTAGAACAGGTAGATTCTGGAGGCACCTGAGTGGCTCAGTTGGTTAAGCATCCGACTCCTGATCTCGGCTCATGTCATGATCTCACAGTTAGTGAGATCAAGACCCACATTGGGCTCTGCACTGACAGCACGGTGCCTGCTTGGGATTCTCTCTCTTCCTCCTCTCTGCCCCTCCCCCACTCACACTCTCTCTCTCAAAATTAATAAATAAACTTTCTAAAAAAAGAAAGAACAGATAGATTCTGCTTGAGACCTTAACAGGACTTAATACCCCCTCTCTAAATTTGAATTTAGGGAGTAACAAACTCAGATGTGCTTACTGAGAGGGATAAAGAGATGAATAACATTCAGGACCCCCAGGATTCAACTATCCAACTTCTTTGTTGAAAGAGAAAGAAGTGACAGTTTACCAATCTACAAATTAAGGTGAATGGCAAAGAACAAGAGAGAGGTGAGGGACCCAAAGATGGCACCTTTCAAGGCACATTGCCCCACCCACCAGTATTTGGGACTCTGTTCCATCATCAGATCAGCAAGCCTTCAGCCCTCAAGGAGGTAGACAGAGGCCAGTGCTCTTGAGTGGGGTAAAGAGGGAGCAGTGTCCCTTCCCCTTCAACTAACATCATTACTGTTGTTTTCATCAAGCCTAGACAAACATTCCCACATCTATGCAGCCATTCCAGGAAACTAGTGCTTATTTACTGGGCTTCTCCTATGTTCTAGGCATAATGCAACACCCTCTACAACCCAAATAGAGCTCTCTTCAGTGGCTATAGCTTAAGACAAGCTATTAACTTAGACAATACGTTCAGGATGGAAGTGGGATTGGAAGGGTTCATTGAAACTGGTTGGAGAAGTCCCAAAAGCTTTGGGAATAGAGCTTCATACACTGTAGAACAGACACTCAGCTTCAGGTTATGGGAGAAACTGTAGCTAAGAAACTTATTCTGGTACTTAAAGGGTGAGTAGCCTAATGTTCCAAGACAGCTGCTTGACCTCTTGCCTTGGCATCTGCATTAAGGAGAGTTACGTGATCAGATTTGCCATGTTGGACAATTGCTATACCTGCAATGTGAAGAGGGATTTGGAGGAGATTATGACTGTGCCTTTCAGTCAGCCATTGAAATCAGTCAAACAAAAGATAATTGTGATCTGAGCTATGTCAAGCTGCGACCAGCATAGCTCAGGTTGTAAGTTGCTTTTGCCAGAATTACTTCAACAGAGGAAAATACCAATGACATATTAAGTGACAACATGGAATATAAAACTAAATATAGAATTAAGCTGCTACATTCACCTACTTGGTAGATTAACATTCTAAGAACATTCCAATTGAAGAACAACTAGATCCCAGATTGAATGACATTCTTATGTTGTTATGAAAAGAAATACATAAGGTCTCCAAGGATCCATACATGCACACAAAAACAAACATAAATATGAGATCTGTGTGCAAATGGTTAGCAGTGGCTACCCAGGAAGAGAAGGGTATTGCCTATAGCAGGTGGCCACAAAGATACAGAGCCTTGGGCTAACATTAAGGTGGGGAAATGGAGCCTCAGACTCCCTTCTATTGAGCCCAGACACCTGACGAAGTGAAAAGTTATGCCAACTGTGATATTAAGCCAACTGTGAGGTCAGAGGACACACAGTGTGCACACAAGACTGCCCTCACTTCTGATACCAGTGGTAAATACTCAGGGTTTCCCAAAACACTCTCAATTTCAATAATTCTCCAGAAGGACTCACAGAGTTTACTGAAAACTATTATATTCACAGTTATGTTTTATTACAGGAAGAGGATACCAATTAAAATAAACCAAGGGAAGAAGCACATACAGGAAAAGCACCAAAGGAGGAGCTTCCATGATCCTCTCCCCATTGGAGTCATGGATGCATTACTTTCCTGGCATCAGCGTGTAACAATGTCTATGGAGTACTGCTGTCCAGGAAAGTCCATAGAAGCGTTTCATATCTAGAGCTTTTATTTAGGCTCAATCACATAGCCCATGTGGCTACCTTTAGTCTCCATTGCCTCTCTGAGGTTTACTCTCTAATCCCTTCAAGAGGCAAAACTGATACCACATGGCCCAAAGCTCCCATTATAAATCACATTGTTAGACTATCTGCTAGCCAAGGCCCCTAGACAAATAAACACACTCCTATCAAGCAGGACATTACAAAGCTCTAGAGATCACCCTCAAGTAGCTGAAAGAAAAGGCCAGATGTCTCTTTAGGTTAATTCTTCACTACACAGGAAGGTTAAAGCAGCCCCATGTCACTGGTACCCCTTAGCCCCCAGCATCTTCAATTTAGGCCAGCAGAATTAAGGTCAAGCAATAAGTTCACAAAGTGAACCAAGCACTTGAGAAATTAAGCCACCATGCATGAGAGCCAATAGAAACAAATAATAGCTTTAGGTCAGTAAAGCCTGCAGATATTCAAACTGTCAGAATAAGAATAGATACATAGAAAATATTTAAATTAGAAAAACAAATGAATAAATCCAAAATATAAATAAGAAATGAGATACTAAATAAGCATATAAAAATATGAATGACAAGAAAAGAGCTATGCAGGATACACCAAGAAGATCTAAGTGTTCTAAAATAGACCTGGGATTTGTTTGAATCAAGTAGGGTAAGCAATGCAGGCACAGAAATGACTGTCATGAAGGAAAAAGTTGTTATTCTCACAGATCCCTAGAAACAGGAGGCACAGCACACCGTTCAGTGCCCAGGGTTGGTCAGGAAGTAGGGGGAGCAAGGGGAAAACATGGGCAAGAGTGTTTATTGTAGTTACCATGGAAATGAATGGGCAAGGCAGGGTAGGCAGGCTTAGGACTGGCCATTTTGAATAATAGCATTGGGTTCTAGAGTGTAGGGGCTGACTCTAGTTGTCTGGTACCTGACACTGGCATGATTAGGGCAGGGGGATATTGGCCCTGAGTATGAGGTGGTAAAGGGTGTGGGCTCTGGATTGGTTAGTTTGCTCACGAAATGACTCCAAGAGAGAGTCATTTACTATCTCTAAGATTTGGCTGAGCCCTCTCTAAGTTCAGTATCAGCAAGGCGCCAAGATGTCGAAGTATCAGCAAATTAAAAAAAAAATTTTTAATGATCAATACACTAATTAGACACTAGTGTCTAATACGAGTATGAAGAAAAAGAATAAAGAAGATTGAAAAGAGATAGTATTTGAAGAAATAACGACTGAAAAATGTCCAGTACTAGTGATAATTGTGACTCCACAAATCCAGACAACACAACATACCCCCAAAAGGGCAGAGAAAAAAAAGATATCCACACCTAAATACATTGTGGTGAAAAAGAAGCAGAAAGACAAGACAAGACACTGAAAAGTAGCCAGAGAACTGACAAATTACTTTCAAAGTGATGGTGGTCTGAGAGCAAATTTTTCAATAGCAATGATGAGTAGTTAGCAGTGAGAAAAATAACTACCAACTTAGAACTGTACTCCTAACTTAAAAAAAAATTTAAAAACAAAAGTGGGGGGGGCACCTGGGTGGCTCAGTCAGTTAAGTGGCCGACTTCAGCTCAGGCCATGATCTCGCGGTCCATGAGTTCTAGCCCCACGTCGGGCTCTGTGCTGACAGCTCAGAGCCTGGAGCCTGCTTCAGATTCTGTGTCTCTCTCTCTCTGACCCTCCCCTGTTCATGCTCTGTCTCTTCCTGTCTCAAAAATAAATAAATGTTAAAAAAAAAATTAAAAAAAAAAAAAAGAACTGTACTCCCAACAAAACCATCCTTCCAGAATGAGAGTAGGGTCCTGGTTCCAGACAAGATGGAATAAACACATTTGACTCGGTCTCTCTCACCAAATGCAGCTCTCAACCATGGACAGCATGCATGCAGCAGTGCTCAGAGAAATCTGAATTATAACTGATTGCTAACAGGAAGCCTGGGTAAAGAGGTCAAAATTTTAAGAACCAAATGGTAGTGATTTTCCCACTTTTCTTCTTTCCAAGAGCACCTGGCCTGGACTCAATAGCAGCCCAAAGTTGGCTAAGGAGTAGAAAAAAAGCTAAGAGAAACCCTCTCTTTCTGGTCTGGGGAGTAGGAAAAGGGAACTCAAATAGAGTAGAGGAAGCCATGATCTTTTATTCCTTTTTCCATTCTTTCTCATTCCAGCCCTCAGGGTGGTATGTACATTTATAACCAGAACCTTACCATTTCACTCCATGAGGATTTGGACCTGGGGAACCAGTACCATGAAGATATTCCAGATGCTTTTGCTGTAAATAGTAAACAGTGTTTGTGTCTAACCCAGGAATTGCGTGTTTCCTATCAGAGTGTGTGTGTGTTTGTGTGTGTGTGTGTGTATCACACTCCTCACAGCTTCTTACTTAGCAATAACCTTTAGTGTTTACATTAGAAAATAAAAAAAGCTAAAAATTTATGAGCTAAGCATTCAACATAAGAAAGTTGAAAAGAATGACAAAATGAATCCAAGTAGAATGAAGGAGATTTCACTTAATCTAAGAAGCTACTGATATATGCATTGTTGTTTTATATACCAGTTAGAAACAAAAAAAATTAGGCGCACCTGGGTGGCTCAGTCAGTTAAGTGTCTGACTTTTGATTTCAGGTCAGGTCATGATCTCACAGTTGGTAAGATTCAGCCCTGCATAGGGCTCTGTACTGACAGCGAGGAGCCTGCTTGAGATTCTCTCTCTTTCTCTCTGCCCCCAACCTCAAAATAAATAAATAAACTTAAAAAAAAGAACGAAAAAATTATCCTTAGAATTACTTAGTCACAGTTTTTCCCATATATCATTCAATTTTTTTTCAACTTCCTGTTGTTAATGTTTGTGATTTTCCCACATGGTATTGTGTTGATGCGGCATTCCTTTAAATTTTTTTAATCTTCATTCATTTTTGAAGAGAGACAGAGACAGAGACAGAGTGCAAGTGGGAAGGGGCAGAGAGAGAGGGAGACACAGAATCTGAAACAGGTTCCAGGCTCTGAGCTGTCAGCACAGTGCCCGATGTGGGGCTCAAATCCACAAGCTGTGAGATCATGACCTGAGACAAGGTTGGACGCTCAACCAACTGAGCCACCCAGGTGCCCCTCAGTGCAGCATTTCTTAAATGAAGGTACCACTATTGCCTTAGGGATACTGTTCCACTCTACAAGTCTGATGCACAGGCAGAAGAATGACAAGTATGTTATAACTGCTACCTATCCAACAACAATTAAAAGCCTCGTCCACATTTCAGTTATATGAAAATAAGAAAAACTGTATATGTCAGGATCAACAAAATATAGAAGATAAGGTCAGAAGTTAGTGAGCTAGAAAAAAACAATAGACAACATTAACAAGGCCAAAAATTACTTCTTTGAAAAGACTGCTTCGTTTCTCTGGAGAAATTAATCTGAACTAAAATTAAAGTTCTGGGACGCCTGGGTGACTTAGTTGGTTGAGCATCTGACTCTAGGTCTTAGCTTAGGTCATGATGTTGCAGTTTGTGGGATCAAGCCCCACATTGGGCTCTAGACACTGACAGTGCAGAGCCTGCCTGGGATCCTCTCTCCATCTCTCTCTGTCCCTCCCCTGCGCACACTCTCTCAAAATAAATAAATTAAAAAATAATAAATTAAAGCTCTATATTGGTAATGAAAAGTGAATATAACTGCATCTATAGCAGAGATTGAAGAGATAATACTATGAATGACTTTATGACAATATAATTTAAATTTTAGATGAAGTAGACAACTCATAAAAAAAGAAAACTACTAACATTGAATCAACAAGAAATTTAAACCCTTAATATTTCCATAAATATTAAAGCATTGTTTAATGTTTATTTATTTTTGAGAAAGAGAGAGAGAGGAAGGGGCAGAGAGAGAGCGAGACAGAGGACTCAAGCAGGCTCTGCAATGTCAGCGCAGAACCTGATGTGGGACTCAAACTCACAAACCATGAGATCATGACCTGAGCTGAGCTGAACTGAGCCACTCAGGTGTCCCAATATTAAAGCTTTTAAATTAGTAATTTAAAACTGCCTACAAAGAAATCCCCAAACCCAGGTAGTTTATAGGAAAGTTCTATCAAATTTCTAGGAAACATTGCAAACTCTTCCAGGTAATAGAAAAAGAGAGAACACTCCTCAATTTAAATTGGCAGTCATAGTTTCAATATCAGAATAAGATGTTAAGAACCAAATAAGATATAAGAACCAGATGAGAATAGTATAAGAAAGAAAACCTAGGGGCGCCTGGTTGGCTCAGTCAGTTAAGCGTCCCACTTCGGCTCAGGTTATGATCTCATGGTTAGTGAGTTCGAGCCCCGCATTGAACTCTGTGCTGGCAGCTCAGAGCCTGGAGTCTGTTTCGGATTCTGTGTCTCCCTCTCTCTCTGCCCCTCTCCACTTGCAGTCTGTCTCTGTCTCTTTCAAAAATAAATAAACATAAGGAAGGAAGGAAGGAAGGAAGGAAGGAAGGAAGGAAGGAAGGAAGGAAGGAAGGAAGGAAGGAAGGAAAGCTATAAGCCAAACACCTTCATGAACATAGGTATAAAAAATGTCAAACAAAATATTAGCAAATGAAATTTAGAATTTAAAAAGATAAAACATCAAACCTAAGTTGTACATATGCCAGGAATGCAAGGGTGTATTAATGCTAAGATCTAAAAATATGATTCATTTTTACCAGATTTTTTGATGACAGTATGATTTCAATACAGTGTTTTATTGGTTTCAAATGTACAGGAAAATCTTTCAATAATTCTATACATTAGTAAGCGCTCACCATGATAAGTGTACTTGTAATCCCCTTCACTCATTTCACCCATCCCCACACCCACCTCCCCTTTGGCAACCATCAGTTTGTTCTCTATATAGTTAAGTTTGGTTTTTTGTTTGTCTTTTTATTTGTTTTGTTTCTTAAATTCCACATATGAGTGAAATAATGTGGTATTTATCTTTCTCTGACTTATTTCACAAAGTATTATACCACCTAAATCCATCCATGTTGTTACAAATGGCAGGATTTCATTCCTTTTAATGGCTGAGTAATAGTCCAAGTCCATTCATCTCCAGATGGACACTGGGTTCCTTCCATACCTTAGTTATTCTAAATAATGCTGTGATAAACTTAGGGATGTATGTATCTTTTTGAATTAATGTTTTTGTTTTCTTTGGGTAAATACCCAGTAGTACAATTACTGGATCATATGGTAATTCTATTTTTAATTTTTTGAGGAACATCCATACTATTTTCCACAGTGGCTGCACCAGTTTGCATTCCCACCAACAGTAGATCCTTTTTATTTTAGCCATTATGACAGGTGTGAGGTGATATTATATTATGGTCTTGATTGGCATTTGCCTGATGATTAGTAATGTTGGCCACCTTTTCATGTGTCTGTTGGCCAACTGTGTGTCTTCCTTGGGAAAATGTCTATTCTGTCCATTTTTTAATGAATTATTTGGGGTTTTTGTTGTTGATTTGTATAAGTTCTTTACATATTTTGGATATTAACCCCTTATTGGACATATCATTTGCAAATATCTTCTCCAATTCAGGAGGTTGTCTTTTAGTTTTGTTGATGGTTTTTCTTTGCTCTGCAGAAGCTATTTATTGAGATGTAGTCTCAATAGCTGAATTATGCTTTTGTTTCCCTTGCCAAAGGAGCCATATCTACAAAAATGTTTAAACAGTTGATGTCAAAGAGATTACTGTCTGTTTTCTTTTGGGAATTTTATGGTTTCAGGTCTCATATTTAGGTCTTTAATCCATTTTGAGCTTATTTTTGTGTATGGTGTAGAAACTGATCTAGTTTCATTCTTTTGCATGTAGCTGTCCAAATTTCCTAATACCATATATTGAAGACTCTCTTTTTCCTACTACATATTCTTACCTTCTATGGTCATAAATTAATTGACCATATATTCGTGGGTTTATTTCTGAACTCTCTATTCTGTCCCACTGATCCATGTACTTATTTACCAGTGCCTATGTACAAGTACCATACTGTTTTAATTACTATAGCTTTGTAGAAGATCTTGAAATCTGGGATTGTGATACCTTCAGTTTTGTTCTTCTTTTTCAATATTGCTTTGGCTATATGGGGTCTTTTGTGATTCCATACAAATTTTAGGGTTATTTGTTCAAGGTCTGTGAAAAACGCTGTTGGTATTTTGATAGGGATAGCGTTAAATCTATAGATGCTTTGGGTAGTATGCACTTTTTAACAATATTAGCCCTCCCAATCCATGAGCATGGAATATCTTTCCATTTGTTTGTATCATCTTCAATTTCTTTCATTAATGTTTTCAGCATACAAGTCTTTTATCTTCTTGGTTAAGTTTATTCCTAAGTGTTTTATTATTTTGGGTACAACTGTAAATGACATTGTTTTCTTAATTTCTCTTTCTGCTACTTCTCATTAATCTTATTAACAGATTAAATTAGAAAGAAATCATTGCAATAGGTTCAGAAAAAGCATTTGATAAAATTCGGTATGTATTTACAATCTTTTAAAAAATCTCCTAGCAAATTAGGAATAAAAGAGAACTTTTTAAATCTACTAAAAGATATCTTCCTAAATGCCACTGTATTACTTTAATGAAGCATCACTTTTATGAAAAGGAACAAGACAAGAATTTTGATTACTGTCATTTTCTTTCTTTGTAAATTTAAAAAATTTTTTTTAATGTTTATTTATTTTTGACAGAGACAGAGACTGAATGCGAGTGGGTTAGGGGCAGAGAGAGAGGGAGACACAGAAGCAGAAACAGGCTCCAGGCTCCAAGCTGTCAGCACAGAGCCTGACGCGGGGCTCAAACTCACGAGCTGTGAGATCATGACCTGAGCCGAAGTCAGCGCTCAACCGACTGAGCCACCCAGGCGCCCCTGTAAATTTTTTAAATGTTCATTTATTTTGAGAGAGAGAGAGCAGGAACAGGAGAGAGAGAGAGAGAGAGAGAGAGAGAGAGAGAGAGAGAATCCCAAGTAGGCTCCTCACTGTTAGCACAGAGCCTGACACAGGGCTTGATCCCATAAACCATGAAACTATGACCTGAGCCAAAATCAAGAGTGGGTCACACAAGTGACTGAACCACCCAGACGCCCCTCATTAGTGTCATTTTCATTCAGCATTGTGCAGCACTGTCTAACCAACAGTTAGACCAAGAATAAATGAGTGAATGAATGAATGAATAAATGTAAGATATTAGAAAGAATAAATTTAAACTGTCATTATTTAGGATAAGATAATTATCTATCTAGAAACTCAAAAACTCAACAGAAAAAATATTAGACATAATAAAAGAATTTAGCAAGAAGCCTGGCCAAAAGATCACTATACAAAAATTATTTACATTTCTTTACACCAGAAACCAAAATCTAGAAAACATGACTTTTTTTTAAGTTTACTTATTTATTGTGAGAGAGCACACAAGTGAGGGAAGAGCAGAGAGAGAGAGAGAGAGAATTCCAGTGAGGTCCCAATCTCATAAGCTGTGGGATCGTGACCTGAGCCGAAATCAAGACTTGGACACTCAACCAAATGCACCACCCAGGCACCCCAAAACATGACTTCTAAAAAGATTCTAAATGCACGGGTTACAAAAAACAAAAAATACTTAGAAATAAATCTGAAAATATTAGGTGCAACCTATATGGAGAAAATATTTAAATTTCATTGGAAAATACTAAAGAAAGCCTGAAGAATTTGTGAGATACATCATGTTTATTAATAAGAAAACAATGTCATAAAGATGTCAGTTTACTCCAGATTAATTTATAGATTCAATATAATTGATCAAAATCCCAACAGATTTTCTTTTTTTTTTTTTTTTAATTAAGAGAACTCAAAAAGCCAATGCTAAAATTTACTGATGAAAACAAAGATTCAAGAATAACCAAGACACTTTGGAAGACAGTAAGATTAGGGAGAACTGATCCAGTAGATAGTAAGATTTACTATAAAGCTTTAGTTATTAAGACATGTTTGACATCAGCACAGAGACAGATAACCGATAAAATAAAACAGAGACCCCAGAAACAGATCTATGCACATGTGGAATCTTGAGTATATTACAAAGATGGCGCTGTAAGTCATGAGAAATGGATTCCTTTTGTCTAAATGAGAGTGGAACAATTGCTTAGCCATGGGGCCGGGGAGTACGGATGAAACAGCATTTCTGCTTCTCCAATTCATCAATTCCACACAGATAAAGGGCTGGAACCTGAAAGACCAAACCTCAAAACTATTAGAGAAAAAAGGCAGGAATATATCTTTCTGACCTTGAGATATGAAAAACTTTCTCAAACAAGACATAAAAAGCAGTAACAAAGAAAACAGAAACAGATTTGTCTACATTAAAATTAAGAGTTTGTCTTCATTGGAAGACACACACACACACACACACACACATACACACACACAGTGAAAAGACAGGCCATAAATGAGGAGAGGATATTTTCAACACATACTATGCAGCAAAGATTAGTATTCAGAATATATGTTTTTTAATTTCTTCAAATCAATTTTTAAAAAAGACAAAAATCCAATAAAACTGGAGAAATAGCACAAATAGGAATTTCGCAAAAAATACAAATGGACATACGAAAAACACTCTAATTAATAACTAAAGCAATGCAGATTAAAACCACAATGAGACAGCATTTTACACCTAGTGGATTGGCAAAAATTATGAAGTTGAACAACTCTCAGTGTTAGAAGAGGAATATAAATTCATGAGAATTCTCCTACACTGATACTGGAAGTGTAAATTGATGCAACCACTCTGAAAAACATTTTGACATTATCTTATATGTCAGTATTTAAATTTTCTAGTAGCCATGTTTAAAAGGCAAAAATAAATGGGCACCAGGCATTGCTCAGTCAATAGAGCAGGTAACCCTTGATCTCAAGGTTGTGAGCTCAAGCCTGGTATTGGGTGTACAGCATACTTTTTAAAAAAGGAAGGGGGGGGCGCCTGGGTGGCTCAGTCGGTTGAGCGGCCGACCGGCTCAGGTCATGATCTCGCGGTCCGTGAGTTCGAGCCCCGCGTCGGGCTATGTGCTGACAGCTCGGAGCCTGGAGCCTGTTTCAGATTCTGTGTCTCCTTCTCTCTCTGACCCTCCCCCATTCATGCTCTGTCTCTCTCTGTCCCAAAAATAAGTAAAACTTAAAAAAAAAATTTTTTTTTTTAAAATAAAAAAGGAAGGGGTGCCTGGGTGGCTCTGTCAGTTAAGCGTCTGGCTCTTGATTTCAGCTCAGGTCATGATTTCATGGTACGTGAGTTACGGCCCCACATTGGGCTCCACACTGACAGTGCAGAGCCTGCTTGGGATTCTGTCTCTCTCTCTCTTTCTGCCCATCCCTCACTCACTTGCTCTCTCTCTCTCAAAATAAATAAATAAACTTTTAAAAAAGGTAAAAAGAAACAAATGAAATTAATTTTAATAATATATTGTATTTTACTCACTATATCTAAAACATTATCATTTCAACATGGAATCAACATAAAAGAGCTATTAATGAAATATATTCTTTTTTCATAATGAAGGAGGTCTGAATATACCACTCTAGGGTCATCTGCCTGGCTCAGTCAATAGAGCGTGCAACTCTTAATCTCAGGATTATGAGTTTGAGCCCCACGTTGGATGTAGAGATTACTTTTTAAAAATTTTTTTAAATCCTTAAAATGTATATATACCACTCTAAAACACGCCACTTTGGCATAAGAATTATTTTGAGCTAAAGGCAAGTAAGAAACAGCAGGCTAATGAAGAGCTCTCTTCCCTCCCCTTTTCTGCTTAAAAGTAGGGCACAAATATCCCTTGGTAAAGGTTACATAAATTTCTGTTTGTAAAGGAGCCTACCTCCCCATCTCCTGCACCACAAAGAGGAGAACCATTCTTATCTCAGGAGACAACTTGAGACTGAACAACAAATCTTACTAACCAACCATTATCTAGGATATATTTCCTAGTCTTCTTCCCACAATTTACCGCTCCTTGTAGTCCAAACTCCTTTTATCTTTGTCTAGTCATTTCACCATAATTTACCACCCTTTCTTAAAAAGGTTTACAAGACCCTGGCTCTAACCATCACTTTGGGTTTTGATTCTTTCCGGTGAAATGCCCATGCATGTAAAAATATTAGCATCAAAAAATATGTATGCCTTTTGTTAATCTGTCTTCTGTGAATTTAATTTATAGGTGTTTAATCATACAACCTAAGTGGTAGAGGAAAAGTATTTTCACCCCCCTACAAAATCCTCTATGTATTGTACACTTATATAGCACATTTCAACCCAGAAGCTAAACTTGGAAATGCTTGATCTCTATTTAAATTTTATAAAATTAATAGTTGAAAAAGTTTTCCAATAACTGCATCAGTTTTCAGTGTCTAAATTAAAATTAAATTAAATATTTTAGTTCTTCTTTCATGCTAGCTGCATTTCAAGTGCTCAGTTCCTACATGTGGCCACCTTATTGAACAATCATAGTCTTTTATTTTTTTGTGATCAGAAATCATTTTTTAATTTTTTTAAATTTTTTTCAATATATGAAATTTATTGTCAAATTGGTTTCCATACAACACCCAGTGCTCATCCCAAAAGATGCCCTCCTCAATACCCATCACCCACCCTTCCCTCCCTCCCACCCCCCTGAACAATCATAGTCTTACAGAACATTCATATGCCCTTTGAACCAGTAAGTCCACTCCTAAACAAATTTCCTACAACAGGGGTTCTCAAACTGCAAGCCTCAGAATACTTGAAGGGCTGGTTAAACAGATTTCTGGGACCCATCCTAGAGTTTCTGATAACCGGTGAGAACTGACACCACCGTGTGTGGTATATACAGGAAAGTCTCCTGCAACTCTGTCATAGCAAAAACTAGAAATAACCTACATGTCTATCAACACAAGAATGGGTTTCTGTAAACTATGGTATAAGCCCACGATAGAATACTACACAAAACTGAAAATGATGTGTTGTTCTAAAATGAAACAATATGGATCAAACTATATCCATTTTGAAAACAGAATGTTGAGGGGTGCCTGGTGGCTCAGTTGGTTAAGCATCCAACTTAGCTCTGAGCTGTCAGCACAGAGCCGGGAGCCTGCTTCGGATTCTGTGTCTCCCTCTCTTTCCACTTGCACTCTGTGTGTGTGTCTCTCTCTCAAAAATAAATAAACATTAAAAAAGAAAATGGAATGTTGATCTTTTTAATAAAGCAATTCCAAGAAGACTATAGACAGTGTAAATGCTCTTTTTGTAGGACTTAAAAACAAACATTATATTATTGGGACATAATTAATGAAACAATTTTTATTTTAAAAGCAAGGAAAATTTGAGATAGTGGTTCCCTCAGGGGCTAGAGAGGAGGGATAAGAGAGGATAGTCATAGGTGTTCATATTATTACACTTTATAAATTACATACATATCCTATTATATCATTTTTACATATCACAAATATGTAAAACATTATAAAGAAAATAAAATGTAAATAATACTGTAAATCACATAATCCCAAAAATGTTTAAAAATAAATGTATTTATAGATGCACAGAAAAAAAAGTCTGGAAGAAAAAATATCAGAATGTTAATAATGGTTATTTCTGGGTTGTGGAGTTTGGATATATTTTTTTCTTTTGGTATAATTGTATGTTCTCTACTATAAATATGCAATGCTTTATAATTAAACAAGTTTGCTTCTTTTTATCTTCAACACATAAGGAATTCAACTTGTTGTACTCAGTTAGTCTCCAAACCCTCTGTTCATTTCTGTATCACCACAGTACAAACCTTAAAAAAGACCCATTTCTGGGGCACCTGGGTGGCTCAGTCGGTTGGGCGTCTGACCTCGGCTCAGGTCATGAACACGCAGTTCATGGGTTCGAGCCCCGCGTTGGGCTCTGTGCTGACAGCTCAGAGCCTGGAGCCTGCTTTGGATTCTCTGTCTCCCTCTCTCCCTGTCCCTCCTCTGCTTGCACTCTGCCTCTCTCTCTCAAAAATAAATAAACATTAAAAAAAAAAAGATCCATTTCTGAGGGGTACCTGGGTGGCTTAGTCAGGTAAGGGTCCAACTTCAGCTCAGGTCATGATCTCATGGTCAGTGAGTTCAAGTCCCACATGGAGCTCTGTGCTGACAGAGCCCAGAGCCTGCTTCAGATTCTGTGTCTCCCTCTCTCTCTCTCTTTGCCCCTCTCGCACTCACACTCTATCTCTCTCTGTCTGTCAAAAATGAATAAACGTTAAAAAATATTTTTAAAAAAAGCACATTTCTGTTTGCTATAATACATATCTCAGATGCCTTTTCACAATCTTATTAATAATAGTAACAGTGATAGTTGACATAGATTAAGGACATGTGCTCTCATGTTGTAAGTATTAAGTAAGTAATTTTGGTTAAGCCTTACCAAAATCCAAGACCTAAGTGTAATTGGTTTTCTCATTTTACAAATATACAAAAGGAGGTGAAGTTCTTCCTTAAGTAGCTTGGATAAATTGCTTCCCCAAGTCCGCATAGCTTAGGAGGTGGTTTTCCATCAGTATCAGCAAAGAGGAAAGCAAAAGTTTGCATTTCATATCTAAGTTCTGTTTTAGGCCTCATCTTCTCAGAAATAACTTGGTGAGATTGTTCTACACATCAACAAAAAGTGGTGAGAGGACTCATGGAAAGTGTATTAGATTTCCTGATCTAATAAATTTGAAAACAGCAATTGTAATTACTGCTGATGACAGAACTTCCTGGTGAAAATCAGTATCTGTCTCAATGAGCAGAGCTTGGCTATTCTCAGTTTAATCAAGACCAGCAGAAACCTGGATGACATCAGCAGTGGTCAGAGTCAAAAGAGCCCTCAGCCTCATCAGGCCTTGGGACTCCTCCTGTCTGGCTCAACTTCCAAAGAAAACAGCCTAAAATGCATTTGTCATGCTATTAAGTGCTAGAGAAAATCTCATCACTCTCCATGTCATATGTATTTCATCTTTCATGCTGAGATAATCAGTTATCATACTTGACAAATACAAAGGAAAATAGACGCTATTGATTTCTCCTGACAACATCATGCTGGGATACTGAGGCCTTAACGGTCCACAAACATTACTTTTAACCATAAGTGTCCTGAGTCATCACCAAACATCTTGCTTAATTTTATTCTAATAAAATCTCCAAATACATCACCTTCTCTACCAAACCTACTATGAAGGCCTCTTGGGAGATTCCTATTTTTGCCTTTTTTCTGTTTCTACCTTCCTCATACCACAATAATAACTTAGAGTATTTAAAAGCCCCAACTTCTACCCTAAGTAGACAAAAAATGTCTATTTAGCTTCATTTTAAGAAAGTAAGCATCTTATTGGAAAGCCCAAGATCTTAAATCCATGATGGCAGCAAAAGGTGGGTACATCTGTAAACACAAAACTGCCTGAATTTGGATCTCACCAGACCAGAGTGACCATGGAAGCTGACAGCTTGGGCCAGCTGCCAGGAAGGGCAATACCACACCTCAGTCCAGCAGCTTAGGACAGAAGATAGCCTAGGCAGAGAAAACAGTACCCAATAGGTCCGACGTAATCACAAGGGTCCTTAAAAGTGGAAGACAAAATTGGAAGAGGGAACCAAAGAGACGGCAGCATCTTATTGGCCTTAAAATGAAGGCACCCCAGTGGCTCAGTCAGTTGAGCGTCCAACCCCAGTTCAGGTCATGATCTTGCAGTTTGTGGGTTTGAGCCCCATGTTGGGATCTGTGCTGACACCTCAGAGCCTGGAGCCTGATTCAAATTCTATGTTTCCCTCTCTCTCTGCCCCTCCTCCACGTTCTCTCTCTCTCTCTCTCTCTCTCTCAAAAATAGACATTAAAAAAAATTTTTTTTAATGGAGGAAAGGGGCTATAACCCAAGGAAATGATTGTCTCCAGAAGCTGAAAAAAAGTAACAAAATGGACTTTGTGAATTGACTGTTAGACTCTGCCTACAAACATTATCCACACTTTCTTGTGAGCCATGCACACAAACCACTTGAAACGAGCATTTCCCACCACCCCATTTCCTGTTCTTTTCTTTGTTTCTCTACTTCTCCAAATTTTGTTCTCCCAAGCAGAACAAAAAGGTCTTGCTGTAGCTGTTGGTCCATGCTAAACACATCCCTCAGGGACCTAGAGAAACAAAATATCCTTGGCCATGTGCTTAACTCCAAAATGCTACACTTCCTCAACTATCTGATTTCTCTGACTTTGAAGAACCATTTGAAAGTATTCTCTCATACAACAAATTAAATGCATTTCTATTATGTTCTGAACATTGTGCCTATCTCTGGGGATCCAATGATGAGCAAAATAAACAATGTCCTTGTCTTTGTGAAGCTATTGAAAGAAATAGTAAACAATTAATCACATAAAAAAAATCAAGCCAATACTTACACATTGTTTTATGTACTTAGCACACATTAACATTTTATTTTCCCAACAATCCTGGAGGTTGTTATTATGCCTTTATTTCAAAGGGTAGGAAAATGAAGTTCAGAGGGGTTAACTATCTTGGCCAAGATTATCCATCCAAGTAGAAGTGCAGCTAGGATTCAAACCCAGGCCATCAGTGTTCAGATTATGTGTTCTCAGCCTTTACAATATATTACCTCTTTGTGATTCTAAGAATACAAACATTGCCTGTAATACCCATTTTTCTTTTGCTGCAAGATCTATTTCATATAGAGTGATAGACCAGAAATGAGATTATCAGACAGCATGACAAAGAAAAAAATAATCAGGGTCAAATGCTTGACACCAGAAGCCTAACTTAATTTCAGAGGAATCTGAAGAATCAGTTATAGTACTAGAAATTAATACCAGTATTGGAACCCACTAATCAGACATCAGAACTTTGTACCATTTGCAAGGGCCTTGCCCCAGAGAAGTGTGCATCCTTTGCAGATGACAGTTCTGGATAAGCCTTCTCTTTCTCTGGCCCCAAAACGGATTCCTGACCTCATCAGAAAAAGATTCCACTTATCACATTCTCTCCTAGTGCAAGAGCCTTGATCTCTGCTACAGATTTAACCTACAAGGAAATACAACTGCATTTACAGCATGAGCTCTCTAAGAAACCTGCTCTTAGCCAAAGACCCATTTCCTCTCCTCTCAAAACTCAAATATAAGCAACACTATGGCAAGCGGTACCCAACAGCATCAGTTGCAGGTGAAGTCTTAAGTATCACTGTGAGAGGGCTATTCCAGTGTATATGCCCCACTCTGTTGGAGAACTTTTCCCCTGAGAACATACTCAGCTCAGTCTGCAGAACATGCCAATGGGTGTCTCAGAAGAAAAGAAATAGAAAAAAGTGATGAGACCCCTCAATTCTCCAGCATCTGCCTGACAAGGCCTAAGAGACCTCCAACTAGCTCCCTATAAAAGAAATGAACATAGAGGATAAAGGTAAAACAGGATTACCAAATAGAGCTTTGTCCCCAACCTTTTCTGAGAAACGCTGGATGGGCAGACTGGGCCATATTTCAGAGGGTCTTGCTTTGGCTGGTCTAGATTGACCTAAGCAGCCAGAGTCAAAAATCATCTGAGTGGCTTTCTTGTTCCATTGCCTTTAGGCCCATACACTCTCTTATGCCATCTTAAAGATCTCATCAGGGATGAGAAGAGACAAGGAAACATAAACCTGCAGAAAACTACACCCCAAAGCAGGGAGTCTTCCCCCAAAGCTCCTCAGTATTGATCTAAAGCTACCTACCTTAAAGCCTTCCTAGAGCAGAGAGGAAGAGGAAGCCTCTTAAGAGGCAGAAGGCTCCAACCTTCTGCATGAAGAAAGGGAGCATTCCACAGAAAACAGTTCCAGCTGGAACATACACAAGAGACAGCCTCATGAAGAAAGTCCAGGAAGGAAAAAGAAAAAACCCAAAGACTTGAACAATTAACAGAAGTGGTGAATTTCTTCCCATCTCCTCCTTTACTCGATTTTCGTGAATAACAGTAATAAAATTGAAATGAAAACTGTAAAGAAAATTTCAGCACCCAGGACAGTGCTCATTCAACTACTTGGATGGACGCATGCTCCCTTCTCCCCACCCACGAAAAGCCAGGCTTCCAGAACAGATTCAGGATCCTATACCTACACTAGGTCAAAAAAGCTAGTAAAATTTTGGGTGCAGTTAGCATTAAACTCTCTCTTTGTTTTAAAATGGGGCACCCTACGCCTGGGTGGCTCAGTCGGTTAAGCGTCCAACTTCGGCTCAGGTCATGATCTCATGGTCTGTGAGTTCGAGCCCCACGTCAGGCTCTGTGCTGACAGCTCAGAGCCTGGAGCCTGTTTCAGATTCTGTGTCTCCCTCTCTCTGACCCCCCCCCCCCCATTCATGCTCTGTCTCTCTCTGTCTCAAAAATAAATAAACGTTAAAAAATTAAAAAAATAAAATAAAATAAAATAAAATAAAATAAAATAAAATAAAATAAAATGGGGCACCCTATTTGGCAGTCTACTTCCAGACACCTGACTGCTCTTTTTTTGCTAAGGGGACAGGAATGGTCTGACAGTTGCTCTGATGCAATAATAAAGTTTCTCTGTTATGTTCCACAATGTCTGGAAACAAATTCTATAGAGACCAGTCAAAAACACACAGTGCCTAGGAAATCATGCAGACTTGCCTTTATTCTTTGGCATGGTTAACCTTTATTGAATATTTATTGTGTTCGGGTACTGTTCATATATTTTAGCTCATTTAATCCTCCCTGGGTCAACAAGTCAGACCAAATGGGGAAGAAAACTTCCTTCTTAGTTACCAAGAATCGTGATCTGAACAGGTAATCCATGGCTATATGAGACAATCTCATTTTATTTTTGTTTAATGTTTATTTGTTTTTGAGAGAGAGAGAGAGAGAGAGAGAGAGAGACAGAGTGCATGCACGTGCTAGTGAGGGAGGGGCAGAGACAGAGGGAGACAAAGGATCTGAAGCAGGCTCTGTGTGGACAGCAGAGAGCCCAAGGTAGGGCTTGAACTCATGAGCCATAAGATCATGACCTGAGCTGAAGTCAGATGCTTAACTGACTGAGCCACCCAGGCGCCTGAGACAATCTCATTTTAGAGGATTATATTCAGTTCTTGGTGCCACATTTTAAGAAAGTCTCTACCTGTACTAAGAACACATCTCAGAAAAAGTGGCTCCATTTCCTACATGAAAGAACAGACAGGCTAAATCAGAGCCACAGTGGCAGCACATTGACAATGGTATTCAAACAGAATCTTTACCTGCCTTATTATATCTGATTATGTCTACTTATACCTCCTCTATCTCTGCAAAAGAAGAATTCAAAAAGATTCAAGGCAAAACGCCTACCCCTGGTTTATTTATGAAATATGGTCTGTCTCCACTAAGCCTGCATTGGAGGAGGAATTACTTTTCTCTTTTCCTGAGGGACATCATTAGCATAGTGATAATTAATGAAAGGCAGCAGCCAGAGTTTGGTAAATTATTAATGGCTTCAATCATCCAGAGAGCAGACAGCCCCTGTGTGCAGTTGTCCTTGGTGACAGCATGGAAGTGCTCTGGGGAAACGGATGATGGACAGAAAACCAGCGCAGAGTGTGTGTGCTTCTGCACGCACAGATTCAGACTTCTTATCCAAACAAACCGGGTTTTCATGCAGAAATACTCATGGATTAAAACTGGGAGCATGTCCCTCTGGCATATGGTAAATGTTATCAGATCCTCCTTATAGAATGCCTAAACAGAAATTAGGCCTGGTCCTGGGGACCTGTTGAAAAGTTGAGGAGGAGGAGACAGTGGGTCTTTTACAGCAACCACAGAGATTAGGGGTTAAAGGGTAAAAATTGAGAACTCATTAGGAGATCAATGCCAAAGTGTAGTTGGAGAGTACATGCAAAATAGGTCATTGGAGCCAAAGGGGGTTGGAAACAAATGTCAGAAGCTAAGATACACATATAAAAGGAATTCTAGGCAACCTGAAAACATGAGAGTGAAGAGTATCATATAAGAACAGGTAAAAGAAGAGATGACACAGACAAATTCCAGGGAGGAGGGATTCAAAGCCACTGTACGAATCTTTCTCCCTTCATAAGTTTATTTATATGGGCCCCACTTAAACAGAGCCTTCTTGTTACATAAAATCATAAGCTCCTTGAGGGTGGCAATTTTTACTGTTTTCTTCTCTGCTATATTCCTAGAGCCTGCATAGCACCAGACATAGAGTAGGTACTCAAAATATTTGATGAATAATGAAGAAAGAGATGAATAAATGGATACAACTATCTTACCATGTTAGATACTAGATAAAAAAGAAGTATTGAGGCCATTCCTTTCATCTTGGGTCTCTGCGCCTTTCACAAACTTCCAACATCACTATGTTGGGACTGAGCATCTGGAAGTTGACAACCCCTGAAGTCTGCAGGAGCCACTGTGAGGAGGGCCCAGGAAAGAATTTGCCATTTTCAGTGGAAAACAAGTGGCAGCAACTAACAAGATGACTGTGTACTTTGGATCTGGATTTGCTGAACCTTTTTTTTTATAGTAAGACACCAACTGCTTAAGAAATAAGGATGTTTCAATTAATCCATTAAACAGATGTGAAAAGGAGCATTTTAAGAGATACAATGTCTGAAAAATGGATCAAACTCTTGAATTCAACATACTTGATACGTTTGTAAATAAATTTATGGCATGGAAAAAAGTCTTGATAAATATTTTTTAATAAAATCACATCAATTGTTACTTTGAGTAACAAAGAATTTACTGAACAATTCATTGAAGATCAGAAAGAGAGGTTTCCAATATATACCACCACCCAGCAAATAATGGAATAAATGCTCATTTGATATTTATGTTCTTTCCCTAAATTCCTTTTCCAAATGTGTTCTCCCTCAGCCCTTCCCCCGCAACACAGCGCAAAGGCACTCTTGCTCGCCTGCTCTATCTGTATCTCTATCTCTGTCTCTAACTCCTAAGTGAAAATTAAAAAAAAAAAAAAAGATTCTATTACTGCATGTGTAAAAACAAAATGACTGC
Organism: Neofelis nebulosa; assembly: GCF_028018385.1. Taxonomy (NCBI): domain Eukaryota; kingdom Metazoa; phylum Chordata; class Mammalia; order Carnivora; family Felidae; genus Neofelis; species Neofelis nebulosa. The sequence goes on from NC_080782.1 coordinate 103,610,585, forward strand.
TCTTATAATCATGGTGTGACTTGAAGAATGAGAGATACCACTCCCACATGGCATCTCAGAATCCTTGGTGCTCTTCCACCCTTTGGGGTGTATGTTGAGTCTTTGAGATCGCCAGCCAGAGGCAGGCTTTACCAAGTGTGAGGTAGATAAAGCTATTCCTAGTGTCTCCCCTTGGGGCTCTGATATGTCGGCCTCTCTGCAGTCCTCAAAAGAGAGAAGGTGAAAAATCCACCATAACAGAAGCAGAGTGAAAGAATGGTCTCTACCTCTCAGGAGCATTTGTTTTTCATACCAGTACCATAGGACAAAGGAGTATGAAGGAAGCTCCATTTGTGGTAATTAGTTTAGTTACTGAATAGAACCAAATCTATGAATTAGATTCATAGGCTCAGGACTCAGAGGGAAAAGATCAAGATGAAAAGGAGAAGAGATATAGTTCACATAACACATATATATGAGAGATTCTATATTTATACAAAAGGAATCCCAGAAAAAGAACTAAATGTACACCAGAGAAATAATAAAGAAATGAGAGAAATATCTACACTTCACCGAAGAAAATCTTTACTCTTTCAGTCAAAAGGACTCGATGAGATTCAAGAAAGAATATGGAGAAAGACCACCTACACCAAGGCACCCTGGGTAACATTTCTGAAGTTCAAATATATAAAATAACATCTACTCATATATTAAAGAAGAAACAAACATTTATTTAAAAAATGACAATTATAGTAAAAGGTGTCCCTTTCTTAGCCCAATGCCAGAAAAGAGAAGAGCAACAGCATGAGAAGAACTTTCTATATCTGTGTCTAAAAAGTATGTTCCCTGTGAGAGCAAAATAAATACAAATTCAAGTATGCAAGGATTCAGAACCGTAATACCCAAGTACCAGTCCCCAAAAATTCACCTGAAGAAAGAGTCCAATGAAGTGGAAAAAAGAACTCAACAATTAGGACCAGTTATAGAAGAATCAATGATGAGTAATAAACCAATGAAACTTACAATTAAGTCAACAAAAGCATTGGTTGCTATATGGTTGACAACTTTTATACAAATATTAACAAATTCTCCCTAAAGTAAAAATATAGAAAAATATAAATATAGAAAAGAAAAACCTGAAAAGATACAGCTAGCCTCAGAAAGGAAGATAAGGATTCCAGTGGACCATAAATTCAAGGTCAGGAACAGATTGAAGCTGGGAATTTACTTGACCCAGGGTTCAGACACTGGCAGTGGCAGCTAAGAGTTTGGCTTCTACAGGGTAAAAGGACTAAACCTGTTCCAAAACAGAAGCTGGAGTGGAGTTCTTCCAATCATGAAACAAGTCTACATTTGTTTTAATTGCCTTAGAAGACTGCCTGGGTCTAGAGCTTACACCAAGTCATAAACCCAGGGAAGGAGGACAGGTCTACGACCTAGGAAACAGAAACTGAACACATAACTGGCTGAATCCTGGAGTCACTGCTCGGAAAACAGCCAGCAAAAAAAAATTTTTTTTTTAAAGGGGGAGGGTGCCTGGGTGGCTCAGTCGGTTAAGCGTCTGTCTTCGACTCAGGTCATGATCTCACGGTCTGTGGGTTCGAGCCCCGCATCGGGCTCTGTGCTGACAGCTCAGAGCCTGGAGCCTGCTTCCGGTCCTGTATCTCCCTCTCTCTCTGCCTCTCCCCCATTCTCACTTTGTCTCACTCTGTCTCTCAAAAATAAATAAATGTAAAAAAAATTTTTAATAAAAAAAAAAAAAAAAAGAAAACAGCTGGCAGGAAAGCCACGCAACCATCTGACTCTCTGCGATTACCACTTACCAGGAGACTCAAACCTCCACTGTAAAGCCTGGCTCTAGACTGAAAGCCTGAGAGGCTTAGGAGAGGTAACACAAAAGATTACTCAAGTGCTACTTTGGTTTTTAAATTTAGCCTTTAATTAATCAAAATTACAAATTCAAAACCTTAGTCCTTTCTTATCCTATTCCTAGATCTTTTTATATCCTTCCTACCTACCTAGATTTAAATTAAGCCCAACTGGAATCTCTCATGTCTCATCTTTCTCATTCATAGTTCTGAGGTCATTTAAAAATCATTAAAGAAATGGAGTTAGTCACCAAAATTTCCCACTGACAAAAGACGACCAAACCTCCACAGATAATCCTTCTTTTTTTTTTTAAAGTTCTTTTTAATTTTTTTTTAACGTTTATTTATTTTTGAGACAGAGAGAGACAGAGCATGAATGGGGGAGGGGCAGAGAGAGGGAGACACAGAATCCGAAACAGGCTCCAGGCTCGAGCCACCAGCCCAGAGCCCGACGCAGCGCTCGAACTCATGGACCGCGAGATCGTGACCTGAGCTGAAGTCGGACGCTCAACCGACTGAGCCACCCAGGCGCCCCCAGATAATCCTTCTTTACAAACTGCTTCAAAGGACTGGGAAAGTAGAGAGAAGACAAACTCTTTAATGTATTTTTTGAGGCAACTTAGCCTACTACCAAAATTGGACAATGCTAAAGACAAGAAAATAAAATTACAAACCGATCTAAGAAACATAGACATAAAAGTTTTAGTTTATAAATTAACAAATCAAAGCCAAAATGTGTTATAAAATGCGTCATAACTAAGTAGAGTTTATCCCATAAAAGGAAAAACACCATTAGAAAATCTATCAATTGGGGTGCCTTGGTGGCTCAGTTGGCTAAGTGTCTGATTCTTGATTTCAGCTCAGATCAGGATCTCATGATTCGTGAGATCGCCCCACATCAGGCTCCTTATGGAGGCTGCTTGATATTCTCTCTCTCTCTCTCTCTCTCTCTCTCTGCACCTCTCCCACTCATGCTCTTTCTCTCTTTCTCTCTCTCTCTCTCTAAGTAAATAAATAAACCTAAAAAAAAAGTCTATCAGTAAATATACCATGTCAAGCAGACAAGGTGAACTACCAGGCAGCACAGCAGCATGTGAGGAGAAACTCATGGTGGAAACGAGAGCCCGAGCAGGCATGTGGTTTTGCACTGCATGCCCAGGGTATAGAAGGATCAGATATTAGATCGTTGGGTTGTGGGAAGTATCAGCTGCACACCTGGCTGCTCAGGGACTATGGCTGTAGGACATGGCGGAAGCGTGGGCTCCAGCCCGGATCGTCCACCTCAGCACTCCACCAAGACTGATTGCTCCACCACTAGCAGGTATCCATGGAGCTTTGCAGGAGGGTGACCACTTCTCTAGGCTGTAGATTAAGTCAGATTATTAATAGATTAAGAAAAATAGAGGCTCCTGCGTGTCTCAGTCGGTTGAGGGTCCCACTTTGGCTCAGGTCATGATCTCCGGTTCATGGGTTCCAGCCCCATGTCAGGCTCTGTGCTGACAGCTCAGAGCCTGGAGCCTGCTTCAGATTCTGTGTCTCCCTCCCTCTTGCTCCTCCCCTGCTCGCCCTCTGTCTCTGTCTCTCAAAAACAAATAAATATTTTTAAAAATTAAGAAAAATAGAATTGTATCAGTAAATGCAGAAAAAAGCTCTACACAATTCAGTACTCATTCATGTTTGCAAAGCAAAAACTTATCAAACCAGGAATTAGAAATAAATTTCCTTAATTTAAGAAAGAGTATATATATGTATATATATATGTATGTGTATATACATATATATGTATATACATATATATACATATATACTTTTTTTTTCAAGAGAGAAAGAGAGAGCATGGAGGGGAGATGGCCTGAGGGAGAGAGAGAGAAAATCTTAAGCAGGTTCCATGCTCAGCATGGGGTCCAACAGGGGGCTGGATCCCATGACCCTGAGATTATGATCCTGGCCAAAATCAAGAATTGAACACTTAACTGACTGAGCCACCCAGGCATCCCCCTCTTTTTTTCAAATTTAAGAGCATGTATTTTAAAAATGACCAAACAGGGATGCTTGGGTGGCTCAGTCAGTTGGGCATCCAACTTCAGCTTAGGTCATGATCTTACAGTTCATGAGTTCCAGCCCCACATTGGGCTCTGTGCTGACAGCTCAGAGCCTAGAGCCTGTTTTGGAGTCTGTCTCTCTCTTTCTCTCTACCCTCCCCTACTCACACTCTGTTTCTCTCTCTCTCAAAAATAAATAAACATTAAAAAAAATTTTTTTTAATTGAAATTGCTATCTCCTCTTGAAAAACTAAGGGGCACCTGGGTGGCTCAGTTGGTTAAGCATCCAACTTTGCCTCAGGTCATGGTCTCACAGTCCGTGAGTTCAAGCCCCACGCTGGGCTCTGTGCTGACAGCTCAGAGTCTAGAGCCTGCTTTGGATTCTGTGTCTCCCTCTCTCTCTGCCCCTCCCCCACCCATGCTCTGTGTCTCTCTCTGTCTCTCTAAAATAAATATTAAAAATTTTTAATAAGAAAATAGGTAATAAAAAATAAAAATAACCTAACAAAATAATTTTCTATGAAACTTTAGAAAAATTGTCATTGAAGTCAAGAATAAGAATGTCTACCATCACCCCTATACCATTGACATACTAACAGACATAGTCAATGTAATAAAATAATAAGTATACTTATAAGAATGAGAAAGGAAGAAAAAACTCTCCTTATTTTCAGTTAACATGATTGTCTACATAGAAAGTCCAAAAGAACATATTGAAATACTTAGAACCAAGAGGAAAACTCAGGAACATTACAGGATATCATCAATATATAAACATGGTACATAGCATTCCTTTATGTCAATAAACCAATTATAAAATATGATAGAATTAAAAAGCATACATGTCAGCAACAAAAAATTAGAATCCAAATAATAAATCTAAAACTTAAAAAAGTCTAAAACCTAGTAAATCCAAAACATATATGAAGAACATTATTAAAGTTATTGAAGGACATTTTTAAAGATCTAAATAAGTGGAGAAATCATACCATGTTAATAAATCAAAAGATGAAATAAGCTCAACATTTCAGTTCTTTCCATCATTAATTTGTAAGTTCAATGCAAATCCAAGCAAAATCCAACAGACCTTTTGTAAAACTTTATAAGCTGATACTAAAATTCATATGTAACCATAAATTAACAAGAATAAAAGTATTCTGAAGAACTGTGTATGGGTGAGAGGAGGACTGTTCTACCAGATGAACCAACCAGGAACCAGTCTGAGGCTTGCAGCTGGCCTCAGTGTTGTTGGAAGCTGGCCTGGTGCTTCGTGTAGGCCATACACCATCTTACAGAATACCACCTCAGACAAGGTCACTCATCAACCAAAATAAACTGAGTCAACACAAAGCCACTTGATAATTTTTCATAAACACAGATAAAACCTCCATACAACCCACAACATACCAAGCATTCCTGTCTCTCACTAAACAAGTGCCTGCTACTTCTTTACCAAGTATCATTTTGTCCTCCCTCTAGCCTCCTCTCCCTATAGATAATATTTATGGAGATATCCAATCATCGAATGTCCCCACTTTCTGAAGACACCCAATCCAGAGTTACTCCCCTTTCTCTCAGGCCTTCCCCAGAATCATTCAACAAAAGCCCACATCCTACAAGAAGGTGTTTGTGTGAGTGTTTTGTTTTGTTTTGTTTTGTTTTGTTTTGTTTTGTTTTATCTTTCCACACTGTCTTACTGAGATGCCACACGGGTCCCTAACCCAAACTGAAACTAGTAATAAACCTAATTTGTTAACTGCAGGTATGTTCCTGGAGGTACTGGCTTGAGGTTGCTGACAGAGGTACCAATGCCCAAATACTCTGTAAATAGTGTGTGGTTGTGGTGTCCAAATAAACTAATAAGTCAATGGGACAGGATAGAGTTTAGAAACAGACCCACAAATTAAAAAAAAAAAAAAAAACCTGAAAATTCACAGAGTTGGTATTATACATCAGTGGGAAAAGGTATTTATCTTCAATAAAGATGAGATGAGACTATGACTCTCCCATATAAAAAAAAAAAAGAAATCTCATATCACCATACACAAAAATTATGGGTTAATAACCTTAAAGTGCAAAATTATAAATCTTAAAGAAAATTATAGGAGAACCAGTATTATGTCTTTATGGTTTGAACCAGTATTGTGTCTTACACTTAGCACAAATATGGAAGGAAAAATTTTAACTACGTTAAAATTTATAGTTAAAATTTATAACTCTGCACAGCAAATGATACTATGGTAAAAAGATAAGCCATAGATTAGGAGATATTTGCAACATTATATAGCCAATAAGGAAGTAGTATTCAAAATATATAAACAACTTCTACAAATTGATTAGAAAAAAACAAACAGGGGCACCTGGGTGGCTCAGTCAGTTAAGGGTCCAATTCTTGATTTCAGCTCAGGTCATGATCTCATGGTTCATGAGATCAAGCCCCCAGCTGGGCTCTGCACTGATAGTGCTAAGCCTGTTTGGAATTCTCTCTCTCCCTCTCTTTCTGTCCCTCCCCTACTCAGAATCTCTCTCTCTCAAACTCTTTCTCTCAAAAATGAATAAACATTTAACAAAAGAAAAATGCAAACAACCCAACTAAAAAATAGGTAAGGTACATGAAGAAACAAATCACAGAAGAGAAAATACGAATAAATATTAAAATATGGTCTTCTTGAGTAGTCAAAAGAATGCAAATTAAAATAACAATGAAATACCGCTGGCAAAAATGATATCAGATTTGCAAAAGAAAATTTTTTTTAAGTTTTATTTATTTTTGTAAGTAATCTCTACACCCAACGTGGGGCTCGAACTCACAGCTCCAAGATCAAGACTCACACACTCTTCTGACTGAGCCAGGCAGACACCCCAGATTGGCAAAATTTTTAAATTAACCGTTCCAAGCATAGGTGACACTGTGCAAGACTTTCTGTAGGAAACATAAATTGGTACAGCCATTAGTTCTCTAATTAATTTAGAGAGCAATCTGGCATTATCTACTAACGTTGAAAATGAGCATACTGTACAACCTACCCAGCAAATCCACTACTAGACCCTAGATAAACCTACGCAAAGTAATATGGAGAGAGAGAGAAACATGTATGAGTAAGAAAGTAAGAGAGAGAATGAGGGAGAAAAAGAGAACAAAAGAGACGAAATGATTGCTACTGGCTCTGGGTATCCAGTTCTTTCTTCACCTATATTTCCTACCCTCTGATCACTTTATAACAAACTCCCTCTTTAGAAATAAATTCATTAGAATTGGCTTATATGGGGGCTCCTGGGTGGCTCCGTTGGTTAAGCATCTGACTCTTGATTTTAGTCCAGGTCATAATCTCAGGATTGTGAGATCGAGCCCCATGTTGCTCTCTGGGTTAAGCATGGACCCTGCTTGGGATTCTCTCTCCCTCTCTCTCTGCTCCTCCCCCATTTGTGCTTTCTCTCTCTCTCTCTCCCTCTCTCTCTCTCTCTCTGTCTCTCAAAATAAATAAATAAACTTTTTAAAAAAGTAAATCACATTTTAAAATAGAGTAACAGGAGATAGAAAGATAAATAAAAATTAATCAAGGAAGGTTCGCTTCCACCCTTAATAGTTGTCAAGAGAGTCTCCCAAATGAGGATAACTTGTCCTAAGAGGGATTCTATTGATAAAATGTCCCACAATTTATCAAATATATATTGCTTGCCTCACAGAATTCTCATTTGGTCATCACAGGAATAGACAAGTCACTTTACCATTAAGGTCTCTGTTTCCTCATTTATAAAATGAGATTTAATTAAATGACCTCAAAGTTTCCTTTCAATTCTGAAATTCTGTGATCAATCCCAAAATGAAGACAATGTATAAACTAGGTTTGTAAACTCTACAGTAAGAATCAACAGCAAACTCCTAATAAACTCACAAAGCCCAAACTGCTCCAGAACCTTAATGTTGACACTATAAATCACTAAAGACAACAGAATGTAGAAAGCGGAAGCTCAAACACCCAAAACCTCACCTGAGATACAGGAGCTCAGTCCACCAGAAGTGTGGCTTTAAGATTTTAGAGACTTAGAAGTATTTTCTAGTATAACGTTTCCATGTTAAAAATGTTCTCCACTTATACCTTTACGGAGGTTTTCAGTCCTTATGAAGCCTGCATATGTGTTCCTCTTTGGAAAGCCCCAGCTGGGTCCTAACCACCAAAAAAAAAATTGAAAAATGAGAATACAAAAGGAAGCAAACTATACTGTGTGTGGAAGCAACTAATGTATATAAATTATATACATATAATTTATAATGTAATTATATTTATTTATATTTTATATTTATATATTTAAAAATTTATTGAAATGTTTCAAATATATTATATATACACATAATTTTAAAATTATATATGATATATAATCATATATCATACACTATTTAATTATATATACTATACATTATATATGTAATATATATGTATATATATATAATATATATATATACATATATATAGTTATATATACATATATATATAGTTATATATTACATATATAATTATAGTTACTAAAAATATATAACTATATAATTTATATATTTAATATTAGTATTATTTACTAATAATATAGTAGACATTATAATTTACAATAATGTATTATAACTATACATAGTCATACAATTATATTATAATTATATAATTTATAATTTAAATATAACTCTCATATATAAATAAAATTTGTATGTATAATATGTATGTATGTAATTTTAAAGCAATTATCTTCAAATTCCAAATGCTTAGGTTCTCCACAAGATTGTTTAGTGTTTAAGAAATCGAAACTTAATTTTTTTAATGTTTATTTATTATTGAGAGACAGAGACAGAGCAAAAGCAGAGGAGGGTCAGAGAGAGACAGAGACACAGAATCCGAAGCAGCATCAGGCTCCGAGCTGTCAGCACAGAGCCAAACAGGGGGCTCGAACCCATGAACTACGAGATCATGACCTGAACCAAAGTTGGACGCTTAACGGACTGATCCATGAGCCACCCAGGAGCCCCAAGAAATCCACACTTTAAAAAATTGAGGTGATTTTAGGCTTATTCTTTCTTGTTAAAGCCTGCAGTTCACGTAAAGCCAAAATCAACTTGGGCTGGAGCATTATGTTTCATTTCCCAGTTGCTCAAACACAGAATGTTAGGTATGATCAAATAATGTAGAATGAAGTCAGTTGAAATATTTCAACTGGAAAGGGCCTCTTCGATGTCTGCAGATGTGAGGTCCTGCAAGATTGCACAAATTGCCCAAGGTTACACAGCTAATGAGTGGCTGAGCCTTGACAGGAAACCAGGCGTCCCGCTTCCATTGCAGTGCTGTCCTGTGCTTGCCTCCCTCTGGTGAAGCCACCTCTGGACTGGAATCTAGGAAAACCTAGAGAAGCTCCAGGTCCCTTATATATTCAAAACCTCAGCCTCCCCCCTGCAAGCCTCTGTGCCTGTTCCCTTTCTCTGGTATATACCATCCTCCCAGCGGGTCAGACACCAGTTCCATAAATTGCCCTGAGTTCAATAGTTTCCACACCTTTAGATTTTCCAGACCAGTCAAGTTTCCCCCAAAGTTCTAACATCTCAAAACAGAAATGCCTAATTTCATTTTGTTAATGGAAACATTAGGAAAACAACTGCCACCCATTTCCACTATCATTTTAGCACTGAAAATGTAGAGAGTATATGCTTGAAAAAAATGAATTTTATTATATATTAATTGTACTTCAATAGACACACGTAGGTAGGCTCTTAAAATGTAGGTATGCTGAACCGGGAATTAGATCAAATTGGATATATTTAGCTTTGGTTTCTCTGCCTCCAGACCATTTTACCACAGTTGAGGGGAAACACCATCATGGACAAGAAGAGTTTGGGAAAACTACTGCTTCAGACTCTTCCGGGACAATGTCTCCTGCATTCCTCCTGTCCATCCACATTACCCTTATCCCTCCAGGCCTTCATCACTTCTTCTCTGGACCACTGCAGTGTATTCCTGCCTGCTCTTTCTGTACAATATTCCCCTTTCTGGTCCCTCCTTTAGTGGAGTATCAGAATGAGCTTCCTAGGGCACAGCTCTGATTATACCCTAGAGCCATCAGGAATAAAGCCTTGGCCTCTTCACCCACAATCGTACCAACCCTTGTCTCTTTGTTCACCATTTTACACTCCATGGACTCAGCACTCAGGTTATTTCTAACTGCATTCTTTTCCTTGTGCACTTTCAGTCACACTATTTCCTACACCTTAAACAAAATTTTCCCCATCTTCCCATTTTAAAATATTACACATTCTTCAAATAACACTCAAATATCATTTTTGTCTACAGGCCTTGATAATTCACCACTGTGCCTCCTAAATTCATCTTCCTCTCTTTGTAGTCCTTAACATATCACTTCCTATGGTGAATCTGTCACATTCTAGTAGAGTTTGCCTATCATCAATTTGTACACTGTGTATATATAATTAGTAAATAGATAATTTGCTTAACATTCTTCTCAGCAGATGAATTTATATCCTACTTCCCTTGGAAAACAGAAGCCATGAAATAACTACCCCCGATGTCCTGCCAACGCATGTATAAAGTCCCCTATATCTTTACATATCATGTGCTCTCTTGCCTTCTCCTTCCTTCCCAAAGCTATCTTTTTCCTGGCTCTGAATCCCACCTTCTCATCCTTGACAAGAACCTCACTTCATCCATTACCTCTTCTTTTTTCTCAAGGTTTAACCTCCTTCTTTTTGCTGATTCCTCTTCTCAGTAATTCAGGGAACACCAGCTAGAACTATTAATAAACTATTCTTAAGCCAAAATAGTTGTGCTGATAGACCCTCAAGACTAGAGCAGCTACATCTACAAAGGCAAGGGAAACAAATTATAAACACACATTAGCCAGGCAAGAGAGAATTATGTTTATCCATCCACCCATCCATCCATCCATCCATCCATCCATGAAGTAAAGAATATTGAATGCTGATGCCAGAACCACCACCCTCCTTATGCTCAGTCTTGATTTCCCCTGAGATACTCCTAATCTACAAACATCTGTGAATTCCACCTGAGGGGACCCAAAAACCTATTTACAGGGAAAGCCACTCGGACCTCTTCTTATCTGCTCTTCATTTTCTAAGAACCCATGGCCTCAATCATGTCAACATAAATTCAGAAATAAAAAATTCAAAGAATTTATCATGGCTTATCATTTTTATTTGGTTCTTATTATCTATTCTCACAAAAGGTTATAAATCACTTGATTGTAGACCCCCTAAGAACAAGGATTCTGTCTATCTTGTTTATCATGGTGTTCTAAATACCCAGCACATGGAAGGCACTCAAAAAAGTATAGAATGAATGGGACACTATATAAACAATTAGCTCAGCATTGCAGTGGTTCTAATGTTGGACACTCAGCAGAACCACCTGAGAACCTTATTTAAACCACGCATTCCTAAATAGTCTTCCCTAACTATACTTCCCTGTCAAAGAAAAACCACAGTTGGACAGTAGTTAAAGCCATATAAATAGATTTTGTTCAGGACTACCACAATAGGGGAAAGAAAGTACAGTACAGGGCTCAATTCCTAATATTAAACGGGCAAGTAAGAAGTAGGGGAGTGAGTCAGTGGATGGGAAGTTACCAATGGGAAACATCAGGGGTCAGGGAATTCCAGTTACATGACTGGACATGATCTTCACTCAAGACAGGCCAGAGTGCTCAGACTTCCCCTAAAGAATGGTGGAAAATGAGAAGGATGGGGACTCTTGGTAAATTGATTTAGCAGGGTTCTTGCTAAAACTGGATTTTATAAGGAAGTGCACAGATAGGCCCAGGAGAAGGTTCAGGAGCCTGACTCAAGTCTGATCAAGAAAGAATCTTTGTCAATATCCACAATCAGATGTACCATTATCAGGATTGGAAGGGGGGTGTGGGTACCTAGGTACAACATGTGTCCCTCACAGGCCTCCAGATTCTGTCATAGGGTGAGGGGCGTAACATCAGCAATTACTGTAGGAGGGGTAGTGGTTTTGTGTAGTTGAGAAAATTCCTCTGGTTAATTTTCACTCATCACCTCTAAACCCTGTGAGAACCACTGCTCTAGAAACACCGCTCTTATGCCTGTAATATTCTCTGGATTTTTAGCTATAGATGCCTGTCAACTCTCAGACCCCTGATCCTTCAGCCAATCTTAGAATATCTCTGGGGCTCATACGTGGGTGACTGCACATGGATAACTACTTTTCTCATTAAAATTTTTTCAGTATTTAACATTCTTATCCTCTACCACAGGGACCTTCAGTCATTAAACATACTAAGGCATTCTATTTGAAGAGGCGGTCTAATACTGATTAAATGAAAAGGCAAGGTTACTTCTACCAAACCACATCAGATTAAATGTTTTCATTATTAGTAGAGAATGTCATTACCACCATGACCTTAAAACTTGGATCCCCAGACAAAACTTTTGGAAGAAGCCTTTAATACCCAGCCCACAGATTCCTCATCACCAGTTCCCCATAAGTCCATATCCTTCAGTCAAATTAAACAAGAAAGAAAAGGGTGACCTAGAAGTAGGGGTGAAGGAGTTAAAGGGGTTTGGAGCAGAGTTCTTATTCCTGTCTTTGAACAACAAAGTCCTCCAGCAGCTCTTCCTTTTGGGAAAACATTCCAGGCTGCAATCAGAAGCACTTCTCAGTATTATCCCCGGGGATATTGCCTGTGCACTAATCAATGATTAAAGCAGTTTCCTGATCTTATTTAAAAATGACACAAATGGGAACAGTTGAGGGACTCAAGAAGGTGGTCAGGATTTTATCTTAAATATTTTCTGGAAAAGCAGCAGACAATTAAACCATTAAAGAACTCTAGGCAGTTTTTCAAGATTAAAATGTAACACATTTCAGTCGCAACTAAGCCTGTCATATAGGCATTCAAATTGCAATGTGACCCCCCCCCCAGAATACATTGGCACCCCAGTGAGTTCATTTCTATTAAAGAAGTGCTTCTGCGGAATGTGGGAGTCTAAACAACCTGTTCAATTGCCCAGAGTGACATGGAAGGAAAAGGAGAAAAGATCTTGGGAGTCAAAGGGAGTAGAGCTGAAATCACAATTTAGGATTATGTGATCTGATCAACATGACTTCCATCATCTCTCTTAGCCTCTGCTTCCTCCTCTGAAAAATGGTAATAATATTGATCTTGCAAGATTACTAAGGGAATGAGCCATGGTAATAGTAAGAATAAGAATACTGCCAATAGCAATTGTGTATGAGAATATTTCCTATCAGCATACTCTATCTCCCCAGGAAGCAGTGGAGGGATGTTCTTTTTTAATGCTTATATTATGCAGCAGCCTCTTGAGTTTGCATTGGGAAACAGTAAGTACCTGTTTTTCTCTTGATGTTCCTTCTTAAATGTTGTTTACTCTGGTTTAAACCCTCAGAAATGTGACCTTGGGTAAGTGCTCAAAAACATTTAAAGGCTACTAACCTTTACCTTTAAGATTTTTATGTTTCTTGGGTTGAATCTACCCCCTATCAGTTTTCATTTGTTCCCCTCAAAACTAGTTACTAAAATGACTAATTTTCCTTTGAACAGAGAATTTTTCCAAGTTTATATATTAAACAGTGAGAATGATTAGGTCTCACATCCTTAAAGTACCTAATACAGCTATTTCCCTTCCTTTGGATAAACAACAAGCCCTAAATAATCCATTTTTTATCAATGAATATTTACTAATAAAAGAATAACCAAAACAAAAGTCCCAATTTTTCAAACTGCATTTAATGAGGCTAAAGTCTGAAACAATTGATCTTTTATTGGTCTTATGTGAAAATTAAGGAGTCTACTAAAGGTTTTAATAAACAATGTCACATCAGCTCAATCCCAACCATCTCCAATTAACACAAACACACACACACACACACACACACACCAACACCACCATCACCACCACCCCACCCCTCCCACACACACCACTGCAATCAAAGAAAAAGAGAGTACACCAAAGTTTGTGTGGCAAACTCCCAATTAATGATCAAAACTCCTTGGAGCCAAGGTGCTATTCTCCCAATAGACTGCTATTTCTAAAATCTATCTCTTTGAAAACAACAGCATGATTAATTCCACCATTCTCACTTACATTACTTACAACATAGAAACAATGATGCAGTAAGAGCAATTATTAAAAACACTTTATTATGTATAATTGTACATGCTGCAATTTGTGTCATTTGGGATTATTTTCCAGGTTGTGATGTCACCTACCAAGATTAACTAAATCTAATGTTCATCCTGCCACACCACATACAAAAATACAGTTTTCAAAGCAAAGTTCCCCTTCTCTACACAAAGATGGGTAAGAGTTTGTCAGATGAGTAAGAATACTTTGCACATGTATCAACACCATACAAGGCGTTATCCTTCACACAGTAACATTTAATGTATTCTTTTATTTGGGAACAGCAGGACAAGAGCCCCTTTAACTCTCAGAGGGAAACGCAAACTTTGTTGCTAAAGCCGAACTCCAGGGATGAAAGTGTGGTCCTCTCAAGGGAGGCAGAGGCAGTGGGGATTTATGGAGGAGGGTGGAAGCCTCATAAGCACTTCAAGAGGAAGGAATTGCAGGTGGTTCCTCGGGGACAGTCGCAAAGCTTCCCAATCCGTGCTCCTTTTCGCACTGCGCACCGCTCCCCAGCGTGGCACTGCAAACAACACAAGGTGCAGTCTTCCCACATATGCAAACCCAGGCTCCCAATGGCCGCATCTCCCCATCAACACAATTTCCGACTCCTGGGAGGGATAGGTGGAACCTATCACCATCCCCAGAGGTCCAAGTATAGTCAGGCCTTAAACACAGAGAGCCTTGTGCTTATAATGTCAGTGAGAGAACATAAAAGGAAATTATCGAACCCTTCCTACTTTATTTCACCTTTTTTGGGTGAGGGGCCACATTTTCTGGCTCCTTTGATAGTTTATCCAAAAGAAAGAAAATCAGACATTTTTGTAAGAAATCAACAATAGACCTATTTCTCACAGTCTCTGCTCCCTGCTTTCAGCCTCCTCATCCCAAGGAAGGTGTGTGTGTGTGTGTGTGTGTGTGTGTGTGTGTGTGTGTGTGTGAGAGAGAGAGAGAGAGAGAGAGAGAGAGAGAGACAGAGACAGAGACAGAGACAGAGAGACAGAGAGAGAGAACGAACACATGCATGTGTGTGTTCCCTCAAGGAAAGTGACGAGCCGGGAATCAAGAATTTTGACCTTAAAACAGAGATCAAAAAATTGGCAGTGCTCCAGAAGGCAAGAAGAAAATTGGAGGAACAAGATCTGAGTAGATTTAAGGGCTCTTCCAATTCAGATAATTCTTCATGAGTTGAAAAAAAAAAAAAACAAAAACCACCTCATCCTCAAGAAATGCTCCTTTCCATACAGACACCCAAGAGCTGATTCCTGGCATAAGCTATTGGGTCTTCTGAAATGGCCTTAGAGGCCAAGGACCACGTTTGGGGATGTAAAACAAAGGGAAGCCTACAGACTTCTGCAAAC
This sequence comes from Neofelis nebulosa, assembly GCF_028018385.1. Classification (NCBI taxonomy): domain Eukaryota; kingdom Metazoa; phylum Chordata; class Mammalia; order Carnivora; family Felidae; genus Neofelis; species Neofelis nebulosa. The sequence goes on from NC_080782.1 coordinate 103,626,012, forward strand.
CCATTACCTGCAAATCTAGATGGATCTAGAGAGTATAAAGCTAAGTGAAATAGGGCAGAGAAAGCCAAATACTGTATGATTTCACTCATATGTGGAATTTAAGAAACAAAACAAACAAGAAAAAAGAGACAAACCCCAAAACAGAATGTTAACTATAGAGAACAAACTGATAGTTACCACATCCTGGGGAAAAGGTCACCTATAAGACTCAAGGTGGTATATTTCCTCCTGGAAAAACGTGGGGAAGGGGAACCCCAAAGCCTTACCATGGGGACTTGGCCATACTTCTTCTCATAGATCGGAATACTTTTAGTCTTGAGCTTCTTCAGGACTTCCTGTAGCGCTTCGATCTGCAACACACCGCCCCCACCCCGGAGGAGCCGAAGTTGCCGCCTTGGCTGCAAGCCCAGCTCGGGTGCTCACTTCCCCTCCAGTCCTAGTTACAAGGAGCCCCAGAACCACACACACACTCCGCCTGGGACTCCAAGGACAGAAAGGGACGGTGCAGGGGTAGTAATTTAGCGAGCACGGTCTCTCGTACTGACCGCAAGTCCCTTAGCTGCGGAGGCTCCTGTTGCTCCAAGGGCCCGGGACAAGGGATTCGCTCTATAAACTGCCCGCAGGCAGTGGGGCTCCAGACGATTTTCAGATGGCAGCGGGAGCGCTGCCTTTGCGCTCATCTCCGCGCTCATCCCCGCGCACCCGGACTCTGGGAATTGGGGGAGGGAGGGAGGGAGGACGGACGCGTGTACAGAGGGACTGGGGGGCAACCAAGGGAGATCCAGGAGATACCCACCAGCTCCTTCTCATGGGAGGTATCCTCCACGGCGGAGTAGATGTCCAGGGCTCGGGGCTGGAGCTCAGCATCCTCCTGCGCACGGGCACCCAAGAGCGGTAGCAGAAAAAGCAGGGCGGCACCCAAGACGGTCAGCGGCCGGAGACGGGGGCTCTCCATGGTGCTGAAACTCGGCGCTGCTGTGGCACCCCACGCTCCCGCCTTTTATAGAGAGCCAGAGCCCGAGTACAGGGAAGAGGGAGGGGGCGACGAAGGAAGTGAGTGTGGAGGAGGGTCCAGGTCAACCGTCTGTAGGCAGCGCTCCGCCACCGCCTGACATCAATGCCCGTTGGACACCAGGCACCCGTGAACGAAGCTGTGCGCACAGACAACAGGGACCCCGCACCCCTAAGTGCTGTCAGCCCCGCGGCAAGGGACGCTCCCCTAGGGGCCAGAGCTGAAATGGAGGGGCGGAGGGGCGAAAGCTGAGGGATGGGGAGGAGGAGGGGGCCAGGAAATGGAAAATGCCTTGGAGGCAAGGCACAGGCTGTAGACTCGCTCCCCATCCCTAGCAGCAGTGGCAAAGCAATCCACCTCACCAGCCCTGCTTCGCCTCTCACCCCAGCCTGTGGCAGTAAGCAGGAGGTGTTGCCTCCATGCAGGCATGTTTGCTGAGCATTTTACTAGACACTGATGCCAGGTAGGGGAGGCAAACATAGTACATATAACAAAGAGAAATCATGGCCTTCCCCAGGATGAGTTCACAGAATCTACGTGGTAATGAGAAAAGAAGGAAGACAGACTAACCTCAATTCAGGGGCAGTATGGAGGGTACAGAGAGAGCCCCATTCTGATTCTGGTCCTGGCTCCACTGTTTACAAGCTGTGTGACTTTAGGCAAAATAAAGAATCTATCTAAGCCTCTCTCTCTCTCTCTCTCTCTCTCTCTCTCTCTCTCTCTCTCTCTTTCATACAACTGGAATTTAAAAATGCACCTTACAAAGTTATCAAAAGGAGGACTGAGAATAGGTATGTAAAATCCCTGTCCCTTAACACAATAAGCACTAAGCCTCCCTGCCTCTTCCTTTTAAACTATGAGGCTACCCAGGTAAGTGGTTGTGTGCAGTACCTCAGTTTTTCCTTTGGGCAAACTCACCATCCTCATAACCCCTCTTACCCACTACCCACTTGTGATATCTAAGAAGCCTGTCTAGAAAGAAAGCAAAGGGGATGAAAAATGCAACTCCCTGATTATGGATGATCTCTAGAGATCAGAAGTCAGTGATGAGCCAGGTCCTTAGTGACCTGGGAAGACTGGTTTTTAAAAGGTGGGGGGTCCTTATGGCCTGAATACAAATCAAAGTTTCTGTAGGAGAGGTGATGTTTTCCCTACTTAGACCTAGAGGCTTATCCCTCAGGCAGGCTTAACCCTGCCTGACCATCTGGGTTCTTTCACCACATCATCTTTCTTTCAACTGCTCCTAACCCCATTCACTTTTCTCCAACCCCATTACTACCACCCCAGTTCTGGACAATTGCCCCAACCTACATCTTGCCTTCCTCCAACTCCACCCCATTTTCTCTTGCCTTCCTCTAATCCATAACTGACAACCAGGCAGAGTGTTTTTACCCTTAATATGCACTGATGGCTTCCCATCTTACTAAGCACTGAATCTAAATTCCTCATCCTGACTTACAAAGTACTACATGATCTGTACCTCTCTCCAATTTCATGTCCTACCACTCTGCCCCAGACCCCTCCACTCCAGCCCCAGTGGTCTTCTCTGTGGTCCTCTAACAGGTCAAGCTCATTCCCATTTTGAAGCTTTTGCCCTTACCTTACCTGGAAAGGTCTTCCTGTGTTTCTAAATAGTCGAATACTTCTTGTAATTTAAATCTCGGTTTAAATGTCCTTGACCAGCCAATCTAAAGTATCCCCCAATTTATGCTTCCACAGATTTATTGCTTGCCATGTGATGTGGGTCACTGGGATAATTAATACAAAATATGTGTCTGTTATTTCATTTATCAAGTATTTAATTGCTACTCAAATGCACCCTGGGAAGAAATTCAAGAAAAACTATCTCTCCTGATGAGTAGCACACACATCAACAGCATCAAAGTATTTTCCTTTGGGATAAATCTAACTTGAAAATTAATCTAATACCTACCCCAGGTCTGCCTCTTAAACATACCTTTAGATCCTACACAATAAAACTTCAGCACCAGCACATTTTACTGTTTAAACCTTACAGAGACATATTGGCACTCATTGCAAAAGGGATCTCCAGTAACGAAGGTATTCTAAATTTCAGAATGAAAGTAAGGTTTTAGTCCATCCTTCTGCAAAGATGGGGATATTCCCAATGCAGTAATTTCTCTCATGTTGTAGACAGACACAATTTACTGATTTGCTGTGGACAAACCTCTCTTAACCACTCCTCCTAAGATAAAGCAGGCTTCCTATTTCTCTCTTACTCCCCCCTTCAAATTTTGAGTAATTTCTTTTCCAGTATGGCCCAGAATAACACTTGGCCTTTTGGACTGTCATATTGCTCAAGTACCAAACTACTTTGTTATCCATTAACCCCCTCTCCATCCTTCTGCCAAACAAGTCTTGTTCAACAGTAAACTTCCTCAGTTTGGGCCAGGAAAACAAAAGCAAAAACAAACATTGGAACTCCATCAAAATAAAAAATTCTTCACAGTGAAGGAAATAATCAATAAAACTAAAAGACAATCTAATGAATAGGAGAAGATATTTACAAATGACATATCTGATAAAGGGTTAGTATCCAAAATACAGAAAGAACTGATACAATTCAATGCCCAAAAAACAAAGAATCCAATTTAAAAATGAGCAGAAGACATGAACAGACATTTCTCCAAAGAAGAAACACAGATCACCAACAAATGCATGAAAAGATGCTCAACATTACTAATCACCAGGGAAACACAAATCAAAACCACAATGAGATACCACCTCACACCTGCCAGAATGGCTAAAATCAAAAACACAGGAAACAACAAGTGTGGGGAAGAGTGTGGAGAAAAAGGAAGCCTCTTGCTGTGGGAATGCAAACTGGTGCAGCCACTGTAGAACACAATAGGGAGGCTCCTCAAAAAGTTAAAAATACTTTCCTTTTACTGCCACAGTGGCAGCCATAAGTATGTTCAGGCTTCAAAAGAGGCTTGTCTCCAAGGTCCTCCACTGTGGCAAAAAAAGGCCTTGTTGGACCCCAATGAGTCTAAGGAAATCACCAGTGCCAACTCCCATCAGTACATCCAGAAACTGATCAAGGATGGGCTGGTCATCCAGAAGCCTGTACTGTCCATTCCCAGGATCAGTACCAGAAAAACACCTTGGCCTGCCACAAAGGTAGGCATATGGGCATCAGTAAGAGAAAAGGTACTGCCAAGGCTCAAATCCCTGAGAAGGTGACCTGGATGAGGAGAATGAGAATTCTGTGCCAGTTGCTCAGCAGACACCATGACTCTGAGAAGACTGACTGCCACATGTGTCATAGCCTGTACCTGAAAGTCAAGGGCAACCTGTTAAAAAACAGGCAGATTCTCATGGAACACATCCACAAGCTGAAGGCAGACAAGGCTCTCAAAAAGCTTCTGCTGAAAAGGCTTCTGCTGAAAAAGGTCCACAGATCAAGGACCAAGGAAGCACACAAAGTCTGTGAAGAGCACCTCCAAGCCAAGAAGAAGGAAATCATCAGACTCTGTCCAAGGAGCAAGAGATAAAGAAATAAAACTTCCTCTCTTTTGTCTGTATACAGTGGCCTCAGCAATTACACAGGTCGATTATTCAATAAAGCAAACCCTTATCTTCCCCCCCCAAAAAAATTAAAAATAGAACTACTATATGATCCAGTAATTCCACTACTGGGTATTTACACAAAGAATACAAAAACAGGGGCGCCTGGGTGGCGCAGTCGGTTAAGCGTCCGACTTCAGCCAGGTCACGATCTCGCGGTCCGTGAGTTCGAGCCCCGCGTCAGGCTCTGGGCTGATGGCTCGGAGCCTGGAGCCTGTTTCCGGTTCTGTGTCTCCCTCTCTCTCTGCCCCTCCCCCGTTCATGCTATGTCTCTCTCTGTCCCAAAAATAAATAAAAAACGTTGAAAAAAAAAAAATTTAAAAAAAAAAAAAAAAAAAAAAAAGAATACAAAAACATTAATTCAAAAAGATACAAGCACTCCTATGTTTATTGCAGTATTATTTACAATAGCCAAATTATGAAAAAAGCCCAAGTGTCTCTCAGTAGATGAATGGAAGAGCACCTGGGTGGCCCAGTTGGTTTGGCATTCAACTCTTGATTTTGGCTCAGGTTGTCATCTCATGGTTTGTGGGATCAAGTCCCATATCAGGCTCTGCACTGACAATGTGGAGCCTGCTTGGAATTCTCTCTCTCTCTCTCTCTCTCTCTCTCTCTCTCTCTCTCTCTGCCCCTCCTTGCTTTCTCTTGCTTGCTTTCTCTTAAAATAAACAAACTTTAAAAAAAATAGACGAACGGTTAAAGAAGATGTGATACACACACTCAGCCATAAAAAAAGAATAAGTTCTTGTCATTTGGAACAACATAGATGGGTCTAGAGAGTATAAACCTAGGTGAAATAGGTCAGTCAGAGAAAGCCAAATACTGTATGATTTCACTCATATGTGGAATTTAAGGGGGGGGGAAGTAAAAAAGAGACAAACCCCAAAACAGACTGTTAACTACAGAGAACAAAGGGAGGTGAGTGGGTGGGGTACATAAAATAGGTGAAGGGCAATGAAAGTACACTTATCACGATAAACACTGAGTGATCTATAGAATTGTTGAATCACTACACTGTACCTCTGAAACTAATATAACACTGTATATTAATTATATTGGAATTAAAAAAATCCTCAGTTTCACTGACCTCTTAGATATTTGTATTTAAAAGTGTTTCTCTTTACTTATGTTCACTGCACTTTCCTCCAGGTTAAACACCACTCTGTTCTCTTTGGTACACATTTATAATCTCATGGGTGGCACGCTTTTCACTTCTACATTATCTGCTCCCCCACCTTCCCTATCTCCAGAAGAGAAATGAGTTTCCATTGACATTCATCTTGTATTTACTGACTTTCAGTCCAAAGCCTTCCAAAGGAACTGATGTCGTTCTGTTCTAACGAAACAACTTTATCACTATATAGAAGAAAACAATCAGCAAATGAAGCACACTTGGAGTTGATGCTAAACTGGGAGGTGCTGGAGACATATGAAAGACTAGGTATTTTAGAGACAGCCTCAGAAGGAATAAAGTAGAGAAATAAGACAAAGCTTTCTATTATTTTTTCAAAGATTTCAATTTAAAAACTGTCAATTTCAAGGCTTCCAATTTTTTATTTTTTTTTAATTTTTCTTACTTTCTAATATGAAATTTATTGTCAAATTGGTTTCCATACAATACCCAGTGCTCATCCCAACAGGTGCCCTCCTCAGTGCCCATCACCCACTTTCCCCTCCCTCTCACCCCCCATCAACCCTCAGTTTATTCTCAGTTTTTAAGAGTCTCTTATGGTTTGCAAGGCTACCAATTTTTTAAAAATATCAATGTTCAATATGTTCACAGCACTGCTAAGTACACTATGAGGACTAAACAAGAACAATTCTTGCCCTTGATCTCTGGGTCTGATCATATCCATAAATACCCATAATATAACATCTCATTGGGGTGAGGGGCCTGCTAGAGAAAGAAAAGCCCCAAGAACTCAGAGATCAATTCCCACTAGAGAGGGGAAGTTTCATGAAAAAAAAAAAAAAGCATAGGAATTTCTGGGTCTTAAGAGGGTGTGTAGAATTTCCACAATAACCAACATCCCACTCTGGGGCCTTGGGGGTAAATAGGCAATGTACACATAGTCATGGAGTCAAGGACATCTGGGGAAACTGAATGATCTGGGATGTTGGAGGGTAGGATACATAGAGAATGTAAAAGATGGGGAAACAGCACTGGAAAGGAACAGTAGAGCAGAAAAAGGAAATTAAGAGTAGCAATAGATCATTCTAAATTTGTATCCAAAATGAACAAGAAGCATAGATGAACCCAAAGGTTTCCATTTTTTAAATACTAACACTAAAAGCAAGCTTTGTTACCTAAGAGGTCTAGTCTAAGAGAAGTAGCCCGTGTCAGATATAGGGAGGTATCAATAATGAAAGGATACTTGTTCCAAGACAAAGAAACCTTTCTCAGGTTTCTTTTGCACCACACACCTGGACTGCAGCAGAAAGAATGGCACACCTAACCTACACTCCCTATGCCAGAGGTATCCCATCTTCTCCTCTAATTTTTCTGGATTCAGAACTCCTAAACTTGTAAGAAGTGTAGGATTAGAACTAAAGCAGTAGACTAGGATGCCCTAAGAGATGAACTATATGACCTAATAGAGAGTAATTTGAATCCCTCAATGGCTTTTCATTGCCTATACTTTTTTTTTTTCAACTTTTTTTTTAAATTTTTATTTTGGGGACAGAGAGAGACAGAGCATGAACGGGGGAGGGGCAGAGAGAGAGGGAGACACAGAATCAGAAACAGGCTCCAGGCTCCGAGCCATCAGCTCAGAGCCTGACGCGGGGCTCGAACTCACGGACCGCGAGATCGTGACCTGGCTGAAGTCGGACGCTTAACCGACTGCGCCACCCAGGCGCCCCTCATTGCCTATACTTTTAAATTAACTTCTCAGCATGGTGTCAGAGTTTCTCATAGTTTGATCTTCACCCATATTTCCAATCTCCTTTTCCTCCACTTCCAACCAGTTCTATCAGGCATCTTATATTTTATTTGGCAGATACACCATACTTATTTCTTACCTTTTCACTAAATGAGAGGAATACACTAGGTTATGCTGTTATAACAAACAGCTCCCAAATCTTAGTGACATGACAAAAAAGAGATATACTTCTCACTCATCTCACATCTGCATCGGGTTTAATGAAGTGCTATGTTCATCATGACCAAACAGCCACCATGTCTGACATTGCTGGTTGTGTTCGGGGGGGGGGGGGGGGGGGGCGGGGGAGGGGCGGGGGGGGCGGGGGCGGGGGAGGGGGAGGGGCGGGGGGGTGAGCAGTCAGGGGAAAAAGAGCTCTGGGTAATCTTGAACAATCTATTAACAGCTGTGGCCCAGAAGTGCTGCTTAACTTGTTTGTAACTCATTAGCCTGAACTAGTCACATGGCTCCACCAACGTAAAAGGGACTAAGAAGTGCAGTGTTAACATGTGCCTAGAACAGACTACCATACACGTCTGCATGTTCATACCTCTGCCTTTGTCCATGCCCTTCTCTACACCTCGAATGTCCTTCCCAGGCTGTCAACATCTAAACAGCTCATGTTTCAAGACCTAGCTTATCTGACACCTTCCTCATCCATTAGCAATCATACCAACAGGTTTACCTTACATTTGTTTCCATAAAACTTTAAACAACACTTATTAAAACACCCAACATGCATTATATTATGTTATCATACGTCTATCTCACTTGCTAGACAAAAGAAAAAAACCCTCGAACACTCTTGGTATTCCCAGTATTTAACATGGTGCTCGATACACAGATGAGAAGGAGAAAATTAGGTGCTATGAAATGAAAGATAATATTTAGACACTAACTAGGTGACCATACAAACAATTACACACTTATTACAGAATAAATTCATTAAGCAGTTTAAAAGCACTGCCAATTTACTATTTAGAAACACCATTATCACCCTCATATTAAGAAAAAAGTATGCCAGAGAGGGGGAAATTTGTTTCACAGGTAGTCAGTTTCAGAGTAGGATTTCTGGGGTACAAGCTCTGGCCTCTCTCAACATTTCCTCCACAATTAAGGGCATTTTAGTTGCAAAATGGTAGATTTTTTGCCAAGTGCAAAATTTGGTCTGTCACTAAGAAGAAGGGTATTGCCATAAAAATAAACTCAAAATGGATCAAAGACCTAAATGTAAGACAGAAAACCACCAAAACCCTCGAGGAAAAAACAGGCAACAACCTCTTTGACCTCAGCCACAGAAACTTCTTACTCAACACGTCTCTGAAGGCAAGGGAATTAAAAGCAAAAACGAACTATTGGGACCCTATCAAGATAAAAAGCTTCTGCACTGCAAAGGAAACAATCAACAAAACTAAAAGGCAACCGATGCAATGGGAGGAGATATCTGCAAATGACTTATCGGATAAAGCGTTAGTATCCAAAATCTATAGAGAACTTACCAAACTCAACACCTGAAAAACAAATAATCCAGTGAAGAAATGGGCAGAAGACATGAATAGACACTTTTCCAAAGAAGAAGATATCCAGATGGCCAACAGACACATGAAAAGATGCTCAACATCACTCATCATCAGGGAAATACAAATCAAAATCACACTGAGATACCATCTCACACCAGTCAGAGTGGCTAAAATTAACAATTCAGGAAACCACAGATGTTGGAGAGGATGTGCAGAAACCCTCTTGCACTGTTGGTAGGAATGCATGGTGCAGCCACTCTGGAAAACAGTGTGGAGGTTCCTCAAAAAATTAAAAATAGAATTACCTTATGACCCAGAAATAGCACTATTAGGAATTTATCCAAAGGATACAGAAGTGCTGATTCATAGGGGCACATGTACCCCAATGTTTATAGCATCACTTTCAACAATAGCCAAATTATGGAAAGAGCCTAAATGTCCATCCATTGATGAATGGATAAAGATGTGGTTTATATATACAATGGAATACTACTTGGCAATGAGAAAGAATGAAATCCTGCCATTTTCAGCAAGGTAGATGGAACTGGAGGGTATTATGCTAAGTGAAATAAGTCAGGCAGAGAAAGATATATCATATGTTTTCACTCATACGTGGAATTTGAGAAACTTAACAGAAGACTATGGGGGAAGGCAGGGGAAATATAGTTTCAAACAGAGAGGGAAGCAAACCATAAGAGACTCTTAAATATAGAAAACAACCTGAGGTTTGATTTGGGGGGGGGGGAGTGGGGGAAATGGGTGATGAGCATGGAGGAGGGCACTTTTTGGAATGAGCACTGGATGCTGCATGTAAGCAATGAATCATGGGAATCTACTCCCGAAGCCAAGAGCACACTGTATACACTATATGTTAGCTAATTTGACGATAAGTTGTATTTTTTAAAAAAGGAAGGGTATTGCTTCCACATCCTTGTTATAGACTTCTTCAGTGCTTTTCCCACACAATCCCTATGGTGCAATATGGAAAGAAAACTGGGATAGGATCAAATCCTAAAGAATCTTGGGAAATTTAAAACCTGTTTCTGATCAACAGTCCCAGATCACAGACATGAAGAAGTGACTCCTGTGCTGGGCAGGGCTTGGCTTAAATGGCATTTAAGGTCACTTTTACAATCATGATCCTGGGACTTTATGCCTCCTTGAGAAATCACTAAAGTGAAATCTATTCCTTTTGACATAAACTATAACCTCAGGAGAAAAACAATAACATCTGGCATGATCCAAAGAGGCAGGGCCTGAGGGCAAAAGTATATTTTATAGGAAGAAGGATCCTCAGTGAGTCTCTCCTTTATTTTTCAGGTGATCTCTGGCCCTGACATTTCTCTACTGTGCATTAGAAGTAGTTTAATCTGGTTCTGGTTTTAATGATAGATCTATCATGTTGGCTTGGATTACCAGCTAAGTCAGGCCCAGCTTCTCCTGCTCTGCAAGCTCGATATATTGACATTAAGATCTCTGCACTTCCCATCAAACTTTCTCTGTAAAGCCAGCCTCACAAGGTCTCTGAGATGGATGGGCTAGCAATCATTTCTTAAGCTCCCCTAATATTTTCGGAAAGCCCACACGGACTGTGGTTATTACACCGGAAGGTGAGATTAGAGTGGAACTTTGAGAAGAGTGAAGCCCAGAGAATGGCAGACTTGCTCAAGGTCATCTGTCAAGTTTTCCTCTCCTAACAACTGACTGCAGGAAGACAGCTGTTTGGAAATCCAGTTTAACTTTATGAATGGGATTATCGACAAATGAAGCTCTTCTATTTCTATACAAAAGAAGTTTAAAGATCTTAGGAAAGGCAATCCAATCAGAAGAGGTGTGCAGACTGGGGGATGTCTTAAAGCTGAATTTGCCATAGAGTATTCACTGTTTTAGGGGGACCTTGTGGAGATAATAATGATTATGGGAATACTTAAAAAAAAAAACAAAACCTCAACTTTCCTCAGTGCCCAATACTCCCTTAATTTTCAACCCTTCTCTAAAAAACACAGATCTTCAATCATATTCTCCTTTCTTACAGGCCCCAAGGCCTCTATGCCCATTCATCTGAGGCTGTGACAAACATCGTGGCTATCCGTGGCTCCCGCTCCCTCTGAAACACTATGCGATGTTATGTGTTACACTGTGTTATGATTCACAAATACTTAGTCCTCCAGGAAGGACTATACTTTGGACTCCACCAAAAGCATAGCCTTTTCAACATCATGTGACTTGCTTTGGCCAATGAGATACAGGCAGAAGTATGAGCAATTGTTTTCATGTGGAAAGTTTAAAAACCAAAGTATACTTTGCACTACTCTCTTTCCCCTTCCATGCTGATTGGCAATGTTCCAGATAGAGATAGCTCTGTCAGCCTGTTATGGAGAGTTCTGGAGGGAAGAAAATGTTGAACACAACTACCAGCCTTCAGTAGACATACAGTGTGAGTAAGGAATAAACTTTGCAGATGTAAGCCACTGAGCTTTTGGGATCATTTGTTACTGCAGCATAATTTAGCTTACCCAGGCCAACTCAGGTAGATAGATTACCATATCTATCAACTCATCTCATAGATAGGACCAGTCATCTATGCTGCATAACATTTAGTGGCTAAAGACAACATGTCTTTATTATCTCACTATTTCTGTGGGTCAAGAATCCAGACATGGCTTAGCTAAATCATCTCTTTGAGGGTCAGTGCAAGGCTGTAATCATAAGGTGTTGACTGGGGCAGCAGTCATCTCAAAGTTCAACTGAAGCAAGATCCACTTCCAAGATAACTCAGTGGTTGTTGGCAAGAAGCCAGAGAAGTGACATCTCATCATTTGTGCCATATTCTATTCACTGGGTCCTTCCCACACTAACAGGCAGGAGGTGAATATCAGAAGTCAGGGATTAATGGGAACCATATTAGAAAGTGTCTATCACAATGATTGTCAACAAAAATAAAAGTAAATGAACAAGAATTGTTCAAGAACCTAAGCTTGAGTGGTGAGATAAGAAAGAGAATCTTTATAAATGGGCTCTGAAGCCCAGAAAGGTTAAATATCTTGCCTAGGCTATGCAGTTAGAAGTAAAGCCAGAATGAAAATTGAGATCAGTGCTATTTCTGCTCGACAGTGATAAGAGAAAAATTAAATAGCAATACAAGACAAATTGCATTCAAGTGAAACAGAAGCTAGGCCATCAGTTGCTAATTGAATTGTCACATAAATCATCCAGATAATGAGTGAATTAAAAGTGCAGAAAGACAAGCTTGTTAGGCTGGGGGCAATAAAAAACGTGGGTCATAATATGAGCTAGACCCAAAGGGTAGAATTATTTGGGTGGAAAAGAAGGCAAAACTGTTCTTGGCAAGGAAATAGCCATGCTGAGGCTTCTTCAGGGGAACCCTGAGGCATCATGCAGAAATGTTGATGCCCCTACTCCTCTGTCTTCAATCTCAACTCATCAGGTGAAAGACATTTTCCAAACAGGCTATCTCTGGAACATCGTGCATCAGAGGTGAAGCCAGACAGACCCTTTAATTTATCCTTAGAGAAGTGGTACCCAACCTGAGGAAGAAGTATTGGAATCAACTAGAAATTTTTGTTTGCCAAGCTACTTATGCTTATATTATACCCCCAAAACCTGAGGTACCAGAATATCTATGGAGGAGGGCACTGGAGCTCAGCTAGCTTGAAAAAGTTTCCCCAAGTGATTCTGATATAACCCCCTGGTTAAGAAGCACTGCTAAGGGGCTCTTTGCATCATCTGGTGAGGTTTCAGGGTGCATATGATGCCCAACAAAGAACTCCAAGGCCAGGTCTTTTCAGGATGTTAATACCCTCTCTCATAAAACACAAACAGCTTGACAGGTGAGCCAGGATGGAAAGATGAATTCCAGTCATGCTCAGTTCAACAGAGATCTCCACTGTCCCCTCAATTAAAGTCTTATGAGCACGCCCCAAGGGCCTTTGCAAGAATACTTGACGTGCAGAGATAAGCCCCCAAAATAGTAAGCTTAATAGTAATTAAACCTTAATGAAAGACTCACTTTCATCCACCTTGGACAGGATAATGGGACAGGGGGATGTATTCCCCATTTTGTAGGTGATAAAGCTGATCATTTAAGTTACTGAATCCGGGTCCACAAGCAAGTGGGAAGGAAGTGGAACCCAAATTATCTGAAAACCCAGTATTTTCTTATTTGCTAGTCCTTCCATTTTACTTTGTCAATTTTATAATTGTTTTAGAAGAGCAGGTGAGAAAAGAGGGGGGGAAAGAGAAAGAGAAAATAAAATCTATAAAATTTTCAATTATAAAAGGATATTCCCTAAAGGTCAAGATCCCCATGGTTCCCTGACAAACCAAGTCATTTTTTATTGGAAGCTGCAAAAATGTCAGGCTGAGTTTCCAAGTGCAAGTTTTGATTTTCCCATTGTGATTGAAACTCTGTTTCATTACACAGACTGTGAACTCTGGACTGAGGTCCTCCCGTGCATCCCATTGGAGATCTTCTCCCAGAAAATCAAACAAGGCTTTAAGGGCACTTTGGCTAGGGGAAGAGCAAAGATCTCACCCTATGCAGATACAAACCCACCACGCTTCACTGACTAGGAGAGACCCTGACAAGCCACAGCTATTAGCATTTATGATGCTTTTTGCCCAGATGCAAATGTCATTTTCTGCCATTTGCACTGATGACCAGGGTAGCCCTGGATAAAGGCATCGCTGATGGACACAGCCTTTGCTAGGGGTGGGGGAGAGGTTGGAATGGACTATAACTACAGCTTTTCCCATGGCAGCCGTCAGATACCCACAGAGACCAATCTCTCCCAAGGCTTGCTAATGAAATGTTTCCTCGAGGGATGAAAAAGTCTTCAAAGGAACCTGTCAAGTTTGCTGTATTTTTTTTCTATCATTGCTTTTTTTTTTTTTCCAAAGCACAGGCACACAAAAAAAGAGCAAATAGCTTCAAAATGCCATTACCTGTTTCCTTAATATTTGCCATTTGATAGTCTTGATGTCCAAGCATTTCAAAGGGAAACTCTGAAATAATTCTTTGTTTCTTTCTTGTCTATTCTTTCTCCAGGATTTTGTAAAAACACATCCAAGCTCTAGAGGCATGGACATAAATGTCCTAAAGGCTCAGTTACATATGAGTAAATCAAGATAAGTGAATGGGCTGCCCAAAAAGTGCTGGGAGATAAGTGAAAACCAATCTTGCATTCCAGACTTCCTAAGCCCATTTCTCTGGCAGAGACCCAAGGTACGAGTGTTATTTATGTGGAAACCCTAAAAAGAGTTTCTGAACTGGGCTGAAAATTAATTAGGCCACCTTGTGAGCTTTTCAAACAATATCCACCATTAGAGATTCTGATTCAATTGGCCTGGGGTGGTGCCCAGGTAAGGGTGCTTTAGAAGCTCCCCAGGTAGGGGTGCCTGGGTGACTCAGTCAGTTAAGCAACTGACTTCAGCTCAGGTCATGATCTCACAGTCCATGAGTTCAAGCCCCGTGTCAGGCTCAGTGCTGACAGCTCAGAGCCTGGAGCCTGCTTCAGATTCTGTGTCTCCCTCTCTCTCGCCTGCTCATGCTCTGTCTCTCTCTGTCTCAAAAATAAGTAAAAACATTAAAAAAAATTTAAAAAAAAAAAAAAAGCTCCCCAGGTATAAGATGGAGGTATCTCACTCTCAATGATCAGTATGGCCCTTCCAGTGCCTAATTCACTGAACTGGGCATTTGGATCAGTTGCTCTGTTCCAGTTTACAGATTGTAAATCTAGGTGTCTATGGGGGACAACAAGTAAGGTAAGGCCCAAAGAGGGCCAGGTACAAAGCAACAGAGAATGGTAGACCTTATAGGGTTTTTTAAATGTTTATTTATTTTTGAAGGAGAGAGAGACCAAGCATGAGCAGGGGATGGGCAGAGAGAGAGAGAGAGGGAGACACAGAATCCAAAGCAGGCTCCACAGGCTCTGAGCTGTCAGCACAGAGCCCAATGCGGGGCTTGAACTCACGGGCCATGAGATTATGACCTGAGCCAAAGTTGGACGCTTAACCAACTGAGCCACCCAGGAGCCCCTTAGTTTTTCAAGAGGAGATAGAAATTTCAATTTTTAAAAAAAATTTTTAATGTTTATTTACTTTTGAGAGAGAGAGACAGAGTGTGAGTGGGGGAGGGCAGAGAGAAAGAGAGACAGAATCCAAAGCAGGCTCCAGGCTCTGAGCTGTCAGCACAGAGCCCGACGCGGGGCTCGAACTCACGGACCATGAGATCATGACCTGAGTCGAAGTCAGATGTTTAACCAACTGAGCCTCCCAGGGGTCCTAGAAATTTGGATTTTTATATGAAACTTCCTGATTTTAAAATTTTAACAACTGATTTAAAATGGAATTCTTTGAAAGTACACAAGGCAGCAGCCTTGGTTTCCACTCAGAGCATTTCCTACACTTAGCACTCAGATGACCTGGGCATCTCTTTCCCTCTGGGATAAGCTAGCAAAACTGAAGAAAGAAAGCACATCTACAGAGCATGACTGCCTGTCCTGGTAAACACTGGCCTCCTGTCAGTCTGGCCTGCATCATCATTTATATGTATATGTCTTTAACTGACAGACTCCAGTTTCCAGGAGGGCCCAGGAATATGTCTATAACCAAGATGAGTGACCCGAACCCTGAGAGGCTTCACCAGGCCTTAGACAAGAATGTGCCATTGGGTCCAGGACCTTGGAGGAAACTCAACAGAAGTAAGGAGGGGAATAACTGAACCCCCAAAAGATCCTTGTTGATCCTTTTTGTTAAGATCACCAATCAGAGAATATGGTGTGTGGGAAAGAGCAAAGGTACCGAAGCCAGACCCTGACCCACTGTACAGCACTGGGCAAACCAAACCATCTTCCAAGCCTCAGATCTCACATCCATCAAGTGAACATAAAAATACCTTCCCCATAAAAACAGTATGGAGATTCCTCGAAAACATTAAAAATAGAATTACCCTACAATTCAATAACTGCCCCACTGGAAAGGACTCAAAGAATACAGAATCACAAGTTCAAAAGATATATGTACCCCCTCTGTTTATTGCAGCGTTATCTGCAACAGCCAAATTATGGAAGGAACCCAAGGGTCCATCTGTAGATAAACGGATAAAGAATATGTGATATATATAATGGAATATTTATTGTTCAGCCACAAAAAAGAATGAAACATTGCCATTTGTAAGAAAACAAGGATGGAGCTAACGAGTATAAGGCTAAACTGAATAAGTCAGCCAGAGAAAGACAAATATTGTATGATTTCACTCATACGTAGAATTTAAGAAAGAAAACAAATGAACCAAGGAAGAAAAGAGTGAGAGAGAGACAAACCAAGAAACAGACTCTTAACTATAAAGAACAAAATGGTGGCTACCAGGGGAAGTGAGTGGGGGGGATGGGTGAAACAGGTGAAGGGGATTAAGAGTACACTTATGATGAGCACTGGTAATGTATAGAATTGTTGATTCACTATATTGTACCCCTGACACTAATATAACACAGTAGGTTAAGTACGCTGAAATTAAAATTTGAAATTTAGTAAAACAACAACAATAAACCTTCCCCCATAGAGTTGCAATGGTGAGACAGGATGAATCTAGAGCACCCAACACATGGAATGCACCAGATAAATTCTCAGTCAGAAAAGGCATCCATTTTCATGCTTTGATAATCTAATTAAAGTATCTCAAAATTCTTACTGATGGAAATTTCTTCCAAATACAAGATTTAATTCTTTTTTTTTAATGTTTATTTAGTTTTGAGAGAGAGACAGAGAGAGAGAGAGAGAGAGAGCATGAGCAGGGGAGGGGCAGACAGAGAGGGAGACCCAGAATCTGAAGCAGCTCCAGGCTCTGAGCTGTCAGCACAGAGCCCGATGCAGGGCTCGAACTCATGGACTGCGAGATCATGACCTGAGCTGAAGTCAGACACTTAACCAACTGAGCCACCCAGGCAACTCTGCTTTAATTCTAAACTCCTTTTGTTTACCTACAACGACTACAACTACACACTCCTTCCACACATGTGCACACAGGTGGCAAATGTCTCCGTCCATCAGAGCTTTTCTTCCTTCCAGCATCTCACCAAGGCTCTAGTGGTCCCTTTCACCCTCTGAATTCTGCCCACCCTTCCACAATACTTCAAGCATTTCACAGTATTAATCTTTCACCTGCCGCTCAGCACATCAGAATGTACAAACACCTCAGCTGAGAGGTCTGGACATGGTCAGGTGACATAATAACCCTTAGGGAAGAGGCCGTGTGATAAGCATCTTTTCATCTTCTTCAGATACAGAAATGGCACCCAGGAGACCAAAATGTCACTTAAGGCACTTTCTCCCAGCCTCTTTCTGCAGAGCCTCATCTTGCCTGCAGCACCCACTGCCAGTTCTGAAATCACATTACCCATCTTGGTGGGCTTTGCATTCTAAAAAGCAGCTATAGCCATGGTTTACCATCCTCCACAACATCTGTCTATATTCGATTTAATTGCACAAACATGTAGGGACTTCTTTCTCCAACTACTCTACTAAGGCTCCGAGGAGGAAAATCTAAAGCAATACACAGACTTTTGCCTGAACTCCCCACAGTGTTAAGGCTGTATATCAAGTTTGCCGAAGGGATGACATCCCATCAATGGTTAGACAGATTTTATTAATATTTCTCTGCTCTGTATCTCTTTTCTAAGACATCCACCTGTGATTCGGATTCCCTGGCCCAGGAGTGTAGTGGGTACGGCTATTAACAAATATAACTGATTATTTTATATGAAGAGTTTATATCTACATGGATCTTGAAAGAGATTAAGATATGCTACCCCAAAATGTGCCACTTTGGCATAAAGATTATTCAGATAAGACTTTGAGCTGAAAGCAATTGAGAATCAACAGATTCAGGATAATTCTGCTTCAAAACAAAGCACAAAGTTCCCTTTGTGATGGTGTCACTCACTCGCTCCTATACCAGGAAGAGGAGTGACCTTTATCACGAAAGATGGACAGCCAGCACCAACATGAATCTGCAGAAACAAACTTTAATAAAATAGCCCTTATATTCCATTAGTTTCCCTGATGTATTTCCTAGTCACTTCCTCACAATTTATTGTTCCTTAAAGCCCAAACCCCTTTTCCTTTGGTAAGAAGGGTATACAAGCTCACAAGTCTAACTGGTTCTTTGAGTTTCGCTTGCTTTCTGTGAGCTTCCTTGGAGGTAAACAGTAATAAAAATTGTGTGCCTTTTTTCCTGTTAATGTATCTATTGCCAGTTAGATTTGCAGGCCCCCACTCAATGAGGTTAAGAGGGTACGGGAAAAGTTTCTCCTTCCTGACAACCTCTTCAAAGCAGACATTCTCAGGGACAGTATGCTAACACTCAAAACCTAAGGACCTGCATGCCTTTCTGGAAAGGTTCGTTGTAGTTTATCTAACCATAAACAACTATTGAACCTGAGAACTGCAAACTCTTATTTGCCCTTAAGCAATGACTATGCTGCTGGGAGCAAGATGAGGGAACATCAAACAATTACAATCCAGTGTGAGATGAGCTTACAGAGGAGGACCTCACAGAACTCTCTACACTGGAACTCACAAGCTGTGACTCTAGCCCCTTTCAAATCCCATTCTCCAATATAGCAGCCACTGTGATCTGTTTTTAAAATTTTTTTTTTTCCCAACGGTTTTTATTTATTTTTGGGACAGAGAGAGACAGACAGAACATGAACGGGGGAGGGGCAGAGAGAGGGAGACACAGAATCAGAAACAGGCTCCAGGCTCCGAGCCATCAGCCCAAAGCCTGACGCGGGGCTCAAACTCACGGACCGCGAGATCGTGACCTGGCTGAAGTCGGACGCTTAACCGACTACGCCACCCAGGCGCCCCTGTGATCTGTTTTTAAAGATGAACTGAGTCTTCTTGTTCCCCTGCTTAGATCCCTGGAAGCCTTAACTTGGCACTTAGAGTGATTCCTAGTTCCTTCCATGGCCCACAAGATGCAGAAGGATCTGGTCTTGCCACCCTCCCCGTCCTCAGTCACTTGTTTTGTGAGCATCTACTAGGCTGCAGGCCTCTGCTAATCTCATCTCCTGACACCCCCCTTGTCCTCCACCTACTCCTGCATGGTTTCTTCTCAGCCTCTAGACCTTTTGCTCTAATGTCCCCTCATATAGTCCTTCCCCAGCCACTCGAAATAGCTGCCCTATGTTATCCTTTATCACAGAATTCCATTTCCTTGGTAGCACTTATCACTATCCTGAAATTGATTCATTTGTTTCCTTGTTAGATGTTCATCTTCCCCCTTGGGCTGTAAACTCAGTGAGGGCAAGGATCTGGTCTGGGGAGAACAGTGCCAGGCACAGAGCGTCCAAGGCAGTGAACAGTTCTGAATGTGGAAATGAAAGGAAAGTCAGCCTTCGGGTCAGGCCGCCCCACTTGCCCCTTCCTCTGTAGCCACCCCTCACCTGGTCATGACTCAGCAGGTGCACATGCTCCCACAGACCCCTGGCACATCTGAGCAATAGCTCAGGGTCAACTCCTTAGTAGCTGTGTTTCTGCATTCCCCTCCCTTCCCCAGGAAAGCCTTTGGGAAGCCTATGGAAGAGAAACATAAATCTGTTCCCACCCCACCCCTCCTGCCACACAGACACAAGACAAGCACATCCAGGGTTCCACAGAGAGAGAGACCTGAACTGCCCAAAAGCATCTCTTGTGAAGTACAATTTGACTTTATTTTAGGATCTTGAACTCCTGGTCCCTCATGCCTAAGCTATTTCCCAAGGGAGTCTATGCTGAGCCTTTGCTCTAGGGCACCTGTCTCCCAGGGATGGCCTTGCTGCTGCCAACCAGGACAATGGATGTGACCAGAGTTCCCAACAGTGCCAGTAAGTGACTGTGGACTTCTAGGTGACATCATACATGACCCAGTACCAACCTTTCAATGTGACACAGCACAGGCTTAGTCATAAGATCCGGAAAATACAGACTTCATGCCTCCGGAACGAAATGGCTAAGATCTCTTTTCCTAGGGATCAGACAGGTTGAGCTGAAATGAGTGTCGATAATACCCACTGATTGCATCTCAAGGACCATTTCCCTGAACTAAGCCTGGGTCAGAGAGCTTATTCCTTTAGAGCTGCATCCACTGGGGAAATTTTTGCTCTAAAATATATAGCATTGGAGAAATGGAAAAAACCACTTACAACTGTATAGTGAAGAGGTGGGGTGGGGGATAGTAACCTAATTGATTTTTAGGATAGAATAGAGCTTCTTATTCAACAGCAGCCCAGAAGTAAAGATGCCTAAGTGCTCTTGATGGATGTGGCTATCAGAATCCCTCTACGTATGCTAATAACATAAGCTAACAGAGCCCTTACTCTGGGCCAGGCACTACTGAGCAAAGCAGCTGATAGGCATTTCTCATTTAACTGAGGGTCAGGAGGTGCCTGGGTGGCTCAGCTGGTTGAGGGGCTAACTTCGGGCGCAGGTCATAATCTCGAGGTTCATGAATTCAAGCCCCACATCGGACTCAGGACTGACAGCTCAGGGCCTGGAGCCTGCTTTGGATTCTGTGTCTCCCTCTCTCTCTGTCCACCCCCTCCCCCGTTTGCACTCTTTCTAAAAAATAAATAAATGAATAAACATTAAAAAAATTTTTTAAACAAGGGTCAGGAATTATTCTCCCATTTTTATTTAAGGAAACTAAGGCTCAGAGAGGTTAAGTAATCACACAGCTTGTGAGTGGTGAATCTGAGCCATTCGCCACATGACTCCTGCAGTTTTTCTTGCCACCATAACTACGCTTTTGAAGTAAGGGATCAGTGAGAAACCCAGCACAGTTAACCAGCTTGAAATCCTCTCTCGGGGCGCCTGGGTGGCGCAGTCGGTTAAGCGTCCGATTTCAGCCAGGTCACGATCTCGCGGTCCGTGAGTTCGAGCCCCGCGTCAGGCTCTGGGCTGATGGCTCGGAGCCTGGAGCCTGTGTCCAATTCTGTGTCTCCCTCTCTCTCTGCCCCTCCTCCATTCATGCTCTGTCTCTCTCTGTCCCAAAAATAAATAAAAAAACGTTGAAAAAAAAAAAGAAATCCTCTCTCTATCCACCATCCCCTGCCACGCTGTTTTCCCCTTGCCCCCATCCAGGTTGCCTCATCACCAGCAGCCCGAGGCAGTTGGCTCTCAAGCCTGCTGCTTGAAAATAAGATTTGCAGCAGCGAGGGGAGCAAGAAGTAGGAACACAAACACCTCAGGACCCTCACCCGCCACTACTTTCTCTGCCCCACGCGACTCCCATCCCACAGGACAACGATGGCTTGGCTTTGACATATTAACGGTACTCAGCATTAGTCACCACATGTTGACTGAACTGAAAACAACATACTTTTAAAAAGCTGCTCTTTCAACGCTCTATACACAGAACTGAGTCTAATGAGTGCCGTTTCAACACAATCCAGCACAGGCTTCTTTCCCGGCGGAATAACGACGACCGGCTACCATTTGCTGAATACCTACCGTGTGTCAGATGCTTAACGTACATTTCTCTTACAAGCTGTCTCAAAAATAACATATACTCTACTAATATTTCAATAGCTACTACGTTATTAATAGTATCTTAGTAGTTATCAATGTACTATTAAGTATTTTATTTATCCATTTTAAATAGCGAAATTAACCATTTCATTCTTTCAGACTTTCATAGCAATTACAGTTCAGAACAGGGTCAGCCCCTATCAAGATGAATTCACTTCGTCCTCCTAATAACACTGTGTTATTATCTCACTTTTCTGAAGATGAGGAAACCACAGCCCAGAGCGTTGAAGTAATTTGTTCAGGGTCACACAGCAAATAGGTAGCAGAGCTGACATTTGAACCCTAGCAGTCTGATTTCAGAGCCCACGCTTATGACCTCCATACTCTGCTGCTTCAAGCCCTTCATAATCCCAATGACTCTTGGCAGAACAAATGATAGCTGCATAAAACTAGTAATTGCAAAAAAAAAAAAAAAAGGAGTAGCAAATTCAGGGAAGAGTTCACTCTTGTGACAGTCAGAATCATATACAATTCATAGAAAGGCGCACTGTGTGGAGATCAAACAAGTGACGAGTGCTTAATGTTACATATCACGGAGAGACTGATTTAAAAAAAAATTTAATCTTTATTTACTCTTGAGAGACAGAGCGCAAGTTGGGGAGGGGCAGAGAGAGAGGGAGCCACAGAATCTGAAGCAGCTCCAGGCTCTGAGCTGTCAGCACAGAGCCCGACGCGGGGCTAGAACTCACAAACCGCAAGTTCATGACCTGAGCCAAAGTCGGACGCTCAACCAATTGAGCCACCCAGGTGCCCCTGGAGATAGTGATTTTTTAAGATCAAGTAAATAAAGACTTAGAAATGTTTACAATACTGACCAGCATTCCCATATGTAATTTGATAGTGTTGCCATTTATAAAAACCACAGAAATAGTTTAGAACATATTCACTGGACGTTTATGCAGTCAGTAATCAATCAGCTAGAACCTACATGTAGATGACTCTTGGGTGAACAGACCATAGCTAAATACGTGTGTGTGTGTGTGTGTGTGTGTGTGTGTGTGTGTGTGTGTGTGAGAGAGAGAGAGAGACAGACAGACAGACAGACAGACAGACACAGACAGAGGGAGGGAGGGTGTTAGAACACCCAGTGCAAATTACTTAAGCACTATTACTATAAGGTTTATTTCTGGGAAGTGGGACACTCAGGGAGAACACAGTGTGTCTGCTGTCACACAGTCAGGTGAGTGGCAGAGCCAGGATTTGAAGCAGAGCCGATCCAAAGCCCACGTGCTTTCTACCCACGACACTCCTTTCTCAAAGAATGGATGAGAAGGGATTTCAGTTATGTTTTCCTATAAAACCCTGATTTTAGGTTAAAACCTATTTAATCAAGAGGGGATACACACACCCAACACTCATAAAGTATCATTTATCTGCCATTCCTTGATCTATCAATTTTCTTTCTTTCATAAACTTCGTATTCCCAGGGTCTTTCATATATCATTGATTAGTATTAAAAGGATTATCTATTTAACCGGGGTTTTTTTAGTGTAAAATTCTGTGAAATTTGCTGTACGTTTGGAATTCATATTTTGCATTATTTCTTTTTAGTTTACCATCAACTTTCTCCCTTTTCCTAAATGATTTATTTTAAACTGAAGTACGTAGCAATAGAAACCAAGGAGTTTTGTGGTAAACATATCTGTGGATATTGTTATGAATTTATCGTCTATTGTTAGTCATTGAAATCATGATCCTTATCACATTGGTGATGGACAGGATCATTCTGGATACATACTGTCTACAATGCAGGTGAGAGAGAAGAGGGAGGTAAGAGGAAAATGATTAGACTTCATTACAACTGGGTCAGACAGACAGAACAATGCCTATAAGCTGTGTGCCCTCCTTAAAATGCTTTATTAAAGAGCACAGTCTGGTTTTCTTTATCTTTAACCACATCTCTGAGACAGGTTCTGCCCTCTGCTTTGTTTCGATTGGCTGGCTAGCCCTGAAGTCAATCAAGAAAACTTCCCAAGTGGTGGGGACACAGAGGAAAGGATACTGGGGATTAGGTTAGAGTCTCAGCTGCTCCTGACCAGAACTGACCTGCCTGGAGTGGGGCCTCCACCCCCACCAACTCAAAAGAATAAGGAATCCACTTAGCGGGAATGCTTATTCTTTGTTGTCTGTGACCGTCTCTATCTCAAACTAGTTCAGAGATGAGGACTAAGGTTAGGGGTAGGGTCAGGGATAGGAACAAGCCAAAGCAATGCCCTAAATTTTCCTAAGCAAAGCTCCTTCCCTCTTCCTCTGCATATTGAAGCGTTCTTCTGGCAGAAGAACCATAATAGGATAGCATGTGCCAGACCCGGCGCTGAGCCTTACCCACAATGGACGGCAGCTCTGTGCAGTGAGCGCTGTCATTTGCACCACTGCCCAGATAAGGAGAAGGAGGACAGACTGCGACGACAAAACCAGGCAAGCTGCTCAAGGACAGAGCCAACTACCAAGGGCACAATTTTGCCAGCTGAGCACTCCAGCACCCCTGCACATGTCTTGGTACATTTGTTGGAATGATGAAGAGTAAGAGGGCCAGGGACCTGCGAAGAGAAGAGGAAGCCCAAGCAGGGAACTGGGCACCAAGGAAAAGGCTCACCGTCTGTACCATTCTCTCTGCCCTCCAGGCCTTGAGAGAGGCTTTATCATAAGCTTCTAGAACCACCTCCGGGGCTGCCATTGGGTCCTCAGAGGCCTGACGAAGGGGAAGTGTAGCTAAACCTGAATTGCCAAATTTCTTTTTGAGCCTGCTGAAAGCTAAGAAAGGTCCGAATGCGGGAGATTGCAGAGTCTGTCCCTGGAAACAGACTTTAAAAAGAGAATAGCCGGTCTTCTGTCCTGGATATTGGACTTGGTTCCATCAAAGCAGAATGTTCTGCTGTTGCCCCCCCCCCCATCCCACCCCCAGTGAAGTCCTCTTTTCTCCTGTCTGCCCCTTTCTTTCCCCTTCTCTACAATTCTTCACTAATTTGACATTTTGAAATACTCCACCACTTGTCTAAAACTTAGTCACACCATCCAATAATTCCTTGAGCTCTTTGATATGCAGACAATTAAATGGTTCTTGGCTCAGTAATAAGACTTGATATGTCAGAACAAAAAAGAAATAATGTTTCAAAGCTTCTTGTCCTCACAAATCACCACTCTTTCAAGTCTGCAACAAATGTCTACAACTAAATGTCCACTGGGGCACCTGGGTGGCTCAGTCGGTTAAGCGTCTGACTTTGGCTTAGGTCACGATCTCACGGTCAGTGAGTTCGAGCCCCGCATTGGGCTCTGTGTGGACAGCTCATAGCCTGGAGGCTGCTTCAGATTCTGTGTCTCCCTCTCTCTGCTCCGTGCCCACCCCCACCCCCACACACACATCACACTCTGCCTCTCTTTCAAAAATAAATAAACATTAAAAAGAAAAAAGTTAAAAAAAAAGTTTAAATGTCCATTGAAGAGATACAATTTTTAAAGTTTTTTTCTAATAAACTCTAATTCTTAGAGCAACAAAACTGTTCATTGGACAATATCCCTGTCAATCTTTCTTTTTTTTTTTCCTGTTGGTCTTCACATGTACCACATTCAAGTAAATGCTCAATGTAGATTCATTTATGGAATAAGAAGACTTTCAATGTCTCCTCCACCCAAGCCTCTCTGGATGGCTGTCATCTCTCAGGGGCAATATTCATCCCTGGGGAATTTCTCCATTAGCCATAGGTCATCACCACTCTCAAAATTTATTAAGTTTGTCTCTACATACATACAGGATGCAGTGCTTTGGCATTAAGCAGACTTGGCTTTGATCCCAACCCAGCAACTCTATTTTCCCACACATGCATAAAGAACCATGTACATGGACGAATATTGCAGTATTGTTTTTAATAGAAAACACAGGAAATAACCTATATCTCCACCCCTAAGGAAATGCACTGATATGGTGGAATATTCCACAAGAGTTGAAAGAAGTGATCTAGATAATCACAATGGCTCATATTTATTGAGTGCTTACAAAGAGTATCTGGAAATATTTCTATTATACAGTTAACGATTTCAAGTCAACCTCCATGCAGCAATGTTGGTAATTCTTACTGGAGAACACAAGAGAGATTCAGTAGAAATCTACATTACCAATACAAATAAACAGCTCAACATCTTTATCCTAGATACAGACGGCCAGGGGCATCTTTAATAACAACAGCAACAACAAACGGCATTTATCTGGCAGTTATCTAGCACTTTCCACTTCCAGCACTGCTCCAAGTGCTTTACACATTTTAGTTCAATGTATCCTCCCAACAACCCAATAAAGTGAAGACTATTAGAATCCACATTTCACAGATAAAGAAATTAAGGCACCAAGAGGACAGGAAATTTGCCCAGAGTCACACAACTAGGCATGGTAGGACTGGAATTCAACCCAGGCAGACTGACTCCAGACCCTGTGATCCTAAGCGCTTTGCTGTCTATATCCCTATGGGAATAAAAATGGACACATGCCAAAATAAGATGTGAGCGGGAAAGAAGGGGGATACAAAATTTTATGTAAGGCATCATTTGTGGAAATTTTAAGAGCACACATATATTACAATAATACCTACTATGGGCTACTGATACATAAATATATGAAGTAAATTAATTTTTAAGTGAACTGGAAGAAAATACACCCAACTCCTGAAAAGTGGTTCATTTGGGAAAGGGGGGGAAACAAGACATGGAGAGGGACAAGTGAGAAGAGAGGTTGAACTCAGACTCTAATATTTTATTTCTTTAAAAAGATCTCCTTGGGGGAGGAACCAAGATGGCGGAACAGCATGGAAGCTTTTTGTGTGTCTCGTGTCCGTGAAACACAGCCAGACCAACACCAAACCATCCTATACACCTAGAAAACCAATTGGAAGATTAACACAACAATCTGCACAACCTGAACCACAGAATTCAGCAGTTACATGACACGAAGAGCTGAACTTGGGGAGCAAGAAGCCCCGAAAGGTAGGGAACCTCTTTTGTGGACAGATTGAGGATGGAGATGGGGTGGGGAGGGGGAGGAAGAATGTGGGGAAAGCACCCATTCCCAAAAGCAGCTGGAGAGAAAGTGGAAAATTGGAAACAGCCGTAGTGACTAAACTAAAAAGGGAGAAAGGAGAAAGGAGAGGGTTTAAATTCCATTAAGACTGTAAACAAGGGGAGCGCAAAGGCTGCAACTCCGCAGCTCAATACCTGGCAGTGCTCTGGCGGGAAAGGTGAATCCCCAGGAACAGAGTGGGGTCCGGGAGGTTCTTGGGCCACATGGGAAAAAGCGGTTCCATTGCTGGAAGGACATTTGGTAGAGACTGTTGAAGCCACCTGGCCCCAGCAGACCCCAGAAGGCAGCCACATTTGCTGGTGCTGGGGCAAGGTTGTTGAGGGTGAAGCCTGGTGCCAGATGTGTGTTGTGATTTTCCATGGTCCCTGAAACACTGAGGCTACACTGTCTCACGATTTTTTTTGCGGGGGGGGGGCCTGGCACCTGGCCGCAGTCTTGGGGCACCAGCAACAGCAGGGTCCAGCAGGCGTTCCTGGGTGCAGCCGACATTCAGCCATTGTTCATTCGGCCATTACTCAGTGAGACCCTCCTGCAGAGGGGCAGAGCGGGTCAAAGCCACAGTCCTTAGGAAGTAAGGGGCCAGGGAAAACAGCCACAACTGAGACAAAATTTGGGAGAGAGGTACTTCCTGGAACCTGGTCATGAGAATGGAAAACCGGGGAGTGGAGGAGAGCTGAAGACGGAGGACTGGTGCATGATTGCTGATCCAGGAGAACAGACTGGGTGGCTGGGTGGCGCCATTTTTCACTGCTTCCACACATGCGCATGCGCACGCGCACCTATGAGCACCGCAACAATCCACCCCAGTAGGCTAGCAGCGCAATCTAGTGGAGAGCAGAACTGTTACACCGAGCCCTGCCCAACTGGGCCAACTTCGCTCTTCAAGAACACAAACCTCACCGCCGGCTTAATTTATGGACTATAAAGAGTCACATGGACTGACCTCTAGGGGAAAACGAAGCAATTTCAGTCCTACTTCAATCTGTTAGCAGGTTCATCTATTCAATTTTTTTTCTCTCTCTTTTTCCTTTTTCTCTTTTTCATTCTTTTTCTTGAATACAGAAAGAGAAAAAACTCATTTTTATTTTCAATTTTTATTAAAAATATCTGTCTTTAATTTTTATTAATGTATTTTTTACTTTTGTGTAAAGTTTTTCAAGTTCTACTTTACTTCCATCATTTTATTTTAGTCTTCTTCAGTATACTCACCTTTTCAAATTTTCAAACAATTTCTTTTTTCTTTACTTTTCTTTTTTCTCTTTTTCATTTCTTTTCTTTTTCTTGAATGCAGAAAGAGAAAAACTTCATTTTTACTTTCAATTTCTTTTAAAAAATTTTTTATTTAATTTTTACTACTATATTTTTTGCTTTTATGTAAATTTTTTCAAATTCTATCTTATTCCCATCATTTTATTTCAGTCTACTACAGTGTATTCACTTTTTCAAATTTTCAAACCATTTTTTTGTCTTTTCTTTTCTTTTTTCTTTTTTTATCTTTTTTCTCATTTTTGTTTCTTTTTTCTTAGATATAGAAAATGAAAAAATTCATATTTCCTTTTTGATTTTATTAAAAATATTTTTCTACTATATTCTCTACTTTTGTGTATTTTAGTCTACTTTAGTGTATTCATTTTTTCAAATTCTCAAACGATTTCCTTTTTTGTTTTTCTCTCCCCTCCTTCCCCTCCTTTTTTTTTTTTTTTTTTTTTTTGTCTCTCTAATCTGTCAAACCACTTTTTACACCGAGACCAAAACACACCTAGGATCTAGCATCATCAATTTGATTTTTGTGTGTGTGAATTTTTAATTTTTAATTTTAATACTTCTTAATTTTAATTGTTTTAATTTCAATTTTTCTACCTCATTAATTCCTTTTCTCCCTTCAAAATGACAAAACAAAGGAATTCACCCCAAAAGAAAGAGCACAAAGAAACAGCAGCCAAGGATTTAACCAACATCGACGCAAGCAGGATGTCTGAACCAGAATTTAGAATCACAATAATAAGAATATTAGCTGGAGTCGAAAATAGATTAGAATCCCTTTCTGCAGAGATAAAAGAAGTAAAAAATAGCCAGAATGAAATTAAAAATGCTATAACTGAGCTGCAATCACGGATGGATGCAGTGGCGGCAAGGATGGATGAGGCAGAACAGAGAATCAGAGATATAGAGGACAAACTTATAGAGAATAACGAAGCAGGAAAAAAAGAGGGAGATTAAGGCAAAAGAGCACGATTTAAGAATTAGAGAAATCAGTGACTCATTAAAAAGGAACAACATCAGAATCATAGGGGTCCCAGAGGAGGAAGAGAGAGAAATAGGGGTAGAGGGTTATGTGAGCAAATCATAGAAAACTTTCCTAACCTGGGGAAAGACACAGACATCAAAATCTAGGAAGCACAGAGGACTCCCATTAGATTCAACAAAAACCGACCATCAACAAGTCAAATTCATATCATAGCCAAATTCACAAAATACTCAGGCAAGGGGAGAATCATGAAAGCAGCAAGGGAAAAAAAGTCCCTAACCTACAAGGGAAGACAGATCAGGTTTGTAGCAGACCTATCCACAGAAACTTGGCAGGCCAGAAAGGAGTGGTGGGATATAGTCAGTGTGCTGAATCAGAAAAATATGCAGCCAAGAATTCTTTATCAACAAGGCTGTCATTCAAAATAGAAGGAGAGATAAAAAGGTTCCCAGACAAACAAAAATTAAAGGAGTTTGTGACCACTAAACCAGCCCTGCAAGAAATTTTAAGGGGGACTCTCTGAGGGGAGAAATGATGGAAAAAAAAATATATATATATACACACTGTGTGTATATATATATATATATATATATACACACAGTGTGTATATATATATAGTGTATATATATATATATATATATACACACTGTGTGTATATATATGTGTGTATATATATAGTGTGTATATATATATATACTATATATATATATACACTATATGTATATATATATATATATATATATATATATATATATATATATATAGTATATATATACTAAAAGCAACAAAAGATTAGAAAGGACCAGAGAACACCACCAGAAACCCCAACTCTACAAGCATCATAATGGCAAGAAATTCATATCTTTCAGTACTCACTCTAAACGTCAATGGACTCAATGCTCCAATCAAAAGACATAGGGTAACAGAATGGATAAGAAAACAAGACCCATCTATATGCTGTTTATAAGAGACACACTTTAGACCTAAAGACACCTACAGATTAAAAATAAGGGGATGGAGAACCATCTGTCATACAAATGGTCAACAAAAGACAGCCAGAGTAGCCATACTGATATCAGACGATCTAGACTTTAAAATAAAGACTGTATCAAGAGATGCAGAAGGGCATTATATCATAATCAAGAGATCTATCCACCAAGAAGACCTAACAATTATAAACATTTATGCTCCAAATGTGCAAGCACCCAAATATATAAACAATTAATCACAAACATAAAGAAACTCATCGATATTAATACCATAATAGTAGGAGACTTCAACACCCCACTCACAACAATGGACAGATCATCTAATCAAAAAGTCAACAAGGAAACAATGGCTTTGAATGACACATTGGACCAGATGGACTTAATAGATATATTCAGAACATTTCATCCTAAAGCAGCAGAATATACATTCTTCTCCAGTGCACATGGAACATTCTCCAGAATAGACCATATACTGGGACACAAATCAGCCCTAAGTAAGTACAAAAAGATCAAGATCACACCGTGCATATTTTCAGACCACAATGCTATGAAACTCAAAATCAACCACAAGAAAAAATTTGGAAAGGTAACAGATACTTGGAGACTGAAGAAAATCCTACTAAAGAATGAATGGGCTAACCAAGCAGTTAAGAAATTAAAAAGTATATGGAAGTCAATGAAAATGATAGCACCACAACCCAAAACCTCTGGGACATAGCAAAGGCGGTCATAAGAGGAAAGTATATAGCAATACAGGCCTTCCTAAAAAAGGAAGAAAGATCTCAGATACACAATCTAACCTTACACCTTAAGGAGCTGAAAAAGAAGAGCAAATGAAACCCAAAACCAGCAAAAGACAGGAAATAATAAAGATTAGAGCAGAAATTAATGCTATCAAAACCAAAAAAACAGTAGAATAGATCAATGAAACCAGAAGCTGTTTCTTTGAAAGAATTAACAAAATTGATAAACCACTAGCCAATTTGATCAAGAAGAAAAAGGAAAGGACCCAAATAAGTAAAATCAAGAATGAAAGAGGAGAAATCACAACCAACACAACAGAAATAAAAACAATAATAAGAGAATATTATGAGCAATTATATGCCAATAAAATGGGCAATCTGGAAGAAATGGACAAATTCCTAGAAACATATACACTACCAAAACTGAAACAGGAAGAAATAGAAAATTTGAACAGACCCATAACCAGTAAGGAAATCGAACTAGTAATAACAAAATCTGCCAAAAAACAAGAGTCCAGGGCCAGATGGCTTTCCAGGGGAATTCTACCAAACATTTAAGGAAGAATTAACACCTATTCTCTTGAAACTGTTCCAAAAAATAGAAATGGAAGGAAAACTTCCAAACTCTTTCTATGAAGCCAGGATTACCCTGATTCCAAAACCAGACAGAGACCCAACTAAAAAGGAGAACTATAGACCAATTTCCCTGATGAACATGGATGCAACAATCCTCAACAAGATAGTAGCCAACCGGATCCAACAATACATTAAAAAAATTATTCACCACGACCAAGTGGGATTTATACCTGGGATGCAGGGCTGGTTCTATATCCACAAAACAATTAACATGATTCATCACATCAATAAAAGAAAGGACAAGAACCATATGATCCTCTTGATAGATGCAGAGAAAGCATTTGACAAAATACAGCATCCTTTCTTGATAAAAACCCTCAAGAAAGTAGGGATAGAAGGAGCATACCCTTGAGATCATAAAGCTGTATATAAACGACCCAATACTAATACCATCCTCAATGGGGAAAAACAGAGCTTTCCCCCTAAGGTCAGGAACAAGACAAGGATGTTCACTCTCGCCACTCTTATTCAACATAGTATTGGAAGTCTTAGCCTTTGCAATCAGACAACACAGAGAAATAAAAGGCATCCAAATTGGCCAGGAGAAGGTCAAACTTTCACTCTTTGCAGATGACATGGTACTCTATATGGAAAACCCAAAAGATTCCACCAAAAACTGCTAGAACTGATTCATGAATTCAGCAAAGTTGCAGGATATAAAACCAATGCACAGAAATCAGTTGCATTCCTATTCAGCAACAATGAAGCAACAGAAAGAGAAATCAAGCAATCGATCCCATTTACAATTGCACCAAAAACCTTAAAATACCTATGAACAAATCTAACCAAAGAGGTGACAAATCTATACGCTGAAAACCATAGAAAGCTTATGAAAGAAATGGAAGAAGACACAAAAAAATGGAAAAAGATTCCATGCTCCTGGATAGGAAGAACAAATATTGTTAAAATGTCGATACTACCCAAAGCAATCTACATATTTAATGCGATCCCTATCAAAGTAACACCAGCATTGATCACAGAGCTAGAACAAATAATCTTAAAATTTGTATGGAACCAGAAAAGACCCCGAATAGCCAAAGCAATCTTGAAAAAGAAAACCAAAGCAGGAGGCATCACAATCCCAGACTTCAAGCTATACTACAAAGCTGTAATCAAGACAGTATGGTACTGTCACAAGAATGGACACTCAAATCAATGGAATACAATAGAGAACCCAGAAATGGACCCACAAACATATGGGCAACTAATCTTTGACAAAGCAGGAAAGACTATCCAATGGAATAAAGACAGTCTCTTCAGCAAGTGGTGCTGGGAAAACTGGACAGTGATATGCAGAAGAATGGACCTGGGCCACCTTCTTACACCATACACAAAAATAAACTCAAAGTGAATGAAAGACCTCAATGTAAGACAGGAAGCCATCAAAATCCTTGAGGAGAAAGCAGGCAAAAACCTCTTTGATCTCGGCTGCAGCAACTCCTTACTCAACGTGTCTCCAGAGGCAAGGGAAACAAAAGCAAAAATGAACTACTGGGACCTCATCAAAATAAAAAGCTTCTGCACAGCAAAGGAAACAATCACCAAAACTAAAAGGCAACAGACGGAATGGGAGAAGATATTTGCAAATGACATGTCAGATAAAGGGTTAGTATCCAAAATCTACAAAGAACTTATCAAACTCAACACCCAAAAAGCAAATAATCCAGTGAAGAAAAGGGCAAAAGACATGAATAGACACTTCTCCAAAGAACACATCAGATGGTCAACCAACACATGAAAAAATGCTCAGTATCACTCATAATCAGGGAAATACAAATCAAAACCACTATGAGATACCACCTTACACCTGTCAGAATTTCTAACATTAACAACTCAGGCCACAACAGATGTTGGCAAGGATGCGGAGAAAGAGGATCTCTTTTGCATTGTTGGTGGGAATGCAAGCTGGTGCAGCCACTCTGGAAAACAGTATGAAAGTTTCCCAAAAAACTAAAAATAGAACTACCTTATAACCCAGCAATTGCACTACTAGGTATTTATCCAAGGGATACAGGTGTGCTGTTTCGAAGGGACACATGCACCCCCATGTTTATAGGAGCACTATCAACAATAGCCAAAGTATGGAAAGAGCCCAAATGTCCATCAATGGATGAATGGATAAAGAAGATGTGGTATACATATATACAATGGAGTATTACTTGGCAATCAAAAAGAACGAAATCTTGCCATTTGCAACCACGTGGATGGAACTGGAGGGTATTATGCTAAGTGAAATTAGTCAGAGAAAGACAAATATCATATGATTTCACTCATATGAGGACTTTAAGAGACAAAACAGATGAACATAAGGGAAGGGAAACAAAAATAATATAACAACAGGGAGGGAGACAAAACAAAAGAGACTCATAAATATGGAGAACAAACTGAGGGTTGCTGGAGGGGTTGTGGGAGAGGGGATGGGCTAAGTGGGTAAGGGGCATTAAGGAATCTACTCCTGAAATCATTGCTTCACTATATACTAACTAATTTGGATGTAAATTTTAAAAAATAAAAAAGTTAAATTATAAAAAAAAAAAGATCTCTTCAACTTGGAGGAGTATAAGAAGTCAGTGTGCTGCCCTTTCAGTTTTCCCAAGAGTCTCACAAAAGGTACCCATTTCTCCCCATCATTCATATTTGCAAAGCCCAGAACCCACACACATGCTTTAATTTTATTCTTTTTTTAAATTTTTTTAACGTTTATTTATTTTTGAGACAGAGAGAGACAGAGCATGAATGGGGGAGGGGCAGAGAGAGAGAGAGACAGAATCGGAAGGAGGCTTCAGGCTCTGAGCTATCAGCCCAGAGCCCCACACGGGGCTCAAACTCACGGACCGCGAGTTCGTGACCTGAGCTGAAATCAGACTCTTAACCGACTGAGCCACCCAGGCGGCCCAATTTTATTCTTACCTATTAACATTTGCATTATTAAGATACAGCTTAAATGACATTTACTTTTAAGCAAATTTTATTAAGCTGTGCATTTTAGCAGTGTGAGATCAGAAGGAAAAAGCCAAATAGGTTAAAGCAAACACATTTTACTTTCTTATGATAAAAGTGATACAGGTTCATTTTAGCAACTTCAGAAAATGCCAGTATATGCAAAAAGAGGACATATCACTGACATACCACTGTTTACATTCCCAGGTATACTGCTCCAGGGTTATTCTATGATTAAATATACATAGAATTTGGACTCAAAAAATGACATTATATGTATATCCATGTCCAAAAACTGCCATTTTCCACCTAATAAAGACCAAACGTCTTTTTTTTTCCTGCATTATTTTTTGATGTTTTATTTGTTTTTGAAAGAGAAAGAAAGAGAGTCCATAAATGGGGGAGGAGCAGAGAGAAAGAGGGAGACTGAGAATGGGAAGCAGGCTCCAGGCTCTGAGCTCTGGCTGCAGAGCTCAATGTGGAGTTCGAACTCAGCAACGGGGAGATCATGACCTGAGCCAAAGTCAGATGCTGAACTGACTAAGCCACCCAGGAGTCCCTATTGTATTGTATTGTATTGTATTGTATTGTATTGTATTGTATTTATTTTTATTTATTTATTTTGAGAGAGAGAGAGAGCACGCACGCAAGCGAGAGGGGGAGAGAGAAACAAACTCCAAGCAGGCTCTGCACTGTCAGCACTGAGCCCGATGTAGGGCTCGAATCCACAAAATGAGAACATGACATGAGCTGAAGTCGGACACTTAACCAACTGAGCCACCCAGGGGCCCCGCTGCATTATTTCAAGCAGTTGCATGTATTTCATTCTCTCAATGCACGTATTTGACCAACAGTTATTGTACACCCCCCGCCCCCCCCCCCCCCCCCCCCCGCCAACAAAGGTGAATTAAAGACATTTTCAGAAATATGAAAGCTGGGGCAATCTGTTGCTAGCAGATCTACACTACAAAAAATGTTAAAGGAAGTTCTGTGGCTGAAGGAAATCATTCCAGATCTGCACAAAGGAGTGAACAGCATCATATCATATGGTAAATATGTGGGTAACCAGCTTTTCTGTTGTTTTTTCTTTATAAGTCTGCAAAAATAACTCATTGAAAGCCAAAAGGACTAACAATGTACTGTAGGTTTTGTAACAAATGTAAATTTCAAAGGCATGACAGTCATAACACAAAAGATGGCAGGAGAAAATGGAAGCAAACTGTTGTCGGGCTCTAATGTTATTCATGAAGCAGTGTAATGTGATTTGAAGGAAAATGTGATGAGATGTGCACTGTAAACCCTAGAACCATTACATTTTTTTTTTAGTGTTTATCTCTGAGAGAGAGAGAGAGAGAGAGAGAGAGAGAGAGAGAGAGAGAATGTGAGCAGGGGAGGGGCAGAGAGAGAGGGAGACACAGAATCTGAAGCACACTCCAGGCTCTGAGCTGTCTGCACAGAGCCTAAGGCAGGGCTCGAACTCATGGACTGTGACATTATGACCCAAGCTGAAGTTGGACGCTTAACCAACTGAGCCCCCCAGGTGCCCCTGACCCACTAAATATTTAAAACAAAAAATATGGGTCGCCTGGGTGGCGCAGTCGGTTAAGCGTCCGACTTCAGCCAGGTCACGATCTCGCGGTCCGTGAGTTTGAGCCCCGCGTCAGGCTCTGGGCTGATGGCTCGGAGCCTGGAGCCTGTTTCCGATTCTGTGTCTCCCTCTCTCTCTGCCCCTCCCCCGTTCATGCTCTGTCTCTCTCTGTCCCAAAAATAAATTTAAAATGTTGAAAAAAAAATTTTTTAAACAAAAAATATGATGGGGTGACTGGGTGGCTCAGTTAGTTAAGTGTCTGACTCTTGATTTCAGCTCAGGTCATGATCTCACAGTTCACCAGTTCAAGCCCCACATTGGTCTCTGTGCTGACAGTACAGGGCCTGCTTGGGAATCTCTCTTTCTCCCTCTCTTTCTGCCCCTCCCCTGCTCTCTGTCTCTCTCTCTCCCTCAAAAAATAAACTAAAAAAAAATTTTAAACAAAAAATATGAAATGGCAGTAAATGCCCAATTCAAAGCCACAACTGGTATTTCAAGGAAGGAACGACCCATCCCTGAGAGGTTCAGGCAGACTCTTCCACTATTTCCAACTGCTGCTGTTCCAGAAATAAAAATATCATTTAACAACTTGACTCTGGTCTAATTCCTTAGTCCCACCTTTCAACTCAAAATACAGAGGCATCCAAATCCACCTGCTCAAACTGCTAAAGAAACCAGACATCGACAAATAGTCCACAGAGAGAAGTGAACTAGATGAAATCCAAGTTTCCTCCTCATAAACCCAAGGCCTAACCAGAGAAGCTGGGATCCTGAAGCTTTGACATTAATCACCCGAGTTTCCATTTTACCATTATCACTATTGAAGAAATATTTTCAGAGTCACTTTTTAATACAGTTTGATGTATAATAACCACAGTGGAACTGCACTGGCATTTTCAGTACCAAGGGATCAGTTTTTCTAAGCTCAGTTCCTTTTTGCATCCGTGTGTCCACAGAGACAAAAACACAGTGACTTGGGCTTGAATGAGCCCTTTAGGGAACATCCAGCTGTTGATGCCAAATACATATCAGGGCTCCAATGACGGAAATCAAACAGACTTTCTGATTCATCCCATCCTGCTGCCTGGACACAGGCATAGCTCTGAGTGTCTCTGGCACATCCTTCTGCTCAGTGAGGTGCAGCCAGTTGCCACAGGCCTCTGGCAACTCGGATTTTTAAAAGTCTTTGAATCTCTAAATATACGGTTATTATCCTTAGACCCACCCCAGACTTCCTTTGTGACTGTGGGCAAGCCACCGGACATAAAATCTTACATTAGTCACCGGGTAATTATTAATATCTAACAGTTAAGGCTTACAACATGCCCTCTATGGGCTCTAAGTGACTACCTATAGTATATACTTACAAAATATAATAAACAGTATGTTACAAATAAATATATAATATATATTCACTTAACGGATTATGAAACTGGGACAGAGAGAATTTGAGTAACTTGCCCCCCAATTTTTAAACTAACAACTGAGGGGGACACCTGGGTGGCTCAGTTGGTTACGCGTCTGACTGTTGATTTTGGTTCAGGTCATGATCTCACGATTCATGAGATTGAGACCTGCATCGGCTCTGCACTGACAGCAGATTCTCTCCCTCTCTCTATGCCCCCCCCTTCAAAATAAATAAATAAATTTTTAAAAGATAAAAAAATAAAACTAACAAGTGACCATGCCCAAGACTCAGCTCCAGCTCATCTCCATACCATACAACCTCAGGTAAAGGAATGGTGGGGGGTTGAGATCTCATGAAATTAACTTCCTTCCAGGAACAATATCAAGGTAACAATAGACAGACTCTGGGACAAAACACAGTAACCTCATTTCGTGCTCCTGTCTCTACCATCAACCTGCTGCCCCACAAGCTCCCTTTGACTGCCCCAAAGTCTCATCTTGCAAGATCTTCGAACCAAGGGTAGTTGGAGATAAGCAGCTAGCTCCCCTACAACCTCCCTGGAGAGGTCCATCTGTGGGCCCCTCCCCATGCTATGTGTGCCAGGTCCAGCCACGTCGGCTTCCTTACCATTAAGGAATGCATTCACCTGTTCATTCAACAGATATTTATCAAGCACCTATTTTGTGCCAGGCCAGGCATGGTGCCAGAGCCTGGGAGTACAGTGATGAACAAGAGGTATGGTCCTTCCCCTGCAGAAGGCACAACCAAGTAAAGAGACAGACAGTGAATTCATAATTATCAACTACCTGAAGAGAGAGGGGAAATTAGAGGAGATAGAACAGGAGCTCCCATTTGAACAGAACTTTGAAGAAGAAATGAGAGTTCGTTAGTCAGACAAGAAGAATAAAACGCCAGGCAGAGGGAGAATGTGTGCAAAGGAGGGAAGGAGGGAAACAGATCTGAGGGTTCCTTGACTGTAGGGTTACAGCCGAATACAGCGGAACAGGAAATCTGGTTACAGGCATCAGGCAGGCTTCGCCTGCAGAAGGCCAGAGAAGCCAGCATAAATGCCTCCCCCTAGTTAGATGAGGAAGGAGCCCCAGAGGAAGAAACCATCAACAGCAGAGGTTGTCAGTGGATGTGCAAAAGAGCTCATGGAGCATGAAAGCACTGGAAAGGACACTGACCCATGAAGTGGAACAGAGGAAGCCACACCGTGCACAGAGTAACGGCCACTAAGGACAGAGCCCTTGACAGCCGGCTAAGGTTGGAGTTTCCCAAAGCAGACCCTGAGACAAAGACTTGTGTGCAGGTAGTTTATTGGGGTGGGGGTATCCCAAAAAAGGCAGAATGATGGAGAGCGCAAAGTGAGAAGGGAAAGAAAGGGAGAAAAGGCTATCAAGTGCAGGTTAATATGAAGGTTCCTGCTATGGGCAGCCGGGGCTCAATCCCGTGCAGATGTCAAACAGACCTCACAGCTAAAATATTTATAGAAAAAAATTCCATCCCCCCCGCCCCTGGTGGAGGGTTGCCCCTGTGGCACTGAATCACCAGCCCTCTCACACTGCCTGGCACACTGAGCTAACTTCTCCGGGTGTAGGAGGAAGAGTACGAATGGGGCACAAATCAACTGGAAATTAACTGAAATTCAGTTTACCAAGCAGACAGTCTCCCATGCATGGTAGACTCTGCAATCAGATGATTACCGTTCTCGTGCTCTATTATCCATCCCAAACTGAAAGGTTATAAGGTAAAGGAGTAGAAACACCATGCTCAAATAGGTTCCCTCCAAAATCCCAAAGGCCTACCAGATATTGTGCCTCCTTTTATTGGTAGCCCATTAAAGATACAGCAACAAATTCTTCACATTTTAGGAGCTGCTTCGACTGGACCTCCTCCTCCCCCTGCAGAAACTTCACTAAGCAGACAGACCTTTAAAAGTTCACAGGCTGCATCTCCCACCCTGTGGTCCACACAGGTCTCATTAAGGCATCTTAACTCCTTGCTCCTTCCTGCTCATCAGCTCTAACACAGTCATCAAAAATAGGGATCCACTGTCATGTTGTATGGAGTATCAAAACGTCCAAGTCTTTTGCGGACTCACATTGTGGCAGAGAGCAGGACAGGTGGCATAGTCCTGAAGCAAGACTGAAATATACCATTGGTTGTGCTCAGTAAAAGCAAACTGCGGGGCGCCTGGGTGGCTCGGTCGGTTGGGCGTCCGACTTCGGCTCAGGTCATGATCTCACGGTCCATGGGTTCGTGCCCCGCGTCGGGCTCTGTGCTGACAGCTCAGAGCCTGGAGCCTGTTTCAGATTCTGTGTCTCCCTCTCTCTGTGACCCTCCCCCGTTCATGCTCTCTCTCTGTCTCAAAAATAAATAAACGTTAAAAAAAATTAAAAAAAAAAAAAAAAAAAAGCAAACTGCCTCCCGGTGATACTTGCAAATTGGTAAAGAGAAAATAGCATTTTGTGAGCCAGTATCTGCATACCAGTTACCAGGGGCTGCATTAATCTATTCCAGTATGTATATCCTACCCGACAAAACAGATCAAATTGAAGTGAAGTTTCCAATCGTCTATGGTCATCCTCCAAGATTCTTCTGCCTCCTGCAAAGGCCAAACAGGCGAAACAGGAGGATGCAGTAAGTATCAGCACCTCATATCTTGAATCTATTCAACCATAACCCAGCAATTCCTCTGCAGGGTTAGTGATTTCCTCCCATGGCACGCTTTGTGCTGGTCTCCCCAGTTATGGGTCTACTGACAAGAAGAAGATATTGGGGCGACTCGAGGACAACAGGCATCCTCTTGTAAGGCAGCTTCCCCAGGTAAGAGGATTAGTGTCCAACCTAGAGAAGGCTAGTCTACCCAGATGCAGAAAAACAGCCATCTTCTACCAACAAAGCAAGTTCTGAGTAACTGGGGAAGTCACCACTGTCAGTTCCATCTCAGCCCATAGGATGTCCCCATTCTAAGACTTAAGGTCCTATTCCTTCTCAGTAAATGTCCTAAGTCTCCCAAGAGAGTCATGGCAAGGCCACGAATTCAGTGAAAGTTTGTGTTTCATTTTCAGCAAGATTGGCTGTGTAGCTGTAAGAAATAATTCACAGCCACTGTAGAGGCTCTCTGGTTCTCTTTAACTAGAGCTGAGAATTTAAACATCCAATCTCATCACTTTCCTTCTCTAAGTGATCTGAAAGACCCAGAAGGATCCATCCCAGGCTACTGTCCTTTTTAGTCATCACTGCTGCCACAATGGTCAAGTACAGCAGCTACTTGTTCCCTGGAGGTATCTGCTTCAGTGGATGCTTCCTCACAATTAACCATACACGAGATAGTTTACAGAGAGACTGGATTTACCACTAAATGGGTTTTGACACCAAACTTTCAAGAAAAAAGATATAAAAAGACTTCAGATTTCATAGCACTTAAAAATTTTAAACTGTAGATAAAAGATGATGAACCTGTGGGGAGGAAGGGTAGACAAACTATTCTGAGGGGATAAGGGGCTGTGTAAATGCGCTCAAATTCTGATTTCTTATAGCAAGAATTAAATAGACAACTTCTAAAGTTGAAAAGAAAAGAAATTGATAGGCGAGCATATTTTGGGGGGGGGGGGGATATCACCAAAAGAACAAAACAGAATTGGCTAGAAGTGCCTGTCTCTGTGGATTAAGGATGGATGAC
Source organism: Neofelis nebulosa (assembly GCF_028018385.1). Lineage (NCBI taxonomy): Eukaryota > Metazoa > Chordata > Mammalia > Carnivora > Felidae > Neofelis > Neofelis nebulosa. The sequence continues at coordinate 103,666,949 of NC_080782.1, forward strand.
ACACGTGGACTATGATAAGCCCCTTTGTTCTATTTCTTTTTCAACCATTCGTAAATATTATTTGATTTTTTTTAATTTTAAAGAATTTAAGCCAGGCCCAGAACACTCAGAGATGCCAAGGAAAGACATTTAAATTTCAACCCTAAGTGACAGGGAGCCAACACAAATACTTAAGAGAGTGGTACAATCAAAAAGTGTTTTTAGGGGCACCTGGGTGGCTCAGTTGCTTAAGCATCCGACTTTGGCTCAGGTCACGATCTCACCGGGCTCTGTGCTGACAGTCCGGAGCCTGGAGCCTGAGTCAGATCCTGTGTCTCCCTCTCTCTCTGCCTCTCCCTGGCTCACGCTCTCTCTCTGTCTCTCTCTCTCTCTCAAAAATAAATAAATATTTTTAAAAAGGGTTTTTTTAGAAAAGGTCAGGGGGATTGGCTATCTCAGGAGTGCACAGCATGATCTCATATGTGGAATCTAAACAAGTTGAACGCATAGAAACAGTTAAATAGTGGTTCCTAGGGGCTGAGGGGTAGGGGGAGAAATGGGGAGATGTTGGTCAAAGGGCACAGACTTAAGTTAGAAATGAATATAGTCTAGAGACCTAATGTATAGCATTGTGACTATGGTTAATAATGATGTATTGTATTCTGGAAATTTGCTACAGAGTAAATCTTAAGTGCTCTCACTACATGCAAAAGATAAGAAAAAGGAACGTGAGGTAATGAATGTTAATTAGCTCGATTGTGGTAATCATCTCCACAGTGTACACATTTATCAAAACATGTTGTGCACCTTAAATATATATAATTTCTGGTCAACCACATTGGAAAAAAATAAAGATTTTTGCTTATAGAGCATATCAGAGGCCTACGGGAGGGGCAGGGCACAGGGCTGTACGGAGACTGGTCAGAGGGAAACTTTCCACACTCATGGTTCCCAGAGCTGAACAGTTCAGAATCTATTTCGACTGCAATTTCAAGGTCCAGCAGTGAGGATACATACGCTAAACCCTCACACAGGCAGCACACTAACACAGGCCTTTTCTTTTATTCATTATTCTACCAGTTATCTCCATCACCTTGGGATATAAAGACCTACATGTGGCCTCATACTACACTAAGACCCCATCTAGATGATTAGAGGAGAGGAACTTCCGCTAACAACCCAAGAGTCAGGGCAGACACCTGGGATTTAAGAGCCAGGTAATAATGGTGTGGACAGAATGGGGATCTGAATGGCAAGTTTGCGTCTCCTCTGACACCCTGCAGACACCTCCATGCCCCCACTTCCAGTTGACACTTGGAGGGGGCCATCAAAGTTGAACATACTCAGTCTTTGAAATGATCCTGAATTTACAAATTGTGTTTTAAAATATTCCCCGTTAAACTTTATCCCATGCATTTATGTAGACTGTATGGATAAGAAGAAGAAGGAACAGCTTCAGAATGGTGGTTCTGTGGCTCAATGACGTGACCGAAGACCCGGACCCTTGCATCATGCTCTGGCACCCTCAATAACAGCTTCAGCCTCTCAGGGAATGCAGCAAAGCTCCACAGATCCAGAGTCACATCCCCACATGCCAAGGTCCAGAAGAAGAAAGAGATCAAATGTTCTGGCTTTTCTCTGGGACAAAGAAATATCTCCTAGAACCACCCACCCCTCCACAGATTTTCTCCCATACCAACCTCTGGGCTTGTCCCTGGAAAAGAGAACGAGAAACCCATTAAGCCAGTCAAGCCCACCAGGAGCTGAATAGGAAGGCGATAGGCTTCCCTGAAGCACATGGATGCACTTGTAAGTATGAATAACTAAAGAACAACAACAACAACAACAACAACAACAACAACAACAACAAAAATCAGAGTTCTTTACGAGAGAAAAGAGGGGGACAGATGCTGGACAAACACCCAGTAGCATCCATTTTAACGTCTAAACTGAAAATTTTCCTGACTTATAGGATCAGGAAATCAAATTATATTCAATTAAAATTTTGGTCAAAAGATGTAGAGAAAATATTTAGCTCCCAACCTGGGGAGGTGAGGATAAGAAAAAAAAAAAAAATGCCAACAGAAAAGACATGAGACACACATAAGAAGTATTTCCAGTAATCTCACTGATATTTTGGGGAGAATGCCTGTGCTCTGAGAGCTCATTGGATGCTCTACATTTGCAGAGCTCTCAGGAGGCCTCCAAAGATATAGGAGTTGTAGGAAGGGTAACAATGAATGGTTAGATGAATATGTTAATAAAAATAATCATGGAGAGCACCTATCGAGCACTTGATCTACATTAAGCACTTTATATACATTAATACATGAAGTGCTCATAAAAGCCCGTGAGAGGTTATTAGAAAGGAAGAAAATGAGGTTCAGGTTGTTGCTTGCCCAGATTTATAATCCTATTAATGGGGAAAGCAAGACATAAACCCAAGTTTATGTGATTCTGAAGCTGATGCTCTTGATCGCTCATCTTTAATACCTAGTTTCTAGAGAAATGTAAGGGATAAATTAAACACGTTCCACACCGTAAGTTCCGAAGGATTCCAGTGTCGGGCTGATAACTTGCTTTCTCCATCTTCAACTGATTAACCTTTACTGAATACCCACTCAGACCTGAGAGATCATCTAGGTCATCTGGTCAACCAGTGCCAGCATCCCCTACAGCCTTCTGCCAAAGTGTGGCCCACAGACCAGAAGCACTGGCATCAGTGGAAGCCATTTGAAATGCAGAATCTCAGGCCCTACCCCAAACCTACTAGATTAGAATCTGCATTTTAATAATGCAGGTGATTCACATGCACATTAAAGTTTGAAGTGCTGCTGTACAGCATCCCTGACACGGGGCTCCTCTTTAATCTTTCCTGGGACGGCAGATCCATAAGCACATTGCTCTCAATATGAGTAAATTATTACTAAAACTTTTCTCATCATTCTACACCTTCCCCTCAGTTTGCCATTTCAATTTACAAATGACAACCCTTCAAAGCTTGCGAACACCTGTTTCGTCTTCCCATAGTCCTCTCGAAGCTAAATACCCACTTCCTTCACTATTTCCTAAATCATGCTGCTCATGTCATCCACCTCAGTGGTGCCCAATCTACGATGTGCATGAGAATGACTTGGAGATATCCAAGAGTGGATCCCAGGAACCTGTACTTTTTACGTTGTCCTCAAGTACAGCCAAGGCCCAGATCTCAGGGCTCAGAACCAATGCCCTGCATGCCTTCTGGTTTGTTAATATTCTTCACAGAGTACAGCTTATAGAGCTGCAGACAAAAATCGGACCAAATTATAAGCATTATTGTGACCAATGATCAGAACGTACTATTTTAATTTGTGTAGCCTAAAATGCGGCTAGTTCTTATAAGAAAGTCTCATCACAGTTAACCTCTGTCAAGCTTACTGGTAAACAAAATTCCAGGGTCTTTTTTTTTTTTATTCCCATAGGAGCTGCTTCAAAGCCAGGTTTCCTTAGTTCTATACATAAGCTATTTTCCTAAATTTAGATGTAAGAATGTACTTTGGCCCCTTAAATTTCCACTTGTTGTTTTGAACCCTTGATTTCACCCGCAAAAAGTTTTGAATCTTTATTCAATCCTTTATTGGAAGGCACTGAGTGGACTGGGAAAGGTTGGACTCTAGAAACAGACATGCTTGGAAAAAATCAGATTTACTGGAGATAAATGGCCCAAATGGTTATGCCCAAGACTGTAACTTAAGAGGTCAGCTCAATGCCTGACAAGAAGTGTTCATGTAATTTAATACTTGTTGAATGAATGAATAAAATTATGACTGATGGCAGTGATAACCAGGGATACCAGCTAAGAGGCTCTAACACTTATCCCCAAGCAAGAACAGATGGAGGTCTGAGTTGAAGCCAGTTGCGTGATAAAAAAGGAGGATTTAGGGAGGTCTTTGAGAGGTATAAACAATAAAATTTAGGGGCACCTGGGTGGCTCAGTCGGTTGAGCATCTCACTTGGGCTCAGGTCATGATCTCATGGTTCGTGGGTTTGAGCCAGGCATTGAGCTCGCTGCTGTCAGCAAGGAGCCCACTTCAGATCCTCAGTCCCCCTCTCTCTGCCCCTCCCCAACTCAAGCTTGCACTCTCTCTCAAAAAACAAACAATAAAATGTACTGGGCAATGGATTGTCGAGGTAAAGAAGAGGTAAGAGTCACAATGACACCTGAGTTTCCAGACTGAGCACCTAGGAGTTTGCCGTTGTTGAGAAAAGGACCAAATGCAAACGACTTCAGCTGAACCACATGAAAGTCTGAGGGCCCCAGGGAGATAGGAGCGTCCTCCAACACCTGCACATCCAAGTAAAACAAGACTGACGCCTTTATGGGCCTAACTCAATTGTGATGTGGATATAGTCCATCGAAAATAATCTCTGGATGAACCTTGAAGAAGCTAAGTGAAATAAGCCAGACACAAATGGGTAAATATTTTCTGATTCCACATTATAGAAGATACCTAGAATAGACAAATTCATAGAGACAGAAAGGAGAATAGGGTTGCCAGGGACTGGGCAAAGAGAAGAATGGGGAGTTAGTGTTTAATGGGCACAAAGTTTCAGTTTGGGAGGATGAAAAAGTTCTAGAGCTGGGTGGTGGTGGTAACTGCACAGCAGTGTACTTAATGCCACTGAACTGTACATCAAGAATGGTTAAAATGGAAGGGCACCTGGGTGGTTCAGTCGGTTAAGCGTCCGACTTCAGCTCAGGTCATGATCTCGCAGTTCGTGAGTTCAAGCCCCACATCTGTCTCTGCTGTCAGCACAGAGCCCGTGTCAGATCCTCTGTCCCCCACACTCTCTGCCCCTCCCCTGCTCAGGCTCTCTCTCAAAAAAATAAATAAAATGTTAAAAAAAAAAAAAGAATGGTTAAAATGGAAATTTCTAGGTTATATATATTTTGCCATAATAACAAAAATGTCTTAAATGTAATCTCAAGTTATCAACCATCCATGTTGATAATTATTCCCCTTTTTATCTGGTTAAGCTTGGTTGAGAGTGAGGAACTGACAGAGGTCCTCAGAGACTTCAACGCTCTGTTTAATCTGCTGAGAAGTTACAACAGAGGCACCAAGGCATAAAGAGATGATTCAGAAAACAATTCTGTGGAAGCAAAATGTCAGCTGCTGTTAGCTCCATTATGTAAAAATACTTCTGCTTCTGCTCGTTTTGTTTTGGCTCTGATTTTCTTTCTTTCCATCACCTTGGATAAATCTCAGAAACTTCTATTTAAGCACTATCAGCACTTAGCCTCAAATGAGGTACAAGCAGAAGTCGAAATAAGGCACACCTTTATCTTGGCTGTGAACTGTACCTTAAAAAAATGTTTATGCAACTTAAAACTTACGGTTTTAAATGCATGCAAAGGTCTTGAAATGAATAGCTAGTTGCTCCATTTTGAAATCCTCTGAGGTAGCCTCACCCTATGAAGTGACTCTCAGCTTTAAATGCACGCTGGAATCATTTAAGGGAGCTTTAAAAATTATCGATGCCTGCATCCTAACCTGAAAGAGTCTTGGGGCGCCTGGGTGGCTCAGCCAGTTGGGTGTCCGACTCTTGACTTTGGCTCAGGTCATGATCCGTGCTCAAAGCCTGGAGCCTGCTTGGGATCCTCTCTCTCTGCCCCTCCCCTACTTGTGCACTCTCTCTCTCTCTCTCTCTCTCTCAAAAAATAATAAATATACTTTAAAAAGATAACCTGAAAGAGTGTGATTTACTTATCTGGAGTCTGGTGAGGGTGTCAGGATTTTTTGTAAGCAAAGTTCCTCAGGTGATTCTAATGTTCAGCCTGGACCATGAATCAGGATTCAAGAAGTTAGAACAATTCATCCCATGCTGAAAATGAGGGAGAAAGAGAAATATACAATGACCTAACCAAAAATATACAAGGGTGATAGCATCACCAAAGCAGATGGATCTTAGAATCCCACCCAAGAATCCCTGATTTAAGCATTTTTAAAAATCTCTCCAGTTGATTCTAATGTGAAACTAATCAAGTCCCATCCTGTATTAAGAGACAAGGAAAGAGGTGCCTGGTTGGTTCGGTCGGTTAAGTACCTGACCTCAGCTCAGGTCATGATCTCACAGTTTGTGCATTCGAGCCCCGTGTCAGGCTCTGTGCTGACAGCTCAGATTTAAGAGACAAGGAAATTTAAGAGACAAGGAAAGACCAGTCCAAGATTAGACAAGTAGTTAGTACTACCCTCTGAAGAAGACCCCAAATCCCTTGATTCCAAGTTGAGCTCTATGTCCAGTAAGCAATTCTAGTTCTCTTACTGGGAATGTTGAACACATTCTACTATGGATTTAAATTATGACCCAGTTCGAACACTTTACAGTGCTCTGGTCTAGGAACTTGATCCTCTGGTTGTCTTTCCTAGATTCTTCATGGTGGATACAGAAGGTTGGAAGAAAGGCCACATCAAAATTAAGACAAAATGAAAATACCAATAGCTCCAAAATAAAAACAAGAACCTCATAAGTACTTGCCAACACCCACATAATAATAGCAACCTGTTAACACTTCAAAAGAGATTATAGACAATGTGTTTAGCATTCCTATGAGAAAAAGGCTACCCAACAAGTACCTAAAAAGCCTCTCAGTTCTTCCTTCTGGCTCTTGGAATGGCTGTTTTTAAATTATCTCCAATGGAAGACGGTCAGATTTTTTAGATTTCAATTAAAAGTAACCTAAAATCTTGCTCAGTGACACATTTTATTGATCACAAGTTTGCAGTAAATTGAGTTTCCCTTGTAGCAATTTTAATGCTTGATCCATCCTCATTGCAGTGAGAAGGCACATCCTTCCTGTGGATGCACTGCTTATTTTCAACATCCCACTGGGTTCATTTCTGAAAAGTCTAATTTATTTTTTAAAAAATTTTTTCAATGTTTACAATTTTTTTAAATGTTTATTTATTTTTGAGAGACAGAGAGAGTGTGTGTGGCGGGGGCGGGGCAGGGGGGCAGTGCGCACGCACCAGTGAGAGAAGGGCAGAGACTGAGGGAGATGCAGAATCCGAAGCAGGCTCAAGTCTCTGAGCTGTCAGCACAGAGCCCAATACAGGGCTCAAACTCATGAACCATGTGATCAATCATGACCTGAGCTGAAGTTAGTTGCTCAACTGACTGAGCCATCCAAAAAGCACCCCTGAAAAGTCTTCTTTAAAATGTAGGTAGTAAAGCTTTCATTAAAGTTGAAAACAGGAACTTATTTTAACCTTTGTCTTGCAAATACTAACGTATTTGCTGCTACAGCGCTGGAGCTGACTCTGACAAGTTTTTTTAAAAAGATTGCTGGGGGTGGGGGGTGGCCTGGGGGGCTCAGTCGGTTGAGCATGGTGTCCAACTTTGGCTTAGGTTATGATCTTGCACTTCATGGGTTTGAGCCCCATGTTGGGCTCTGCACTGACAGCTCAGAGCCTTGAGCCTGCTTGGGATTCTGCATCTCTCTCTCTCTCTCTCTCTCTCTCTGCCCCTCCCCTGCTTGGGCACACGCGCTCTCTCTCTCTCTCTCTCTCTCTCTCTCGCTCTCTCTCAAAAATAAACAAACATTACAAAAAAAAAATAAAGGAAATTGCTGCAAGAAAACAGGATGCCAGGATACTTCACACCCAGAGTATTAGTAACCAGAGTGGTGCCAGTGATACAGAGCAAGAACGAACCAACAGCCTCTGTCTGACAGGCCACTGGAACAACTCAGGGCTGGTTGTCTTCCACATTCCTCCCTCTGCTCAAGAATCCAATGGCTTAAGTCAGCTTGGCCAGGCCTCTGTGAAGTGTCCAGCTCTCGGCTAGAGACCAGGGCTCTTTGCTTGACACTTGCCAAGACAGCACAGGAGAGGGGTAGTTCCCAAAGGGATATAACAGTGCAGTTACTAAAAGACAACGGAGGGGGACTGAGCAGGTGAAAACACCCTCCCAAGTCACTGACCTATGGCTACACAAGGAAGGGGCCATGCTGTACTTACTTGTGTACGTGTATGCACTTAGACACTTATTTCTGTTAACCGCTGTGTTTACTTTGTATTCTATCCCAAAGCCAGACACACAGCAAGCCTTCAGGGAATGTTTGTTCATTTGAATAAAATAAACTCTGACAAAGCTGAGGAATGCATCCTCTTGGCAGGTGATCTCCACCTCACTCTCACCAAGTCAGCTGGCACACACTTAGTACAGAATAATAGTAATTAAAAAAAAGTTCTTAGCACACCCCCTTTTTCTTTTCCTCCAGCTTACTTCTAACAAGTAGATCTGCTCGCGTTTTCTCTTTAAATTCTCTCTTAAATCCCCTCCTTCTAAGATCTTCCCCTGCCTCCAGTCCTCACCCCTCCCAGCCCACTTATCCCAATACTAGTAGAAGTAAAGGGGATCTAGGGAAGCAGAGAGAAAGCTTGAGCAACTGGAGAGAGAAGGAAAATAACTGCGGGATCAGAGAGACTGAGTTTGGTCCCCTCCCATCGTCCTCAAGTTCACATAATTCTTCTGTAGCGCGACTAGGACTCAAGTGGCCTTCTCCCATCTTTTCCCAGTCCTTCCACAACAATGACACCACCCGTGCATTTATGCTAAGTCTTCACAACTTGTTACTAATGTCACATCGTTACCTAGACACAACTTTTAAAAGTTAATGAAAACACTAGTTTCCTAAACAATTAAATTCTACTGGAGGTTACTTCAGCATCTGAAAGCACCAGAGTCATTACCATGCCCAGCAATCCTTGCACCATAAATACACGTTTATAGAACAGAATTCAGCAATAGGTCCACAGACACCTGGATTCAACAACTTTACTTCTAAGAATTTATACTAATAATCACGGTTATGTAAAGAAACTGTAGGATATTTACTGCAGCATTAGCTATAATAGTGAGAAACCAGAAACAACCTAAGTATCCAACCATAGGGGAGTGGTTAAATCAAATAGGTGTCCATACAATGTCGTATCAGACAACATCACAATTACTGTAGGTGAAATATTACACGACATGGAAACATGTCAATACATGTATATTGCATTCAGAGAAAATGGAGATTACAGAATAACTTTTTTGTGAAAAGAAATTCCCACAGATAGAAAAAAAGAGAATAGTACAGTCTACAAGAAATCAGTAATAACAGCAGCTATCTCTGGGTGGTGAAATTAGAGAATTTTCACTTTCCTTACTGTCCCTAAATTTTCTACAAAAAACGGTACTGGATTTTAAGTTACAAATAATTTTAAAACAAATGTTATTTTCAATTATCCTACAACATAAGAGTACGATAGAGCTATCGAAAAATGTAAAATCCGTTTCCTACAGAAACTTCTTGATATTAGCCCAACTATTCCAAAACTGTTACCTGTTCACTTAGTACAATCAACACTTGCTGAATTACACATTAAATTTCTACAGCTTACTTCTGACAAGTAGTTCTGATCGTTTTCTCGTCAGTTCTCTGTTAAATCACCATCTTCTAAGACTCTGTTCTCCCTCAGACACTTCTCTTCCTTAACATAAGGAATACCACAAACCTGTGATTTGGGTCACTTTTGTGAAAGAAAAAGCCACCAGACACATTGAAATGCTGGGTGCTACAGAAAGCAAAACTGCCCCTGCCTTGTGGTCAACTCTCCTCTTGAGTCAATTAAATGCCTCTCTAGAATGCTAACACAGAGGTGTTTGATATCATACTGAAGTCTGTACTGAGGTTACAAAGCAGGGCACCTGGGTGGCTCAGCTGGTTAAACATCTGACTTCAGCTCAGGTCATGACCTCACGGTTTCTGAGTTCAAGTCCCACATTGGGCTCTGTGCTGACAGCTTGGAGACTGGAGCCTGCTTCAGATTCTGTGTCTCCCTCTCTCTCTCTCTCAAAGATAAGTGAACATTAAAAAAATAAAAATAAAAACGTTACAAAGCAGGAGTGCCTGGGTGGCTCAGTCAGTTAAGGGTCCAACTTTGGCTCAGGTCATGATCTCACAGTTCGTGAGTTTGAGCCCCATGTTGGACTCTGTGCTGGCAGCTCAGAGCGAGCCTGGAGACTGATTCGGATTCTGGGTCTCCCTCTCTATCTGCCCCTCCTCCACTCGCTGTCTCTCAAATATATAAACATTAGAAAAATTAAAGTTATTTTAAATAAATAAATAAAAGTTTACAAAGCAGGCAGGCAGCCTTTAGAAGCTGAAAAAGGCAAGGAAACAGATTTTCCCCTCAAAGCCTGCAGAGTGAAATGCAGCCCTGTGTCCATCTGGATTTTAAACTTTTTTTTTTTAAACGTTTATTTATTTTTGAGAGACAGAGAGAGAGAGAGCGGGGGAGGGGCAGAGGGAGAGGAAGACAGAATCTGAGTCAGGCTCCAGGTTCTGAGCTGTCAGCACAGAGGCCGATGCCGGGCTCAAACCCACAGCTCTGAGATCATGACCTGAGCCGAAGTCAGACACTAAACCAACTGAGTCACTCAGGCGCCCCCTAGATTTTAAACTTCTGACCCTTACAACTCTAACAGAATGAACTTGTATTGTTTTCAGCCACCAAAAAGTTACACAGTGGGTATCTGGAACAGTGGCTTGTAATAAGTACCAAACCTGACAGGTAGCATCAGTACTCATTCCATGATAATGAACTACAGAGAGAGCAACCACAGGTCCCCCATCTGCTCACACCTATATGTCAGTGTGATGATTAGTATCTGGGCCTGTTTCCTCTCAAGCGTCCCAGAGTGGATCATCAATTAGCTTGATTGCAAACATCACTTGGAATGTACATTTGCCTAGACAGGTCAAAAGTGGAGAGAATTTTCATTTAGCTCCAAAAGCAACTTGATCCTTAACATTCTGATTTCAGATGCAAGAGAATTTGAGGCACATTAAATATAAAAAAATTATTTTCAGTGTTTTGTGGTCGACTTTTTGTCAAAACAATAAAAACCATCATTATTAGTGATTGTACTTAATTTCTAACATTTATAGAGAACTATTAGAAATACCCAGAGGCCATGATTATCATGTTCCTGCTGTTTTTCTAAATACTGAATTTCAGAACCAATAATTAAAGGATTTGTAAGAACTGGCTTTGGCCAGAACAGTAAACAATCATCCTTCCAGAACACCAACGAACACATTTCAGAATTAACAAGGACTAGGTGACCTCCCCCCAAAAAGATACACTTTTTTCACTAGCACATTCAACAATGCCTTCTGGCAGTGTAAAAAAAAGTTTGACAAATTCTAATTTAAATTTTTCCTTGAAAACTGAAAAATACTTTTGTCTCTTTTATTCTTTAAGTACACAGAGGGCTAATTTAGAGATTAATTAGCTGTATATTTCTTAAAATTCTAAATTATTCATGTCATCCTAGCTGCTCTTATTTATAACTGAAATGTAGAAAAACATTCTCCCTACGAAAAAAGTTATGTGAGGCGAACATGTTAAGAAGTAATCACACTGTGGTAATCATTTCACAACTCACATGTATTAAATCATCACGCTGTACACCTTAAACTTACATGTTATATGTCAACTGCGTCTCCGTAAAGCTGGGAAGGGGCAGACAAAAACTGCTGCTTGTTTTGGTAAAACTGTTATTTTTACTGGATAAACTATGCAATATATTTTAATTATCTTAAGCGCGGTGTGAGTGATGACTGTGATTTTTTTTGAGAGGCCAAAACACTCCTAAAAAGACCATCAATCTTTGACTTGTTGATGGTTCCTAGCAAAGAAACATTACCTATTCTCGATTAAGAAAAAATTTGTTTTCTGACACAGACATAACTTTTAACTGAAAGTATAATTCACTATTTTAAAATACTTACCGTGTTTCTTTCTTGGTTCGAAAACCAGCCCCAGAAGAGGGAGGCCGAGGGATGAGAGAAGTGGGCCAAGCCACGTTGGTAGGTGAGGGGATGTGCTCTGGGGGTGGTCAGAACCCGTCACAATACCAGGGCGTCTCCACACCAACGTGCGGAGACGTTGTAAAGAAGCCTTGTTTATAAAGAGGCCTTAATTGGGTTCAGATGCTCTCAACAACACCTGTCTCTCAAGGCTGTGTTCTTGAAAGGGTGGCCACTACAGGAACAGAACGCAGGGACAAATGTTCCAAGGAAAGGGGAGGGGTTGTGGAGCCTCCCGCTGCCGGGTCTGGTTAGCAGGTGAACCAGCAGTCAGTCACATCCTCTCAGGGACCTCCTCCAACATCCTTCTGAAAATGCAACCTACTTCCTTTTTTATTCTTTTAATGTTTGTTTTTGAGAGAGAGAAGGAGACAAAGCATGAGGGGTGGAGGAGCAGAAAGAGAGGGAGACACAGAATTGGAGGCAGGCTCTAGGCTCTGAGCTGTAAGCACAGAGCCCGATGTGGGGCTCGAACTCATGAACTAAGAGATCATGACCTGAGCGAAGTCGAACACTCAACTGACTGAGCCACCCGGTGCCCCAAAAATGCAACCTACTTATCTTTATTTAAAGTGCAAATTTATTTAAGTAAGTCCAACACTTACCTTTACACATTTATCTGTACACATCTCAAAAAATTAAATTGAATTCTGATACACAAATGCTGCCTAAAATGAACATCACGCACAATGCTTGAAATATTAATTTTATTAGGAAACCATTTGATAGTTGTATTATATCATTTAATCAGTCACTTAATTTTAATGTGGTCTGAGGACATCAATTAAAATTTGGATTTTTCAACCATTCAATAAACATGTGAGCATCTCCAAGTGCTAGGGAATGGAGATGCAGGCTAAACAGGAGATCCTTGCTCTCAGGGAGCTTACAGTCTAGCAGGAAGGCAATATTAAAGAAATATTTACATTTCTCATAAATACGTAAGACAGAGAAAATGGTTGGTGCTTTTCAAGAGCATCAAGAGATAGTGTCTAACCCAGCCCAGAGAAGTCATGGAGACAAAAGGTAAGTGCTTCAGAGAAAGTACAGGCAGAGGGAACATTAGGTGGTGGACCCTAAAGTGGGAAGGACTGTGTAGGTTCAAGGAGCTAGAAGTCTAGAACAGATGGAGCACCGAATGTGGGGAAGAGTCAAGGAGATGAGACAGAAGAGGGGATGTGATGGTCACGATCATGGAGGGCATGAGGGGTCTAGTACTTCTACAGGGAACCCGTGAGACACTGAAGCAAGGGAGCAGCATGACCAGGTGTGCACTTAGAATGGTCATCCTACCTCACAGGGATGCAGACGCAAGACTAGCTAAGACTAGAAGCAGGTAGACCACTTCTAAGGCCTTTGGAAGTGAAAGACAAAGATAATGGGGAATTTAAGAGACAGTGAGGAGGCAAAATCAATTGACCCTGATGCCTGAATCTGAGGTTCCTAAAAGACCACCAGTGCAGACATCCAGTAGACCCCTAAGATACACAGGTCTAGAGCTCAGGGAGAACAATGTCGACACAGGAATCATCTGCGTTTAGATGGCTTCTGAAGCCATAAGAAGGGCTGATATGACCAAGAGAGAATAAACCTAACCATGAGTAACATACATATTTAAGAATGAGCAGGGGGGCCTGAGTGGCTCAGTTGGTTGAGCGTCCGACTTCGGCTCAGGTCATGATCTCACAGTTCGTGAGTTCGAGCCCCACTTCAGGCTCTGTGCTGACTGCTCAGAGTCTGAAGCCTGCTTTGGATTCTGTCTCCCTCTCTCTCTGCCCCTCCCCTACTCGAGCGCTGTCTCTCAAAAATAAATAAAAACATTAAAAAACTAAAAAAAAAAAAAAAAAAAAAAAAAAAGAATGAGCAGAGTGCCAGAGGAGGGGAGCGAGGGCATGGGGAGTTACTATTTAATAACAGAGTTCTGTTTGGAATGATGAAAAGTTCTGGAGATGGATGGTGGTGATGGTAGCACAACCATGTGAATGGACTTAATGCCACAGAACTGTACACCTAAAAGTGGTTAAAACGATACATTTTATGTTCTGTGTATTTTACCACAATTTTTAAAAAAAGAACAAGGGGATACTTTCATGTTTTGCTAATGAAAAATCAGGACAAATAGTAAAGGGAATAGGAGAGAAATCACTAGAGGAACAGGGGCAGGGCAAGGGAGACAGAACAAGAAGGGCCAAAGAGGTTGGCAGAAAACCTAAAGTTTCGATCTAGAAGCTAAGGCCAGCACTGCGGGGAGGAAGTGTTCAAGTGCACTGAACGCTTCAGAGAATTCAGTCAGATAAAGTCAGAAAAGAACCCAATGGTTTCAGCAACATGGAGGTAAACCTTGGAGAGGGTATTGGCAGGGGGAGGCAATGAGGAGAAGGATGGAGACAGAATGGGTAGAAAAGAGAGCCCCAAATGCAGACAACAAGTGTGACTATTAACGGAAGGAGTAGTGGCTAAAAAGACGAGTAATTGATGCTTTTAAAAACTGTGTGTGTTAAAATATCATCATGTGTAATCAGCAAAACAATCATTTCAGAGGAAAAATGACTTTCTATTAATAATCTCAAACATACCTGCAGTGTATAGCTTATGGGACTTTCATGCTACTTGTGAGTTAGAAAGGATAACTTAAGTTATTCTCTTCAGTTTATGGGTGGTAAAGCTGAGCCACAGAAAAGTTTCTCAAAGAAAATAGACAAGGAATTGAAGTTTATCAAATAAATATCTTCATTGATTTCTGTTTAATGTAGAAAAGTACGATGCACTGTGTTAAGAAAACAATTTTACCATAATAGCCACATGTTGGAAAAGTCTAAAATTTTAAGGCTACTGGTATGTCAATTTTGGTACATATCCAATGGAAGATGCTTCACACTCCAGTTACATCCTCAAGATGCTGAAGTCAGTCTTCTGGATTGGTGCATTGAGGGCTGCACTAATACTGAGACCCAGGACGAGTCTGGTGTCCACGGGATCAATAATCCCATCATCCCACAGCCTGATAAAAGAACAAAGCAAAAGTTATTAGGAATCTACCACCAAACTACCATTTATATAATTTATGCCCAGAAATGCTGAGGTTTTTCTTCAGGTACCATGGGGATCTACCAATGAGTTTCTGGGTACTACATTCTCACAACTGAAATTACATTCTTCCCAAAGAAAAATGACAGGACTTTGATCCCAGGCCCTCAAAGAATGTCAGAGTGAGCTGTGGTTTTGGGAACTGCTTCCAGAAACCACAAAATAATCCTTGATTTTCAAATACTTTTACTTATTTCAGGAAAATGTTTCCTGTTCTTCTGCCCACATAAATATACAAGTTGATGTGTTCCTGTTATTAATATGGAGAGACACATGAACCCAGGTAATGATCTCAAACCAAAGTCTCTACTGGAAAAGGTGTACTCCCCCAAATTCCCAAACTTTTAAGAAACTACAAAAATGACTGAATAGACTTCACTATTTTATTAAAGTATCTTCAGTGTAAGTTCTTTGTCTTCTGCTACAATAGGAAAGTAAGTAATAGCTTTAAGCTGCTTTCAAAAGAAACTCTAAAGTACAAATCTGCTTTTCACTGACAACCTCAGTTTTACAAAAAAGATGAATGAGAAATACTGTTTTTTAAAGGTCATTAGTAGGTGGCTGTTTGGCTTTCTTTAAACAAACTGCTTTCAGTATCTAGACAATAGCATCAATTATTAAACCATACTTAGATCGACAGACCATGAATCAAATCTTTGCTCATAAAACATTCATAATGGGGACCCTGAAGTAGCAACAGCCAGTAAGAAGAGGCCACTCCTGTCCTGTGTAACCAGGTCAGTTGATTACACCCCCTTCTGACGCCAACAGCAGAATAACGCAGCAAGCACAGCGAAGCCAGGCCTGCTTCGTGATGGTCATTAACAAGAGTGCTCCAGGTAAAAGGCCCTAATCAAATGCCTGAAAAAGTTTTGATTATAAAAAGAACTGAGCAGAAGACACTGGCATGCTGCACACGTAACAATGAAGGACTGAGAGAAACACAGAACGTCATTATCTGCGGTAGCAGATAATGAAAGAGGTCTCTGAAAAGACAGAGCCAACCATGGTAGAGCCAAAACAGACCGCACAAGTTTACTGGTAGGCTGAGATTCATGAAATCCAAGGAAGGTGCCATGAACTGGCTTGAAAATCCTTTCATCTTGTAAAGAAAACTGCTGACTCCATGCCACCAAGTGTTTTAACAGAAAGGCCTAAGCATCTATGAATTAACAACAACAACAAAAAAACACCTTAGTGTTTTTTGACATTTGTTTCCAAAGATAAACACATCTGGGCCATTTGCTCCCCTGCCCTGAATACAGCCTATTAAAATAATAATACTAATGTAAGTATGAAAACAATAAACGATTCAGTCTTTCTCAAGAGATGACTTAGCCAGGGCTGAAAAACAAATGAATGGCTCACACGAGATACGTTATTTTTCAAAGTTTAATATTTCAACTGTCCTTGTGCATTTCACTCAAAATCTGATGTAGAAACAAAAACAAACAAGAAACTGTATGTGAGCCAATTGCACCAAGAAGCATAAAATACCTAGGAATAAACCTAACCAAAGATGTAAAAGATCTGTATGCTGAAAACTATAGAAAGCTTATGCAGGAAATTGAAGAAGATATAAAGAAATGGAAAAACATTCTGTGCTCATGGGTTGGAAGAATAAATATTGTCAAAATGTCAATACTACCCAAAGCTATCTACACATTCAATGCAATCCCAATCAAAATTGCACCAGCATTCTTCTCGAAACTAGAACAAGCAATCCTAAAATTCATATGGAACCACAAAAGGCCCCGAATAGCCAAAGTAATTTTGAAGAAGACCAAAGCAGGAGGCATCACAATCCCAGACTTTAGCCTCTACTACAAAGCTGTAATCATCAAGACAGCATGGTATTGGCACAAAAACAGACACATAGACCAATGGAATAGAATAGAAACCCCAGAACTAGACCCACAAAAGTATGGCCAACTAATCTTTGACAAAGCAGGAAAGAACATCCAATGGAAAAAAGACAGTCTCTTTAACAAATGGTGCTGGGAGAACTGGACAGCAACATGCAGAAGGTTGAAACTAGGCCATTTTCTCACACCATTCACAAAAATAAACTCAAAATGGATAAAGGACCTGAATGTGAGACAGGAAACCATCAAAACCCTAGAGGAGAAAACAGGAAAAAACCTCTCTGACCTCAGCCACAGCAATTTCTTACTCGACACATCCCCAAAGGCAAGGCAATTAAAAGCAAAAATGAGCTATTGGGACCTCATGAAGATAAAAAGCTTCTGCACAGCAAAGGAAACAATCAACAAAACTAAAAGGCAACCAATGGAACGGGAAAAGATATTTGCAAATGACATATCGGACAAAGGGCTAGTATCCAAAATCTATAAAGAGCTCACCAAACTCCACACCCGAAAAACAAATAATCCAGTGAAGAAATGGGCAGAAAACATGAATAGACACTTCTCTAAAGAAGACATCCAGGTGGCCAGCAGGCACATGAAAAGATGCTCAATGTCGCTCCTCATCAGGGAAATACAAATCAAAACCACACTCAGATACCACCTCACGCCAGTCAGAGTGGCCAAAATGAACAAATCAGGAGACTATAGATGCTGGCGAGGATGTGGAGAAACGGGAACCCTCTTGCACTGTTGGTGGGAATGCAAACTGGTGCAGCCGCTCTGGAAAACAGTGTGGAGGTTCCTCCAAAAATTAAAAATAGACCTACACTATGACCCAGCAGTAGCACTGCTAGGAATTTACCCAAAGGATACAGGAGTGCTGACGCAGAGGGGCACTTGTACCCCAATGTTTATAGTAGCACTCTCAACAATAGCCAAATTATGGAAAGAGCCTAAATGTCCATCAACTGATGAATGGATAAAGAAATTGTGGTTTATATACACAATGGAATACTATGTGGCAATGAGAAAGAATGAAATATGGCCTTTTGTAGCAACATGGATAGAACTGGAGAGGATTATGCTAAGTGAAATAAGCCATACAGAGAAAGACAGATACCATATGGTTTCACTCTTATGTGGATCCTGAGAAACTTAACAGAAACCCATGGGGGAGGGGAAGGGAAAAAAAAAAAAAGAGGTTAGAGTGGGAGAGAGCCAAAGCATAAGAGACTCTTAAAAACTGAGAACAAACTGAGGGCTGATGGGGGGTGGGAGGGAGGAAAGGGTGGGTGATGGGTATTGAGGAGGGCACCTGTTGGGATGAGCACTGGGTGTTGTATGGAAACCAATTTGACAATAAATTTCATATATTAAAAAAAAAAAAAAAACTGTATGTGAGCTTACCATTTACTCTTTTCTCTTAAACCTTTTTTTAGGGTTTTCTATTTCCTCTTTGCTTCTACTGGCTACTATCTAAGTCTGTTTAAGTGATGGTAACAAGAACATGTTTATGTCTCAAAGACTATAAAATATTTTCATCTTAATTAAATGAATCAATGACCCACAACAAAATAGCCCTGCAAATCGGCTTACAAAAATACATATTAACAAGAAGAGAAATAGGCTTTTTAAAAATGCCAAATGGTACCATTTGCATTCTGAAAGTAATTATATGCTCTTGAAAATAAGTATGTTCAGCCTCTGTACCCAAAGTGCCAGGAGCAGTACCCGCCACGAAAGATGTGCTGATGACTGAAACGGATTCTAATTTTTTTCTTTTCTCCTTCCTCTCCAGTTTGCCTTCCCCAGTAAATGACACAAATCACACCATAACCTAATTTTAAAAGACACAAATAGTTATTTTCTTTATTCCATATGCCCAAGGGATAAAAGGAAGATATGAAGCTTAGATTATTCTTCAGAATGAAGAACATTAAAGTTGCTGAAAACAGAGGTCTGAATGCACACACGGCAGCAAGTCTGCAGCCCGGGCAGGCCACGATGATTTATGACCTCATTAAAGGCTGTAAGAAACAAACAGAACCAAGAGTTGCAATGGTGTGTGAGGTGATTACTTGGTGCTGACACGCAGACCCTGGCTGTGAGTAATCACCTCCTCAGTGCACAAGCACACTCATTATCAAGTGCCAAAATGTGTTCAACAGTTCAACCAAAGTCATCTTTAAAATAGGAGTAAAAACAAAATAAAGACAGGGGCATGGCAGGAATCCACGTATTTAAGCAAAAACTATAAAAGAACGAATTCCTGAAAATGATACAGCCAGGATTATAACTCTTAACTTTTTAGCCCCTGCAGGCCCAGACACCTCATTTAGAAGTGGGAGAAGGAAGGGGGCACCTGGGTGGCTCAGTCGGTTAAGTGCCGACTTTGGCTCAGGTCATGATCTTGCAGTTCACAGTGAGTTGAAGTCCTGTGTCAGGTCTGTGCTGACAGCTTAGAGCCTGGAGACTGCCTCTGATCCTGTGTCTCTCCTCTCTCTCTGCCTCTTCCCTTTTCATGTGTTCTCTATCTCTCTCTCAAAAATAAAATAAACACTAAAAAAAAGGCATGGGGGGTGGGGGGTGGTGGTGGAGAGAATGGTGGAGAGTTGTGGAATCAGACCAATGGTAATGGTCCATAGCCCAGCCTGGGAGAAGGGGTGGGATTTCTGCAGCAGGTACTCCCATTATAGAGACAATAATACAAAATTATGTGCGGCCAAAAGTTGTTTTCTGGTTCCTACAAAGGCCAGACCAACCCAACTGCCTGTATCTCTGTAAAGCTGCTGCCCTTACAGCCCAGACACACCCACCAGGAGGTATCAGAAGGTAGTTTTTCCCTGGCTCCCACCTTGCACTGGAATAGTAAGGGTTTCCTTCCTCTTCAAACTTCTTAATGATTGGCTCTTTTAAAGCTGCTTCATCCACACTGGAGAACTGAAAGAAAAGGGACCATGAATGAATCCACTGTACTAAAGCAACAGATCCACTCAAGAGAACCTCAAGAAAAAAGGGGTGACCGTTTCTTGAGTAATAATGTCACAACCACCATCTGCACAGTGACATATATAGATGACAAGTGATACTTTAGCACACATGATCTCACCTGAGACATGAGTGCCAAACTGGTCCACCATTACATCTCCCTTGTCAGAGACAACTTCCTGAGGCGGTTTAGTGTAAGGTTCAAAACCAAGGGGATCGCAGGGCACCTGAGTGGCTCAGTTGGTTGAGCATCTAACTCTCGATTTTGGCTCAGGTTGTGATTTCATGGTTTGTGAGATCGAGCCCTGCAATGTGCTCCACGCTGACAGTGCGGATCCTGCTTGGGATTCTCTCTCTCTCTTTGTCCCTCCCCTGCCCTCCCCGCCCCTCAAAATAAGTAAATAAACTTGAAAAACAAAAACAAACCCAAGGAGATAGAGTATTCTAGCAGGGCCTAACAACGGATGTGAATTATACAAAATGTAACAAAAGGGCAATTTTACATTTAGCAGCTTCTGTTGAACATGGACCAGTAGGAGATTGTTGTGGGTTTTTTGGGGTTTTTTTTGTTTTTTGAAACAGAGAGTGGTGGGTATAGGCAGAGAGAAGGGGAGAGAATCCCAAGGAAGCTCCACACTGTCGGCACAGAGCCCAGAGTGGGACTCCATCTCACGACCATGAGATCAGGACCTCAGCCGAAATCAAGACTCGTATGCTTAATCAACCGAGCCACCCAGGTGCCCCGTAGGGGATTTTCATTCAAAACAGCCAAATTTAAAACAATTTTAGGGGCGCCTGGGTGGCGCAGTCGGTTAAGCGTCCGACTTCAGCCAGGTCACGATCTCGCGGTCCGTGAGTTCGAGCCCCGCGTCAGGCTCTGGGCTGATGGCTCAGAGCCTGGAGCCTGTTTCCGATTCTGTGTCTCCCTCTCTCTCTGCCCCTCCCCCGTTCATGCTCTGTTTCTCTCTGTCCCAAAAATAAATAAATGCATTATTATAAAAAAAATAAAATAAAATAAAACAATTTTAAAGTTTAAATGGGTGAAATATCAATCACCACTTGAATAAACCCAAATAGCTGAGAGATATTTTCCTCTAATTAAAAATTTAATGGCTTGCCCACCAGTATTGCCAGAAACAAGCGATAATTAATTCAGTTGCAAAAATCTTTATGCAAACCAATTTTGAAACCCTGGAAAGTGTTTTCAACTTAAAAAGTATTTCACACCAAAACAAATGACTTATTTCAAATAAATCCAACCTTCTTTTATGTACTTTCATAGTTTAGTATCACTTATATGTCAAGAATTTGGGGAGAGAACCACTAAAATCCTATACTTTCCTTTCATACATAAGAGTAAATGAATTCATATATTTGTATATCAATCAAAGAACAACTACTTAATAAAAGACTACCATACTGGGCTAGGGTTAAAGATAGGTCTTTAAAATATCAGGTAGAATTTCACACCTCTGATGCCTAACACACAAACACATAACAAACACAAGAGTAAACCTCTCATTTCACTTGGATACTCATCAGTACGGAAATGAAAAGGAAGCTTCAGTTTAAGTCTGCAGAATTCCTGCTGCTTGCAAAAGACAACTGAGGATGTGAAGCATGAGTAGGATGCATTCAGGGAGGCAGGAGCCACTCCTCATGCTTATCTTATCCCCATTCCACAAGCTAGGCAGTTGACCAGATGATCCTAACTGGCAGGAATGAGAACCTTAGAAGGCAGGGCCTCCTCCATGTTATGCCCTGTTATGATAAAACAGGTCAAGTAAACAGTTCCAAGAACATGCATCAATCATTTTAAGGTTCGGGGCTTATGCAAAGTAGTAGTATAACTAATAAAAACTAATGCACAACTTCAGAAGAATCTCTGAGACACAAAAAAAGAATTCATTTTCACAACAACTGTTTGCAAAGAAGAATTTGCCTTAATAAATTATTCTGTTGTTCACTCAACCCTCAGATTATAAACTGTCCGCCCCCAGACTGTCAGCTACTCAAGGGGCAAGAACCTCACATTTTCTCCAAGTCATGTAAACCTTCTAAGGTGCTTGAGCACTCTGTACCCTGTGGAGTACGCAGTCAGTACCTTTTGTGTGATGTTGCTGTCAAGACCTAAAAAACAATCGCTTAAAAGTACCTACTATTAACATTTAGAAAACTAAAAGCAGCCACTTGCTGATTTGCCTTTCATCAAGTTTCCAGCGACCTTTCCATTTTTCATTTATATGTGCACAGTATAATAATGTTACTCAATTCTCAATTAAAGGACCGGGCCCTCCCACTCAAGGACAATCTAAGAGAGAAACTGGAAAAAACAAAATTCTGCTGCTTTAGGTCATAAAATCAAAGAAGTAAATCGCATTTATTTAAATCTCACTAACTGCAAATGACTAAGAACCTAAGATCCTTATGCCTCAGACCAGTGTCTGAGTTTCTCGAGTATTTTCTTGGAAATTCTGAAAAATTACAACAAGCAACCTCCAATAAAGTAGCTCTAACAAGAGAGAGAGCATATGGAAGTCCAGATTGCTGACAGTCAGCATCTTCTAAGTGAAGCCAGGCCCTAACCCGCGAACACTGAGAGGTTCTGGGCGCGCTGCTCCCTGGCTCAGCCAAACCCAGAGACACAGAAAAAACAGCATTTACTTGTTTCCCTTCACGTGCTCTTTGATCCTTTGCTACTGTGGCCAACACATTGGCTGCCTGCTCTCCTCCCATCACTGAGACACGAGCGTTTGGCCACAGGTAGAGGAATCTTGGGCTGTAGGGGGGGAAGAAAAATGATCAAATTAATTCACTGTACAACACAGAGGTTTTCACAGGCCTGTGATTACCTCCTAAATTAGTGGTTCTTCATTCCAGCTGTGTATTCCAAAGGCATCTTTTTTAAAAAATCACGCTTGGAACCTACCCCAGACGAATCTCCAGAGGTGTGTACTGAGTGTAGTTGGGTTTTTAAGTTCTCCACGTGATTCTGATGTCTGTTTTGATAAATTTTATTTGTCCATTTCATGTCAATTTACTGGACATAAAAATATTCAAATATCCCCTTATTACATGTGCTTATGTCCTGTTTTCCATTCCCGATATAAAGTCTTTTTGCTTTATTTTTTAGTTTTACTAGGAGACGATCAAATTTGTTAACCTTTTGAAACAAACAAGTCTGGGCTTTCCTGATTCTTTTATCTTTATGATGTTTGCTCTTTATTGTGTCCTGTTTTCTATTTTCTTGTATTTAATAAGCTGTTCTTCTTCACAGTTCTTGAGCTGGCAGCCTGGCTCAGTGATTTTCGGCCTGACTTTCTTTTCCAGTCTATGTATATTTACATCTAGTACACACCTTCCTCAAAGCAAGACCTTAGCTGCATCACATAAATTATGACATATGGTATTTTCATTATGAGCCATCGCAAAATATTTCCTGATTCCCATTGTGGATTTCTTCCAAGTAGCACGTTTAGTCTTAAATTTCATTTCACTCCTCCAGATGATACAAATTACGGTATAACTGATCAAAATGTGTGAATGCCATTCTATGTTTCAAATAAACCTGTAACAAACTGACCATTTACAAATATACTTGAAGTGTGATTCTTTCTTCAGAGAAAACCATGACAATCACCTACCTATATGCTCTGCCACACATCCCATAGTTTCCAGCCCCATAAGATCCCCCAATGATGACAGTTATCTTAGGCACATTGGCACAGGCTACAGCAGCCACCATCTTGGCACCATCCTTGGCAATTCCTTCCGCCTCATAGTCTCTACCAACCATAAATCCTAAGGAAAAGAACAGAAAAAGAGCCTCTGGATGTAATGGAATTTATGTGCAGAAGTCAAATCCAACATCTTGTCAAACTGTATATTACTACAAAGCCTTTCACTGTAACAAAATATTTACATGTGAAATATACACCCCCAAAAAGTTTGCTTAAAAAGATAAAATAAGGGGCACCTGGGTGGCTCAGTCGGGTAAGTGTCCAACTTTGGCTCAGGTCATGATCTCGTGGTTCGGGGGTTTGAGCCTCGCGTCAGGCTCTGTGCTGACACCTCAGAACCTGGAGCCTGCTTCGGATTCTGTGTCTCCCCCTCTCTCTGCCCCTCCCTCACTCGCACTCTCTCTCTCTCAAAAATAAATAAACATTAAAAAATTTTTTTTAAAAAAGATAAAATAAAACTGCTCTAATCACTTCTAAAATTTTCCTTAAAATGGTTCATCTGGATGCACACACAGCTCTCAAACAAGATCAGGATGCCAGGAGTTTACTGTCAAAAATTCTCCCCAAACAGCAGTCGGTGATGAAGGACTGTGACACAGCAAGCTCAGGACGAAATGCTGTAGCAAGCCGAACTACAAGGGCTTCCATATTTCCTGACCTGGTTTAATATATAAACTGTTCCTTCTGAAACACTGCTTTAAAATTTGGATGAAATAAAAAGATAGATGTTTCAAAGATGGTAAGAGCCCCCCGCCAGTGACTCAATAGCATGGTGGAAGAATTTTTCACGGCAACTACAGCATTCCTATGCTTCCTCAAGCTCCTGGCCATGGGAGACTGCTCTGCAGCTGCACTGGGCCCTCCAGGCCTTGGGCTCCTTCCTGCTCACCTCACAAAACCCAAGCCAGGCTTCATGCGTCTCCCTCCCCAACTGTCCACTCACTTGCCTAACTGTCTGTCACTGTTTTTGTTTTGCAAGTTCCCGGCAATCGAGTCATCCGATTCCATTCAGTTTTTATGGGACAGCTGTCCAAGCTGCAGACACAGCGGTACCGACAGGACAGCCCTCATCCTTGCCAGGCACACTGTGTTCCCTGGGACCCCTGTGAACAGGGCCCTCTCAATAGCTCAGAGCACCTCTTCCTGCCTTGTCTTGATTTCCTGAAATATTCCACAGTAGCTAGCTCAAATATCAGCTACCTTCAAGCTCTCATCCCTCACCCAGCACCCCACCGCTTTTCTATTCCCTGGAGATGATTTTGCCTTCAAAAATAGGATTCCACGGGGTGCATGGGTGGCTCAGTCAGTTAAGTGTTTGACTCTTGGTTTTGGCTCAGGTAACGATCTCACAGTTCATGAGTTTAAGCCCCACATCAGGCTCTTAGGTGATAGCACAGAGCCTGCCTGGGATTCTCTGTCTCCCTTTCTCTCTGCCCCTCCCCTGTTCACTATTTTTCTCTCTCTCAAAATAAATACCATAAACATTAAAAAAAAAAAAAAAAAGATTGTGCCACCTCAATTGTCTTTCTCCTAATCCTTCCCAGCATAAAAAACAACATAATCATGCTCCCTTCCTTCCTCTCCTCTCATCTCTTTGGAAAAAAATCAGAGTTCCTCAAAGACTGTCCCTGAGCCCTCTTGTCTTCTTTCAGGGGTGTTCTCATCTCTTCCCACAGTCTTAAATAACATCTACATATTCTAAGGATGCCTATATTTTTATATGCAGCCAACACACGTCCTCGGTGTTCAAGATTTTTTGAACTGCTAAGATGCCTGAGTGGCTCAGTCGGTTAAGCATCAGACTTCAGCTCAGGTCATGATCTCGTGGTCCACGGGTTTGGACCCCATACCGGGCTCTGTGCTGACAGCTCAGAGCCTGGAGCTTGCTTCAGATTCTGTGTCTCCCTCTTTCTCTGCCCCTCCCCACTTACACTCTGTCTCTCAAAAATAAATAAATGTTAAAAATATATTTAATAATAATAAAAATAGATTTATTCAACTGCCTTTTGTATGTGTATCTCCATGGATGTCACACAGGACTGTCAAATGCAAGATTGCAAAATCAAACACAACCTCTGCACTCTGCGCCCAACCCAACCAAAAAACCAAAGAACAGAAATGTAGGTGTAACTTCCAAGAACAAGGTTTAACTTACTGGTGGTTAATAAACCATCAAATTATTAGAAACAAGGTCCCCTGAAGCTTCAGAATTCTTTTTATCTGCCCTTCCACAAGGTTTGCCACAAAGTGCTCTCTCAGGCTGCTGTTGGGACATAACGCCTCTCAAAATCCATCTAATCAACTATCATAAACTTAAGAGAAGCACCAGATCAAGATGTTTTTGCACCAGGACTGTTTAATGCCCTGCTGACTAGCAGGAGCCAAACTCCTTTTTCTTGTGAAGGCTCACCTGATTCTAATGACTAACTAAGAACCCTCCTTCCTTTGAGCTCGAGATAGCCAGGGATCATTTTGAAGACAGGAGGAGTGGGGAGCTTTCAGCTAACCACCATATCTAAGTGCCCCCTATAGGTTAGGCACTGTTCCACAAACAAGATAAATAACAGAGAATTGTAGGAAAAAGGACTCTACAACCACAGAAGACCTTAAAAATCATTTCATCCACCCTATTAAGATCATCTATGAAACATGAAATCCAGAGAGGGGATACTGATCTTACCATTCTTTGGAGTCCAAACTCAAATCCTCAGACTATTGTTCAGGATGTACATACACCTTTTCTAGTATGCCACTTCAGGTAGAATTAACCACACAATAAAAGATGAGGAAAAGGAAGGAGCATAGCATGTGCCTGACATCCTTTATGGAAAACAAAGTGCTAGGAAAGAGATGATGGGTCAGACAACACTCTCTGGTAGTGAGATCAGTATTTCTGAGAGAGAATAGAGCCCTGCCGGGGCAGGGGAGGAAGGGGCATAGGTATGCGCGTGTAGGAGTAAAGGGAGGCCCTCTGACTGTGATACATGTAACTGAGAAACTGCTTTATCCAAATAGGGATAAACATCTCATTTTAGATTCATGAAGTGTTAACCCTTGAAGAGACTCTACAAAAGAGTATCCAGTTGAACTTTTTGCTATAATGGAAGTGCTCTATAATGGAACTGCCCAATATCTGAGTCCTACTGGACAGTTAATCTCTGGAATAATGCAACAAAACTGATTAAGCTATTTTCTTACCGGTAATGTTTTGAAGGAACAGCAGAGGAATATTCCTTTGGCAGCATAACTGGATGAAGTGAGCCCCCTATAAGCAAATGAGGTAATCTTTTTAAAGGGGGGTGAACAAATCTGTAGCCATCATGCATCCTACAAACACCATACCTGGGTCAGCAATAGGAAAGTGTACCCTGTACTTGGCTAGTTTGACCTTACAGTAACAGTAATAATAATACTCCCGTGTGGACCCACGGCCAATGGGACATCAACTATGGTTTGTACTACATTTGTTTGCAGTCATGTGTGTGATCACTGGCTCACAGCTGTAGGGATGAAGTCAAATCACTAACATTCTAAACAGCAAGTGAAACTCAAAAAACTAGAAATGCTTGTCAGTGGGAATTCCTGAGCCTCACTATAATTCCTTAGTTTTCTACTTTAAAAGAAAACAGAGGGGCGCCTGGGTGGCTCAGTCAGTTAACTGCCCAACTCTTGATTTCAGATCAGGTCATGATCTCATGGTTTGTGAGATGGGGCCCCAGGATGGGCTCTGTGCTGGGAGTGAAGGACCTGCTTGGGAATCTCTCTCTCTCTCTCTCTCTCTCTCTCTCTCTCTCTCTCTGCCGCTCCCCTGCTTAAGCTCTTTCTCTCTCTCTCAAAATGAATAAACATTAAGAAAAAAACTTTCAGTAAAATTTAAAACAATATAAGCACTTTTAAAACAAGTATTCCTACAGCCTGAGGATACATACATGTCATCCACAGCACTTACAGTTCAAGCGTCGTATCAAAACTTCCCTGAAACATTTCATTGTTTAAATAATGCTCTAGATAAAACATGTTAATGTAAACCCCCCATATAAACGGTTTCAAACACTAACATACACACACACACGCTCACATGCACATACAGTGTTCTGCCTACTAAGGCATCTGGTTAAATATTTTAAAGTTTTCATGCAATAAACTTTCATTCATTACTCGACCTTCAAAGTTTAAATTAAAACAGAAAATCCTGAAACATGTTTAACAGTACTTGCCTTTTTTGCAGATTCAGAAAAGAGAACTCCGTTATTTCCAATGATACCTATAGGGTATCCAAATATTCTAGCAAATCCTCAAAAGAAAATTGAAAAAAGATTTATGTATTCCACAGGATTTTTAATTCACAGCTAACAGACATAGTTACACATTCTTTAATTTCAAATCAAAGTTTAAAACGTGGGGATTCTGTCTAGGGTACAGAACAGCTCATGTCACAATTTCTTCTTTCTAAAGTACTGGAGAATCTGGGTTCTTTGCTTCCTTGAAAGGAGTGTGTTACCTGTAAAGTTATCACTTTGTCTGACTGGTTGGTTTGGTTCGATGATGGATGGGGTAGGGTGTTGCCCATTCATTTGTGTAACACATGTCCGAATGCCTACTAAGTACCAGACAGAGGACATTCTGAAATGGAACAAATCACAGGTGGAGAGCTCTTTAAAGGCCCATGTTCAGAGCTATCTGTCATTCTCAGGTGACTGGCTTGCCTGAAAGTGCCTGTGGCAATGACAGGCCCTTGAGGTAAAGGGTATAAACTCAGCAAAGGCCAACTTGCTTTCTTTCTTTCTTTTTTTTTTAATATAATTTATTGTTAAATTGGCTTACGTGTAACACCCAGGCCAACTTGCTTTCAAAAGCGGGAGCACAGTCGAGGCCGGTGGTCACACAATGAACTACCACACTTTCATTTTCTCTAAAAGCTTCCTTTATTCCTCACCACCAGTCCCACTACCCTGCAAACACCCACTCTCCATACACACAGACACAAAGGGAGAAGAAAAAGGGCGAAAACGATTAGTATGTGAGGGAGACACCTGAGGGGATTTCAGGAGGCTTTGTAAACCTGAAAAACTACAGAGATCTTCCCAAGAGTGAATTTCAACAAGCCTAACGAGGACTCTAAATAGGTATCAAACACTTGGAACCCAAGAGTCAACAAACAGTGCTTGTTGACAAAGCACGCTCCCAAAGCGCCTGGGGACCCCGCTCTGTCTTCAAGCTCAAGATACACCGGCTGCCAGCTGAGACGCTTGGCGTGTGGTGTGCGACACAAAGTGGTGTGTGACACAAAGCAGATGCTTGAAAAATTGTTGAAGGAAAATTAATGGATAAGAGAGAGTGTCAACCTGCTGATATGCCAGAACACTGAATTTTTAAAAATTTGTTTTTGTTCTTTACTCTGGTGTTGTCTTGGTTTTCTTGATCTTTCAGTCCTAAAATCCCAGCCAAAAGCCTATGCTGCATTTCTTAAATGGCAATGCCACTTACAGAGACAGTGCAAAGGGGTGACCTTCTCCAAAGGTCTAGCACTCCGCTTCCACTTTTGTGCCCCAGCCCCACAAAACCAGCTGGGAACCTGCACATCTCTTGGCAGTGTGGTGCTGCCCCTAAGGTATACTGCCCTGTGTGAGCTATTTAGACTTTCAACCCATCCTGAGCCTGGCTTGGGATCTCCAGGTACAGGACCTACTAAGTAGGGCACATGCCCCACTATATCAGGGACACAGAGGAAGTGCCTTCACCAGCTTCCTTCGGGCCAAACAGGAAAGCAAAATGTCCAAGAAACTACTAGGGCATACCTAGGCAGGTGCAGAGGCAGGAGGAAACTCTTAAGAGCTGCCAGAGATACCTGATCCTCAGAAAAATCTGTTCTTCTTCCCCCCAATACTTCCTCCTGTCACCAACCTCCATTCATTCCCCTCTTCTCCTTCTCACTTCCCTTTCCCTTTCTCCAATCTTATCTGAATTCAAGACAGAGGAATTACATATATCCTCAGTATTCTAGGGGACAAAGGTACCACAGGTCTTTGAGCAAGTAAGGGGCAAACTGGTAAAAACAGATGACAAGGACAGCCCATCCATCTTTGGAAAAGAAGCAGAAACAGCTCTGACTTGTTTCAAACTGCTGCACAGTGAGCGTTACATCCGGAACTATTTGGCCACAAATCCTGTCTATATATCAAACAAAAGTCTCTTAATCACTTAAACACCTCAATACAAAAACATAAATTCCACTCCCAGTGTGAACGCTTTTATTGCTTATAAATCACACCAGGAGAAAGTGTTGTGATTTATCCTTAAGCCTTCACGTAGATTTGCAATTTGGATTTTTTAGAGTTATTATTTTTTTTTTTTGCTCTGATATGTTGCCTTCAGATTACTTACTACATTTTCTAGCTTTCATAAGACCAAATAAAATTCAGAGAATTCGTTTTGCCATTCATCCAAGATAGATTATTATGGGTCTAGCATCTATGTTTCAAACACTTTTCTTCCAAAGCCTGCAAACTTAACACTTTAGATGAATGAATGAACTTTTATAAATAGACTTATTTGTTTTTTCAGACGTGGTTTTCTGTCCTGTATTCTCGGTCTAGTGTTTACATGATTCGACGTTAGACCCACACAGAGGCTATGAGAAGGTCCTTCTAGGAAGGACATTATATAAAACCTCCCAGTTGAATTAGAGACTAAAGAACCAAGGAAACAGTGCTGAAATTTTCAAAATAATTACAAATTATCCAAACAAGGGAAACCTGGGTGGCTCAGTTGGTTAAGTGTCCGACTTCAGCTCAGGTCATGATCTTGAGGTCTGTGAGTTCGAGCCCCACATCAGGCTCTGTGCAGACAGTTCAGAGCCTGGAGCCTGCTTCGGATTCTGTGTCTCCCACTCTCTCTGCCCCTCCCCGACTCACACTCTGTCTCTCTCACTCTCAAAAATGAATAAATGTTAAAAAAAATTTTAATTAAAAAAAAAAACCCAAATTATCCAAACAAAAAGAACTACAAATGCTCCCACTAATTTTACTGCAGTAACAGGTCTTTACACGGTGAATTCCACCAAGTCACAGACAAGGTCCTGCACCACAGCATCCAGCCATCATCATACTAAACCCTCTGGATCTACGAAGCTGTTCAGCTCCAAGTCATCTTCACAAAATAACTCCTTTTGAATACAGACCCACATACTTGTCCTGCTCTAAATAACAAAGCTCACACCAAGTGCATCAATACCTGGAGATAAAACATCATTTATTTTCAAAGTAATAGAAAAAGTTCAGGGGCACCTGGCTGACTCAGTACAGCATGTGACTCTTGATCTCGGGACAGTGAGTTCAAGCCCCATGATGGGTGTAGAGAGTGCTTAAAAATAAAATCTTTAAGGGGACGCCTGGGTGGCTCAGTCAGTTTAGCATCTGACTGTGGCTCAGGTCATGATCTCATAGTTCGGTTCGGGAGTTCGAGCCCAATACTGGGCTATGAGCTGACAGCTCAGAGCCTGGAGCTGCTTCAGATTCTATGTCTCCCTCTCTCTCTGCGCCTCCCCCACTCACTACTCTGTCTATTTCTCTCAAAAAAAAATAAACATTAAAAAAATTTTAATAAAATCTTAAAAAAAAGAAAAAAGAAAATGTTCATATTTTCAATTCTTTGCCTTTATACCTGTAACTAATGTGTCTCCATATAAGGCTTTGAACTCATTGAATCTGCTTCCATCCACGATTCTAGCAATGACCTAAGAAGAAAAATAACAGTGTCCCTGAGATATTATACTACAAAAGAATTTTTTGCATTAACGTTAGTCATAAGGAAAACAAATTCATGCTTAAGTTGTTACTTTCACAGAATTTCACCCTACACAGCAAGTCTTCTCACTAGAATTTCACTTTAGATGCATGGTTGATACCCTGAAGTCATTCTGGGCCCTGGTTTTACACTGCGTGGTCAGAGCAACAGCACCATGTTGCAAAGCAGAGAAGCAGAGAGACTGTAAGGGCTGCACGCTGGACTCAGAGCTCCAGGAGCTGCTCAAAAGTATCAGCTGAGGGTCAGGGATTCAACCACAAAGCATGGGATAGGCTCAGAGTCAGGAGACTTAGCCTCCAACCTAAGGGATCAATAGGACTTGCATGTCCTGGAGGGAGTCTCAGTTCTCACCTCTGCAAAGGTGGGGCAAGGTTGTGAGGATGCGATGAACCTAAGCAAATAGTGCTGAGAGGAAGACCCAGCCCTGATTTCTGGCTCTACAGCTGAGAAACCAGTCACAGCCTGGCTACCTCAAGTCCTCTGAACCTCACTTTTCTCATCCGGTTTAAAGAAAAACAAAAAGATAAGGGGAGCCCTCTTACACCACTGGTGGGAATGCAAACTGGTGCAGGCACTCTGGAGAACAGCATGGAGGTTCCTCAAAAAAATTAAAAGTAAAACCACCCTATGACCAAGCAATTGTACTACTAGGTATTTATCCAAAGGATACAAAAATACTGATTTGAGGGGCACAGGCACCCCGATGTTGACAGCAATATTATCAACAATAGATAAGATATGGAGAGCCCAAATGTTCATCAACTGCTAAATGGATATAGTCAAGGGGAAAACTAAGGCACAGAATCTGATAGTAAGATAATTTCCTAATTTGAAAAAAAAGATAATTCCCTAATTTAAAAAATATTCTGTCAGATAGCAAACAAAATAAAAGACTACATGCTATATGCAAGCACTAAAAATTGTCAATCTAGACCAAAGAAGACCATGTCGACAATCTGTAACCATAGCAACAGCTTCAACTGTAATCAAAAGTCTAATCTCTGCTAATGTCATATTGATTTAAAATGGTACGTTTTTTTCCTTTCAACAACTTACTGACATTGCATCCACTTCCCAAAATCAGAACACTAAAAAGAAACAGCTGAAAATTATGAAGTTACCTACATCATTCCTAAGTTCCACAGGAATAATGAGTCCTATTTTTGAACAAAGCAAGTTTCATCATTGTGTAATGAAAACTTCCCAACCATTAAGAGGATTTTAATCCCCCTCTCTCTTCTAGTAAGAGATCTTACCCTTATATGTCACTCCCTACTGAGATCTACAGTAGGCTCTAAGGCACCAACCTATCTAAACAGATTGCAGCCTTACAAATGGATATAATGAGATTGACAGCATGGTTTATAGCTCACAGTTCCACTCCACACACCTCTCGGACATCAAAGTTCCTCTTAAGGTTAGTGCCAACTATTCCATACAATTCATCAGCAGGAAACAAAGGATCTTCAGAAGGCTCAATGGAAACCTGCAGAAATATAAAACAACCACATCAACCTGTTAAAAGACATTATTCAGGGTAACATAAGTCAAAATGCTTTTCAATAAAATAAAAAACAGAAGAACATAACCAACTCACATCCAATTTCTTCTGATAATTTAGATTCCTCACAATCTTCCTAGTTATGTGAAGGGCATGAGTATCATCCAAAGCATAGTAGTCGGATACTCCAGACTTTCTACAGAGTAAAGCACACTAAAATAATCAGAACAGGGAAAAGGAAAAGAAGTATCTTAAACCCCAAATATCTTCTCTCACTTAAGGATAGCATCATTTCACTTCCAAAATACTTCAATACATGTCATCTAATTTGATTCTCACAATGGCCGTGGCAGAACGGTATTATCCTTATTTCACAAACAGGAAAAACTGATGTATACTTAAATTAAGTACCTTGCCCTAGGACCAGCAGTAGCTGTGTAAGAATCCACACCTTCTATTTCTTAATCTTGACCTTCTTCTACTAGACCAGAGAGCCTTGCTGATGAGGACTTCTATTTAATGCTCCTCCCATGCACCTCAAACAAAGCTGTATATGATTAAAGTTCAACAACCACAGATGGCATAATGTAGTCCATAACAACAAAGTGTTTGTCACTAACTAAGCTCTTAACAAAGATGCCAACTATGGTCTCTCATTTCAGACAGACAGCTGAGGAACACCTTACAAAGTTACACCCTAAGAGTAAGCTGCTATAGGTAACATACAAAGGCTTGAAGACCCTGTCCCTTGGATCAATGGTAAAACTGGGTATTGATAATAGAAGTGTGATAAGGGCCACTGAGGTTCCCATTCAATTTCAAGTTCGGTGTGAATGATGCATGGGCTTGCTCTATTAGTTTTATTCTGATTAGATGGCTTGTTATCTCACAGGTAGATATACTATGACTCTGTAATATAATATTAAAAATAACTGTAGGGGCACCTAGCTGGCTCAGTCAGTGGAGCATGTGACTCTTGATCTGGGGTTATGAAGTTCAAGCCTCACGTTGAATGTAGAGATTACTTAAAAATAAAATCTTTTTAAAAATAAATAAATAAGGGGTGCCTGGGTAGCTCAGTTGGTTAAGTGTCCAACTCTTGATTTTGGCTCAGGTCACAATCTCACCTCTACCCTACTCTACCCTGGCAGTGCAGAGCCTGCTTGGTATTCTCTCTCCCTTTCTCTGCGCCCCTCCCCTGCTCTCTTTCAAAATAAATACATAAACTTAAAAAAAAATGTTTTAACTAACTAAAATGATGATAAACACAGACAAAAATATGTACCTGAAAAATAAAATTTTTCTTCATTTTATGAGTAAGGACTAATCTGCTGCAATCTAAATTGTGATGATTGTGATGTCCTGTCTAGGGAAAAATGCCAAACCCTTGATAGATATTTCTTAGAAATGGGTTCTCACGGTGGTTTCAGGGCACTCTCTACCTCTGGACTGGGTGTTTCTAAATGAGAATAGAGACCGTGTTTAGTCCTGGCTACAGCCCCACACACGCTGCAAATACTAGACCCTTCAGTTTTTTTAACTTAATATGACATTTTACAACTAACCATATCTTTTAAATGCTTCATACATAATGCCAGCTATAACTGCTGACTTCTAGCTGCACTGTAATAATTCAGTAAGCAAACAGCAGCAGAAGGAACTACTTCCAAATCAGTAAAATGCTTTCTTTTCAAAACTGCCTAGTATTTATGAAAACAGCAGGAAAGGGAAACCTTTGATGAGACACTATATAATGAAAGTCTTTATGTCAAACTAACTCCTCAGGATCACTAATCAAAGAGGTTTAAATATGGATTTACAAAGAGGAACCTGGGTGGCTCAGTCAGTTAAGCATCTGACTTTGGCTCAGGTCATGATCTCATGGTTTGTGGGTTCGAGCCCTGCATCGGGCTCTGTGCTGACAGCTCAGAGCCTGGAGCCTGCTTCGGATTCTGTGCCTCCTCTCTCTCTCTGCCCCTTCCCCCACTTGTGCTCTGTTTCTCTCTCAAAAACAAATAAACATTAGAAATTTTTTAAAATATATGTATTTACAAAGACAGAGAAAACCCAAAGCAATCTATTACACTGTTAAAAAAACCAAAAACCAAGCCATCACCGCTTAATCATTGTCTCATGATTTTAAACAGGTTATTATTAATAATAATAGCTAGTAGCAATAGGGTGCTTAGCAGGCATAAGGCACTACTAGGAGGTGGGAACTATTATTATCTTCATTTTACACATGAAAACATGAGGCTCAGGGGAAGTACGTAGTTGGCCCAGTCACAACAGTAGTAAGTAAGGCAGTAAGTAAGTAAGTAATAAGGCAAACAGAAGATGAATTCTGGAACCTACAGCCCAACTTGGCATACTGCCTACAGTGTTTATGGGCACCAGATAATTTTTAAATCAAAAAAATTTTTACACTACTGCTCGTCCAATGATATCTTCATTTCCTTCTCCCGTTAAGCAACCACAAACAGTGGCGGTCCACCTTGTATTCCACCCACCTGTTCCACTGGCGTGCTCCTCCTTCCCGGCTGCCTGCCACGGCCTCCCTCCCTCCTCCTCCCACACCAACATCTGCCTGCAACGGCCCATGCTATCGATCAGAGAGGACCACAGCAAGTCCGCTTACACGCACGTGCTCACCGTAAAGAAACGAGTGCTCTGTTCCACGCAGGCAGAACACACAACTTAGGTGTCCTAAGCACAACACCGCTCCCTTAACCACTCCTCCTATTGCCTCTAGTTGGAAAGCTGGAAGCAAGCTAGCATATTCATTTTGTAATTGCTTTTTAGCTCTTTGGTTTCTCTTATCTACGTAATGAAATTATTAATCCTGAGGGGAGAGACCAGGCCTGAAATTTTTCTGTGTTACTCACAACACTGAGTGCCATCAATCTAACCACAGTAAGCTCTCAGTGAGAAGGGAATGAAGGAAAAACTGAGGCAAACGTAGCTCCTTTCCCCAACTTTTCTTAAGGCACAGTGGTGCTATTGACAGGAAAGTAGAAATGCTGTACCTGTCTTCTTTCTCCTACCTACTAGACTGCTCCCGTAGCTTCCTGCCTCTCTGGATTTGAGGTCTGGCAGCACAAAGAGGGGTTCATGCACCTGCCAAGCCAGGGAGCTTGATGACGAGGTCTACCTGCAATTTATACCTGGCTTCTTTAGGGTATGGTCCTGGGCCCTCTTCTTTATCTACCCCCATCCTGGGGTGAGCTAGCTCAACTAGTCCCAGGGGTTTAAATTCTACTTCTATGTTGACAACTCCCAATTAAAGATCTCCAGCGCTGATCTGGGGAGCAGACTCTTATCAATTAACTGCCTGCTCAGCCAGCATCCCTACTTGGATGTCTCAAGCGCCTCTAACTTACCCGGTCCAAGAGGAATACCCGATCCCCCTGCCCCATCCTCAGATCTCCTCCTCCTCCTCCCATCTTCCCTGTCTCAGGAATGAAACCATGTCAAGTTATCACCTATGTTACCCCACTTTCCTATACCCCTTATATGACATCCATCAGCAAGTCCCTCAGTTCTGTCTCAAGGAAGCTTGAACCTGGTCACTCCCCCTACGTGCATGACCACCATAGCCACCAGCATCTCTCACCTATACTGCTAATAAAACCCCCCGAATTGGTCCCTCAGGTAGACTCATGCCAAATCCCTAAATGCTCTCTGTTTTACAGCCAGGGGGAGTTTTTGTGATGAAATATTTCATAATAGCATATCTCTCCTTAAAACTCCTTAAAGTTCTCTTTAAAAAAAAGTCCAAATTCTTTAATGACAGGTTATGATATACAACAACAAAAATAGTAGCAGTTAACATTTATAGGTACTTACTTAAGGTACTATTTCAAGCAATTTATATGTATCATCTCAATCCTCACAAAACTCTAGGAGGTAGACAGTCTTCTTAGCCCTGAACTGTAACCCGAAATGACTAGACCAGTGACATGATGGAGCCAGCTCACGACTGACTCACAAGAGCCAAATGTGTGTACCTCTTCCTGATTCCACACTCAGTGGTGTCCTCTCAGGACCTTGCAATCAGCCTCGGTGGGATAATTTACATCAGGGGCATTGGCAGGTGCCACAAAGTAGGGCTTTTGCACCCCCCCCCTCCCCCCCCCCCCCCCCCCCCCCCCGCCAGAGAACCAGCTGTTATGCACTTACTGCTGTTGAGAGTTTAGCTAAGCTACCTCATGGTAGATGGCTGCCTCAGCATCTACTTCGTTTGACTGAGTGGCCTGCAGGAATCTTAAACTCACTCCAGCACGCTCATGTAAGCACATGCTCTGGACGGCAGCCACAGAGCACAAGCACGCGTAAGTCCTGATATGACTCCCCCAGCGACCCTCGTGATCAACAGTCTCCCTGCCTCCCAGCTCCTTCCTGCATGCCTTATGTGCTCCTTAAAGAAGACCCATATGGAACTGAACGAAACTCCCGTCTTTGGGTTTGAATGGACTAAACTAGCCCTAGACTGGGAATCCCAAAGTGCTCCAACATGGACCCTAAGAAAAACATGTGCTCAGGTTCTGCCTCTGTCTGCGCTCTGCCAACAGCTCCCAGCGTGGTCCCTCGAGGCATGCCGTGTACTTCTTCCAGGTTCTGTGAGTAATACACTTGTCCATTTCAATTTCTCTCGTGGTCTGTTGTTGAATCACAGCTCACCATCCAGCACATTGTGCTCCACTTAACAAATATTAATTTCACAAAGTCTTAATGCCTGCACGGCACTGGGTTAGATCCACCTCCTATATGCCCTTCCTATACTTCTTTGTGGACCTTATCACATGTAAACATTTATATCATTTTTTGGCAATTACTTATCACCCACCTCCCTAAGATGTTAATAAGCTCTCTGAGGTCAAAGACAATGTCTACCTGGGGCGCCTGGGTGGCGCAGTCGGTTAAGCGTCCGACTTCAGCCAGGTCACGATCTCGCGGTCCGTGAGTTCGAGCCCCGCGTCAGGCTCTGGGCTGATGGCTCAGAGCCTGGAGCCTGTTTCCGATTCTGTGTCTCCCTCTCTCTCTGCCCCTCCCCCGTTCATGCTCTGTCTCTCTCTGTCCCAAAAATAAATAAAAAACGTTGAAAAAAAAAATTAAAAAAAAAAAAAAAAAAAAAAAAAAAAAAAAAAAGACAATGTCTACCTTATTATCTTGAATACCTGTAACAGTGTCTGGCACATAACCGGTGCTTGATGGATGTTTGTTAAAGAAATGAGAAAGCTGTCTCTCCAGTCTTTCTAGGCTACAACGGAAAAGCTGATGTTCTAGCTTAGAAATGCAGCTCTACAGTTCAAAGAACTGAACCCTAAAACAGCAGCTCAGGAACCAATGGACTGTGGTCAGATCTGGCAAGCTTAACTCTTAGAAAAAATAATTAAACTTTCTCTTAAATGGACAAACAGGCAACAGTGAATCCTGGAAAGAAACAACGGCCTCTGTTTCACCTGCAGTGCAGATCGGCACCTCCAAGATCCTCAGCTGAGACCTCTTCTCCAGTCGCGGCTTTAACCTACAGCAGCGATAAAAGTCAGGGGTGAGTTTTGCCCATTGGAGAAATACGAATGCTTACCTACCATGCAAGTCTTCTAACCTGACTATGGCTAACACTCTTTCTTCCACAGAGCTAAGATTCTGTTTTCTTATTCCACCCACCTAGCAAACCTGCATAAAATGGTCTCTAGTCTACAGATGAAAAATCTGAACCCAGAGTCACCAGAGAATTTCCTCACAGCCCCTGAGCAAGTGAAAGAACCTGAGTTGAATCAAGGTATTTCTGGCCTGAGAAAGCCCACTCTCCTTCTCCTAACCTATGCATGTCAAAGCATTTGTGTCTGTGCATATGCTGTTCCCACTACCTGGGCTCCCTGCTCTCTGTCACGTACCTGAAGAATCCCCCTTCATTCTTTAGACCCCAGCTGCTCTACGTGGATTCTCCTGACCTGCCCAGGCCTCTTCATCATTAAGGAGTCTCCACAGCAATTAAAAGAATAATGCTTGTTCATCTGTGGTCCAAGAATACTCCACATACACCTCCAACAGGGCACCTATCAGATCGTATGTCAATAATCTGCACATGTCTCTATTGTCTCCTCTATACTGTGAGTTCCTTGATAACAGGAACTGTGATGTATTTGTCTTTGAATGCTCAATAAATTTAATGAATTAATGCCATTTTTGGCTATCCTGAAAAATTCCAGTAATTATCACAAACTCTTAAAGGTACAATACCTTTAAGATGGCAAAAAAAAAAAGTCTCTAAGATTAACCATATCTAAGATTCAGCAGAATATGACCAAAAAGAAAGAAACTCAAGTAATAAATTACGAATGACTTAATTACAGCCTGAGAAATTCTAACAGAAAAAAAAAAAAAAAAGAAAAATTATTTAGTGCTAAACGCCAACCTGATCCCTTAGGAATTGCTTATTGATTCCTACCTGTTTGGGTTGACTGATTTCTTTTTCTTCAAACAGAAACATGTTTTTATTAGAATAACGAATATTTATCTAAACTGCAATGTAGCAAGGACTTACTCCCTACCTCAGAAGCTCTGTCTTGGCTTAGCCAGTTAAGCATCTGACTCTTGGTATTGGCTCAGGTCATGATCTCACAGTTTGTGGGATCGGGCCCTGTGTCAGGATCTGCAATGATAGCATGGGATTCTCTCTCTTCCTCTCCCTCTGCCTCACCCTGTTCATGCTCCCACACTATCTCTCTCTCAAAATAAATAAATAAACATTAAAAAAAAAAATCTCTGTCTTAAATAAAATATTATTGCACAGGGAAAAGTAACTAAAATTTTCACCTCCAATTATTCCACCCACAGGACTAAATTCTTGGTTCTCTTCTTCCCAAAATATTCATTGTAAAATAGCATTCAGCCCAGACAATAACTAATTATAAGAGGTGTCTGGATATTTAAAGTTGCAAAAAAGGAATAAACAGCCATTATGCTCTATTTACTTATTTCCAGGGTTCTGACTAATATCAACTGATAAAATAAGGATTCGTCATTGGTTAATATTTACTGAACACCCACCCACAACAT
Source organism: Neofelis nebulosa (assembly GCF_028018385.1). Classification (NCBI taxonomy): domain Eukaryota; kingdom Metazoa; phylum Chordata; class Mammalia; order Carnivora; family Felidae; genus Neofelis; species Neofelis nebulosa. The sequence goes on from NC_080782.1 coordinate 103,706,888, forward strand.
GTCAGATACTGTGACAGGTGCAAAGATGATAAAAATCAAAAACAGCTCAATCTACTAAACATTAAGTTCAGAAGACGGAAGAACAAAAAGATCCTTCAAAAATTGGTCTTATTATTATGCATTTTTCCAGCCACTTTAAGTGACTAAAAGCTATAGCAACGCAACCCCACATTATGCACAAAATCTTTTTCAATTTTCAATAAAACAAGTGTCAAAATTTAGAACCCTGAAGCGGATGAGGCTGCTGCTGCTTTTTTTTTTTTTTTTTTTTAACCTGTAACCATGTCTTTCAGGGGGACACTACAGAACAGAGTCAAGTTGTCTAAGAGAACTGCTGACTTTGGCTGCCTCATTGCTCCTGGCTGAGGCACAGGGTAAATCTGAACCCACCGACTGGAGGACACTGCAACTGCACATTAGAAAAAGCTTTCTCTTGAAAACAGCTAGTGTTCTTCCATTATTCTCATGCTGCCTACAGTCCCCAAAAGGTGTCAGTCCCATCTTTACTCATTCTTTAAGGAAAAACAATATGAACTACTGAAAGTGTATACCCTTCACTAGACAAAGGTAAATTTTGAATGAATTCTCTCCTCTCATTACCCAACGACAGGTATCATATATAACTAGAAAAATATTAAAGAATAATTGATAACAGAAGCCTTTTGAATAATGCCTTCAGACTTTTATTACATATAAAATGGCAGCTCTTCAGGCTTACCTGATCCTCAATAAAATTTATTAAAAATGATCACAACCATTTGGAAAATACACGTTTTTCACATCAAAGCAAGCATAAGCTGTTTTCAACACAGTTTTTTTTTTTAATGTTTTTTTTTAATTTTTTTTAATGTTTATTTATTTTTGAGACAGAGAGAGACAGAGCATGAATGGGGGAGGGCAGAGAGAGAGGGAGACACAGAATCAGAAACAGGCTCCAGGCTCTGAGCTGTCAGCACAGAGCCCGACGCGGGGCTCAAACCCACAGACCGTGAGATCATGACCTGAGCCGAAGTCGGACGCTTAACCAACTGAGCCACCCAGGCGGCCCTCAACATAGTTTTTAAAATAAATTTGTGTTGGGGTGCCTGGGTGGCTCAGTCGGTTAAGCGTCCGACTTCAGCTCAGGTCACGATCTCGCGGTCCGTGGGTTCAAGCCCCGCGTCAGGCTCTGGGCTGATGGCTCAGAGCCTGGAGCTTGCTTCCGATTCTGTGTCTCCCTCTTTCTCTGCCCCTCCCCCGTTCATGCTGTGTCTCTCTCTGTCTCAAAAATAAATAAACGTTAAAAAAAATTAAAAAAAATAAATGAATAAAATAAAAAAATTAAAAAAAATAATAATAAATTTGTGTTACTATTCCAAAACCAAAGATGATTTTTTTTGACAGAATTTTAAAGCAATAAACTTACTCTCTGAGATAGAATTCACATACCACAAAAATCTCACCTGAAGAATAAAATTCAGTGTTTTTTACTGTATTCACAAGAACGTGGAACCATCAACACCACCTAATTCTAGAAGTTTCATCACTCCCTAATGAAAGCCCATAGTCATTACAGACACTCCCCATTCTACCCTCCTCTTGGTCTCTGGCAACAACTAATCTATTTTCTGTCTCTACATATTTGCTTATTCTAAATATTTCATAGAAGCAGAATTACACAATGCTTTTCCTTTTGTGTCTGACATAATGCTTTCATGGTTTATGTTGTAGCATGTGTCAGAACTTACTCCTTTTTATGGCTGAATAATATTCCATTATATGGATATCACAGTTCTAGAATATCCTTGACATTCTTCCTCTTACCTAATAACATTCTTAGATTTCATTTAAATAATGGGACATTTTTCTAAGATGTAGTAATCACCTGTGTCTTCACCTACCCTCCCTTTATCCCTCTGAAGTCTGGGACCAGACTGTGACACAAGCACAGCAGAGTGAAGACAGCATTACTGAACAACACTGGAATGGAGCTGATCAAAGAGGGAATGGGGAAGAGTCTAGGATTATGTAATCCACTCCTCAGTCCTGCATCACAGGCAAGTGACCAGTAATGGTGTGCAGGAGCCCCCTCGCCGAAGGGCCCTGTGCTTTAGGGCTTAATGCTCAGTAGTTACCTACTGAAATTCTAATTTTATTTATTTATTTTTGAGAGAGAGAAAGAGAGAGAAAGAGAGAGAGAGAGAGAGAGAGAGAGAGAGAGATTGAGAATATGCACATGAGCAGGAGAGGGAAGAGGAAGAGAGAATCTTAAGTAGGTCCCATGACCGTGAGATCATGACATCACCTGAAATCAAGATTCAGACACTTAACCAACTGAGCCACCCAGGTGCCCCAGATTTTCTAATTTTATCTTTGAATTTGTGTTCTGTAAATGAACAGTGATGGGGCTTATGTGCTGGGGTTCAGAACTCTTGCCTGGTCTGCCTCCCCCCACCTCGGTGGAAAGGGTTCTTGGCTCCCTGCTTCTCTGCCAACTGATCCCTGGGCACTGGCCTCTGCCCTATCTGCTCTTCCCTGCCCCCGCATGGCAACTGTTACACCTGCCCCCAGTGGGGGCCTGGTATGGGCACAGGGAGGATCAGGGGTCAGGCATGCACCCCCTGGCATCTCAGGGTGGAGCACAGCAGCACCGGCACGATCCTGGGCTGGCAGTGCTGAGGTGTATTCTCTAGCAGATGACTCAGTGGAGGTGGGAGCTAGGGGACAGCCTTTTGCCTCCGCCCATTTGGATACCAAGCACATCCTAGAGCAGAGGCTGTATACCCTTGGAGGTCATATGTCCATCAGGAGTTGAATGGTGGGCCCACTGGAAGCACGAGTGCCAGGGAAAGGGTGTATTCCATGTTGGAGAGAACATGTCCTTAAATAGCAAATAAAAAACACCGTGACAGATAAAGGTATGACAGAAGGAAAATGTTTTATATTTTAGTACCTTTAACAGTATTTTTTTCTTCCTTTTTGAACAAGGGGTCCTGTATCTTCATTTTGCACTGAGGTCTGCAAATTATATAGGTGGCCCAACAAGTGATTCATAAAGATTGCTAGTATTAGAAATTTAGAGCACCTCTCATAGCTATTCTACATTGTTCCTTTTTATAAAAACTTGACCTTTTTGGGGGCGCCTGGGTGGCGCAGTCGGTTAAGCGTCCGACTTCAGCCAGGTCACGATCTCACGGTCCGTGAGTTTGAGCCCCGCGTCAGGCTCTGGGCTGATGGCTCAGAGCCTGGAGCCTGTTTCCGATTCTGTGTCTCCCTCTCTCTCTGTCCCTCCCCTTTCATGCTCTCTCTCTGTCCCAAAAATAAATAAACGTTGAAAAAAAAAAAATTAAAAAAAAAAAACAACCTTTTTGAAAAGTAATATTTTCACAAGGCTCAGAGAGCTAAAGATCTCAAAATGTTTATGTGCAGAAAAAAAAAGTCAAAAGTGTCTCTCCCACCCCATTCCATCTCCTCTGCATTTAAACCATGTTTACTGTATCTTTTCTAGAGTTTCTATATGCATACACATTATATGCATATACATGCATTATATATATGCATAAATGTATAATTTCCCCATTTTACGAAAAAGTGGACATATGTGCAAGCACCTTGCTATTTTTTTTTCTCCTAACAATTTATCGGCTTGTTGTTGACCCTGAGTCAAACAGTACTGCAACTTATGTAAAAGAAAAAATAAGTAAGGCACCTGGTGGCTCGGTCAGTTATATCTCTGACTCCTGATTTGGGCTCAGGTCATGATATCACGGTTTGTGAGTTTGAGCCACTTGTCAGGCTCCACGCTGACAATATGGAGCCTGTATGGGATTCTCTCTCTCTCCCTAGATCTCTCTGCCCCTTCCCCACTCTCTCTCTAAAAAAAAGTGTGCTCAAGAAATTCATGTTGACTGAATTGACTCAAAAAAAAAAAAAAAAAAGAAAAAAAGAAGTAAGTTTATTTCATCAGCCATTCAACAAATGATCCTGTGCCAATTGTGGATCCACATACAAAACAATGTCAGACTCCTTCCTTAAATCCTACCCACATGAACTCAAAATGGATTACAAACCTAAAAGAGCTAACACTATAAAACTGAGAAGAAACTGAAGTATTAAATCTCCATAATCTTGCAATATAGGCAAAGCCATCACATATATGACACCAAGAGCACAAGCAAAAAGAGAAAAGCAATACATAAAGTGGACTTGATCAAAATTAAAACTGTGCATGCTTCAAAGGAAGATACCATTAAGAAAGTGAAGACAATCCATAGAGAGAAAATATGTGCAAATCACATATCTGAAAAGAGACTTGTATACCGAACATATCAAGAATTCTTACAACTCAATAAAGACAACCCAATTTTACAAATGGGCAAAGGATCTTGGGGCGCCTGGGTCGCTCAGCTGGTTAAGCGTCCAAATGTTGATTTCAGCTCAGGTCATGATCTCACGGTTCATGAGTTCAAGCCCCACTTTGGACTCTGAGCTGACAGGGCAGAGCCTGCTTGGATTCTCTCTCTGCCCTTCCCCCACGTGCATGTTCTCTCTCTCAAAATAAACTTAAAAAAAAAATAATAAAAGAATGGGCAAAGGATCTGAATAGACATTTCTCCAAAGAAGATACACAAATGACCAGCAAGTACATGAATGATGTTCAATATCATTAACCATTAGAGAAATGCAAATCAAAACCTCAATGAGGTACCATCCACTAGGATGGCTATCATCAAACACATACACAATAACAACTGTTGGCAAGGAAATGTAAAAATCAGAACCCTTACACACTGTTGCCAGGCATATAAAATATGCTCTGGACAGGTTGGTATTTCCTCAAAATGTTAACCTCAGAGTTACCATGTGACCTAGCAACTGTACTCACAGGTATATAACCACTATAAAGGGAAACATATCCATACAAAAACCTGGATGTGGGGGTGCCCGTGTGGCTCAGTCAGTTAAGTGTCTGACTCTTGATTTCAGCTCAGGTCATAATCTCATAGTTCGTGGGCTGGAGCCCTGTGTCGGGCTCCATGCTGACAGCACACAGCCTGCTCAGGATTCTCTCTGTCCCTCTCTGCCCCTCCTCTGCTCATATGTGTGTATGTGCTCACGCTCGCTCTCTCTCTTTCTCAAAATAAGTAAATAAACTTAAAAGAAGCTGGATGTGAATGTGCACGGCAGCATTATTCATAATACGCAAAAACTGGAAACAACCCACATGACTATCAGCTGATAAATGGATAAACAAAATGCAGCCTATCCATACAATGAAATATTATTCAGCAATAAAAAGAAATGATTTCTCAAAAAATTAAACACAAAATTATCACATGCTCCGGCAATTCCACTTCTGAGCATATACCCAAAAGAAATGAAAGCATGAAACTCAAATATATTTGTATACTCATGTTCACAGTAGCACTATTCACCACACCCTCAAGTGGAAGCAACCCAAAAGTCCACTGATGGATGACTGAATAAACAAAATGGTATATACATGCAATGGACTATTACTCAGCCTTAAAAAGGAAGTTCTGACATATGCAACAACATAGTGAATCTTGAGGACCTTATCCTAAGTAAAATATGCCAATCACAAAAGGATACATACTGTATGACTGTACTTGTACAAGGTACCTACAGCAGTAAAACTCATAGAAAAAGTAGAATTGGAGTAGCCAGGGACAGTGGAGGTTGGGGAGAATGGGGAGTTAGTGTTTAATGGGTACAGATTTTCAGTTAGAGCAGATGAGATACTGCTGGAGGTGGATGGGGGTGATGGTTGCACAACAAAGTGAATACACTTAACGCCACAAAACTGTGTCTTTAAAAATGGTTAGAATGGTAAAATTCATATTATGTATATTTTACTTCAATCAATCAAACAATCAATCAATCAATCAATCAATCAATCAAAACTATGTTCTTACCAACGGGGGTCCTCCCAAGAAAATGGTGCCCTGCTTGCGTACAATGATGTTTTCATCAGCCATTGCAGGCACATAAGCACCACCTGCCGTACAGGAGCCCATGACCACTGCTATCTGCAATCCAAGCAGACAAGAAACCCCTGAGGTAAGGCTCAAACAGTTAATTATAGTCTCTGGATCTACACTTCCATAAATGTTGCAGTACCAGGAGATATTACTAGCTGGTCCCTATAGTTCTTTTTAAAAATGGTCCTCCGAATGTTTGGAATAGTTTCTTAACTACTTCTATCAAAGCATTTTGAAGGGCTTAGATCACATTTTTTACAAAATTTATGGACAGTCTCCCTGTGAGAGAGAAGACTGGCCATTTAGACCATTAGCCTGATCGACTTAATTGAGAGGAGAACCTCCACAAGCCACCCAAAGATTAGCAAAACTGTGTTGAAACTAATAATGTCTTCTCAACAACTACCACTTACCTCACTGGAATACTGAAATAATTCTCCAAGTGAGTGTTAATATTTGTGTAACACTGAATATGGTACGTTCTAAATATAAAACTAATGTTAGCATCAAAGTTGAAAATCTTGCTCAAAAGAAAGTCAATTGTGTAGAACCTGGGTGATGTGTACCTGAGTATTCGCAGTATTATTTTCTCTACTTTTATGGGTATTTAAAATTTTCAATAATAAAGCTTTAAAAACAACTCTTGCTTACAGATTAATAAGACACAAAGAATAATAAATATGGGTTTGGCTGATTATGTCTAAGTCGGCATAAATAATATCAGAGAAAATTTTTAAAAGTATGTAATGGCTATTTTCTTAAATTACCATATGAAAGCAGTTTTTGCTACTAATTCCAATATCCATTCTAGCAGTTTTCTTACAGTCATACAAATACTCACTTTGAAATGAAAATGCTACACTAGTATCAATCCAAAGATGCAAGACAGCACGAGTTAACATTTTTCCATCTAAATGGCAGTCACAAAAAGTATTTTTCCCTATTTCATGTATGTTATTAAAAATGGCTGCAAAATCGCACTGCCAACATATTACAAGTATTTATCACGCATTGTGTTTGCTTATCAATCAGAAGTTTATTTTCGAAGTATCTATGGCTAGAAAAGTTCTTGAACAAGGAAAGAAGCACCGGAAACATTCATTGTGACAGTGTTCAAGAAAACGAAGATAGCAAATAACCAACACATCCATCGACACAGCATTTTGAACCAATACACCAACTGTCAATAAGTAAGTTCTTAAAAAATCTGAGGGAAAAAAACAAATGATCTTAACACTTCATAAATCCGTATGGAGGGTACATGAGTATTCCATTCTGTTACTGAACTATTCTCTGTTCTTTCTGCATTTTTGAAATATTTTATGGGTTTTTAAGGTTCTATCAGGAGTAAAGGACACGATTTCACCTCATCAGCCTGTTCTCTGTACACGAACAGCAGATACAGTTTAAACTATTTCAGTACCAAAAAATAAAAGTCAAGGAAGTAGAGAAGAGTCACAGTGAAATAAAAATCTAAAAAGGGACAAATTTCAAAGCCCTGAAGAACTAAACAGGCATAGCAGGGTTCCATGAAAACAAACTGAAAGCAAAAGAAAGCAATAGCAACTGTCAGCAAATATTCAGAGACCAAGGATGGGAGGCAGGGTGGCTGGTAAACAAGGAAAGAAGAATCTGTTTGTCAAAAGGTAGTAAGATAAAAATGAGGGAAATGAAGCTGAATGCCATCATGCCATCTCAGGGGGAGAAAAGACCTATCAGTTTGGTAGAAAAGTTTCACAAGTGAATCGCTAACAAATTACTAGTGCATCTATGCTAGGGAATTCTGCCATATTCCTAAGGGCACTTCAGATGCGGTTTTTTCCAAAGCATTTCCAAAGCCAAGGAAACCAACAATCCACTTCTCTTACACGAACTGATAATGGCCTCCACCGATCCCTGACTCTTGGTATCCGCGTCCTATATAATCTGGTAACATGCTTCTAATACATAGATTATAGCAAATGTCACTCCTATGATCAAGTTATGAGAGACTCTGTCTTCCACCTTGCTGGCTCCCTCTCTTGCCCACCTGCCTGTTCATCCTAATGCATCTAGCTGACATGTGGTAACTTACTCTACGGATGCCCACTTGGGAAGGAACCTAGACATGCTTCTGGCCAACAACTTACAAGAAAATGAGTGAGACCTGCAGAGAACTAAATCATACCAACAACCACGTGAGCAAGCCGGGGCAGACCCTTACTAATGGAGACTGAAGAGGACTGCAGCCACATGAGACCCAGAGCTAGGGGATCCGGCTCAGCTGTGCTCAGAGTTGTGCCCCATAGCAACTGTGAGGTAAAAAAAGGTGCTTTCAACTACCAAGTTTTGGGGTACTCTGTTCTGCAGCAATGGATAACTATCACAGAGATCAAAAAGCATCTAAAGTAACTACAACTGAAGCACATCTGAAGCCTTGGGACGGTCTTTGCTTAGAAGTACTTTGCTGCTGGTGCACCTGGGTGGCTCAGTCGGTTGAGCGTCTGACTTGAGCTCAGGTCATGATCTCACAGTTCATGAGTTCGAGCCCCACATAGGGCTCTATGCTGACAGGTCAGAACCTGGAGCCTGCTTCAGACCCTGTGTCTCCCTCTCTCTCTGTTCCCCGCCCCCCCGCCCACCTTGTGCTCTGTCTCTGCCTCTCAAACATGAATAAACTTCAGCTCAGGTCATGAGTTCGAGCCCCCCATCAGGCTCTGGGCTGACCAGTCAGAGCCTGGAGTCTGCTTCAGATTCTGTCTCCCTCGCTCTCTGCCATTCCCCCACCCACGCTCTGTCTCTGCCTCTCAAACATGAATAAACATCAAAAACAAAACAAGGGGCGCCTGGGTGGCTCAGTGGGTTAAGCGTCCGACTTCAGCCAGGTCACGATCTCGCGGTCCGTGAGTTCGAGCCCTGCGTCGGGCTCTGGGCTGATGGCTCAGAGCCTGGAGCCTGTTTCCGATTCTGTGTCTCCCTCTCTCTCTGCCCCTCCCCCGTTCATGCTCTGTCTCTCTCTGTCCCAAAAATAAATAAAAAACGTTGGAAAAAAAAAAAAACAAACCAGAAAATACTTAAAAAAAAAAGTTCTTTGTTGTTGCTGCCCTTCAGTAAACCATTCCCCTATTGCAGAAATGGGAGACAGTCCATGAACAGAATGCTATACCATCCCAGAGAGTAATGAAAAACCAAAAGACATGGGTAAACATTGAAACCATTTTGCTAAATGAAAGAAACCACTTATTATATGATCTCTTTCACATGAAATGAATAATAGGCAAATCATAGAGTCAGATGAGTGCTTGCGAGGGGCTGGAGAGACTGGATTGAAATAAGCAGTGACTGTTAATGGATATGGCATTTCCTCCTGGAGTGATGAAAATGTACTAGAATTGCCTCAACTCAGGGAATATCCTAAAAACCACTGAACTGTACATATTAAATGGGTGAATTGTATGGTATGTGAATTAGATCTTAATAAAGCTATTATAAAATTTTTTAAAAAAGAGCTGGAATTATTAAGTATATAAGAATCAAAATTCTCAAATTTTATCAATAAGAAACAGGCTGGGGTGCCTGGGTAGGTCAGTCGGTTAAGTGTCCCACTCTTGGTTTCAGCTCAGGTCATGATCTCATGGTTTGTGGGTTTGAGCCCCATGTTGGGTTCTGTGCCAACAGTGTGGAGCCATCTTGTGATTTTCTCTCTCTCTCCCTCTCTGCTCCTCCCCTGCTCACGTGCTCTCTTTCTCTCTCAAAATAAATAAATGTAAAAAAAAAAAAAAAAAGAAACAGGCCACGCTAGTCACAAGTATCTCATAGACCTTAAACTTAGCATCTCTAAAGCAAATTCTGATAAAAGAAAAATTAAATAAAAGAACCTAGATTAGAGAAGTCACCACCGTTGCAGAATGTCCTCTTCTCATCGTTTAATTCTAAGCCATTCGCTTACTTGCAGAACAGGGTGAATGTCCATCAAAAAGAGCCCTGCCACTGCATCTGCTCCTTCTTCTCACAAAGCACAGGAACCCCAGGGCCAAACAGCTCTAACGGCTTTCCCTGTCCCAAAGCATTTGTCTGTGGTACAACAAGGATCTCACGCTGAACCATGCTGGACAAATGATGTAGACCCCAAGGAAGAAAATTCTGCTGCTTTCTCTATTAAGAGGACATTAAAAGGACATAAGTAAGAGGTGTGAACATAACGTATACTGAGCACACTCAGGGTATAGGCTTGTGTTGGGGGCACAACACATGCACCAAATCAGGGGAGACATTAGAGTGACTCTCATGTGCATCAGAACACAGGACAACTCCCAAGAACTCCACTGAGAGGCTACAGTCCACCAAGTCACCCATGAGGTGGGCTTCCTGCAATGTGGACAAGCCAAGAGGTCTCTCCCACAGGGTGAGGAGGTCCATGGTGACTCAAGACTTAAATCAAGACCAAGAAAGCAGCAAGAAGGCTAAGAAGGATGTGTAACTGACTATAACACTGCCTGCCATCACTACCACAGAAGGCACAAACAGAAATTTTGACTAACAGGAAATGAGATTCAGGGCGCCTGGGTGGCTTAGTCAGTTGAGTACCTGACTCTTGATCTCAGCTCAGGTCTTGATCTCAGGATTGTGAGTTCAAGCCTCATGTTGGGCTCTGTGCTGGGCATAAAGCCTATTTAAAAAATAAAAAATAGGGCGCTGGGTGGCTCAGCTGGTAAGGCATCCAACTCTTGATTTTGGCTCAGGTCACGGTTCATGAATTTGAGCCCCACATCGGAGTCAGCGCTGGTGGCAAGAGCCTGCTTAGGCTTCTCTCTCTTTCCCTCTCTCTCTGCCCCTCCCCCACTTGTGTTCTGTCTCTCTCTCTCTCTCCTCCCCTCTCTCAAAATAAACTTAAAAAAGTAGAAATAAAATAAACAAAAAATAAAAAACTCTTTTGAAAAAGGAAATGAGATTCTACAAAACAGAAGTAAGAGTCTGCAAAAACTTCAGACAAAATTTCATTACCCTCCAGGTCTTGCCTAAACAAAGAGAGACTGGTTCTCATTGCACCAAAACCAAATTACATATTGTAGGTCAGCAGGCTGCCCTACAGAAAGGGTCTCTGAGAGAGAGTCAAGAGGTTTTATACCTAATTCTGAAAAGCTGTGTGACCTCTAGACCTCTATCCTTCCACTGAGAAATTGCAGAAGACTATCCAGTTCAAAGGTACATGGTGATAAATGTAATATAACTTACAGGGGGGAAACGTTTCAGTTGCTTGGTAGAAAAGCCATTAAAAGTATAATATGTTTTTAAATCTCTCTTCTTTTTCAATTTCAAGTTAATGTGGAAAGCAAATACTGCCTATATCACATTTTCTTCCTCTACCTACAGAGCCTCCATTTAAAAAATAAAAGACACATGATACTCTATATGGAAAACCCAAAAGATTCCACCAAAAAACTGCTAGAACTGATTCATAAATTCAGCAAAGTTGCAGAATATAAAATCAATGCACAGAAATCGGTTGCATTCCTGTACACCAACAATGAAGCAACAGAAAATAAATCAAGCAATCGATCCCATTTACAGTTGCACCAAAAACCATAAAATACCTAGGAATAAATCTAACCAAAGAGGTGAAAAATCTATACGCTGAAAACTATAGAAAGCTTATAAAAGAAATTGAAGAAGACACAAGAAAATGGAAAAGATTCCATTCTCCTGGATAGGAAGAACAAATATTGTTAAAATGTCAATACAAGCTAAAGCAATCTACATATTCAATGCAATCCCTATCAAAATAACACCAGCATTCTTCACAGAGCCAGAACAAATAATCCTAAAATTTGTATGGAACCAGAAAAGACCCCAAATATCTAAAACAATCTTGAAAAAGAAAACCGAGGCAGAAGGCATCACGATGCCAGACTTCAAGCTATACTACAAAGCTGTAATCATCAAGACAGTATGGTACTGTCACAAGAACAGACACTCAAATCAATGGAATAGAACAGAGAACCCAGAAATGGACCCACAAACATATGGGCAACTAATCTTTGACAAAGCAGGAAAGACTATCCAATGGAATAAAGACAGTCTCTTCAGCAAGTGGTGTTGGGAAAACTGGACAGTGACATGCAGAAGAATGGACCTGGGCCACTTTCTTACACCATACACAAAAATAAACTCAAAGTGGATGAAAAACCTCAATGTAAGACAGGAAGTCATCAAAATCCTCGAGGAGAAAGCAGGCAAAAACCTCTTTGATCTTGGCCACAGCAACTTCTTACTCAATACGTCTCTGGAGGCAACAGAAACAAAAGCAAAAATGAACTATTGGGACCTCATCAAAATAAAAAGCTTCTGCACAGTGAAGGAAACAATCAGCCAAACTAAAAGGCATCTGACAGAATGGGAGAAGATATTTGCAAATGATATATCAGATAACAGGTTAGTATCCAAAATCTACAAAGAACTTATCAAACTCAACACCCAAAAAGCAAATAATCCAGTGAAGAAATGGGCAAAAGACATGAATAGACACTTCTCCAAAGACATCCGGATGGCCAACCGACACATGAAAAAAATGCTCCCTCCACATCAGTCATCATCAGGGAAATACAAATCAAAACCACAATGAGATATACCACCTCACACCTGTCAGAATGGCTAACATTAACAACTCAGGCAATAACAGATGTTGGCGAGGGTGAGGAAAAAGAGGATCTCTTTTGCATTGTTGGTAGGAATGAAAGCTGGTACAGCCACTCTGGAAAACAGTATGGAGGTTCCTCAAAAAACTAAAAATAGAACTACCCTACGACCCAGCAATTGCACTACTAGGTATTTATCCAGGGATAAAGATGTGCTGTTACAAAGGGACACAGGCACTCCCAATGTTTATAGCAGCACTATCAACAATAGCAAAAGTATGGAAAGAACCCAAATGTCCATTGATAGATGAATGGATAAAGAAGATGTGATATATATACACCTACATACACACAATGGAGTATTACGCGGCAATCAAAAAGAATGAAATCTTTAAAATTAAAAAAGATACAACAACAACAACAACAAAAAAGAATGAAATCTTGCCATTTGCAACTACGTGGATGGAACTGGAGGGTATCATGCTAAGCAAAATTAGTCAGAGAAAGACAAGTATCATATGACTTCACTCATATGAGGACTTTAAGAGAGAAAACAGATGAACATAAGGGAAGGGAAACAAAAATAATATAAAAACAGGGAGGGGGACAAAACATAAGAGACTCTTAAATATGGAGCACAAACAGACGGTTCCTGGGGGGTTATGGGAGGGGGGGATGGGCTAAATGGGTAAGGGGCATTAAGGAATCTTCTCCCGAAATCATTGTTGCACTATATGCTAACTAATTTGGATGTAAATTAAAAAAAAAAAAAAAAAAAATTAAAAAAGGCATAAAATTCACGTATCAGTTCACTAGCTCTCCAAAATTTAAATCACAATCAATTATACTGACCGATCACACCACTGATTCTAGAATACTCATGCTTATCTGTGCTAAATAGATAGGCTAAAATGTGCACAGAAAACAAAAAGTCCACCTTATCCAGAATATCCTGTTTCTTCCTTTTTATCAGCCTCAAAGCAATCAGTGATTTTGTTCCCTAGGCCCTATTTGACAACATGGACAAGCTGAAATGCATTTTTGAAATAATGGGCAGCCCTTGGGGCACCTGGGTGGCTCAGTGGGTTATGAATCTGACTTTGGCTCTCAGGTCATGATCTCATGGTTTGTGGATTCAAGTCCCACATCAGGCTCTGCACTGACAGTTCATAGCCTAGAGGCTGCTTCAGGTTCTGTGTCTCCCTCTCTCATGCCCCTACCCCACTCATGCTCTCTTTCTCTCTCTCAAAAATAAATAAACATGAAAAAATAAAAATAAAATAAATAAAATAATGGGCAGCTCTTTCTGCCCATGGGTCTTATCCGTGTTCTTTAATAAAACCGCCTTTCGGGTGCCTGGGTGGTTCAGTTGGTTAAGCATCCAACTTTGGCCCAGGTCATGATCTCATAGTTCATGGGTTCGAGCCTCGCATTAGGCTCTGTGCTGACAGCTCAGAGCCCGGAGCCTGCTTCAGATTCTGTGTCTCCTCTCTCTCTGCCCCTCCCCCGCTCATGCTCTGTCTCTGTCTCTCAAAAATCAATAAACGTTAAAAAAATTTTTTAATAAATAAATATTTAAAAAATAATAAAACCAACTTTTCTGAACGGAAAAAAAAATGATATACAGTGCCTGTCTTAACTAAATTCCTCAAAACAATTACCATGATCTGAAGCAAAGAAAATAAATTTCAAAAATAATGAGCTAAGCCAAGAGGGTGGAAGTGGGGACAGGGAAAGAGAGAAGGAAGCACGGACACCTGAAATAATTTTAAGTACATCTCCAAAAGAAGAACAAACAGGCAGACACGCGAAGGAAAAACAGGAGCTGCACCTCCACATGGCTAGATGAATAATGACTATTTCAGAAGAAATATACTGTTAGTCACAGTGGAAACATTTTGTTCCTGGTGCACTAAAGGATTACAGTCAAACAGGATGATGCAGCAGGGCAAAGATCCAGCTAGACCAGACCACCACTAAGTTTTAAATTATTTTAAATTATTATTTTTTTTTTTTTGACAGAGAGACACGTGAGCAGGGGAGAGAGGCAGAGGGAGAGAGAATGTTAAGCAGGCTGTATGCTTACCATGGAGCCCAAGGCGGGGCTTGATCGCACGATCATGACCTGAGCCAATATCAAGAGTAGGACGCTCAACCCACGAAGCCACCCAGGCACCCCGTCCACTAATTTTAAAAATTAATGCTAATGTGAGACCTAAGAAAACAAAGATCCCACCTCTGAAGAGAATTATATGCCTCACACTTCAAAAGCCAGCAACGTGGAGCCACAATACAGAAAATAACAGAAGCAATGTTTCCAAGATCATCAAGACATCAGCCATGGGTTTAGAGAAAGCCCAGGTGAGGTATCCTCAGGACATGAGACTCCAAGTAAGACCACCAGACACCTGTATGCCAAGTCTTTAAACTTCAAAAACAAAAAAACAAGTTCTAAAATACACCAGAAAGGAGGGAAAGATGACAAGAGAATACAGATGTAGGTAGGTGTCTTATGTAACTGCCTTTTCTCCTTGAGAGCAAAAACAAAAATTTTAAACCTTCCAGGTCGGCAAAAATCTGTCCACATTTTTACCACTGCAAAGATACAGGAAATAACAGAGATATGATTGTCAAGAGACATGTATCTTAGAAATAAGTGGATAAGTGGACCTATAATGGGCAAGGTTAATAACATTAAATAAAAACCAACATTGGGGAGGAAAGAAGGAACTGAACAAATAAAGAAGTTCCCTATCAAAATGCACATGTAATATAACTGGAGTTAAACAAGTGATTGCTTCATGTAATAAAGTATATGGATAAAAATTTTTAAAAAATAAAGTATAAGAACTTGTTTTTATCCATCCAAACCAAGGCCTCAGTAAATAATAAAACATACATTAAAATGTAAGATATACTCAGTATATCAGATATCACTTGAATAGTCATAAAGAGTTTCACTCTCTTTTTTTTTTTTAACATTTATTTATTTTTTAGACAGAGAGAGGCAGAGCACAAGCAGGGGAGGGACAGGGAGAGAGGGAGACACAGAATCTGAAGAAGGCACCAGGCTCTGAGCTGTCAGCACAGAGCACAATGCAGGGCTCGAACTCATGAACCATGAGATCATGACCTTAGCTGACGTTGGGACGCTTAACCACTGAGCCACTCAGGCACCCCAAGAGTTTCACTTTTTAAATAAATATTGACTAAGTACCTTCTCAGGGAAATGTGTGAGGATATAAAGATTTATCTGATGGTGTCTCTTATCTCAAGAGGCTTAGAGTCTAGTGAGGGAAATTAGGATATATCTAGATAAAAGGAATAAATGTCATTATTAAGGTATAGCTCAAAGAGAAGCCTTCCTGCAAGAGATGGCATCTGAGATACATTTGGAAAATGGACTGGAGACTTAGACTGCAAGGAATGGGGAAGAGAGGGCCCAGCATGGACCTGAGCAGTCATGAAAGGCCATGGTACATATGAAGAACAGTGAGTGGTTCAGACTGACAGTGGGCAGTAAGGCCAGAACATAAGATCGGAACTAGACCACAAGGGGTCTTATGTACCAGGCTAATAAGTCTGAAGTCTGTTTTGTAGAAATTATGGTTTTGAGCCAGGAACCAGATAAAGAGTAATGCTACAGTAACATGTACAGTGGACAGAAAAGGAAAGACTAGGTAGTCGAACACAAGGCAGGTGAAGCTAGTGCCACACTGTTAAGTAGTAATGTGGGCCCAAACTACCCATGGTGATGGCAGCAGGAATGGAGCTGAGAGGGCCAATCCAAAGGTAAAAATCGACAGGTCTTTGTCAAAGGTTTATTATGTATTGATTATCTGTCCAGCACCAGAGGAGCTCCTGGGGATACAAAGATGAGAAATATATAGACAGACAGATTTATATATCTATATATAGATACACACACACACACATATATATACATTTTTTTTTTTTTTTTTACCAAAATGATCAGGTAGGGGCAGGTAGGGGATAAAGCAGGCAAGAGTCAAGGATGACACCAAGGTTTCAATCCTAGGGAAAAGCTCAAGAAGGAAGTACCATCAAGAGCAAACAGGGACATGGGTGAAAGAACCATCAGTAGAGAAGTGAATGTGCTCAATGTCTAGTTGGAGCCCCTAAGTACCAAAGGGAAATCCACAAAGACAGCAGAACCTCCCAAGGTGAAGAGAGAGGTCAGGAAAGATCACGGATATGAAAGGGATGTCATGAGAGTTTATGAAACCATTAAGGACAAGTTCCTGGGTGAAGAGGATTAAACGGAGAGCCTGGGGGATACGGAAAGCCAGTGGCACAAAGCCTAAGGAGGATTTCAGGAAAGGGAACAAAAGAGGTCATGTGGAGTAAGAATCTGGGCTCTAGGGGTGCCTGGGTGGCTCAGTTAGTTGAGGGTCTGACTTCAGCTCAGGTCATGATCTCACGATCCGTGAGTACGAGCCCTGCATCTGGCTTTGTGCTGACAGCTCGGAGCCTGGAGCCTGTTTTGGATTCTGTGTCTCCCTCTCTCTCTGCCCCTCCCCCATTCATACTCTCTCTCTGTCTAAAAAATAAATAAACATTAAAAAAAAAATTAAAAAAAACAAAAAAAGAATCTGGTCTCTAGGAGGCTAGTAGGACCTCCAAAGGCAGTAGGTTTTATGGAGTGAGCAGTCAGGAACAAAGGTCCTAGGTCAGTTTTTAAGGAGTCTGCTGATCCAGGGAAGGAGGGAAGCTTCAGGGAACAGAAGAAGCTAGCAAAGGTCCTTTTCTTTTGTCACAGCTTTTGGTGCTTTTTCTTTTTCCTTTAAAAACAGAGGAAGTTGGGGCACATGGGGTGGCTCAGTCAGTTAAGCATCGGACCCTTGATTTCAGCTCAGGTGGTGATCTCGCAGTTGGTGGGTTCAATCCCCTCTGCACTGACAGTGCAGAGCCTGGTTGGGATTCTCTGTCTCCCTCTCTCTCTGCCCCTCCCCACTTACAATCTCAATCTCTCTCTCTCTCTCTCTCTCTCTCTCTCTCTCAAAAGAAATAAATAAAACAAAGAATGCAGAAGAAGTCAACACAGTTATTGACTGTGAGAAAAAAAAGTGGATGAGAAAATATTAGAGTAAGAGAGAGAAGAGGAATAAATGATGAGGCACAAAGGAGGGGTTGGCATTAGGATTATAAATGAAAAGCTTAGCCCTGGAGAGGAAGAGGGACAACTGTTTCTAGGATAAAAGAAGGCAAAGTCACAATGTTTTTAGTACAAGAGTACTCGCACACAGCCTGACTTCTTCAGTTAAGTATGAAGCAACAGCTACAGTGCAGACATCGGGTTTAGGGCTCATTTACTGGGGAAAAGATCAGAATAGGCACTATGGAAACTAGTACACAAGAGAAATTGGAAATTTTCCTCAAATTCCAAGAGGTTTCTAAGAATAGAGGTAAACCTTTACCCTGAACTTCTTACTGGAGTAAAACAGAGAAAAGAAATGCTAAGAGAAGTGGCTCAAAGAAATACTGATGTTAACATTTTTAAGAAACTAAAATAGGAAAAAGGAAAGCATTCAAATGCCCTTTAGACACTTCAGATTTTTTAATCATAGGCAGGTACTACTTACTCAAAAATATATGGACACTTTTAATTTTAAAAAGACTTTTTTTAAGGTTTATTTATTTATTTTGAGACAGAGAGCGAGCAGGGGAGGGGCAGAGACAGAAAATCCCAAGTAGGCTCCACACTGTCAAAATGGAGCCTGAAGCGGGGTTCAAACTCACAAACCATGAGATCACGACCTAAGCTGAAATCAAGAGCTTAAGCGCCTGAGCCACCCAGGCACCCCTAAAAAGACCTGTTTTTTAAAGCACTTCAAGCTTTAGGTTCCACAGGAGAAGAGATCATACCTGGTTTTATTCACCAACAGAGCCTGGTTACAGTAGGTCCACCATAAACATTTGTTACATGTTGATTATTTACAAGCTACACGAATGGAAAGACAGGGCAAAGAATAAGCATGCCAGCTGACACATCTATAGTGGGTTGACTGATGCCCCCACCTCCTCCAAATATGTCTACACCTGAATCTCTAGAACCTTTGATTATGACCTTATTTGGAAAAAGAGTCTTTGCAGACATAATTAAGGTAAGGAACTTGAGATGAGATCATTGTGGATGACATGGGTGGGCCCTAAATCCAATGACAAGCGTCCTTTTAAGAGAGAGAAGACACAGACACACAGGGGAGAAGGCAAACAAGCCAGAGATCAGAGTCATACAGTCACAAGCCCAAGAAACACCTGGAGCCACTAGAAGCTGGCAGAGGCGAGCGACAGGATCTTCTCAGAGAGCCCAGTGAGGTTGCCCCCTTCATTTTGGACCTCTAGCCTCTAGAACTTGAAAGAACAAATTTTTGTTATTTTTCAGCCACCCAGTATGTGGTAATTTGTTATGGCAGCCCTAGGAAACTAATATAAGATTAAGGTTGGTACAACTATACAGGTTATAATATCAGATTAGATGGGCCAATGTCCCCTATAAAACAAAATGCCATGGTAAGAATTACATATTATGTAATGCAAGGACCCTCTGTGCACAAGTGAGCAAAGCTAAAGTTTCTATTTAGATATATAAAGCACAAAGTCACTGCATAACATAAAATATATAATAAATGCCAACAATGCACTATATCAATAGAAAATAAAGATGAGATACCATAACTGTGAGAAAAGGCTAATTCATTAGAATATTACTAAAAACACTACAAACTTAAGAAATTCAGGAACAAAACATAAACAAAGCACAAGCATCGGTGTTATGAAGTATTTCAGATTAAAGATTACAGAAAAATAAATACTTTAACCTAATATCCAGTCTTAACAAATCTTGACATTTGGCCAAATTTACTTCAGATTTGTGTTAAGGAAATAAAATATTTCAGAAATAGGTGAAACCTCCTGCCTGCCCCCCTTTCTCCTCCCTCCCGCCTCAAAGATATCCATTGTCCTAAAGCTCCATGTATGATTCCCATGTACATTTTAAGATAAAGTAATAGATTTTTTTGATGGTTTTAACATTTACATACAAAGCAAATGACTATGCATTTATTCTATTATTTTTACAGACTATTTATGTTGATGAGTGCAACTCTAGTTCAACTCTAGTTCATTCATTTTAACAGCTACAAATGGTATTATTCATCTCCCAATAATGGTCATCTAGGTCGTTTGTTAACTTTTGCTAGGACAATGCTACAACAATCTTTTTTGCTCATGTCTCCTCATTCAGACACCAGAATGTATCAAAGTGTAATCCTAAAAAAGCAACTACTGGGGCACCTGGGTGGCTCAGTCGGTTAAGCGTTGAACTTCGGCACCGGTCATGATCTCACAGTTTGTGGGTTTGAGCCCCGCATCAGGCTAGCAGCTCAGAGCCTAGAGCCTGCTTCGGATTCTGTGTCTCCCTCTCTCTCTCTCTGTCCCTCCCCTGCTCATGCTCTGTCTCTCAAAAATACATAAATGTAAAAAAATTTAAAAATTAAAAAAAAACAATTACTCAGTGTCCTTTCTTTTGACAAACTCTTTTCCTTTATTTATTTATTTATTTTTTTTTTTTAATTTTTTTTTTCAACGTTTTTTATTTATTTTTGGGACAGAGAGAGACAGAGCATGAACGGGGGAGGGGCAGAGAGAGAGGGAGACACAGAATCGGAAACAGGCTCCAGGCTCCGAGCCATCAGCCCAGAGCCTGACGCGGGGCTCGAACTCACGGACCGCGAGATCGTGACCTGGCCGAAGTCGGATGCTTAACCGACTGCGCCACCCAGGCGCCCCAAGGCACTTTCTGTGGGGG
The DNA here is from genome assembly GCF_028018385.1 of Neofelis nebulosa. NCBI lineage: Eukaryota > Metazoa > Chordata > Mammalia > Carnivora > Felidae > Neofelis > Neofelis nebulosa. The sequence continues at coordinate 103,727,314 of NC_080782.1, forward strand.
GAAAAAAAAATCTACATTCTGTGTTAAATTCTGTTTTAAATCATCTCAGGCTATCTAGCTGGCAAAGGCATTTGGAGCAAAAAAACAATACCTTTCATTAATGAGAAGTTACCTGTGCAATATTTTGAGAAGACATAATTGCCTGATTATAGAATATACGGCCAAAGTGATCTCGATCTGGAAATATTTCTGCTTGCCAAGGTAAGTTTGCGCCTCCTGAATCAACTGAAGACAAGGGAAATAACAGAAATAAGTACGTCTGAATGAACGAAACATGCTGTACACAGGAAGACGTGTACCACGGACAGCAACAGTTCTTCAGCACATTCACACAAAACTTGCCCTATCTATCACCGTTCTAAACTATTCAACAGCATCTTTCTCCAGTCCCCCAACGCAGCCAAAAAATTCACTGTTTTCATCAAATCCATTAGGCTCTCCTCCCTGTGCAAAATTCCACTTGAAATATTTAGGACATTCTCTCCTTTGAGGACCAGCTAAAGCCTCAGAAACACCGCAAATTTTTAACCAGTTCAGCTAAAAAAAAAAAAAAAAGTATCTTTCTTTCTTTTAAACCAATGCAAAGCCACATGCAGAATTCATGTGACAGTTTGTCACATAGTGTCTCTGGGACTGTTTATACTGCAGGGCTGAGTGGGGGATAAGAAGGTCAGCTGAATTTGGAAGAGAGCTTGGTTACTTCATATCCGTGTGATTACCGGCATGTCCTAGCCATTCTATGCTTCCTGTTCCTCACCTGTGAAATCAAAGTAACAACGGTAGCTCTCCCAGGAAGCTATTCCTGGGGTGACATGAAATAATGTATAAAAAGCGCTTACTTAGTTCAGCACAGAGTGAGTGCAAATAGCAATGCTGTGAAAAGTTAGCTAGTCCTATGCCCACCACGCTTGTCTACAATCATCATGTCTTTTGCTGTTATTTAGTACATGACATCCTGTCTCTGGTGCATTTAAGCTTGCCCAAGATGGGGACAACATAATACTCTTTACTCCATTACCTACAGTGTTTGGCACAGCACCTGTAAACAGTAGGGCCTCATTTGCAGTTTTCTGTATGTGCAAAACAAAGTTCACACTGTGAGTCACCCAGGTAAATGCACTTTTGCAGGGAAAAAAATCTCTAAGTCAGTACCTGTTCAAACACTTGCAAAAATGAATAATATATATATGCTGGTATTTCACCAAACTAAACCATTATCCAGGCAGTGCCAATTTTAAACTGCCTTGCTTTTATGTTCCTTCTGAAATACCCTTAGATTTAAGTGTGTTTTAATTTCAAATATAAATTTACTTTCATTAAAAATTAAATTTCTTAAATTGCATTTGCTGAAAATTCTATACATACTCAAGCATTTAAATTAGTACCTAGCACTCAAGAGATCCATAAATATTAACTATTATTTTCTCACAGTTTGAATTCATTAAGGTTAAGACAAAAAGAAAATATATAGAAGAAAAAAAATCTACACCCATGTAGAGAAAAAACTGGCATACACAAAAATACTGTCACAGGTTATTCCTCAGTGATGTTGTTATGGGTAGTTCTTGTTCACATTTTCTTCCTGAGTTTTCAGCAAAGAGCATGCATTTCTTTTGTAATTATGGAAGAAACCAACAGTTTTTAAAAATACCCAATGATGGGGGGTTGTGGGTGGCTTAGTCAGTTAAGCCCGCCTTTGGCTCAGGTCATGATCTCCTGGCTTGGGGTTCAAGCCCCACATGGGACTCTGCTGTCAGTACAGAGACCGCTTCAAATCCTCTGTCCCACTCTCTCTCTGTCCCTCCCCAACACTGTCAAAAAAAAAAAAAAAAATGATGACATCATATATAACCTTGTAAACACTCTTGCATTTTACCACCTAAAAATAATTCATTTTACGACTCTTGTGACTTGCCCAAGTAGATGCAGGGGAGCCTGTTTTGCATTGCAATTTCTTGTGCCCGCAAATGCTTCTTCACAGTCACGGGATAGTAGGTCCCTCCTTTGATGGTGGCATCATTGGCAACAATTATACATTCTACTCTGAAAGACAGAAATTTCATCACAAAGAGAATAAGAGAGACTTCTTCAAAGTTAAAAGGCCAAGTACATTTCATTGTAAGACACTCCAATGCAACCTTCAACTTCTAGTACATATCACCAATGACAGTCATTAGCAGATGATCTCATGATATGAAAGCAAGCTTTAATCAAAGTCCACATACTCATTTATATCATCACTTTTAACAAGTTTACAAACTCATACTTGACTTTTAAAGAGTCATCGGTCCTCTATTAGCAGTGAAAAACTAACAACCTCAGCCACATTTCATAATGGTTCTTTCAATGAAATGATCCTAGCGAAACAATAATAAAATATACACACAAAAAAAATCCAAGTCTCAAGGGTAAGAAATCTCTCATGATAAACCACCAAGTTTCCTTTTAGGATGGTAATTTGCAAAAATGAAAACTGATCCATCAAGAGAATTTACTTTTCTTATTTTCAAAAGTTCTTAAATATTACTACCACATGCTTTTCAAAAAACTAAAACAAGTTTAAAACACAATATCTATCGTGCTTAAAGTAACAAGAGATGCAAACTATAAAATGGCATATTGAGAGCACCTGGGTGGCTCAGTTAGCTGAGTGTCTGACTCTTGATTTCTGCTCAGGTCATGATCTCAGAGTTCGTGAATTGGAGCCCCACGCCAGGTTCTGCACTGACAGTGTGAAGCCTGCTTGGGAGTCTCTCTCTCCCTCCCTCTCTCTCAAAATAAAATTTAAAAGCCACACTTGAAAAAAGTAAAATAAAATAGTGTATTGAAAACATATTAAAGTACATCATCAGTGGTGCCCTTTCTCACCAGAACCACTTAGCTGAGTGCCACGCCCATAAGGAGGACACGAAGAGCAGAGTGGTGAGTGCAGACCACCTATAAGGCAAACTGCTCAACCCTGCCGGGAAACCGGAAGGAAACCTGAGTGAACAACAGTGGGTTCTTTAAAAAAAATGTAATCTTGGGGCTCCTGGGTGGCTCGGTTGGTTGAGTGTCTGACTTTGGCTCAGGTCTTGATCTCACAGTTTGTGAGTTCGAGCCCCGTGTCCAACTCTGTGCTGACAGCTCAGAGCCTGGAGGCTGCTTCGGGTTCTGTGTCTCCCTCTCTCTCTGCCCCTCCCCCGTTCATGCTCTGTCTCTCTCTGTCTCAAAAATAAATAAACATTGAAAAAAATTAAAAAATAAAAATAAAAATGTAATCTTGTTTATATTTCTGATTTTTTTTTAAGATTTTATTTTTAAGTAATCTCTACACCCAACATGGGCTTGAACTTACAACCCCAAATACAAGAGCTGTATACTCCACCAATTGAGCCAGCCAGGCACTCCTATTTATGATATGCTTTAAAACCTCACTTTATATTCTCTAGAATTCTAAAAAGTGAGTCACTGAATCCCTGTTGAAAATATAGTAGAGAACAGCAACTGAACAGCGGCCTCAGGTAGCAACGGACTGCTCGCATTAGGGTACATGGCCAGCAATGCTCCCCACAAGATAAAAGAGTTCCTCTCCTTAGAGCATCTATTTTATTGATATAAAGCTTCTTTCCACATTACAGTTAGCATTTTAGAGTGGACTGCCAATTTTTCATGACTTTAGTAAACAAATTAGATTTCAAAGGAAATTTATGCTCTGGCAGGTTGTTGAGGCTATCATCTCACACCTCCAGGGTGCACTGTTCTGCCCCGCCCTGGGGCTGGTGCCCTAAAAAAGCTTAAGAAGCTGTGATTCAGGAAAGGGGCCAGACTATGGAGTCTGGTGGAGTATGGTGTATGGAGTATGGAGTATGGAGTATGGAGTATGGAGTATGGAGTATGGTGAAATGTTGGCTCTGCCACTTGCTGAACATGTGACCTTGAACAAGAGACTGAGCCACAAGAGACAGAGCCACTCTCACTTGCTTATTAAAAGGTCACAAGGGCACCTGGGTGGCTAAGTCACGTTGAGCATCCAACTCTGGATTTCGGCTCAGGTCATGATCTCAGCAACATGGCATCGAGCCCCATGTCATGCTCTGCACTGAACATGGAGCCTGCTTGGGATTCTCTCCCTCCCTCTGTCCCTCCCCAGCTCACGTGTGTATGCTGTGCGTGCTCTTTCTCTTTCACAAACAAACCAACAAACAAACAAAAAAGGTCACAGACATATTATGGAATAAAAAATAAAATTAGACCACAAAAAGACTGCATTGTACATCTACTGGTTTTGTATACCCACAATCTATTATTCTGGCAACAGAACTAAACTTTCTTTCAAACACTGCCTCTTACCTAATCCATGTGGTTCAAGTGACACTGGCCCCCAAAGCCTATCTTCAAAGGTATAGAAAAGAACCAGTTCCTTCTACCCCAAGTCCACAGTGTGGCTCAGCAAGGGGCGTGGGCCCCCATTTACTTTTACTCCTGAGTGACCTCAAGAAAGCTGATTTTCATATACCTCAGTTTTCTCACTTGTATGTGATAAAAAAAATTTTAAATAGGGACAACAGTAGTATCTATTTTATAAGGATAATACTCATACTTATTTCAGTGATTTAACATTCATTTAATACTTGGGGCACCTGGGTGGCTCAGTCAGTTAAGTGTCTGACTTTGGCTCAGGTCATGATCTCACAGTTAGTGAGTTCAAGCCCCGAATTGGGCTCTGTGCTGACAGCTCAGAGCCTGGAGCCTGCTTCAGATTCTGTGTCTCCCTCTCTCTCTGACCCTCTCCTGCTCGTGCTCTCTTTCTCACTCAAGAATAAACATTAAAAAAAAATTTTTAGGGGCGCCTGGATGGCTCAGTCGGTTGAGCGTCCGACTTCGGCTCAGGTCATGATCTCACGGTCCGTGAGTTCGAGCCCCGCATCGGGCTCTGTGCTGACAGCTCAGAGCCTGGAGCCCATTTCAGATTCTGTGTCTCCCTCTCTCTCTGCCCCTCCCCTGTTCATACTCTGTCTCTGTCTCAAAAATAAATAAACGTTAAAAAAAATTTTTTTTAATAAAAAAAATATTCATTTAATACTTAAAATATTCCCTGGCACATAGTGGACACTGGATAAATGTTAGCTATTGTTATTCTGGATTATCTAATTTAAGGAATTTAAGTGGGATTCTAAGAAGAGAGCTGGGTGACTGGACCCCTAACTCAAACCACAAGACAATAAGATAAACATTAAGTTCAAAAAAGTTTTCTTAAATAAATATCAGAAAAAAGAATCATTTGAACTTGAACATAAAACATAAGTACTTAAAAAAAAGGGGGGGGTAGTGCTTGGACCCCAAGCCTAACCCCTTTGGGGCTCTCCTACCTCAGCTACTGACCTTACAGAACAGAAACTGGGATGTCTCTGGCTAGCTCTGCCTCTGGGTTTAGAAAGCTTGCCTGGGAATAAAACCAAAACACACCTGTGACCTGATAACACCGTCTGAGCTCCTACATCCAGCTATGTTCACACTTACCAGCTAAGAGTCAATACATTCTTTTTTTCTTAAGCCAGTTTGGGCATCTAGCATTGGCCAGAGAAAGAGTGGTGACAATATATACAACCACACTATTTACGTAACAAAGGCGCATGTAAATCACAATGAACTGCTACTTTACACCTAGTAAATGAGTGAACCTTTTCAGTCGTAATATCTAACACTGGCACAGCTCTAGGGAAAAGGTAAGTCTTTCCTTGGCCAGCGTCATAATGGAGAGGAGTCTCGTGGGGCAAAATGCATACGCTCAGTATGAAACCCTGTTGTTGATGCGCATAGAGAACGACTTGAAAGTTGGTGTCTGGGAGGAGACTTCTGATCACATGGTTTAAAATGTGCAGTGGAATCTGCTCCCTGTCTTTACCTACTTGAAATCACTGTAGAGTAAGGGGGATTCCACACCAAGCCCCCGAATAAAGAAAACAAAAACAGAGCATCATCCTGTGAGTGTGATACAACTTCACTATCTCATTCTGGAAATAACCACAAGAGATATAACTTGCCCTATAAAATAACCCCTGACATCCATTCATTTATTCAACAAATATTTTTTAAGTGTGCTCTATGTGCCTTGTCCTTTTCTAGAAACTAAGGACATGGAGTGAACAAGAAGGGCAAAATTCCTGATGTCACAGAGCTCCCATTGTAGTGGAAAGGATCAGTTAGGGGAAGCAAAAACACACAACAAATCCGTTAGGTAATTTCTGATTATATGTGCTATGACACTGTAATAAAACAAGGTAATTCTACACACACCAATTCTTTCTGGGTTTCCAGTCCCAATGTGCAGGGGAGGGTTCACCCACATTCAACATCAAACAATTCTCGGACACTCTGCGGGGGTATTGCTGGTGTCTGAGAATTCAACTCAATTCTGACATGATCTGCTCGGAAACAGCATCATATTCCACAGGCTAAGGGTTAGTCCTACAGGACTGCTCTCCACCCCCCACTTCAGATGGCAATCATAAGCTTAGGCTGTGACCTGTGCTTCCTGACCAACCAGCTACATACAGACTATAGGTTCCAACGACCTCCACCTTAGGTTCTTTTAACTTGCTAGAAGGCTTAACACTTAAACACTTAAGTTCACCGTTCTATCAAAGACATGATAAAAGACACTAACACTCAGTGAAGAGATGCACAGGGCAAGGTATGGGGAAAGGACGGGGAGCTTCCATGTCCTCTCTTAGGTGCACCACTCTGCCCTCATCTCCACATGCTCACTGACCAGGAAGCTCCCAGTCCTCTTGGGTTTTATGTAGGCTTTACTGCCTAGTCACAACTGAGTAATTCAGGGGCCATTAGCTGATTCGATCTCCAGCCCCTCTCCCTTCCCCAAAGGTGGGGATTGGGGGAATAAGTACGGCAGAGAAGTTCCAACCGTCTAATCACACAGTTGGCTCTCCGAACAAGTAGGCCCTGCCCTGGGGTGGGGTCCAAAAGCCACCTTCACTGATAGCACAAAATTCACCATGACCACTCTCAGTACTTCCAAGGGTTTGGGGAGCTATGAGCCAGGAACTGTGGACAAAGACCAAATATATATGAGAAGTAAATTTTGGTCATCTGAATGCCTAAATACATCTATCTACAAATCACACTATTATAGCAATACAATATTTATTATTATTGTTACTATAGAACATATAATAAAACAAGGTAAAATATATAATAAAACAAAGTAATTGAGATGGGGCTATGTTACGGTATAATGGTGAAGGAATGCTAAAAATAATAGTAACAGCCCATACTGACGTGTCACTTATGATGTACGAGGTGCTCTTTCAAGGCTTTAGGTATGTGAGATATCCCACTTACAGATGAGGACACAGGTACAAAAAAGTTAAGCAACTGGCCCAATGTTACCAACCAACAAGTTAAAACCAGCATTTGAGTCTAGGCAGTCTGATTCTAGAATGCATGCTCCTAAGCACTGCTCCAGGGGAAATATGAATGGAGAGCAAAAGCCAGTCAAAGAATCAGGTGAAGAACACTTGATTCAGAGCAAACGGCTTGAGTATAGGCTATATATATATATATATATATATATGTTTAGTGTGTTCATGAAACAGCAAGAGCAGGATGGCCACAGTGATAGAGGTACAAAGGTAAGGTGAGGAAAGCAGGCAGGGACTGTTTCTTACAGGACCTAATAAGCCATGTAAAATATGTGAATTTGCCAGAGAAAAGGACTACTGCTCAATTATTCATCAGCCAGTTACTATTTCAGGCAAGGAATCCTTGATTCTAAGCTGGTTTATAAATAAAATTCCATACAACAAGTCTCCTCATTAAATTTCTTGGGGTCTACTTCAGAACATATCATGGAGCCTAGATCAATAGATGCAGCACTACTCAAAAATATATAAGAAAGCACTAAAGGTATAAAAGTTTTTAATGACCGTATGAATGGATTTGGCTCTGAAAAGCTCCAGGCTGAAGCTACCAATGACATTGCTGCAGGGAACAGAGCTTCTACTCTCATCTACAGGAGTCTGTCTACTCTCCAAAAGTACACTTGTATTATGCATCTCTTAAGGAATAGAAGTGTTTCTCTTCCCTTTCTTGTTTCTTTCTCTTGTTCCATGACAACCCTCTACAGTAGATGGTATGATTATTCCATTTTATAATGAATCATATTATCTTGGGGCGCCTGGGTGGCTCAGTCAGTTAAGCGTCTGACTTCTGCTCAGGTCATGATCTCGCGGTTCATGAGTTCAAGCCCCGTGTCGGGCTCCGTGCTGACAGCTCGGAGGCTGGAGCCTGCTTCAGATTCTGTGTCTCCCTCTCTCTCTATCCCTTCCCCACTGACATTCTCACTGTGTCTCAAAAATAAATAAACATTAAAAAAAATTTATAATGAATCATATTTTCCAGATGTGAAAACCAAGGCACTGAGTGGTCAAGCAATTTGCTAAAGGTCAAACAGCTACAAAATGCTAAAGCCAGGATTCTAATGGAGGCTGACAACTCCTGAACCCATACAACTTTTAAGTGTAATTCAATTTCCTTCCAAGCTGAAAACTTGATAAAGTGAGAACAAGGCACAAAGAAAGAAAATGAAAATGAAAAATATAAAAGTACAAATAATAAGATATTAATATATGCACAGGAAAGGTGAAAGAGCATGCTCTAACCTGCTGTCATTATGACTGGAGACATAATTAACAGTAACTGTCTTGCTTAATTATGTATTTCATGATTATGAATTTAGTTTAACTCTGCATGAAGTTTATCCTTTTATGAAAGGTTTATTTTTAAGTGTCCCCTAAGACTACAAAAAGAGAGTGTCTCCACACTGGGTAAATATTAAGCAGATCATAACCGGCAAAGAGTGGAAGAGTTGTGGGGGTACAGGAAGGTGAAGCAACAATGGTGAATGGCTATGGCCGTACCTCCCCTGAAGGCACGAATTATGGGGAGAAGGTGGGAGAACACACACACGATAAACCAGCATCGGAGTCAAATGCAACTGTATCAGGCTCAGAGTCCATCCACCTGAGGTCAAAGCTGGGCTTTGCCAGGGTCTTGATCTTGGGCCAGTTATGATCTTACCAAACAGGCTTCCGTGCCTGCAGAACAGGGATGATGACAGTAATACCCATTCTCACATAGCTGTGGTGATCATTAGAACAACTGGGGCACCTGGGTGGCTCAGCCAGTTAAGTGTCCAACTCTTGATTTGGGCTCAGGTCATGATCTCACAATTATAGAGCAGAGATAGAGCCCCGCGCTGGGCTCCATGCTGGGTGTGGAGCCTGGTTAGGATTCTCCCTCTCCCTCTGCAACTCCCCCACACGCATGTGTGCTCTAGCTCTCCTCCTCCCCCAAAAATACATAAGTAAAATAAAACAACCAACCAGTGGGAAGTGTTTACTACAATGCCTGTCATGCTAACTTGAGATGGTAAATGTGAGACCATACATAAATATACGCAAGTAAATTTAAGTTCTAGCAATCTAGATTCCCCAAGTCTAGAGTGGTTCTCAAATATTAGCATTCCAGAATCTTGGAGGGCTTGTTAAAAAACAGATTGCCAGGCCCCACCCTCAAAATTTACTTTTATACTTCTTCCGAAGACCTAGTAATCTACACTTCTGTCAAGTTCTCAGGTGATGCTGATGCTACCTGAAGAGCACAATTAGAGAATGACTCCTCTAAGACAGTGGTTTTCACCAGAGATGTCCAAGAGATCACCTACAGAGCCTTGGAAAACGATATAAGCAAAGCCCACACCTGTAGATTCTGATTATGTAGGAAGATTTGGATTTGAGCCCCAGAATTTGTGCTGTGGTTTTTTTTTTTCCCCCTTCAATCTTTGTCTCTAAATCTCCACAGATAAATCTAATACATGTCTGGGCAGGAAGCCTCAGCCCTACGTAATATAAATAGCACAAAACTTGCAAGTTCATATGCAAAGCAGTGAGAGCTGGAAGACTGTGCCTGTCAATCTTTTCCTGCCCCACATTATGGAGTTTAAGTAGAACACTCACCCTGATACTCTCCCAATGCCTGTAATAATGCCACCGGCAGGCACCTCCTCATTAGCATATAACTGGTAACCTGCAAACTGGGAAAATTCCAGAAATGGAGACCTGCAGGGAAGAAAGGATATTGCCTGAATTGAAGTTATTTTTTAAAAATGCATATTTAAAGTTATAGGTGGAAAAGATTAACAAGCCAATGTTTCAAGCATGCATGTTGAACATATATAAAATCCACAAAAAAGAAAAATATTTAAACAAAATCTAGTGTGGGTATTTTGAGGATTTACACAGTATAGCCATGAAATAGAACACTAAGTAGCTATTTTAAAGGATGTTGTACCAATGTGTTTATTAGTACAGAAAGAGAATAGCATGTAACACTTATATAAGCCCCTACCCTTTGCCCAGCTCTTTTTCAGGACCTTCAGAAACCTAACTCACTTGTACCTCAGAACTACTTCCTGAGGTGGATCCTATTATGATCCCCACTGACAGAGGAGGAAACTAAAAAAAAGAAATTGAATCACTTGTCTGAGGTCACACAACTAGTAAGTGGCAGAGTTGGGTTTTTTTTTTTTTTAATTTTTTTTTTTAACGTTTATTTATTTTTGAGACAGAGAGAGACAGAGCATGACCGGGGGAGGGGCAGAGAGAGAGGGAGACACAGAATCGGAAACAGGCTCCAGGCTCTGAGCCATCAGCCCAGAGCCTGACGCGGGGCTCGAACTCACGGACCGCGAAATCATGACCTGAGCCGAAGTCGGACGCTTAACCGACTGAGCCACCCAGGCGCCCCAAGAGTTGGGTTTTAATAAGCAATCTAACCCCAGGGACCAGGCTCCACACCACTGTAGCTATTACTCCACCTCTCACTTACTTAAATGTTCAAGATCTAGTAAGTAGGGGGGAAAAGGGTGTTATAAAACACCACATTTAGCATGATTCCATTTTTCTTATAAAAAAAAGTGTCTATTACACATACACTTAAGAACAGTCTAAAAGGATACACACTTGGTGTTAACAGTGTTTTTGCCTCCAGGTTGGGAATATGGGTGTATGTCATAAAAAAATACTTTCGGGGGCGCCTGGGTGGCCCAGTCGGTTAAGCGTCTGACTCTTGGTTTCAGCTCAGGTCATGATCTCATGCTTCGTGAGTTGGAGCCCCACATTGGGCTCCATACTGACAGTGTGGAGCCTGCCTGGGATTCTCTCCCTCTCTCACCACCCCTCCCCTGCTTGCTCTCTCAGTCTCTCTCAAAAATAAATAAGTAAATAAACTTTAAAAATTAAAAAAAAAAAAAAAAAAAAGAGGACTGAGTTTTTCAGTCAGTCAGGTGTCTGACTTCTACTCAGGTCATAGTCTCACAGTTCGTGGGTTTGAGCCCCACGTCAGGCTCTGCACTGACAGTGTGGAGCTCGCCTGGGATTCTCTCTCCCTCTCTGTCCCTCTCCCGCTGTGCTCTTCTTTCAAAATAAATAAAAATAAAACTTAAAAAAAAAAAAAAAGCTTTTGGAGTCCTCATTCCCTTCTTTCCACCTGCATTCCCTCCAATCCAATCCTTCAGGAAATCCCACTGGGTTAGCTCTATCTTGACGGGCCTAGAACGTGACATTCTCATCACCTCTAGTACTACTATCCTAAGTTCAAGTCATATCATGTCTCCTTTGAATCACTGCCACAGATGTCTAACTCATCTTGGTGCTTCCAGCCTTGCTGCCCACTTTCTACTCCCCAAACAGCAGCTAGAATGACTCTTTTCAGATGTAAGTCACGTAGATCGTAATAGTTTCATATTCAAAATCCCAAGAGCCTCCTCATTCCTCTCTGGATAAAAGCCAAAACTCTTGGGGTGCCTGAGTGGCTCAGTCGGTTAAACTTCCGACTTTTGATTTTGGTTCAGGCCATGATCTCATGGTTCATGAGTTCAAGCCCCACACCGTGCTATGCGCTGACAGTGCAGAGCCTGCTTGGGATTCTCTCCCCACCCACCCCACCCCTCACTCTCTCAAAATAAAAATAAACTTAAAAAAAAAAAAGCCAAAACTCTTACACTAACCTCCAAGGTTTTATGGAATGGAACCCCACTTCCTACCACTCTCCCCTTCATGCCTTCTACCCCAAACACACTGGCATCCTCGCTTCTTGAGCATATCAGCATATCCTGCACATTCCTACCTCAGGGCCTTTGCAATGGCTATTCCTTCTGTCTGTTAACACTCTTTCACTGTATTTCAGGGCTCTCTCTCTTCACTCTTTCAAATCTTTGCTCAGATGTCACTTTCTCAATGAGGCCTACACTAACCACCTTATTTAATACTACAACTTGACCCTCCTCCCTTAATCCAGTCTTTCTTTTTCCCATGACATTTATCACCTTCTAACATACTGCAGAACTTACATTTGTCATTTACTTTCTACTTCCTCCTGCTACAATGTAAACTCCAGTTGGACAAGAACCTGTGTCAGTTTTGTTCACTCATGTATCACTAGCACCTAAAACAGTGCCTGACACTTAGCCTCTCAATAAACATTTGTTGTTGAATCTTAGAGTAAGAATCAGAATTCTAAATCACTTATTTGTAAAACTGTTTAAGAAAGTACCACAGATTAGAGAACACTGAGTTAGCACTTGGGCTGTACCAACCCTGGGTCTATAAGGCTGTCCACTCTTTCTCTGGCTAAAAGTTTTCCTCTTGATACGTGGCGTTCTCGGGCTTTCTCACTGCCCCCTGCGATAAAAACATGATTAGATTAGATTGATAGCATATAAGGTCTCCCAGTAATTTAAGGCCAGAAAAACATAAAACAGCCCAAAATACAGCAGTTTTAAAAGTTCAACGTATCTTTTCAGAAACAGCTAATTTTCAGATCTTCCATTCAACTCACAAGCTTTATTTTCTGAAGTAAATAAACTTGCATTTAAAAAAAAATCAGGGGCGCCTGGGTGGCGCAGTCGGTTAAGCGTCCGACTTCAGCCAGGTCACGATCTCACGGTCCGTGAGTTCGAGCCCCGCGTCAGGCTCTGGGCTGATGGCTCAGAGCCTGGAGCCTGTTTCCGATTCTGTGTCTCCCTCTCTCTCTGTCCCTCCCCCATTCATGCTCTGTCTCTCTCTGTCCCAAAAATAAAAAATAAACGTTGAAAAAAAAAAATAATCAGTCGATCTCTGATTTCACAGCGTACCATACATTTTCTGAATTCACTGGTAATTGCTTAAAGAAATAATATAGCATCTTCTCTGCAACTCATGCATTGCCAATACTGCCTCACCTCCACCACATCTGTTCAATACCTACGACTACCTAGCGCTCTGCTACATACTATGTGAAATTTGAAAAAGTCCTAGCTTCATTTGTCCCAGGCGAAAAGCCCTGTTTTAGAAATGACCTCCATGATGAGCGCAGCAAGACTTACCTAAAGGTAGGTGACCCATAACTTTTTACACTGTCTCCAAATGGGAGAGAGCTGCACACCTAACATGGCAACTAAGAAGTCCACTTCTGTTAGTATCTTCACTCAGAGACTGGCTTCTTTGTTTCCCCAAGTTGCTCGGGTCCAAGAAAACTACAGTAGTCAAAGAGCCCACGGAGGTAACCGGGTGAGGCTGCCTGAAGTGAACAGCACACCAACCCTCCCCGAGACTGATGGCTGCCGGGCTCGGTATCTCGTGAATATCGATAACCCACTCTCAGCAACCCAAGGCATCAGACCAGAAAGGGAAGGATCATACGGTACCTTAATAGGTTTATTTTCACTGGTGCCCACGACTTTCATCTTAATCCACTCTGGAGCTCATGAAGTGTTCAGCTATCTTAAAAAGCTATTTCTTTGGGGGCTTTTTAGGGGAGAAAACAAGCTCTTACCTACTTCATACAAGCTTCCAAGTATTACCTTGTTTTTCAAACCAGGCCTCTTTCCTCTATCCAAGGGAATTTTTTTTTTTCCTGAAGAGGCAGATGGCATATTTTTAAGATTCAATCTGCCTTAAAGTTACCAAGAAAATTGTATTACACGTTTAACCTTTTAAAATGAAAATAATTCTAGGAGGCAAAGATTTAGTTCCAAAATAGTGTAATGAAGTGAAACCGCTCTTCTCTTTCTCCCAACCATTCAGAGGACCTGACTTCCCCTACTAAGGTGGGTCTGGGTGTAGGAGAGCGCAGGAGAGAGGGGTTATCAAGGGGCACAGGAAATTTCTGGGAGAGGCACGTTTATGATCTTGGTTGTAGTGCCGGTTTCACAAGGAATATACCTATGTCAAAACTCAAATTGTACATTTTAAATAATGCAGTTTATTGTATGTCAGTTATACCTTAATAATATTGTTTAGAAATAAATATTACAAGAAAAATGCACCTGAGGCAATGAAAGGAAAGCCAGGTCTTGTGGTGAGGGTCTTTGGAGAGTCAGGTGACCTAAATACTCACTAAAGGACTAGCAGGGGAGAGGTGGCCAGAGAGGGTAGAGTGACAAAGAAGTGATAAGAAACACACACATTTGTTTTCCAAGTACTTAAGATAAAACCATTCTTTGTTAATTCCACCTAGAGTATGAATTGGCAATTTGGAACAGCTGGTGACTTCCAGTTTTATTAGGAAAAATCAGAAAGAGGGCTATCCTTGAAGCAGATTTTCAGATTACAGAGCTCTGCTCCTTTGGCATTTAAACTGACTTGGGATATGTGGATAGCCATAAAAACAACATGACACAGCATCTTAGTTTTCCAACGATTATTCTCAAAGATTCTGCACTATCTCCATTTCCACAGACTTGGAGACTGAAAAGCCCTTCTCTTTCTAGCTCGTTTACCATATTGCATTCATTCTAATATATACATTTTGTTCACACTTTTAACATCCCTGAAATCAGGAAGCATTTTACAGTTTACAGGATGTGGCTTTTTTTTTTTTTTTAATGTTTCTTTAGTTTGAAAGAGAGAGAGAGAGAGAGCGAGAGCACATGCACGTGCAAGTGAGGGAGGGGCAGAGAGAGAAGGAGAGACAGAATTCCAAGCAGACTCCACACTCGGCTTGATTCTACAACCGAGATCATGACCTGAGACGCAATCAAGAGTTGGGCCAACCAGGCACCCCTATAGCATCTTTTTTTTTTTTTTAAAGTTTATTTACTTCGAGAGAGAGAGAGAGAGAGAGAGAGGGAGAGAGCATGAGCACCGGCAGGGGAGGGGCAGAGAGAGAGGGAGAGAGAATTCCAAGCAGGTTTCACGCTGTCAGCACAGAGCCCAATGCGGGGCTCAAACTCACAAACCATGAGTTTGTGACCTGAGCTGAAATCAAGAGTCAGATGCTTAAGTGACTGAGCCACCCAGGCACCCCAAGCATCTTTTAATCAACACATCTGTCTGCCTCTGCCTGCACAGCACAAACGTCACTTCAACTGTGACATGCATCGTTAGAACTGTATGCATGGAGTTAACTTCCACTTTAAAAGTCTTCAAAAACCATCTTTAGGTCATTACAAGTCCCCTGTTTTAACCACCAAAATTATTTGTGCTTTTCCATATTGGTAAAGTAATTATCACGCAGCATTATAAAGATAAGCACTTCAGAACCTATCAAAATACTTACAGTGGCAACTGCGGGGCTCAGTATGTTAAGCATCCAGCTCTTGATTTCTGCTCAGGTCATGATCTCATGGTTTGTGAGTTCAAGCCCCACGTCTGTGCTATGAGCCCAGAACCTGCTTGAGAGTCTCTCTCTCTCTGCCCTATCCTGTTCGCATGTGCAAGCAGGCACACACACTCTCTCTCAAAATAAATGAATAAGCTTTAAAAAAAAAAAAAAAAAAAAAAAAACCACCTTATTTTGGAAATAGCTTTTAGTTTCAACTCACAAAGCCTTCTAAAGTAAATTTTTGTACTGACCAATAATGGCACAGCAGAATTTGCTGTAATTGTTTATACATTAATAGTTTACATTCCCCCCCATGATGCAATTTCTTCCAAGCAAAAGGATGTCTATTATGTCCACAATTTGAAAACAGAAAATAATAACAATTTACCAATTTCTTAGGAAATATCATTTATTTAATCAGTAATAACCCACATAGACATTATTTCCAAGTTATATAACAAAGCAGAAAATTCATAATTATGCAAAATTAGTATATAGGATGAATATAACTATTGAACAGAAAAGGTATCAGTTGCTTCAGGTAAAACAAAAATTTTAATGGATGCTGTGGCTGAAAGAAACCTTTAAGCAGAAATACTTTAAAAATTAGTGAATCTGAGGGGCACTTGAGTGGCTCAGTTGTTTGAGCATCTGACTTCGGCTCAGGTCATGATCTCCTGGTTTGTGGATTCAAGCCCTGCATCTGGCTCTGTGCTGACAGCTCAAGCCCAGAGCCTGCTTCAGATTCTGTGTTTCCCTCTCTCTCTGCCCCTTCCCCGCTCATGCTTTGTCTCTCTCAAAAATAAATAAACATAAAAAAACTTTTTAAATTGATGAATCTGAATTTTACTTTTTCCCACATAATGGCAATGCTGTAAGAGCAAAAAAACTGACAACAGGAAAAAATGAAATGTCAGCACACCAACAAACAATCTTGAAGAGTCAAAGCTTACTGCTACTGGATTTTCCTAAAACCAATAACTATCAAGGAACATTTTCATTAGAAGCATAAAAGGAAGAATAAATGAGTGTTTACCTAATCTTATTTTCTGTGCTCGTTCATGGAGCTGATTTACAAGTACTTTCATCTGTTCATAGTTTTCCTAAAACAGAAGCAAAGAAAGAAAGGGAGAGTAATATTAGAAAGCAATTATCTTCTTTTTTTTTAACCAAAGTAAGGGCTAATGTGAACATCATGTGTCACTGCATGTGGCCTCACACCTACCCATGTGGCTTCCATGTGGTCACTCCATCGGATGGAAAGGATGACTCCTGCCTCTCCATCTCTGCCCAAGCTGCCCTTCACTACCACCTTCCCTCTCCAGTCCATCAATCCTAATATTACCCCTCTTTAGAGATCAGTTCATGTTCCCTCTCATCTGTAACACCTCTCATTTCTGATCACTCCTACTCATTTACCATCTTTCTTCCTTCAGCATTAACCAAACTTAATTCATTTCTATTTGTTTTCCTATTTTAAGGAATATAAGCCCTTTGAGAATTAAAATGCCATCTTCCTTTTTCTGTCCCATCAACCACTGCCCTAAGAAGTTTCCAACCAATGCAGAAATACTTGGGGGTACCTGGGTGGTTCAGTCGATTGAGCATCTGACTCTTGATATCAGCTCAAGGCATGATCTCACAGTTCGTGGGTTCAAGCCCCATATCACCCTCTTCACTAACTTTGCAAAAGCTGCTTGGGATTTTTGGTCTTCCTCTCTCTCTCTCTCTGCCCCTTCCCTGCTCGAATGCTCACTCTCTCTCAAAATAAATAAATAAGGGGCCCCTGAGTGGCTCAGTCGGTTAAGCGTCCAACTTCGGCTCAGGTCATGATCTCACAGTTTGTGAGTTCAAGCCCCGTGTCAGGCTCTGTGCTGACAGCTCAGAGCCTGGAGCCTGCTTCAGATTCTGTGTCTCCTTCTTGTTCTGCCCCTCTTCTACTCTTTCTCTCTCTCTCAAAAATAATAAAACATTAAAAAAATTTTTTTAAATAAATAAGTAAACATTAAAATAAAACACTTGCTAACTGACAAATTACACTTAAAAACAGAGCCCAGGAAACACAACAGATCCTATTTTATATTTAAAAAGGAACAAGAGCCACCTGGATGGCTCAGTCAATTAAGCGTCTGACTTCAGCTCAGGTCATGATCTCATGGGTTCCGAGTTCGGGTGCTGTGTTGGGCTCTGGGCTGACAGCTCAGAGCCTGGAGCCTGCTTCAGATTCTGTCTCCCTCTCTCTCTGTGCCCCCCCCCCCATCTCTCTCCCTCTCAAAGATAAACACTAAAAAAAATTTTTATAAATAAATAAAAAGTAACAAAACTCTATGTTTGCACATCTTTAGAAATTTTCTAGAGTAACATACAAGAAAATATAAACTGTGAGAGGTGGAAAAAGGGTACAGGGCCTAATTTTTCACCTTCTGTAAATTTTGTTTGATCAGTATATTACTTTAGACCAAGAATTAAGTAGCTAGGTTTTGTGAAAATTCAGGGTTTAACCCACTAATACATTTTGCTCCCCACGATGTCTTTAACATCTCTGATGATCTAATTCCTTTTACATGATGCAATACTAGGCAGCTTGCCAGCTGCTCAAAATTAGAAGAATTTACCGTGTTTACAACAGAGCTCTATTATTTATTTTCTACAGCTCTAAGAGCTCCCAAGGTCAAGGTTTCTGCTACATTCTCTTGCTCTGCAAAATGCAGAAAATAAAAAAAGGGAGAAGCAGCAGATTGTTAGGGAAAGAACCTCTGCCCTGGATCAGGGAGGTCCCAACCTCAGAACCATCTCTGCCTGCCAGCCCTGTGATGACTTCCCTGCTAGGTCTCCCAAGCCCTGTCCTAAGGCAGACAACCTGTGGGAACAGAACTCCGTAACTCGCCTAGAACGTTGTTTCCCAACCTTGACAGACATTGGAATCACTAGGGAGCTTTGAAAAATAAAAAAAAAAAACAAACCCTAAGAGATTCTGATGTCATTGGTTACAAATGTGGCCTGGGCATTAAGCACCATAAAGGTTCCCCAAGCGATTTAAATATCCAACCAAAAACAGAGGAACACTGGCCCATAGTCTCCATTTCTGAGTTACCCTCAAGGCAAATTGGAAACCTACCAAAAGGGGGGTTTGGTAATAGGCAAAGGGTTCTTTTATCACCAGAATTTTTTCAGATTACCATAGTATTTGCTGATATTAAGAGCATGAGGCAGTGGAAGCTGAAAACTTCGCTCTACTACAAAGCCTAGGTTAGAGATCCTTTTTATTCACAGTTAGCAAAGTCAGAAACTCCCAACTTCATGAATTGCCTCAGACAGAAACAAAGCTCTGCACTGGAGCGTGTCTGTTCAGCCCATCACCAAGAGATGGCATTAGAGCAACGTGTGTAATGCCACCTGACGTGTATGAAGAGACTGAGCAGCCTTTCAAAACCTAACATCCAACCTCAGTACTGACAGCCTCCTAGGCTGAGAACTACTGCTAGTAAGCAGGAGCTGCGTCCTGAACTCCTTTGTCATCTGCGAGAGACGCAGCAGAGGGAATTTGTAAGGGGAAGACCTCCTTGAATGAACAAAACAGAGTTGTAAGGAAGCTCCGGGGGACGGAGTTGGTGGCCAACTCCTATCTGTAGCTAAAGGGCATCTTCTCTATGGACTCTCTCACCCGACCCTGCGCTGCAGCTCTGTGGCTCAGGGCTGGGTGCTACTCTGGCCTCAGGCCCTGGGCGCCCCCTCTGTGCTGCTGAACACACAGGGTGAGGAAAAGGTCTGATGACTATGTTGCTAAGTGTTAAGGAAAGCAGATTATTTTACTGCAACAAATAAATATTTTTTGCTGGTTTTGTGCTTAAAGTCTAACTTGTCACTTTTACCTTTATTCTAAGGTTAAAAATCCACCTAATAAATGTCTAAGACACCTTTTTTTTTTTTTTTTAAGTAAGCTCTATGCCCAACATAGGGCCAGAACACATGACCCCGAGATCAAGAGTCACACGCTCTACTGACTGAGCCAGCCAGCAGCCACTTAGAAACCTTGATCTCAAGAATCCCCACGGATGGTAAAGCACCTTCATGAGGATAGGCAGCCTTCTCAAATGCTCCACTGTTTGGAATTTCACTTTCTCTCTCTGCCACTCTCAGCATGTGATTCTATGGTTATTCAACAAAAGATTTGCTCAGTGTTGAGTTTAAGGAATTTCTGAAAAAGAACCTCATCCAAACTGTTAACCCTTGTGTCTCTTCACTTTCTAGTAGTCAGGTTAAAAGATAATCTGAAAAATACACTGTAGGAAAGAAAAGAGAAGCCACATATGTTGTTCAACATGTGACTCCAAGTTCAATAAAAGGAATTTGGTGCTAACGGAAAAAAAAAATCTGAATACCTACTGTCTCAGCAAGGTATGTGAAAAGCTAACACATTTACCTTGGAGTAGGCTTATATTGTTAGTTTAAAATTGATAGGATGAAGAAAAAAAAGTTTTTCCAGTGACATTATTTGCAGCTAATTCTCAAACAAGTCCATCCAGTCATTATAACATACTATCTTCTTCTCAGTCCTAACTTATTTAGCTCAACAGCACTAGAAAATGAATAGACAGGTTACAGTATGGCAAAGTGAAGGGGCAGGGATTTCTCTAACATGTTCAGCTCCTCTTTAATGGGGTTTGTCATTGTTGTTAATAAAAGAAATTTAGGGGCACCTGGGTGGCTCAGTCAGTCAAGTGTCCAACTTCAGCTTAGGTCATGATCTCATGGTTCGTGAGTTTGAGCCCCGTGTCAGGCTCTGTGCTGACAGCTCAGAGCCTGGAGCCTGCTTCGGATTCTGTGTCTCCCTCTCTCTCTGCCCCTCCCCCACTCATGCTCTGTGTCTCTCTCTCTCAAAAATAAATCAATAAAAATTAAAAATAGAAGAAACTTAACTATGTTTCCTGGAAATTTTCAAACATATACAAAAGCAAAAAAGATTAGTATAATAAATGTAGCCAATGTCCTTCAACAATTATCCACAATGGCCCAAGTTTTTTTATTTTTGCCCCCACCCTGAATTATTTTGAATACCAGACATAACACTTCCTCTGTAAGTATTTCCAAATCTCCAAAAGATGAGGACCATTACTGCATACCAACACTCTGTTAATCAAATCAAATATCCAATTAGTGAAGACACTTCCTCAGCTGTCAGAGGAAGTTTACAGTTTACAGTTTTTTACAGTTTATTTGAAAGGATTCTATGGAAGGTCTATATAGCCACAAGTGACTGATATTTAAGTCTTTTCTGAAATTCTGAAATATTCTGAAACTAAGTCTTTTCTAAGTTCGCCCATGTTTTTTTTTGCCTTGACATGTTCTCTTTGTCCCCTAGATTTTTCCCACAATGTTAAATGCGTCCTTCCAGTATCCTTCAACAAGTTCTTCTTCCCTTGCAGATCTAGAGGCTGATGGGATTTTGTTGTGCCGTAGTTTCTTATTTTTCCCCCAACTCATCAAGAATTAGCTGACCTCGGGAAGCCTGGGTGGTTCAGTCGGTTGAGCATCCGACTCTTGGTCTGGGCTCAGGTCATGATCCCAGGGTTGTAGGATCAAGCCCCAAGTGGGGCTCCAATTGCCACTTAAGATTCTCCTTCTGCAGGGCATCTGGGTGGCTCAGCTGGTTGAGCGTCGGACTTTGGCTCAGGTCAGGATCTCACAGTTCATGAGTTTGAGCTCTGTATTGGGTTCTGTGAGGACAGTTTAGAGCCTGGAGTCTGCTTTGGACTCTGTGTTTCCCTTTCTCTCTGTCCCTCCCCAACTTGCATTCTCCCTCTCTCTCTCAAAAATAAATATTTTTTAAAAAGAAAGAAAGAAAAAGATTCTCCCTCTGTCCCTCTTTCTCTAAATTTTTTTAAAGTGGAAAAAAAATAATAATTAGCTGATGCCCCTCCACCTGCATTCTACCTCCCAGTCTTCTGTCAACTTTGCAAACCACAGGCACCAAAGTTCAGAACTGATGAGTAGTTCCACACACACAGAGAAAACAAGTAATTCTCTACTAAAGTGGGCTGAAACCCAAGGTACAATTGCTATAGCCTATGACACTGCCCAATTTAGAACAAAGTCAATCAAACCTAAAGCTACTTATACAAGGGATCTTTATCCTAGCTAAGCCAGTCTTCCAATTAAGAAATAAAAGAAATTGTCACCAATTGCCAAGGCTTTCTGAAGCATATGGCCATGAGAAGTGACAGCAGGCAGTTTGGATTCCTAGTCACTAGGAAAACTGGGCAGAGAGAAACCAGACTGTGTCCAGGGCTCCTAGGTGCCATCTCCCACCCAAGGCATGGCTTTATTTTTTGTTCCCCTCTTGTGGGTTTTTGTTTGCCTCAAAGTTAACTACTTGGAGCTGGTGGCCCCAGAAGACAAGAGTACACCGAAGTGAAATCTTTTAACATCCAACATAAGAACACATCCACTCTCTCTCTACTGTTTATCTGTGGCAGACACATAGAGCTGCTTATCCATATCCATTCTTCCCATCCTTCTTAATGATGAAATCCCAATTTTATTCAAGGTAATAACATGCCTGGCTGAAAAAGTAAAACAATGTAGCCTCCTTTTGTAGACAGGTGTGGCCATGTGACTAAATTCTAACCAATGAAATAGAGGCAGAAGTTGTTAGGCATGACTTCTAGAAAGGCTTCTTAAAAAGAAAACAAACAGGTGAGGGTGTCCTTTCGCCTACTCTCCCTTCCTCCTCTTTGTCCCTGAACTCAGACATAATAGGTGGAGCTTATGTGGCAACCTCTACAGCATGAGACAGAATGTACTACTTATTCAAAATTCTTCTGTCCCTCTCATCCTTGCCAAGGTTCAGTGTGAGATTATCCTTCCCCACCCACAGTCTATGAGTCTGTCCCTTTTACTTGCTTTGACCAGTGGAATGTGGGCAAGTGTGACAGTGTACCAACTGCAAGCAAAGGCTCTAAAAGGGACAGTGTTTCCATACTCCCGTCTTGAGCCCCAGCCTTCCATTATGAGAGAAGCATCCCTCGGTAGCCACTGCCCCTTCGGTCTGAGTTTGGGAATAAAAAACAAATACAGCAGACCTGAATCTGGTGCGCTGCCCAGAGAAGAACCACCACAACCAACCCTGATCCCAGAGCAAAAAATAAGTATCTGTTCTTTTGGACACAGAGATCTTGGGATTGTTTGCTATACAGCATTACTGAAGAGAAAAGCTGGCTAAACAGATCCTGAAATGACATCACAGAGGGAAGGAAAAGTTGCGAGAGCTAATACTTCTTGAGGGCTTATTATGTCCCAGGCAATGTTACAGGCAGCCACTAATTGTCCTGATGGTTCTATAAGATATGCACAGTTATTAATGCTATTATACAATTGAGGTAACTGAGGTACAGAGAGGTTAAGTAACGACTAGTTAACAAAGTAACAAGTAGTAACAGCTAACAAGTAGTAGAGCCAGGATTTAAGCCAAGGCTCACTAGTTCCAGAACCTTGCTCTTAAACCATTATGCCACACTGTCTCTGCCCACTCACAGGGCCACTGTTAACACTTTAGCTTATTTCCCTCCTGTTTTTTTTTTTTCTCTCCATGGAAATATGTTATTTTTTAGTTTTTAACATACATGAAATACTAGACTAAGGCCTTTCCCATCATACCACAACTACTTCCGTATTCTAATTACTAGTGCACAGACCGGACCAGAACATTAAACATTTTACACAGAGAAAGAAGTTATATGCTCAGGCCTATACCCCCAAACCCCTAGCTAACAGCCACCATCAAAAACATAGGCCTCGGGGCGCCTGGGTGGCTCGGTCAGTTAAGCCTCCAACTTCGGCTCAGGTCATGATCATGGAGTTCGTGAGTTCGGGCTCTGTGCTGTCAGCTGAGCCTGGAGCATGCTTCAGATTCTGTCTCCCTCTCTCTCTGCCCCTTCCCCGTTCACACTCTGTCTCTGTCTCCTGCAAAAATGAATAAACATTAAAAAAGCAAGACAAAACAAAACACAGGCCTGGACCTAAAGCCAAAAAGATGGCAGACCAGGAAGCTCCAGGCCCTCATTCTCCCACAGAGACATGCCCAAACAACCAAAAACTGGCTAAAATAACCTTACAGAAACTCTGGAAAATGTCAGAAGCCTACAGCAACCAGAAGAACACCAGCCAAGAAGTCATATTCAAAATAGAAACAAGTCTCTCCTCCATATTGCCACCACACTAATGATTCGATCACATCCCATAGGATTTTGCCACTTCCTTACTTAAATATCTTAGCAGACAGCCTGCAAAATGAAATCCGAAGGTGGCTTCAGCATGCAAGACGCTCCACTATTTAATCTCATCTACTCCATGAATTCATCGACTCCATCAATTCCATTCCTTAGTCATTACTTCTAAGTCCTCATACCCTCTATATGCTTTCAGAACTTGGTTATCTATGTTCTCATAACTTCCGTAGTTTGTACAGACTTGCCTCTCCTTCTCCACCCTGAACCTGGCCAGCTCTGACCCAACAACAATCAAGATCCAACTCACTCATTACTTTGTATCTGTGGCTTTCTGTAACCACCTTTTTCAAGTTTTAGATACCACTTACCACAATGCACTGTAAGTACATGCTTTCTTGTTCACCTTCCCCACAAAATTATGACCTATACCAAGTACCTAACATACTGCCTAAACCAAAGAAACCACTTAATATTTCTGAATTAAACAGTTCTCTCCTGACCCCAGAAAATCTAGACTTTTGGAACCCTCTCACTGGATACTGTTTGCTTCAGCCTGCTTATTTTCTTTTGATGTAAGGAAACTGTTTAAAATGTCTTTTCTGGGGGCGCCTGGGTGGCTCAGTCGGTTGAGCCGCCGACTTTGGCTCAGGTCATGATCTCACAGTCCGTGAGTTCGAGCCCCGCGTGGGGCTCTGTGCTGACAGCTCAGAGCCTGAAGCCTGTTTCGGACTCTATGTCTCCCTCTCTCTGACCCTCCCCCGTTCTTGCTCTGTCTCTCTCCAGTCTCAAAAATAAATAAACGTTAAAATAAATGAATAAATAAATAAATAAATAAATATGTCTTTTATGAAAGTTACTTGTACAACTTAAATGTTATCTGTATAACCTCAGAAACCATGGGATAAGGGTGGAATTTCCCGGCTTTGAAATTTCACAAGCTGTTTCTGTGACGCTGTTATACCTCCCAATTCCAAGAAAGGGTTATTCAAAGACAGCGTGCGATAAGTATGTTCTATTAACATAACCAACTATTTAACTAGTCTGGTAAGCACAACCCTATCTGTACCAGGCAAGTGGTTCCCAAAGCTGGACTTCGCCAAGCCCTCAGGACTTCACTAACAACGCAAACACCAGGATCCCACCCCAGAGACCCCAAAGATCCAGGCCGGGGCTTAACGCAGCCGTATATTCATCAAGTTCCTCGGCTGACAATGCTAAGTCAGGTTTTGAGAACCACTGATTTCAAAGATACAAAATACAGTGCCAGTGCTAAAAGTGAACTAAGATATATTTTATTTGGAACTATCTTCCTCTGCAAACTTCACGACCCCTACTGTGTCCCAGAATCATGACTGGAGGCTCCAGAGAATAGAACAGAGCTGTTAAAGTGTGTCCACAGTTCACCGGCTTCCTTGTCCGGCCAGTGTTTAGTCCTGTCCCGCCCACATTGGCGGACACAGGAAAAGGAGTCACAGGCTCAGCCAGGGGTTTCCAGGCCCGGGCCGCCGGAGCGCTCGCGCAGCCTACCTGGTAGATGGCAGAACCCGAGTCCGGCTGGGTACCCAGTGTGGCCACCGAGTCCCCGTGATAAGCGCGCGGCCCGGGGACAAGGGCGCGGACGCACGGCCGCAGGGCTAACCTCAGGGAAGCCCACATGACAGCCGGCCCGGAGCGAAGAACTAGCGCAACAGAGCGGCCCGCGCAGGTTCAGAGTTGGTTATTTCCCAGCCGGCTTCCCTGATTCGGGATACAGCTCAGCTCGCGTCCTTACAGCCCAACCCGCCTGAAACACCCCAAAGTCTCAAGCCAGCCACGGCACGTGCGTGGGCTCGCCAGCCGTAAAAGGTCGACGCTGCGCACCACGCCCCCCGAACTTAGCCAATAAGCGACAGAGGCGCAGCACCGCGAGGTCCTGTCCCCTCGCGAGCGCGGGAGTTCCGCGGTCCGGAGGCGGAGCCATCTTCCCGTTGCCGCCCCTCCTGTCTGCGCGCTGTGCTGGCTAGGTGAGGTTCAGTATCTTGAGAATCGTCTCTCTTGGTTTTCCTCGTGCTGTTTTCTTCTTCCCCTCTTAATAGAAAGGGGCTTGTGGGGGAGAGGAAGGAAAAAGGAAAAGAAAAAAAAGTTAGAGAGGGAAAGAGCCAAACCATAAGAGACTCTTAAAAACTGAGAATAAGCACTGGGTTGAGCACTGGGTGTTGTATGGAAACCGATTTGACAATAAATTTCATATTTAAAAAAAAAAAAAGAAAAGAAAGGGGCTGGCACTTGAAAAATCTTATCCCTATAGGAGAGCTGGAAACCGAACAGGCAATTAAGCTGTCCTGAGAAACAAAACTCTTTATTTTTTTTTTAATTTTTTTTAACATTTATTTATTTTTGAGACAGAGAGAGACAGAGCCTGAATGGGGGAGGGTCAGAGAGAGAGGGAGACACAGAATCTGAAACAGGCTCCAGGCTCTGAGCTGTCAGTGCAGAGCCCGACGCGGGGCTCGAACTCATGGACCGCGAGATCGTGACCTAAGTCGAAGTCGGACGCTTAACCGACTGAGCCACCCAGGCGCCCCAAAACAAAACTCTTTAAAGAAGATACATATTTATTCATTCATTCAGCAAATATTTCTTCTGGGTCTCCTGTGTCCATTGCTCTTCTGGCACTGAGTCTTATAATTTCATGAGTCTTCCAGCTTTGTCTTCTCTTTCAGGTGTTTTGTTTTTGTTTTTGGCTATTTGGGGTGGGCTTCTTGAGATTCCGTATTAATTTTAGTATGGGTTTTTCTGTTTCTGAAAAAAAAATGTCATTGGGTTTTGATAGGGATTGTATTGAATCTGTTCACACTGGATAATATTGACATCTTAATGGGGCGCCTGTTTGGCTCAGGTCATGACCTCAAAGTTTGTGAGTTTGAGCCCTGCATCGGGCTCTGTGCTGACAGCTCGCAGCCTGGAGCCTGCTTCAGATTCTGTGTCTCCCTCGCTCTCTGCCCCTCCCTGGCACATGCTAGCACCCTCTCTGTCTCTCTCCCTCTGTCAGAAATAAACATTAAAAAAATTTTTTTAAATATATTGACAACAGTATTAAGTTTTGCAGTCCATGGACATGGAATGTGTTACCAGGTATTTGTGTCTTTAATTTATTTCGGCAATATTTTGTAGTTTTCATTGGGCAAGTTTTACACCTCCTTGGTTAATTCTTATTTTATGCTTTTGGTATTTTATTATTTTTGATATTATTGTAAATGGAAATTGTCTCTGTAATTTCCTTTTCAACTTGTTCATTATTAGTGTATAAAAATCCAATTGGTCTTTGTGTGTTGACTTTCTTTGTGTCCTGCTACTTTGCTGAATTCATTTATTCTAACAGGGTTTTTTTGGCGGGGGTGGATCTTTAGGGATATTCTACCTACTTCTCATCTGCAAAGAGATCATTTTACTTCTTTCTTTCCAATTTGAATGCCTTTTATTTCTCATTTTTGCCTAATTGCTCTGGCTAGGACTTCCAGCATTATGTGAATAGCAGTGGCACAAGTGGACCTTCTTGCCTTGTTCCTGATCTTCAGAGGAAACACTTTCAGTCTTTCATCACTGAGTATGATGTTTGCTGTGCATTTTTGATATGCAGCCTTTATGATGTTAAGGTAGTTTTCTTGTATCCTTAGTTAGTTGATTGTTTTTATTATGAAAGAGTGTTGAATTTTGTGAAATGTTTTTCTGCATCATTTGAAATGATCATGTGTGTCTTGTTTTCTTCTTTATTCTGTTAATGTGGTATATTTCATTGATCAGTTTTGGTATGTTGAACCATCATCTTTGCATTCCAGGAATAAGCCCCACTTGGTCATGGTGTATAATCCTTTTTATTATGGTGCTGAATTCAGTTTACCAGTGTTGTATTGAGGATTTTGCATCAACATACATAAGGGTATTGGTCTGTAAGGTTCTTGTGTCATTGTCTGGGTTTGGAATCAGGATAATGGCCTCAGAAAGCATCAGGAAGTGTTCTCATCAATTTTTTGTAGAAGTTTGAGGATGATTGGTATTAGTTCTTCTTTAAATGTTTGGTAGAATTACTGAAGCCACAAAGTCCTTTTTCTCTGGAGTTTGTTTTTGATTACTGATTCAATCTTTTTACTGTATATCTGTTCAAATTTTGTCTGGAGTTTTTTTGTTGTTTTGTTTGTTTGTTTTAGAGAGAGAGACACCACGAGCAGAGGAGAGGGGCAGAAGGAGAGAAAATCTTAAGCAGGCTTCACACTCAGCGCAGATCCCAACACGGGGCTTGATCCAATGACCCTGGGATCATGACCTGAGTTAAAATCAAGAGCCAGACTCTCAACTGACAGAGCCACCCAGGCACTTCTCAAGTTTTCGATTTCCTTGCAATGTAGTCTTGGTAGGATTTGTTTCTAGGGATTTGTCCCATTTCATCTCGGTTATCCAGGTTGTTGGTGTGGAGTTGTTCATAGTGTTGTTTACTTTTTTACTTTAGGGAATACGATATTTCAGCTTTCATAATGGAAATAAAGATGTTTTTACCTCTTTCTCTCATAAATGATCCCAAAGCAACAAAGGAGCACAGAAAAGAATTCATATCCCACCTTCAGTTAAACTAGGACACATGTGAAGACAGTAAGCAAAAATAGGAATGATAAATTTAGCAGAAAAAAGGAAGCTGAAATCTAAGTGCTTGCAGTGGAAGATAAAAACAAGTAACAAGTCAGTTTGCCTCCCAGAAATCCCTGCAAGGCTCAGAAATTGGTGGTACCAGCAACAGAGAAAGGTGTGGATGGATGTGGGGAGAAGCAGTGGAGACCAAGAAACAGTGGAACTACTTGGAAATCTGTATAAGAAGTAATTAGAACCCTGGGTTTCCATTCCCACTTTGCCCAGGAGAAATTTTCTGGAGAAATTGCCATCTCAGAAATTTCAAATATAGGGACATTAGACAAGAGTGAAGTGCCAGACTGAAATCAAAAAGATTAAAAGTTTGGAGGCCAAATCAAGAAAACCCTGTTCCCCACCTTCTTTTTTCCTCCAAGGTCTCAAATGCTGGCTACCAGCATTTATATACAAGTCCATATAGAAGTTTATATAGAAGTCTAGAGAAACCTTAACACTTAACAGAAAAGATCAACAGTGACATTTGAAGTTCCCCAATGGAAAAACTCCTTAGAAAATAATGCATCTACAGTGTACCTCCAAATTGGCATGTCCTATGTATCGATACCTCATTAAGCTTGTAAAAGCTCCCAATCAACATTTTAGAAAATTTCTCTAACATATACATGGATAGCCAAGGATCAACAGGCATTTGAGGGAAGTTTTCAGCATGAGAAAAAGATACCCACCTCAACCAAGAAAACCTCAGAAGAAACCGTAGTAAAAGGAACAGAATAAACTGCAACATCCTTAGAGAAATGAAAATATATGGCATTCATGAAACAAGCACAGGATTATGAAAAAAATTTTAAAAGCTTCTGGAAATAAATATATGAAATCAAGAATTTTAATCTGTAGAAGGGAAGGAAACATGGAAATAAAATTTTATTTTAATGTTCATTTTGAGAGACAGAGTGAGCGAACAAGTCAGCATGAGCAAGGGAGGGGCAGAGGAAGAGCATCCCAAGCAGGCTCCCAGCTATAGCACAAAGTCTGATGTGAGGCTTGACCTCATGACTGGCTCAGTCTCATGACTGTGACATCATGACCTGAGCCAAAATCAAGAGTCAGACGCTTAACTGACTGAGCCAACCAGGCACCCCTGGAAATAAAATTTTAAGCCTCATTTCCAATTTAAAATTTGGTAGAAATGTAATCAAAGCTAGAGATTACAAGCTTTAGTCACTTAATGAGAAATTATTAAGATGGGAAAACATGTCATAAGGAAACAAGATACTCTGCTAGATAAATTTATTAGATAAATGAGAGGTTAGCAATTATTTCCTGATTGGCATTTAATTTCAGTTTATTCTTAATGTTGTATACTTATCTAAAGTTTTAGTGGTTTATACTTGTGTATCTTACTATAATTGAGTTTTTAACTCTGTTTGCTAAGGGCAAATAGCATTGCTATAATATTGAAAGGCTTCCTTAATAGACCCAAGGGTTGCTTTTAAACTTTAAGACTATGGGGGCGCCTGGGTGGTTTAGTCGGTTGGGCATCTGACTTCAGCTCAGGTCATGATCTCACAGTCCATGAGTTCAAGCCCCACATTAGGCTCTGTGCTGACAGCTCAGAGCCTGGAGCCTGCTTCAGATTCTGTGTCTCCCTCTCTCTCTGCCCCTCCCCTGCTCATGCTCTGTCTCTCCCAGTCTCAAAAATAAATAAAAATATTTTTTAAAAATTAAAAAAAAATAAACCTTAAGACTATGAATGGGTGCTATAGAAAATAACTGTTGTTAAAATCTTTATTATAATACAAAAATCGTGTTTTAATATTTTAGCAATAAACAATTAGAAAATAAACACCATTTATAAATGGTTTTAAAAACATTTATAATGTCATCAAAGAGCATCATGTCTTGGGGCTCCTGGCGGGCTTACTTGGTACGGCATATGACTTTTGATCTTGGGGTTGTGGGTTTGAGCCCCACGATGGGTATAGAGATTACATTAAAAAATCTTTTAAAAAAAAGAACATCAAGTACTTAGAAATGTAACAAATGAGGTGACACTAGTATAGATTTACACAATAAAAACATGTCTACAAAGATTTGCATAAGAATATATAAACAGTCCCCTAGGAAAATGAACAGGAAATTATGGTGTATTCGTATAATGTGGTATACTCATAAAACAGAATAAAACTCAGCAGCAAAAGCGAACTGCTAACAGGGATGAATCCCAAAAACATTGAGCGAAAGTAACCAGATAGAAAAAAACGGGCAGTGTGTGATTCCACAAAGTTTAAGTCCAAGCAAAACTAATCTCTAGGTGACAGAGGGGAAAGAGCTTAAGGGAACTTCCTGGCATGATGGAAATGTTTGTTTTGCAGGATAGTTACAGAGGTGTATGCATTGTCCTTGCTCAAAGTGAATACTTCAGATCTGTGTATCTTATTAAATGTAAACTATGCCTTAAAACTGTTAACTGCAGGGGTGTCTGGGTGGCTCAGTCGGTTAAGCATCTGACTCTTGATCTTGGCTCACGTTATGATCTCATGGTTCTTCAGATCAAGACCCACGTCAGCTCTGCGCAGACAGTGCAGAGCTTCCTTGGGATTCTCTCTCCCTCTCTCTCCGCCCCTCCCATGCGTGTACTCCCTCCCTCCCTCCCTCTCTCTCTCTCTCTCAAAACAAATAAATACATAAAAATATTTTTAATTACAAAAAAGATTAATAGAAACTGCAGATATGAGAACCGTGAAAATGAAAAGGACAAAATTATCAAAACAATAAGAACATTTCCCAGAAGGGATGTAAATGAAGATTCCTTATTAAAAAGATCCATTAAGTTTCCAGCAGCATGAATTTAGGGGCGGGAAAGGAAGGCAAGCTTACACCAAAGTTCATTATTGTGAACAATACCAGGTCATAAAACTGTAAACAGGCAAGCCACTTTCAAAGGATAGATAGGGAATCAGAATGGAAACTGCAAACTGGAAGACAATGGAGCATGCCTTTAAAATGACATGAAAAGCATTTTCAAATTATTCAGGATTTTTATTCATAGCCTGAGAGTAGAATAAAGAAATTTCAGACATGAAATGTCTTAAATAATGTTATCACCCATGTATCCTCTTGCTGTAAACAGTGGAGGATGTACCCACCAAAAAAATCAAGACAGACAATGGCATGGGCACTACAGAGAATCTAAACCAGGAAAGAAGGGTAGGAAGTTCATAGAGAAATGGCGAAGGGCAGTACCAGAATGACAGCTGTACTGCACATAAAGACCTATGAAGCCACTAGACCAGTTACAGTAGGAAGAAAGACGTCCATAAAGTTTTCCAGGAAAAAAAGCAAACTGTTTATCTGACAGTTTGGCCACGTGGAAAATTATATGGAGGCATTTTGAAGCAATTATTAACTCCAAGAAAAACAAAAGGTTGCACCATAAATGTCACCTTAGTACGTAATGTGGTACAGCATTGAATAATTACAATTAATACAATAACACTATTGAATATGGATTAAGCCGTAATTGTAACATATTAAGAGGGAAGGCATGGAAGGGAGAGTTTAAGAAAGCTAATATTCTTTTTTTTTTTTTTTTTTTTAACGTGTATTTATTTTTGAGACAGAGAGAGACAGAGCATGAATGGGGGAGGGTCACAGAGAGAGGGAGACACAGAATCTGAAAGCAGGCTCCAGGCTCTGAGCCGTCAGCACAGAGCCCGACACGGGGCTCGAACTCACAGACTGCAAGATCATGACCTGAGCCAAAGTCGGACACTTAACTGACCGAGCCACCCAGGCGCCCCTCTTTTTTTTACTTTTGAGAGAGGGAGCGTGCACACATGTGAGAGAGAGGGGAGGGGCAGAGAAAGACATAAAATCCAAAACACGCTCCATGCTGTCAGTGCAAAGCCTTATTGTGGGGCTCAAACCCATCAATCATGAGATCACAACCTGAGATGAAGTCAGGCACTCAACCGAGCCACCCGGTCCCAAGAAAGCTAAGTCAATTCACAATGTCTAACATTCATAAATAAGAGATTAACAGAATAACCATATTTAGAAATATGTAATAACAGAAGAAATAGCTAGTTTGAAATCTAGCACTACTTTACTTTTTAAGCCATGTATAATAATTTTTTTAATATGAAATAATGCATATTAAAAGGTTAGTACTGTGCCTAGCATAATAAATGGTAACCTATTGTTTTAAAAAAGTGAGTTTTTAAAAATCCAGGCAGGGGGAAATGAGAGTAAAAAGTCAGAATTTTAGCCACAAATTTAGCTTTGCATTGATAAAGAAAACAACATAAGGATTCACACAGCCCACATACAACATCAGACCAGTTGAACAGAAGCCCAATTATTCCTGGCACTGAAGTCAAATGTCTCCTACAGATTCTAAGTAGAATATTGGGTGATAAAGCTTTTTAAAACTCTGTAACATCATTATAGTAAAAATAACAATTTCTTTAGGCTTTTGCACTATTTGACATAATATCCCTAACCTCAAGCAGACAAAACAATGTAGGCGGCCCATATACATAGCTCTTTGATGATGTGACCAAATTCAATATAAAAATTCTATCTGGAGAAAGGACTAGACTACCCTTTAGGAAAATTTCTACAAATATTTCTCTCAGCCAAATTTTTTGACCAGCTAAGATTTTGCCAATATACACTTCAGAAGTCCAGGATTATATTATGTTCAGGACTCAAGTTTCCCATTTGTCTTTCTCTACAGAGAAAACAAAATGGGAAGAGAAAAAAGAGTGAAAGAGATTGAGAGTTCTTGTACCTAAAAATTCATTATATAAGCAAAAAAGCAACTCTCCACATGTCCTAAGTGGGAATGAGGGGAAAGGATATTCTTTATTCTTACAAGATAAAAAAAATATCCTTCACAGCAAGCGTATCAGATAAAAGATTAATTCTTCCAGGTATACCATATTTTTATGGAAGGAAGAAAGCTGTAGGTGAAAAACTGACAAGTTTTGGTTAATTAAACATTAATATCTTTCAGTCATTAAAAAAAAAAACACAACCGAAATAGTATAAAATAACTTTTATTTACATAATTTATACCTATAGAACATAACTGCTTTCTTTAGAACAAGAAAATTTACAAATGACAGATATTGCTTTTTGTCAAAAACTCCTTCAAGCAAGAGAGTATATACATGGTCACTTCTATTTCAAATAATATGGTCAACAGTGGATATTCATAATTTTATCTGTGCCTCAATCATTTACCAACAATTAGGCTTTTAAACCAACATGTTGATTGCTTGCTAAGACCTAAGTTTTCAGGAGGAAAAGTCAAGAAAACAAAACCATTATTCATACCTCTTTTAAGATTTATACAATTCTTCGCAACATCATCTTTACGTGAATCAGATTAAATATAGGTGTGACTAATTCTTTCCACCTTGTAAGGTAAAGACACTGATTACGTTTTCTCATTTTCCCAGATTAGTTTTAAGGATATAATAGTAGGACAATTTAGCTGGCTGACTTGATTCTCTAAACACAATGAATGCCCAAAGATAAAATTATTTCTTATACAGTAAGAAATTATATATTCCATAAAACCAATTCATTATAGATGTACAAGACAGATGTTAGCAAAGTTAAAAAATAAATATTACACAAGGGATAAAATAATAGGTTAACTGTGGCAACTTAACACTGAAACTAACATTAACTGAATGAAACTTTCAGAATATGAGACTTTAAAAAATTTTATAAAAACAGGGCATTAAAATGGCAATGTGATTTAATACCATGATTTTTTTGTGACATCTTAATCACAGAAAATAAATTAATGCATACCTATTGAGAATTTCCACTCAGATTTATAGATCCTCCTTTATGACAAAAAAAGTTAAATTGTAAATTTCACTGTACAGCAATGAATAAGCTGTTATTGTTGAGCCATATCCGATTTTACTAATGAACTAAAAAATTGGCCACAATTTTTTTCAATATACAGTTATCTAGACATTAAAATATTTTCCCAGCTGAAATACTGATCATTTTGTAATGCAATCAATCAACACAGCTTTAACTGTGATGCACAACTCATAACTTCAATGATGAATATTTCATAGATAGATAAAGATGTCAGCACCTTAAGGTATGAAAATTGCTGTCTAAGGTAGGGGTCAAACTAAAAGCCCAATCCAGCCATGTCAATCACTTAAGTGTCCCCTGGCTATTTGCACACTGAAATAGCAGAGTTTAGTAGTTGCCACAGATTCCTTCTGGCCCACAAGTTCAAAAATATTTTCTGGAAAATATTTTTGACTCCTGCTCTGAGGCTTTTCAAATAGAAGATTAAATCTGCTTTTAAGAAGTTTGATTTGAACAACCACCAAAGATTTGCTTGGGTGGATAATGGAATTACATATGTAAATAACAAAATTTCAAAATTAAAAACAACCCTTAAATTAATACTGATGATAATCACTGAACAAAATCTTATTATCTTATTTTCTGCTTTAACATCACAATTATGTTCGGTGCTTACAGGTCTGAATGTTCCTTAAGCAAAATTTAATGGGGGAAAAAACACTATCAAGAAATCAGTTTTTTAAAAAAGGAATGTGTGTAAGTGTATGTGTGTGTAAAGGGGATTGAGTTTTGTATGTAAATCTCCCTCATAAATTAAGGGTTTTCCCCCCAATCAAATCCTGAGATTATCCAAGAAATAAGAAAAACCAAAAATTCACAGTACAAATTCAATATACTAAACTATGAGAAAAAATGTATTCAAAACATATACTATCCAAATACTTTAGTGATATAACTTTAAATATCTTTAAAATTAAAGAGGGAAAAGGGACAAACATAAATTTGTCAATACCTTCTTTACCCATAATCTGAGTGGTGAAAATAATTAAAACTGAATATTCTTTTAAATAAACAATTTAAAAATAAATAAACTTTTTGATGTTTCGTCTTTATAAATAATAAGTTTAAATACTACTTACTTGTTCAATTAGGACTAATGTTACATCAACATCAATTAGAAAAATACATATTTTCCAGTCAAATAGATGAAAATAGAAAAGTTTTTAACATTTACCATACTAAAGTGGAGTTTCACAATATGCTTTCATATACCGAGAGGCAACTGAAAAGGCCTTCAGCAAAACCAACAAAGAACAACAACAACAACAAAAAACCTCCCACCCCCAAAAAAAGACCCCAGAAAAAAACCTTTACAAAAGAAGTTCACTAAGTGTTAAATACAATCCACCTCCGAATACTTGGGCACTGTGATTTATACATAAACATTTATCCAAAACACTCCAGAATGTCCATGTATGTTCAGCACAGGAAGAGTAAAAATGTAAACAAGAGAAGCTTTTTCTGTCTCAGAAGCAGTCTTAATTGCTTTGTATTTCCAAAATGCTGAACCAATCAGAATGAAAGGAACCTCAGCAATGTTTTCCAATGATTATAAAAGCTTCAAATCAAGCTCATTAAATATTTAAAGTCAATCTCAAGAAAAACAGCCAGTGATGCTTTTTTCTAAATACTGCTTAGGTGATATAATTGACTCTGGAAATCCTAGACTTTGAAAAAAAAAAAACAACAACAAAAAAGACTTTTATTATGTTTCATCCACTTCAATAAATATATCACTAAAAAAATATTCAGAGACTGTGGTTGGCCCCTCTTCAGGTGCCCGGGTTTGGCCAGTTTTACATTCCTCTTTTGGTAAGGGACGATCATAAGAAACCTAAAAAGATTAAAAAAAATAATAATAAGCATGCAATATAACATTTATATATTGGTAGTGGTAGTCTAAATTGATACTGCTTTTCCCTATCAGTTTAAACTACCACAAAGCAATACAGTGATAAATATGAGAGTTTTAAGTATGTTCATGCTCATTGACCAAATAATTTCATTTCTATGCTGTTATATTAGGGAAACAATACAAAACATAGTAAGAGTTTTATGAATAAGGTAACCTTTCAAGCATTAGTTTTAATAAAACTGGACTCAACATAAAACAGCAGGCATGATTAGATTAATTACAGTATACACAAGGTCCATTATTTTACCCTAATTTCCACAAAAAAATTTTAATATAGAAAAAACTAACATTATCAAATCTGCAATGAAAAGTTTTAATAATCTGCATAAGAAGAGACAGACCCATGGAGCGCCTGGGTGGCTCAGTTGATTAAGCAGCCCGCTTCGGCTCAGGTCATGGTCTCACGGCTTGTGAGTTTGAGGCCTGCGTTGGGCTCTGTGCTGACAGTTCAGAGCCTGGAACCTGCTTCAGATTCTGTGTCTCCCTCTCTGTCCCTCCCCAACTCGTGCTCTGTCTCTCCCAAAAATAAATAAACATTAAAAAAAAATTTTTTTTTAAATAGAAAAGAATAGACCCACAAAACAGAACAGTATTCAAGGAAACATTACAAATTAAAGCAATACTATCAAAAATTAGCATACTTAGAAATCTATGACAAATTAAGACACAGGAACAGATATATGTATCAATGAAAAAGACTAGAAATATCCCCAACACATACAGGTGGAAATTTAGTATCTGAGAAAAGTGACATTTCAAAAAAAAAAAAAAAAGGAAAATTGTATTATTTTTTAAATTATGTTGGACAACTGTATAACCATCTCAGGGGGGAAAAAAAAAGTCAAACCTATATCCTCAACAAAATAAATTCTAGATTAATTAAAAGATGTAAATGTAGGGGCTCCTGGGTGGCTCAGTCAGTTAAGTGTCTGACTTCAAGTCAGATCATGATCCTGAGTTCGAGCCCTGTGTCAGGGTCTGTGCTGACAGCTCAGAGCCTTGAGCCTACTTTGGATTCTGTGTCTCTCTTTCTGCCCCTTCCCTGCTTGCACTCTGTCTCTCTCTCAAAAATAAACATTGAAAAAAATAATCTACTCTAAAATATCATGGGAAAACACTTTCATAATCCTGGACTAAGGGAGAAGGAGTGTCTTTTTAAATGACCAGAAAGGAAGAAGCCATAAAAGGAAAGAGTGATAAATTCATCTATGTAAAAATAAAAAACATCTGCATGGCAAAAACTACCATACACAAAATCAAAAGATAAAGGACATACAGGTTAAAAAAAAACAAAAAAACAATAAACAAAACAAAACCATGTACAACCTTTGTCACAAAAGGTTTTCTTTAAGAGCTTCTACAAATCAATATGAAAAAGACTAATAAACCAACGTTTTTAAGAAGCCAAACATACGAAAAGATGGTTCAGAGAAAACAAGTGATTCAAATACATGAAGAGGTGCTCAACCTCACTCATATATACTCATTAAATCTATGAAGAATGTCATAAGTGAAAAAAATTGATTATGTGCTAGCGTGAGGAAAAAGGCCCTCTCATATACTACTGATAAAAATAGAAACGGATATATTTGCTATGGAAGACAATCAAGTAATATCTGTCAAAGGAATGATCATTCCTTTTGATCAGCAATTCTATTTCTAGGAAGGAATTCAACCTATGGATAAAAGTGTAAAATCACTCATTTCTAAGTTAGATATTACCACATTATGTGAACTACCAAATCATTAGGAATAACCTAAATGGTTACCAGTGTGAGACCAATATTGCTCTATGGTACACGCAAACAATGGAGTATGATATAGTCATTAAAAATAATGAGGGCATTCTTGGGCACTTATTCCTGCAAAATGAACTTACATCCACACAAGAACTTGCATATGAATGTTCACAGCAGCTTTATCCAAAATAGGCAAAAACTGAAAATAACCCAGATGTCCTTCAACTGGTCAAAGGATAAACATGAGAATTCTATTCAGCATTAAAAAGTAACAAATAGGGGCGCCTGGGTGGCGCAGTCGGTTAAGCGTCCGACTTCAGCCAGGTCACGATCTCGCGGTCCGTGAGTTCGAGCCCCGCGTCAGGCTCTGGGCTGATGGCTCAGAGCCTGGAGCCTGTTTCCGATTCTGTGTCTCCCTCTCTCTCTGCCCCTCCCCCGTTCATGCTCTGTCTCTGTCTGTCCCAAAAATAAATAAAAAAAAAAAACGTTGAAAAAAAAAAAAATTAAAAAAAAAAAAAAGTAACAAATACATAAAACCATCTGGATGACTCTCTAGGGAACTATGCTGAGTGGGGAAAAAAGCTAATTCCAAAGGTATGATTCCATTTACACAACTGTATACAACAACATTCCACTTACATAACATTCTTTGAATGACAAATTTAATGGTGTAGAATAGATTGCCAGAAGTTAAGGAGAGTAGAGGGAGTGCAATGGAAGTGTGTCTATAAAAGGCAACACAAAGAATCTCTGCGGTGACAGAACTCTTTTGTAGCTTGACTGTGGCATTGTTATCCTGGTTGTGATACCGTACCATACTTTTGCAAGATGTTAACATTGGGGAAAAATGGATAAAAGGTGTATGGGATCTCTGTATTGTCTTTTAAAACTGCATGTGAGTCTACAATTATCCCAAAATAAAAAGTTTAAATTAAAAAAAAAAAAAAAAAAAAAAAAAAAGATGGGGTGCCTGCGTGGCTCAGTTGGTTGAGTGTCCAACCCTTGATTTCAGCCCAGGTCATGATCTCAGTTGGTGGGATGGAGCTCTGCGATGGGCTATGCGCTGATAGTGGAGAGTGCTTGGGATTCTCTTTCTCTCTCCCTGTCCCTCTGCCTCTCCCCTACCCATGCTCTCTCTCAAAATAAACATTTTAAAAAAGAGAGAGAGACTGAGACAGAGAAGGAGGAAGCTCTTTATATACTGTTTTGCAAAGATCTTTAAGATGGACTGTTATGGTGAAAACAGCAAGGAAGAACAGTATGCTGTTATTTATGAAACAAAAAGAAGAAAAATGTTTATATTTGTGCACACATAAAACATCTCTGGAAAAGTGAACCAATAGCTGATTAACAGCATACGCTTATAAAAAGGGGAAACAAGGAAGCTAAAGGACAGATGTCAGAAACTTTGTAAACTTTTTTTGTAGATTATGAATTTGAAAACTTGTAGAATATATTACTTATTCACAAAAAATAATAAAATAGCAATTTGAGAATTAGTCTTGCCTCACTCTATACCAAAGTCAATAACCATGAACAGAGTTTGTTTTAAAACTGATTACTGAACATTTTATACCTTGGGGAAAAACTCACACCCCCACTCACACTCTGTATCTGTCAAAAATAAATAAATGTAAAAAAAATAAATAAATAAAACTTATGCATATTAAAAAAACCTCCAAAATTTTATTTATTTTTTTTATGGTAGAAATTTAAAGTTTTATTGACAATATATTTTACTAAAAATGAAAATTGTATTTTAAAACAGGAAGTAGGGATGCCTGGTTAAC
This sequence comes from Neofelis nebulosa, assembly GCF_028018385.1. Classification (NCBI taxonomy): domain Eukaryota; kingdom Metazoa; phylum Chordata; class Mammalia; order Carnivora; family Felidae; genus Neofelis; species Neofelis nebulosa. The sequence continues at coordinate 103,767,158 of NC_080782.1, forward strand.
TCACTCGGCCAAGGGTCTGATTCTTGGTTTTGGCTCAGGTCATGATCTCGTGAGTTTGAGCCCCACGTCGGGCTCCACGCCAACAGGGCTGAGCCTTGCAATTCTCTCTCTCTCTCTCTCTGCCTCTCTCCCGCTCTCTCTCTCAAAAATAAAGTAAAAAAAAAAAAACCAATGAAGTAAATGAGAGTAATGATGATACTAATAGGGGATAAACCATATAACCTGGAGGCAGCTTGGTGCTGCTGAAGTAGTTAAAAAGTATTTCAGTGAATTCTTAACCTAATTCATGGAAGCAGTGGAACTTAGGCCCTTCTGTCACTTAACCTTCTGGGCCTGTGGGAGTAATACCATCAATATCTATCTTACAAGGATGTTTGTGTAAAAAAGAAGGTATTTGACAAGAATCTTGAGTATAGTAAGTGCTCAGTGAGTCATTACATTTTTACACATTGCTGGGTAACATGGTAGGAACCATGAACATGGTGTCCAAGTGCCTGGAGTTTAGTAAATGCTGCATCTGATGAAAGTCAGCCTTTCTGTCTGCTCCCAATGTCTTCTCTCTCCATCTGTCACGGCAGTTATTGAATGTGTGAATGTGTGTTTGCTTCCCCAGTATTTGACGTCATGTCCAGACTCTGAAGGCAGTGGCTTCCAGATAATTGGCACAGAAACCAATGAACATTCTTCCCATTGATCTAATGTTGCCGACCTTGCTGCCTTAGTAGAAAGTTACAGAAATGCAAAATGTGATTCCTCTTTATGTAAAATGTATTTAGAATTCATCATAAAAAACCTCCAAAATTTTAAAAAATAAATGAATTTGAAAAAATTACTTGAAGCAAAGAGCTAAAAGGTACGTGGCTTTGTTACATAAGGATCTGACATAAACTGGTAAGCAAACCACTAAGATCCCAAAAGCTATAAATAAGCAAAAGATGGAACAAAACAGGAAGAAAAAAAAAAAAAAAGAGCAAGAGAGAGAAAATGTAGTAAATGTATGGGAAACAACCAAGCCACTAATAACTAAAGAAATGCAAATTAAACAAATGAAATGTCATTTCCACCCTCTACCGTTACATAAATTAAGAAAAAATTTACTTTGAAGAGTAAGATCTAATGCTGGCAAGAATGTAATTTAACTGGCATAGCTACATTGCTGGTAATTATAATAACTGTTCTCCAAAGAAATTTGGCAATAATAAAGACTCATAAAATATTAGTCTTTAGACTAATTCAGAAAATAATTCTATGAAATATAAAACATTTAAAAATTTTTTAAAGATGGTTTTTATAAAAGTACTCCTTTTGAGGCTCATGCTATCCAATAGCTTTCCTGTGTTGAGTTCTTAAGTAACCAACCCCAATATTCTTCCAAAGTTTTTGATAACAAGTTCATGTATTTTTCCATCCCAGTAGTTGCCATATGAACAGCTTCAGAATATACAGAAATGAAACATACGAATTCTAATCTTACCACTTCTTGAATTTTTAAATTTTTTTTTAATGTTTATTTATTTTTGAGAGAAATAGAGTGCAGGGGAGGGACAGAGAAAGAGGGGAACAGAGGATCCAAAGCAGGCTCTGTGCTGACAGCAGCAAGCCTGAAGGGGGCTCAAACTCACTAACGGTGGGATCATGACCTGAGCCAAAGTCAGATGTTCAACTGACTGAGCCACCCAGCCACCCCACCATTGTTTGAATTTTTATGGGTGCCAGGACATTTCCCCAAAAGCAAACAGAATGCAACTACTGCTTTGTTTTGCTTCCACAGGTTAAAAAACTTCTTTGCATTAAAGGAATATCCGTTAAGTGTCCATTTATGACTAGCTTAATATTAATAGATCTGTACTAAAGGAGCTGAAACTTAATTCAACACCTACCTTCTTTCCCTTATATTGAGGTATGACGGGGAGGAGATGGACAAGCGATGCTCTGACATAATTTCTGACATCCAAAAGAAAATAACAATTGCCATGTTCTTCCTAGTAGAGTCTGATATCTAACCCATTCTATACAAATAATAAAATATGACAGTTATCACATACCTGAGCTGGTGAACTGCCAATATTCTCAGATTCGGTATTAACAACAACACTTGGAGATGGAAGCAGAACAGAGGACTCTTGGGTTTTTTTCTGGCTTTCATTGAGTGGATTTGATCTTTTCAAATTCTGTCTTAGTGTAGGTATAAAAGGCTTTAGGCGTTTCTTATTATAAACATGAGTAGGTTCATCAGACTCCAAACTATTCTTTGAACATATTAAAGACAAAAATCCCAGGGGTCTTCTGCCAGGTCTAGAAATGCAAATGTAAGCATATTCAAAGATATCCAGGAAGACACATTCTTAATACCAACTTCTTTAATGCTAAAATGGCACATGTGATATACCACCTTAGTGGCATCAGCATGTCTACTAAGTGTCATTATTATTCTGATCATTATTTATTCCATCATACCAGTAGCTACCTATGCAGATTTTCTACCTAAAAGTTAGTATCAGCATCTAAAGGTAAGCTCTTGTTATACAGAATGTTTTATTTGTCTGCAGTCTTGCAAAAATGTTGACATTACTGAATTTTCTTTGACAAAACTCCTCCCCTTTACATTACTGACAGAGGAATATGTTTATAAAACATCATCCTTAGTACTGGACTTAGTCTTTATGTTATATTTGTTGCGTAGAGGTTACATTTATCCTTTGAGAGACAGAAACAGAAAGGAGCATTTGTTAAAGAGCTTCTCACGGTACCTGGATAATGGGGTTTTTGAAGCTGCTGTGATGCTACCCATTTGTTCAGACTTTGAAGCAGCACCAGTTCCCTCTTCCTTATCAGAGACAATCATCTCATTCTGAGGTAACTGAGGTGTACTCGTTTCTGCATGCGTGTCTATTATTTCATCAAGAGACTGAGATCCTATACACTGCAAAGTTGGTTCAAGTTGCTCTTTCTGAGGTTCTGGAGTTGTATGTGTGCTTCCTGAGGTAGGGAAGGTATCTTGTCCCTTGTAAGACTCCCCTTCAAAAAGCAAAGACAAATGGTAAGCATCCATCTTGAAATTTATATATCCAATTGAACTGCAATATTTGAAGGAAAAAAATCAGGACATTCTATCATAAACCTACCCTAATAAGAGTAAGCTAAATTATAAGTTAATATATAAGTTATCGGGACTATTAAGAATTGTAACTGGTACAAAGCTACGGTAACAGTTTCTGTATTCAGATACAAAACAGTCATATCAACCTACTTTTACCTAGAAAAGCTTTCTCTGTATGTATGTATGTATGTGTGTATATATATATATGTCTTTTCTTTTCTTTTCTTTTTTTTTTTTTTAATTTTTTTTTAACGTTTCTTTATTTTTGAGACAGAGAGACAGAGCATGAACAGGGGAGGGGCAGAAAGAGAGGGAGACACAGAATCCGAAACAGGCTCCAGGCTCTGAGCTGTCAGCACAGAGCCCGACACGGGGCTCGAACCCACGGACCGTGAGATCATGACCTGAGCCGAAGTCGGATGCTTAACCGACCAAGCCACCCAGGCGCCCCAATATATATGTCTTTTCTAATCTCTGGGTAAAACCTAAGGAACCATAAAAACTCCTTTATGCTCAGCTTTGTAATTCCTGAAATATAGTTGTTAAGCTTTTACAGGAAATTCTGTAGCCATATGGTTTTCTGTTATTACAGGATGAAAGTAGCTTATGTCTACGAAAGTGCCAAATCCAAGATCTCAGCTAAGAAAAAAACTTCTAATAATAAAAGCAAAATACTTAGAGAAAGTAAGCAAGACTCTTCTTCAATTCCAAATTTGAATAGATGCATCAAAAATATCCAAAAATAACAAAATGTAATCACATTAAAATTTATTTCACTCACCTGTTTCCTCAACACTTATTTCCTCTGAACATCCCTGTTTTAAAAAAAAATTACAAAAAAAATTGAATCCATGTATCAAGTCAATCTATTTTTTTCTTTAATGTTTATTTTGAGACAGTGTGCATAAATGGCAGAGAGGCAGAGAGAGAAGGAGAGAGAGAATCCCAAGCAGGCTCTGCACTGTCAGCACAACGCCCAACATGGGCATTCAATCTCACCAACCATGAGATCGTGACCTGAGTCAAAATTAAGAGTCAGATACTTAACCCCCGAGGTGCCTCCCACCCTCTTTTCTAACTAAAGAAAGCAGGTATCTCCCAGAAAGCTCGAGGGTAAAAGATGGCTTATGGAAACTCTACCAAACACTTATAAAAAAGACACTGCTCCTATTCTTTAAACTGTTTTAGAGCACAGTGAAAGAGGGAAAGTTTCCAAATGCTTTTTATAAATCAAGGCTAATATTGATTCAAATTAACCAGTACAAAAATATCAGATGAGATAGTATAAACATAATTCAGCAACACATCAAGAGACTAACATAATAATCAAGCAGAGTTTATTTCAGGAATGCAAAGATGATTCAATATATGAAATCTAATATAATTCAACAGAACTGAAGAGAAAAATACTATCATCATCTCTCTGTTTGTAGCAAAAGGGTCCAATAATATTCATACTTGGAAAAAACTTTACATTGAATAAAAAGACATTTTCTTAACACCATAAACTATAATTACTACAATTCAAAAACCAGCATCTCACTTCATAAACACTGGAAATATTCCTATTTAAGTCAGGAGTAAGAAAAATATATCTACTATCAAGACTATTTTATGACTTTTTTCTTTAATTATACTAGCCAATATAGTTAGAAAAGAGAAGGAAACTAAAGGTATATAAAGTAGATGAGAAAAATTAAAATTTTATTTGCAGATAATATGACTTTACTTAGAAAACCCAACAGAAACAAAAGAAAAATTACTGTATACGATGAGGGGAATTTAGTAAGCTCTCCGGATAGAAAAGAATTCAACGATAATAGCAACAAAAGATAAAATTCTTAGATATAACCTAATAAGAAATGGAGAATTTAAATGAAGAGGAGATGAAAATACCACTAAAAGACATAAAAGAATAATTAAACAAATGAAAAGACATACCATGTTTTTGGATAAAGAAAAAACATTCAACATCACAATTATGACATCAATTTTCCCTATCTTAAGCGGTCAAGTTAATATGATCCTAAAACAAGCATCAATAGGATTTTTTGAAGCTCTGAACAAGCTAATTATAAAATTAATATAGACTTTAAATCATCAAAATTCTAAAAGAAAACACAGGCAGCAACCTCTTTGACACTAGCCGTAGCAGCTTCTTACTAGACAATGCTATGGGCAAGGGAACAAAAACAAAAATGAACTATTGGGACCTCATCAAGATAAAAAGCTTCTGCATGAAGGAAACAATCAACAAAACTAAAAGGCAGCCTATGGAATGGGAGAAGATAATTTCAAGTAACATATCTGATAAAGGTAATATGCCAGAATCTATGAATATATCAAACTCAACACCCAAAAAATGAACAATCCAGTTAAGAAATGGGCAGAAGACATGAATAGAAATTTTTCTAAAGAAGACACCCAGATAGCTAACAGACACATGAAATGATGCTCAATATAACTCATCATCATGAAAATACAAATCAAAACCATGACGAGATACCACCTCACACCTACCAGTAGGGCTATAATTAACAACACAGTAAACAACAGATGTTGATGAGGTTGCAGAGAAAGGGGAACCCTCTTACACTGCTGGTGGGAATGCAAACTAGGGCAGCCACTCTGGAAAAACAGTGTGGAGGTTCCTCAAAAATTTAAAACTAGAACTACTGCACAACTTAGCAAGTGTACTACTAGGTATTTACACAAAGGATACATACAGATTCAAAGGGGTACATGCGCCCCAATATTTACAGCACCATTATTGACAACAGCCAAACTATGCAAAGAGCCCAAATGTCCATTGACTTAAGAAGTGTATTATGCTAAGCGAGATAAGTCAGAGGAAGAAAAATACTGTACAATTTCACTCATATGTAGAATTTAAAAAACAAAACAGATGAACATATGGAAAGGTAAAAACAGAGAGAGGGAAGCAAACCATAAGAGACTCTTTATGAAAAAGAACAAACAGAGGGTTGACGGAGGGAGGTTGGGGGGGGAGGGATTGGCTAAATGGGAGATGGGTATTAAGGAGGGCACTTTTTGGGATGAGCACTGAGTGTTTTATTTAAGTGATGAACCACTAAATTCTACTCCCAAAACCAGTATTACGCTATACGTTAACTAAAATTTAAGTAAAATTTTGAAAAAAACCCAAACTTTAGAATATATACACACTTGAAAAGAAATATATACAAACTTGAATATAGAATATATAGAATATATAGAATATAGAATATATACAAACTTGAAAAGAAAAAATAAGAAAGTAGGGGCACCTGAGTGACTCAGTCTTTTAAACCCCCGACTTTGGCTCAGGTCATAATCTCACTGCTCTTAAGTTCAAGCCCGGTGTCAGGCTCTAGGGCTCTGTGCTGACAGCTCAGAGCCCGGGGCCTGCTTGAGATTCTGTGTCTCCCTCTCTTTCTGTGTCTGTCTCTCTCTCTCTCTTTCTCTCTCTGCCCCGCCCCTGCTTGTGTGCTATCTCTCTCAAAAATAAATAAACTTTAAAAAAAAAAAAAAAAAAAAGGAAAGAAAAGAAAAAAATAAAGCGATGTGGGAGGAGAGGGAAACCTTCCATTTAAGACAGTAAAGCATTTAAAAACTAGAGTTTTTATATAAACAGAGTTTTATATATAAAACAGTGGGATACTGGTCCAAGAATAAATAGGTGAATCTAAAAGTAGAAGAAAAGAAAGTTTAGGAATATACACAAATACATATGGGATTTAATATGTGATAAGAATGGAATTTTAAATCAGTGGAGAAAAGATAAATTATTCAAAAAACGGTGCTGAGACAACTAGGCAGGCACCTGGGGAAAATGAAGTTGGTTTCACTCTCCCTAACACCGAAATAAATTCTAAACAAATCAGTAATATTAATTCTAAGAATTTCTACTAAGTCTCAAAGTGGACTTTCAATATCTATCTAACACAGTCCCTAGAAGCCATACATAAAAATACTGATAAATATGATTACAGAAAAATTAAAATTGTTTGCATGTCTATATGAATGCAGTATGTGTATTCCAGAATTTACAATTATAACTATGACATTTTATAAGCAATTTTTCATTGTTAAAAAGCTGAAAACAAAGGTCAAAAAACAAAAATCATGAAAAAAAAGAAAAATCACAAATAAGTCCGAGACATTATACTGTTCTTATACAGTCACATCAACGTACATCTATCATTTTTAAATGGCATAATATAAACTGGTGGCCTGGCTTTGCACATAGCAATGTACTATGATCCTTTCCCCAAGTCATTAAATATACTTTTGAACAAAACAATGTCTGTAAGAAATGATGATAAATTGATGAAACTGGGTGACTGGTACATGGGGAGGCATTATACTACCCTGTCTACCTTTTTAAATGCTTGAAAATTTTCATATTAAAAAGTAAGGGGCGCCTGGTTGGTTCAATCAGTAAAGCATGTGAATCTTGATCTCAGGGTTGTTAAGTCTGAGCCCCATCTTGGGTGTAAGGATGACTAAAAAGTAAAATCTTAAAAAAAAAAAAAAAAAAAAGAAAAATTCAACCGAAAAATGTCTGCAAGGGAAGAAAACTCAAAAAATAGAGTCAAAAGACACACTGGGAAAAAATATTTGCAACTCATTCATGGACATACATTACACAGAGTTCCTCCAAATCTGTAGGAAAAAGATCAACAATGCAATTAAAAAATGGCTAAAGAATATAGAATCATTTCACAGAGAAAGGAATACAAATGGCTCTAAGCATATGAAACATGTTCAACCTTACTTGTAATAAGAGAAATGAAAAACATTCTGGGATACCAGCTTCCACCTATCAGATATAAAAGAATACATTGCCTCTGTTGTGTGCTATCTAAGGATGATTGGTCTTCAACTATCCCACTGAGAATATAGATTCTAAATTAACTTTTCCAAAGTGTAGCTACATAATGAGATAAATGATCATGAGTATCAGAAACAAAAACAAGAGGGTGCCAAGAAACCTTTAACATAGTGGCTGGTGATCAAATGTACATACTGTCTTCAGGCTTCCCTGAGGTAGTGATGATGGAGGCTAAAGAAGTGTGTATGTCTGGCAAGGCAATGTTTCATATAGAGGAGATAATAAACAAATGCCCTGGGATATGAAGAAGTATGATGCATTCAAGAACCTGAAAGACAGCCAATATAGTCAGAGAGTAAGGGAGAGACAAACACAAGGTGAGGCCAGAGACAGAAATGGACCAGACAAATAGAGGGCCTTCAAGGTCCTGGGTCTTCTTCCTAAGAGCAATGGATAGCTTTAGCATTATGATCCTGGTAGTGATGATATTACTGTAATAATTTTACACAACAGGAAACTCATTCACAGAGATGACCTATTTTGACTCATGTCCCACAGCTGTTAAATGGTAGAGGCAGGATCCAGATCTACAGGATGCTTTTGGCCTTATTTTTAGCCAATGACACACAACTGGGAATGGGTTTCCTGATGAATGTCCATCAATTTTCACCTAGAACTGGTTAAAAGTGATTATCTAAAACCAGTTTTAGCTGGGTTATTTATGGTGAAAACTATTAGAACTATCTTTAAAGAGTTTAAAGGAAACAAATGGATCTGTTGTAATATGGCCATCTTATGTGCTTGATAATTCTATCTTACCTCAGAGGTATAATTTTGACAATCATCTCTTGAAGTGAGTGAACTTTTTTTGGCAGGAGGAACATGGTCACTTTCATCAAGCGTACAATGAAATCTCTTCCTAGTTATAAGATCCAAATTAGCAGGAAGCTTTTCAGAATCCTCTCTTCCAGAATCAGATATACACATGGCATCCTGACCAACTGAAGTTACTGGAAAACTCATACTGCATAGGAAATGCATACATGTTAAATCAGCAAATTAGAAGTTACTTAATGAGGTTAAAGGCTCAGCTATCCCAATGACAGCTGCCAAAAAACTTTCAAGTAACTAATATTTACATGGCCAAGCTCACAAAAATGTTAGTTTTGACATCTATTTGCATTTAAAAACTCACAACTCTATAAAACTCACAAATTCTCTAATACTGAATTAAATCTAAGGTACAAAAATAGTGTTTTCTTTGTCTGTAAAGTTAAAATTTCAATCTAAAATCCTTCTTCCTTTTTTTAAGTAGGAGCCAGCGTGGAGCCAAATGCAGGGCTTCAACTCACAACCCTGAGATCAAGACCTGAGCTGAGATCAAAAGTCAGATGCTTAACTGACTGAGCCATCCAGGCACCCCTAAAATCCCTCTTCCAAATATGAAAGGCTTCAACATCTAATGCTACTTGACCATTAAGTGCCTTAACCAATGACCGTTAAAATACAACACTTCTATAGAAAAGAATTAAAATAACAGTATTAAAAACGTACAAAAATGTCATCTCTCTGTACTATTTTTGCAACTTCTATGAACGTATTTATTTCAGAATTTAAAATATATATGCTTACAAAGTAACCACACCTTTAACAGATGGCATTTTATAACCCAAACTGCTACATTTTTTTTAGCTTTCAAAATACTTAAGATATGAAACAAGTTTCATACAAAAGTATTACACACTTAAATGGCAGCTTTATCAGATATAAAAACAATGATATCTTCTCTAACTTATCACATAATTACTAAATAAGGACAAATACAAATAATGTTGGTGAATGGCTTATTCAGTCAATACTATCTGAGTAATAAAGCACCTTTCCTCCTAGCAAAAATAGTTTAGCTTCTGGGTGCTGTATGGAAGTGCTGAATCACCATACACCTGAAACTACACTGTATGTCAAATAACGGGAATTTAAACAAAAACTTGAAAGAAAACAGTTGAGGTCATTCATTACCTCATGTCACTCCTTTCTTCTGTATTCACGGACTTGATCAATATGGGCGCTGGCAGTAAAGGGTTTGGCATTAACTGGGCAGTGGTATCAGTATATTCTTCTATGGCATTGGTTGGGATTTCCACCAGAGTTAAAATGAATGCTTGTTCATCTTCACCACCTTGATGTACGTTAGCAACTAGATTCACTATCAAATTTAAAAGTTAGTAATGAAAAGCTGAACCATGAAACAACGGAAAATCATTAATTTATTACATTTCTAAAGTCTCAAGACAACTTATACACAAGAATAAAAAGTAAATTACAGCCACAAAAATAAAAAGGAATTTCATAAAGGATAAAGATGGTTCACTATAGAGGAGATGTATAATTCTGAATAAAAAAAACTTACACCTAAAATACCTCAAGTGTTTGGGACACATGGATGGCTCAGTTAAGCATCTGACTTCAGCTCTGGACATGATCTCACAGTTCGTGAGTTCAAGCCCCACATCAGACTAGCTACTGTCAGCACACAGCCCACTTCGGATCCTCTGTGTTCCTCTCTCTCTGCCCCTCCCCCAATCATGCTCTCTCTCTCTCAAAAATAAATAAACCATTAAAAAAATACTTCATAATTTAAGGCCATTGCAGACTTAAAAACTGTTTTAGTTTTTTTCATAATCAAATGGGATATGGAAGTAAAAGCCATACTATTCAGTTTGATGATGCTTTATCAAAGCAGATTATCATACCTGTTAAATCTTGAGAACTGATTACATTCTCCTGTTGAACTTCTGGCATACTACTTGGTGTACACTAAAAAAAATTTAATTAAAATTCAAGAATGAGATCAACCAAATTTTAGTTTTAAAAAGTTTTCCAGACAATTGGATACAGGAAGAGTGACTGCTTCAAAATTCAACAACTATTTAACCATATATAATTTTCCAAATGTTTTGAAACCAGTAGTACCAGTAACTTTTGATTCCTTTAAATAAACATACATATACACAAAGAAATTCCCAGTAAATTGTTAAATATGAGAATTTCATCAAATTATTTTTGAAGCAACAGGAAAGAGAGATTCAAACCCTTCAACCTTCTCTCTTTCCCCATTATAATAGCAGCCATTGTGCTATTAGATGACATCTGAATGGAAGCAAAATGTTTCCTTGCCTCCAACACAGCTCCTTCCAATCTGTTTTCCACAAAACTGCCAACAACGTAATCTCTAAAATACAATTCTTACTATAATTCTCTACTGCTTAAAATCTTAAAACTTAAACGTTTTGTAACCAACAATGTCAATAATTGATTCAGGTAAGCATCAATTGATACTAAAACTACTAGGTAGAAGTCTGTTGGGTGTCATATGAAAAATTACTAACACCATGTGGAAAAGATGCTGTTATATGGAGAAATCTAGCAGGCACCATTCTAGCCAAGTAATTAGTCAACATCATCAATAATGAGACAAATTGACATTACATGTCTAATAAAGGTATACAAAAGGAAGAACACGTTACCTAGGTAATAATCATGCCAAAAAATATTTAACCTGAATCTAATAATAGGGAACAACAACAAAAACCCCAATTGTGAATTAGCCTGGTATGTCAAATTCACAAAAGAGGAAAAAGGGCAGGAGGGCTATCTAGATTAAAAGAGAATAAGGAGGGGTGCCTGGGTGGCTCAGTCAGTTAAGCATCTGACTCTTGATTTCAGCTCAAGTGATGATCTCACGGTTATGAGATCCAGTCCCACATCAGGCTCTGCGCTGACAGCATGGAGCCTGCTTGGGATTCTTTTTCTTCCTCTCCCCTGTCCCTCCTGCACATGTGCACACAGGTGCACATGCTCTCTCTCTCAAAAAAAAAAAAAAAAGGGGATAAGGAGAGGGGTGCCTGGGAGGCTTAGTCAGTTAAGCGTCCTCCAACTCTCGATTTCAGCTCAGATCATGATCTCAATAGTTCATGGGATCGAACCCCATGTTTGGCTCTGTCTGCACTGACATCAAGGAGCCTACTTGGAATTCTCTGTCTTCGTCTCTCTCTGCCCCTCCCCTGCTCTATCAAAATAAATAAACACTGAAAGACAGTGAGAGAATAAGGAGAATCACAACTAAATGCAATGTGAGAGCGTTGACTGGAACTATGTATTACATATTGTTATTAAATCAATATCAGATAGTATGGTAATATTGAGTATGACAAGAGTATCATTTCTCTATAAGAAACATCCCCGTTCATATCAGATATTAGCTGAAGTATTTATGGGTGAAGTCTCACATCTGCAACTTTCAAATGGTTCAGTTTTTTAAAAGTGTATCTATAGAGATGGAGAGCAAGACAGAGAAAAAGCAAATGAAGCAAAATGTTTATAACTAATGAATCTAAGTAAAGATTCTATGTAAGAATTCTATGTAAGATCTTTGAAACTTTTCAACAAGCTTGAAATTATTTCAAAATATGAAGTAAAAACAAACATGTTGGGGGGGAGGTAGGGAAAATCCCTTAACTTTGGATATAATCCAAACTCCTTAACAAGCCATAAAAATTTTTTTATGATCTGTTCCCAGGCTGCCAACCTCACTCTACTTCTTCATTTATATTCCACTCATAACTAATTATAGTCCCTGAATATGACATGCTGTTTCACACCTGTTCTTTACACTTGTTCCTCTCCCTTTAACTGGCTAATTCATACCCGTTCTTCTAGATCCAGGATTTTTTTTTTTTCTTTTTAAGTTTATTTATTTATTTTGAGACCAGGGGCCAGGGGGAGGGAGTGGGAGATAATCCCAAGCAGGCTCGGCACTATCAGCATGGAGCAGAATATGGGGCTTGAACTCACAAACCACAAGATCATGACCTGAGCTGAAATCAAGAGTCAGACACTTACCAACTGAGCCACCCACGTGGATTCTTTCAGTCCCAGCTACACATTAGAATAACTTAAGAACCTTTAACAGCAACAAAAAAACAAAATCCTGCAAATGCCTACACCTTATTTCCAGATACTGATTTTACTGGATTGGATTGAGGACCACTCCTTTAAGAGTCTTGTGCAACTTGCTTTCATAGCACCCATCAGAGCCTAAGCATTCACTCATATGAGTCCCATAACTTTGTCTGTCCAATACCTCACACAGCAATGAACATATAATAATATCTCAAGGAAACACCTGCAATGTATTTCTCAGACTCAGAGGCCAGCAAGCAAGAGATAAATAGTCTGTATACAAAACACTTCCTTTTTCCAAATTTTTATGGCAAAGCTATGTATTGGCTATTTTATCTATGCTCCAAAGACTAAAAATACACTTAATAAAAAATTATATCACAATACATTCTTGCAAAGACAAAACTATAGGGAAAGAAAACAGATCAGTGATTACCAAGTAGTGGGGGTGGTAAAAGGGGGTGACTAAAAAAGGGCCCTGGGAAATGTGGGGAATGATGGAACCGTTCATGTGTTTACACAACTATATATGTTTGCCAAAACTTGCAGAAGTGCACATAAAAGGGTGAAGGTTATTCTATGTAAATTACACCTTAATTTTTTTTTAAGTGGGGAATACACACCCAGCCCCCCCATGATATATTTTACATTCTTTTACCTCTGACACATTAAGTGTAAGCACAGTGTCTCCATTAGAGTCCTCTCTCTCGGGCTCTTTGATACAACTCTCACTGAGACCCATATCTGAACCAAGCGTATGGGGCTTTGTTTCAGAGCAAACAATTGGATCAACTGAGAATAACTGAACCTTTTGAGATTCCTCTTCTTGATCATCATTTCTGAAAGAGAAATTAGTATATATTAGAGATTCAGAGTATGTACTACAGTTTTGTATGTGAAACCAAGTGGACAACCACAGAGTAATGTTTAGAGCTAAATGAGTCAAAGACTATTTAATGGTGTCCAAATTTTTAAAATACATTTAATGCAACAGAACCCCCCCTTTTGCCAATCAAATTCCTAAAGCTATAGCTAATTACTGTAGCTGAAAGAGAATATAAACAAAATTCCGGAATCTCCTCCCTCTTACCTTTCAGTTAGGTTTGCTTCTTGAGAAATAGTCATCTCTTCAATACCATGTTCACATGCCAAGATGCTCTGCTCCTTATTCAGTGCTGTTGTAAGTGATTCAAATTTTTTATCTTGTAATTCCTCCATTGCTTCAGAACCATTTTTCTCAGTTTCTTAAACAAAAAACAAACTTAAGATACAGTCCACAACAGTACAGCTAAAACCTCCACATTAGAAATATGTTCTCTCCTCAAAGACAGATCAGTATATAGCAACTCTTCCAAATTTCTCTTAATCCAAAAATTAAGCTTATTCACATGGCAGACGAGTGATCCTGGCCAGTGAGATTTTTGAAACAGAGGATTAATGAATCCTACACTACACATTTTTCACTCGTGGTTGTCACAGCAATTTTATGTCCACCCTATGATGACAGCAATATAATCACAAACCCACATACAAAAGAAGTTTAGAGGTGGGTACATATGAGGTCTAGCTCCACCTTGGGGGAAATGTTGGGGAGGGAGCTGCTCCACAAAGAAGAATAAAATGATTTCTATATAAAAAAGTTACGTTCAAATCCCTATCAAAATACCAACAGCATTTTTCACAAAACTAGACCAAATAATACTAAAATTTCTATGGAATCACACGACTAAATAGTCAAAGCAATCTTGAGAAAGAAAGACAAAGGTGGAGGTATCATATTCCCACATTTCAAGATATACCACAAAGCTGTAATTATCAAAACGGTATGGTCTGGCCCACACACAAAAAAGTAGATGAATGGAAGAGAACAGAGAGTCTAGAAATAAATACACATTTATATGGTCCATTTATGACAAAGGCAGTATACAATGGGGAAAAGACAGTCTCTTCAATAAATGTTACTGAGAAAACTGGACAGCTGCATACAAGAGAATGAAACTGGACCACTTTCTACTATACACAAAAATAAACTCAGGATGCAGAGAAAAAGGAATCTTTGTGTACTAGTGGTGGGAATGTAAATTGATACAGGCATGATGGAAAACAGTATGGATATTGCTCTAAAAATTAAATTTAGAATTACCATATCATTCAATAAATTCCATTAGTAGGTATTCAAAGAAAATGAAAACACTAATTCAAAGGATATGTGTAGCAACTCTATGTTTACTGCAGCACTGTTTACAAAAGCCAAGATACCGAAGTAACCTAAGTGTCCATCAATACATGAACAGATAAGATGTGGCATGCACACACAACAGAATGTTACACAGCCATTAAAGGACGACACGGGGTGGGGGGGGGCGCCTGGGTGGCTCAGTCGGTTAAGCAGCCGACTTCGGCTCAGGTCATGATCTCACAGTCCCTGAGTTCGAGCCCCGCAACAGGCTCTGTGCTGACAGCTCAGAGCCTGGAGCCTGCTTCACATTCTGTGTCTCCCTCTCTCTCTGACCCGCCCCCCGTTCATGCTCTGTCTCTCTCTGTCTCAAAAATAAATAAACATCAAAAAAAATTTAAAAAAAAAAAAAAAAAAAGGACGACACCAGGCCATCTGTGACAACGTGGACAGATCTAGAGGGTATTATGCTAAATGAAATAAGTCAGACTGAGAGAGACAAACAACAAATGATTTCACTCATCTATGGAATCTTTAGAAAGCCAATGAATAAACAAAGAGCATAATCAGACCTATAAATACCAAGTAAAAATTGATGCCAGAGGGAAGTAGGTGGATGGGCAAAGTGGATGAAGGGGAGTGGGAGATACAGGCTTCCAATTATGGAATGAATAAATCATGGGAATAAAAGGCACAGCATAAGGAATATAATCAACGGTACTGTAATTGTACTGTATGGTGAGAGACGGTAGGTATGCTTCTGGAGAGCAGAACACGATGTACAAACTTGTTGAATCACTACGTACTATGACTGGAATTAATGTATGTGTGTCAACCACAGTCAAAAAATTTTTAGGGGCACCTGGTGGCTCAGTCAGTTAAGCATCCGACTTAGACTCAGGTCATGATCTCACAGTTCATGAGTTCAAGCCCCATGTCAGGCTTTGTGCTGACAGGACAGAACCTGCTTGAGATTCTGTCTCCTCTCTCTGCCCCTCCCCTGCTCACGTTCTTTCTCAAAAATAAACAAACATTTAAAAAAAATTTTTTTTAGGGCCCCCTGGGTGGCTCAGTCAGTTAACTGTCTGACTTCAGCTCAGGTCATGATCTCACAGTTCATGGGTTTGAGCCCCGCTTCAGGCTCTGTACTGACAGCTCAGGGCCTGGATCCTGCTTCGGATTCTGTGTCTGTTTCTCTCCCTCTCTCTGTCTCTCTCTGTCTCTCTCTCTGCTCCTCCCCCACTTGCACTCTCTCAAAAATAAACATTAAAAAAAAATTTAATAAATAAAACATTAAACATTTTTAAATAAAAATAAAATAAATAAATAAGTAAGGTAACCTCACCCTGCATACTGAAACAGCTTCTGGGTATTCCTGAACCCAGAGTAAGTAATGAATTAACTAACTGAACCATAGGCACTACTAGTTGAAAGGAAATACCAAAAACCAGAAACCCCAAACAGGGAAAAGATGTTGCTAACCATCCAGATCTTCTACCTACAGGATTTTATACAATCTAGACAGCTTACTGCATGCAGTTTTTCCTGCTCTCACTAGCACCTAAAGGGGTTGGGCCTTTGGTAGGGAGGGGAGGTGGAAAAAGAAGTGGCAGTAGGATTCAACATGTACATCACAAAGTAGTGAGGCCATTAAAAAAATAAAAGAGCCCTATGTGATCCTATAGACAGATTTTTTTCAATACACTAATCTTTAAAAAGAATGCTACCATATAAAGAACTCTTAATATTAAAAAGAGAAAAATCCCATGGGGCACCTGGGTGGCTTAGTTGGTTAAGCATCTGATTTCGGCTCAGGTCATGATCTCAGTTTGTGAGTTCGAGACCCATATCCGGCTCTCCGCTCTCAGAGCACAGCCTACTTCAGATCCTCTCTCTATGTGCTCCTCCCCTGCTCACATTCTCTCTCTCAAAAAATAAACATTAAAAAAAAAAAAAAAAGATTTTAAAAAGACAAATATCCCAATTTAAAAATGAGCACAGATCTGAATAGACATGTCTCTAAAAAAAAGATACATAAATAAGCACATGAAAAGATACTCAATATCATTGGTCATCAGGTAAACACAAATCAAAACTACAATGAGATACTACTTCACGATAACTAGAATATCTAATAACAAGGGTCTGAGAAAATAGAAACTGAAACCCTCACAGAATGTTGGTGAAAATACAAAATGTTGGGGTGTGTGGCTGGCTCAGTCAGTAGAGCATGTAAGTCTTGATCTTGGGGGTTACAAGTTCAAGCCCCATGTTGGGGGTAGAGATTACTTAAAAATAAAACAAAAAATCTAAAATAAGCAAAAAAATTAAAAAATGCTGCTACCACTTTTGAAACAGTCTGGCTGTTTCTCAAAAGGTTAAACATAGAACTACCATATTATCCAGCAATTCTACTTGTAGATGTAAATCCAAGTGAAATGAAAACATATGTCCACACAAAAACTTATACATGAATGTTCTTAGCAGTGTTACTTACAAGAGCCAAAAAATAGAAAATAACCCAAAAGCCCAACAACAGATAAATGAATAAACAAAATGTAATATAGCTATACAATGGAATACTTGACAAGAAAAAGAAATGAAGTATTTGACGTATACTACAACATAGAGGAACTGTGAAAACATGCTAAGTAAAAGACATCGACACAAAAGACCACTTATGTGATGCCACTCATACAAAACATCAAAAATAAGCAAATCTACAGAGACAGAAAAAGATTAGTGATTGCCTAGAACTTGGGGAAATGGGAGTGCCTGCTAACAGTGATGGTTACATAACTTGGTGAATATATGAAAACCACTGAATTGTACCCTTCAAAGGGTTTAACTGTATTACATAGAATTATCTCAGTAAAATTGTTTTTTTCCTAAGGGCTGAACACTATATATGATATAGTATGCTTATATTTTTATTCTTTCTGAAAGGAATATACATGTGTTTATATACATATATGTGTATACATATGTGGATGCACGTATGTACACACACACAGCCTCACATTTAGATGCTTGTGTGTATAATACACTCCTGGAAGTCTACAAACTTAATGGCAGTTTACCACTATAAGTGAGATTAGGGGACTGGGAACCAAGGAAGAAGTTTTTTAAATTTTGTACCTTATAGACACTGTCTTATTTTTTTTCCACATTCATGTATATCTGCCTTTAAAAATGTTTATTTGAATATTCCATGTGCACACATACAAAAAATGTCTGATCAAATACATACAGTTGACCCTTGAATAACATGGGGGGATTGGGGTATAAACCTCCCATGCAGTCAAAAATCCGCATATTGTGCTCGCTTCGGCAGCACATATACAAAAATCCGCATATTAACTACTGACTTCCAAAAAACCTAACTACTAATAGTCTACTGTTGACCAGATGCTTTATCAGTAACATAAATGGTCAATTAACATATTTTGTATATGTATTATATACCAAATTCTTACAATAAAACTAGAATAAAATATTAAGAAAATCCTAAGGAAGAGAAAATATCTTTATAGTACTATACTGTTTATCAAAAAACTCCATGTATAGTAGACCTATGCAATTCAAACCTGTGTTATTAAGGGTCATCTATAGAGCAAATGGTAATCGTTACTGAAGCCAGTTGATGGGTTTATTGGTATTTATTTTATAAGTCATTCTACTTTTTGAAACTTTTTAATAGTAAATTAAAATAATTTTAACAACCAAATACTCTACTTGAAATGTTAACGCAAATTCTCCTATAAAAGTAATTTTGTAGCTGTTTAAGGGAAACAAATTTACCTCTTTGACTTTCTACTACTTCTCCTTGGCTTGCAAACAAATTGGGAACTTCCTGATGAACGCCAAACCTGCTGGTCCTTAAAGTCTTAAGATTTGGCTTAGGCTTGGCAAATCTACTTCTCATTCTCAAATTACTGGTCACATCAGAGGTTGTATTCCTAGAAAAAGAAAGATGGGAAGAGAGAGAAATTCATCAACTGTGTCAGAATTAGCTCTCTCACCTTCTTCACTACTCTTATATAGTTATGTGCCACCTTCTCAGGTGCCACAATCTCTGTTAAGTGTTCATTTTTTAATGTTAAAGTTACTTTACTGAAAGTCTGGAGAAGGGAAGAGAATCTGGACCATGTCTGTAAAACAGAGACTACAGTTACATAAAACTATCTCATTAAAGCTTCAAAGATGCACATATTGCATTAACTTTAATATGCAAACCATTAAGGGTCCCTGGCTGGCTCAGTCAGTAGAGCATGCAGCTCTTGATCTCAGGTCCATGAGTTCAAGCCCCACATTGGGTGTGGAGCCTACTTAAAATACATAAATAAATAGAAATATTCAAACCATTAAAGTCAAACCAGCCAATCCTCACTTTAAAGGCTGAAAAATTAGCAGTGAAATTTACACTTACACAAGTATTACTCAAAAGCTATTATAAATTAATCGATAGTTGACTTAAATATATTTATTATAATAAATTTCTTTGTAATTTTTTAAAATGCTTATTTATTTTTGAGAGAGAGTGCAAGCAGGGGAGAGGCAGAGAGGGGAGACAGAGGATCCAAAGTGGGCTCTGTGCTGACAGCAGAGAGCCCGATGCAGGGCTTGAACTCACAAACCATGAGATCATGACCTGAGCTAAAGTCAGATGCTTAATCAACTAAGCCACCCCAGCACTCTTATTTTCTAGTAAAACTCAAGAGCTTAATAAAGCAAAATAGGGGCATCTGGGCTGGGTTGCTCAGTCAGTTAAGTATCCAACTCTTGATCTCAGCTCAGGTCTTGATCTCAGGGACATGAGTTCAAGCCTTCCACTGGGCTCCACACTGGGCATGAAGCCTACTTAAAAAAAAAAAAAAAAAAAGAAAAGAAAAGAAAAAAAAAAGGAAAAAAAATAAAGCAAATTAAACCTGGTCGATATAGCATTTTCCTTTACTTCCTCCACTAAACCAATTTCTTCTTTAGTACTTTGCTCTTCCAATACAATCTTGTTTTCTTCTAATGGTGAAGGAGATGTACTACTGACAGGTGAAGAAAGGTCCTGACATTCACGAACAATTTTGTGATTTACATTATCTGGGCTAAAAGGAACACAGCTTTTATCCTTTGAATGAACATCAAGAAGTACACATACTCCTATTACAGAAAAGAACAGAAAATTAAAATTGACCCAATACAAGTAGATATCCAAAGAAAGTAAATCCTTCAACATTAAACAACTATAGGCTTAATAATTCTCACACACTAAAATTTTTTTTGTGCTATTGTAAGTAAAAATGAATCTTTTTGCCTTCAGTAACTACATAGCCTCAAATAAGTTTCAAGATATTATCACCTTCATTTACAATTTTTAAAAACCTGTATTTTAGGTTCTAGAGATTTGTGACAGGCTCCAAAGCAATGCTCTATCACTGAGAAAGGAGCCATATAGGGGTGGCCGGCTGGCTCAGTCAGTAGAGCATGTGACTCTTGATCTCAGGGTCGTGATTTTGAGCCCCACGATGGGTGTACAGTTTACTTTAAAAAAAAAAAAAAAGAGAGAGAGAGAGAATGAGCCATGTAAGAAACACAGACCAGAGAATTCGTTGATAAATATATAGTTATAGGCCCTGAATAATATATAGTAAAAATGGCAACCCACTCATGTCCAGGCACAATAATTAACAGGAAAATAATTAATGTAACTATCCATTTAATGTACTTAAAATAGAAGGTGCTTAGAGAGTAAAGACCATAGCTTCTCCATTAAGGCCAGCCTAAAATATTAAAAATCTGGGTGGACATATATTTTGGCTCAGTTCAAACTAACGAAACAGTCCAAACTAAATTATGTCATTGACTGTTATTGTCCCTTGATACTGTATTCCACTGTCAAGTAATTGTGAAGACTATCCAAAGCAGGAGCTCCTTTGGCTAAAGAAACCTGTATAAAGTGATCAGTGATCTCAATTAACCAATGTTTATGATGAGAAAGGTGGAGGACTCACTGGATTATTCCAGAAATACAACCTTTTTTAATAAACCAAGTGTACTATCTTGAAATGGTGGCCACTACATCTAAATGGGCTGAGGTGGGTGCATCAATGCACACATATTACTTATTTCTGGAAAAACAACAAAGTTATACCAACTTCAAATGTAAAAGTACTGACTTATTCCTCAACTGTGGGTATAATTTCTTAGAAGTTGGATTTTAAAAGGTTTTTTTCAGTAGGCCTTATCTTTCATTCTTACCATCACTCTGTTCTGTACCAATCTCTGACTGCAACACTAGATCTCCCATTGTAAGTAAAGTTATAGCAGCTTCAGTACTTCCATCATTGGTACCTTGTGAGAAAATATAACAACATTACAACAGAAGGATGAATCTGGAAATTTACAATTGCTTGCTTAGAAAACATTTTTAATTCAGGTGTTTATCCTCTAGCAACAAGTTTCAATATCTTCCATACCACTAATTCCTTACTAGAGTAGTATTTTATTACTACAAAAAAAAGAAATCATGCATTATTAGCTTTTATTCATTGAAAATGCCTCCCTCCCATTAAATAACTTAAGTTACCTTCGAAGAAAGTAAACCTGTGCAGATCAGAGGAAATAATACTTCTTTATTAAACATTTAACTCTTAACTCACTTCATAAAGTAATTATTCCAAGAATCCAAGTTTCTCCTGGAGATAAAACATTCAACAGTGGAAACTTTTTGTTCAACTCCCAGCAAGGACTCATTTACTAACTAATACCAATACTAGGGATGCCTGGACAGCTCAGTCAGTTAAGCAGCTTCCAACTCTTGATTTGGGCTGAGGTCATGATCTCACAGTTCATAAGATCGAGTCCCATGTCAGGCTCTGTACTGACAGCGTGGAGTCTGCTTGGAATTCTCTCTCTCCCTCTTTCGCTGCCCCTTCCTCACTCACACTCTCAAAATAAATAAATCACCATTTAAAAAACAAAACAAAAAAAGATTCTCTCTTCCTCTCTCTCTCTGTCCCTCACCCACTTACACATGCACACTCATATGCTCTCTCCCTCTAAAAAAAATTAAGTTAAAATTAAAAAAAAATTTTTAAATCACCCTGCTAGTGTTAACCAGGTAGTTTTGGCAGTTTCCTTATTAACAGTTACCTGTTTCATCTTGGGTATGTTCACCTGTGGTCATTTCCTAGAAGAGGAAAAGATAAGCAAAGCCTTATGTATTTTCCCAAATATATGTTCTACGTCTCAAAAAGCACTATGCTTTTACAGTTCTATGCTTCTGATTACAAAGTAGAGGAAACTGTGGTTTCCCTTTATAATTATTCAGAATATTTCATCATCAGAAATAATTTAAAAGCCAAATTCTTTTGTCTCTTGCTACTTATTTTACTCTTTCTTTTTAACTTTAATCATATTCCATCTACCATGTGCATTTACTAGGCTTACTTCACTTCTTCACTTTCATAATCTTTCAACTTCAGTCATATTTGTCACTGATTTTAATCCAATGGAAACCAAAGTCTGACGAATATCACCAATTTTTTTTAACTAGGTGGCTTAAAACTTAAATGAATTTTAATAAATTAAAAAGTTACAAGATCTGGGCACCTGAGTGGCTCAGTTAAGCATCTGACTCTTGATTTCAGCTCAGGTCATGTTTTCACACTTCGTGAGTTCAAGCCCCTTGTTGGGCTCCACACTGTCATGTGGAGCTTCCTTGTGATTCTGTCTCCATTTCTCTCTGCCTCTCCCCCACTTTCTCTTTCCCTTTCAAAATAAATAAACTTAAAAAAAAAAAAAAAAAGGTTACAAGATCTATGTCCAGCATGACATCATAAGGCTCTGCTGACCCTCTCCCCAGTGAAACTGGTAAAATTTAATAAAACCAAACATTTAAAGCCTCTGGAAATGGTCATAAAGGCAACAGAAACCTCTTTTTGAGCAACTGATGAAAATAAGGTAACAAACTAAGAGCCTGTGGTATCTCAACTAAGACTCTCTCCCCGCTCCTTCTTCCCAGCTCAATGAACCAGAGACTCCACCTCACACATTTGCAGCCAAAAAAGGCCCCTTTCTCCTTGCAAGTCCCAGCACAAGAACTTTCTTTCTAAGAGGATCAGGACTTTAGCTTCTGACCCAAGAATCTGGGGTCAGATTCATAGTAGAAAACAGAAGAATTATCTATTATGAATTTGCACATAAAAATCCTCAATAAAATACCAGCAAGCCAAATCCAGCGACATAAAATTGCATGCCATGACCAAGTAGGATGCAATTTTTGATTTGACATCCTGTTATAATGAATGTAATACAACATATCAGTACAAAAAAAAAAGCAAAAATCACATGATCATCTCCAAAGATGCATAAAAAGCATATGACAACTGCCAACATCCTTTCCTAAGAATCCTCTCACACAAACCAAGGATAGACTGAAACTTCTTCAATTTGATAAAAAAAAAAACCTATGAAAAATCCAGAGCTAACATCAAACTTGATGGTGAAAGACTGGATGCTTTCCCTTAAGACCAGGAATGAGACAAAAGTATGCGTTCTTGCCACTTCTTTGTTCAATATGTATTGGAGGTTCTAGCAAGGGAAACTAGGCAAGCAATAGAAATAAAAAATATCCAGATGGAAAAGTGTTAAGTCAAATTCTGTTTCTGAGAAAGATATGTTGAAGTCCTAAGCTGAGTACCATGAATGTAACTTTATTTGGAAACAGGGCTTTTTCAGATGTTATCAGGCTAACATGAAGTCATATTGCATTAGGGCTGACCCTATCCAATACAACAGGTGTCTTTAGAAGAAAAGTCAGGACACACACACAGAAAGAACACGATGTGGCAATGGAGGCAGAAGTTGGAAATGTGCTGCCATAAAGCCAAGCAATGACAAGGATCTCTGGCAATTGTCAGAGAGTAGGAGAAAGGCCTGAATAGTTTTTCCCTCAGAGTCTTCAGAAGGGGGATGGTGATTTTGGAATTCTAGCCTCCAAAACTGAGAAAATAACTTTCTGTAGTTTTGAACCACCTAGTTGATAGCATTTTGTTATAGAAGCACTGAGAAACTAATACAGAATGGCAGAAGTAGAACTATCTCTATTCACATGTCATGATCTTGTAAATAGAAAATCCTAAGGAATCCACTAAAAATCTATTAGAACTAATTAGTTCAGCAAAGTTGCAAAATACAAGACCAACATACAAAAATCAATTGTATTTCTATATACACACTTGCAATGAAAAACCTGAAAGTGAAATTGAGAAGACCAATCCATTCACAAGAGCCTCAGATACAACATACTTGAAAATAAATTTAACAAAGGAAGTGCAAAGTTTATACCCTGCACACTACAAAATGCTATTGAAAGAAATCAAAGAAGATCTAAGTAAATGGGCAAATATCCATGTTCATGAATTAGAAAACTGTTAATATGGGACTAGCCCCCCCAAAGTGATCCCCAGATTCAATGCAATCCCAATCACAATCTTAGATTATGTCGAGTAGAAAATAACAAGATGATTTTAAAATTCATATGGAATTACAAGAGACCCACAATAGCTAAAACAATCCTAAAAAAAGAATAAAGTAGGATGGCTTATACTTCCTAATTCCAAAACTTACCACAAAGCAACAGTAATCAATCGAGCATCACTGGTACAAGAAGAGACAGGAAATGGAATAGAACCGAGAATCCAGAAAAAAAATCCATACATCTACAGCCAATTGATTTTTGACAAGAATGCAAGAGAATTCAATAAAGAATGGTCTTTTCAAAGAAATAGTGTGACAACTGTATTGTCATGTGCAAAGAATGAAGAACTCTAACCGCATACCATATAAAAAATTAACTCAAAATGGATTAAAGCCTTAAATGTAAAACTACAGTAAAATCTGTAAACCTATTAGAAGAAAAAGTGGAGTAAATCTTCAAGATCTTGGCTTTCACAAAGATATCTTAAATATTACAACAAAAGCCTGAGCAACAAAAGAAAAAAGACATAAAACGAACTTTATCACATTTAAAAACGTTTGCAGGGCGCCTGGGTGGCTCAGTCGGTTAAGCATCCGACTTCGGCTCAGGTCACGATCTCACGGTCCGTGAGTTCGAGCCCCGCGTCGGGCTCTGGGCTGATGGCTCAGAGCCTGGAGCCTGCTTCCAATTCTGTGTCTCCCTCTCTCTCTGCCCCTCCCCCGTTCATGCTCTGTCTCTCTCTGTCTCAAAAATAAAATAAACATTAAAAAAAAAAAATTAAAAAAAAAAAAACAAAAAAACGTTTGCACTTAAAGGGAACCATCAAGAAAATGAAAAGAGGGGCATCTGGGTGGCTCAGTCAGTTGAGCATCTGACCCTGGATTTTGGCTCAGGTCACGATCCTAGGGCTGTGGGATCGAACACTGCACTGTGCTCCACACTGAGGATGGAGCCTGCTTGGAATTCTCTCTCTCTCCCTCTGCCCCTCTCCACTATTCATGCTCTAATTAAAAAAAAATTGAAAAGATAACTCACGGAACAGGAGAAAATATTTGGAAATCGTATATCTGATAAGGAACTTGTATCCTTACTATTTAAAAATTTCTTACAACTCAACAAAAAGACACACAGACCAGTAATTTAAAAAATGTGAAAAGGTGGGGGCACTTGGGTGGCTTAGTTGGTTAAGTGTCCGACTCCTGATTTCAGCTCAGGTCATGATCTCAAGGTTTGTGAGACTGAGCCCAGCATCAGGCTCTGCACTAACATTGTGGAGCCTGCTTGGGATTCACTCTCTGCCTCTCTGTCTGTCCCTCCCCTGCTAGCACATTCTCTCTCTCAAAATAAATAAACTGTAAAAAAAATTTTAATAAATAATTCCCAGACTTGATTTGCAAAAACAAGGAAGAGTATCAAACAAAAAGGAACTAAATATATTTTAAATAATTTATAATGAATGCAGATTTAATGCAACAGAACTTTAACTTAAGTTTATGAGGATATTAAGAGTGACTCACACAAACATACACAAATCAATGCTTTCTGAGTGAAATATAAAATCTTTGGATTATTTACCAGTTTCTACTATTCATACTTATAGCTCCCTGAATGACAGAAATTAGTAAGAATGGCTTATAAACTTAAAACTTTCAAAATAAACTTCTATTTTTTTTTTAACGTAAACAGAGTTAAAGACAAAACATATTAGAATGGATGCTTACCATAGATAATGCCTTCAAATTTTCTTCTTGTTTCATTTGCTGAGTAGTCACATCTGTGCTGGAGACTGGATGCTCAACAACAGCTATACATCCTACATCAGGTGCATTCACAGTTATTTCAAGCTATCAAAATGAAATTTCATTATTTCATTTTGGCATACTATATTCAGCAAAACAAACAACTAAAATAAAGTGTGTTAAATTGAAGAAATAATCCACGTTCATACACAATTAAAAAATACAGCAATTCTTAAAATGACAACATCAACTTGGCAAAAGTAAAACATTTAAGATTTTTTAGACGTCTGGGGCGCATGAGCAGCTCAGTCGGGTAAGCATCCGATGTATAATTTAGCATGTCATTCAGTGATTCCACTTCTAGGTATATCCCCCAAAAAATGGAGAACAGGGATTAGAAGACGTATTTGTACACCCATGTTCATAGTAGCATTCTTTGCAATAGCCAAAAGGTAGAAGTAACCCAACTGTCCACTGACAGATGAAAAGATAAAAGATATGTGGTATAGATATGTAATGAAATATCACTCAGCCTTAAAAAAAGAACATTCTGGAGGCCCCTGGGTGGCTTAGTCGGTTGAGCATCTGACTTCAGCTCAAGTAATAATCTCATGGCTTTTTGAATTCAAGCCCCACATCGGGCTCTGCGCTGACAGGGCAGAGCCTGCTTGGGATTCTCTGTCTCCCTCTCTCTCTGCCCCTCCCTTGCTTCTGCTCTCTCAAAAATTAAAAAAAAAAAAAAGAAAGAAAAAAGAAAAAAAATTGTTTTAACCTTTAAAAAAAAAAAAAGGCATTCTGATACATGTATACTATATCAATCTGAATGACCACTAAAAACTTTATACTACATGAAATAAGCCAGTCACAATGAAAACAGATACTGTTATGATTCCAGTTATGTGAAGTAGCTAGAGTCAAGTCACAGAGACAAAAGTAGAATGGTGCTTGCCATAAATGAGAGGAGAGGAGGTAAGGGGAATTATTGTTTAATGAGTACAGGTTTAGTTTCGCAAGACGAAAAAAGCTCTGTGGATGGATGGTGGTGATGGTGTAGCACAACAATATGAATACACTTAATGCCAATGAACTATATACACTTTAAAATGGCTAACATAAATTTTAGGGTATGTGTATTTTACAATTTTTTCATAATTTTATTTTTTTATTTTGAGAGAGAGCAGGAGTAAGTACAAGGCGGGGAGGAGCAAAGGGAGGGAGAAAGTGAATCTCAAGCAGGCTCCATGCCTAGCAAAGAGGCTGATGTGGGGCTCAATCTCACGACTGTGAGATCACGACATAAGCCAAAACCAAGAGTCTCACACCCAACCAATTAAGCCACTCAGGGGTCCTTTACCACATTTAAAAGAAAAAGAAAAGAAAAAAAGGTGTCCCTTCTACCTTCTCTACCAACCAGAGCTTAGCCTGAGCCTACCAGAGAGTTAAAACATCTGCCAAAATGAAAAGGAAAAATTAATCAGAAAGTAGATTTAGTAGCCTCCACATTCAAGTGAAATCAGATTTCTATCATTATTACACTGGCCACCTCATGGCAGGCCTAGATTATAGAGGTTCAGTAATACAGGAGCCTCCTTCTATTGATTCCTTCAAATATCTATGAGGGCTTAAACAAATTACATACGGCAGGGTTTATTTAGCAAATGAACTGTTCAAATCCTAATAATCACTAAGAAGAAATAATGATACACTAAAAGAAAAAAATAAGTAAGACAAAGTTCCAAGATTCAAAAAACAAAATACCTCTTCCATCGTTTCCTCAATTTGAGCAGTAACAGGTTCGGGAGATCTGAGACCAATGGGAACAAACACTGGAGCTTTGTTTACTTCTTCTGGAGCAAGATGGTAACTGTCTTCTTCATAATCAGGCTCAAAATCTTCAGCATCATCTTCATCTTCTTCCTGAGAAGCCCGAAGAGTCACCAGCGTGGACTTGGAAGCACGAGGTTCCTTCCTAGAGGTCTTACTTCGCATTCGTTTTGATCCACGGCCCCTAGTGACATTTGGTTTGATCTTTCGATGCATTCTCCTTCCACCATGATCCACCTCGTTCTCAGAAGCAGAAGAGATCGTTGTTCTTCGATCCAGAGCAATTTTAGAGTAACTTGATTCTTTCAATAGTTGTGGAGGGCTGGATGTATAATCAAAATAACAATAAAGTCATTACATGCACAAGGATAAAGATAATTTTAATGGAAACCAAATTTTAGAATGAAATCCCAGTTCAAGGCATTAAAATGAAAACTCCCACAACCCATTACGTCAAAAACTTATGCCGTGAAATAAAGAAATTTACTATTACTACTAGTTCCTTATTCAGTTTGTTCTTCGTTTATCTACCTACACATTTTTCATGGTAAGTTTTTAATTCTGGACCATTTTTTCCTTGCTATTTAAGTGATAATTTCTAGAAATTATTAGAAAAAAATGAGAAAAAGAAAATGGTCCAATAAAACAGAATATAGGATCAAAAAGTGATACTGGTATACAGTACTGGGTAAACAGACTAGGTAAAAAGAAAAAAGAAAAGGCAGAAAACCCATGGAACGATGTTGTTTTTTAGATCTTAAGTTCCTTTCCACTTTCCCTGTAAACTGTAGAACATGAGTACCCTTCACTTTAGTTTGTGACCCCATTCAAACCAGCACCTTAATTATTTAAGTAATACACACTATTCTTTTATCAGACTTCTGCTCATGTCTTAATATACTTAACATTCAGAAATTTTAAACATAGGAAAGAAAAGTCTTCCTAAGAACATCAAAAAAAGATAAACTTTAATAAATAAAAATCATAGGTAGGGACACCTGGGTGGCTCAGTCGGGTGAGCATTCAACTCTTGATTTTGGCTGTGGTCATGGGATAGAGGCCCACATCAGGATCTGTGCTGAGTGTGGAGCCTGCTTAAGATTCTCTCTATATCCTTCTGCCCCTATACCTTGCTTATGTGTGTGCACTCTCTCTCTTATTTTAAAAGTTTAAAAAAAAACTTGAGTGGTTAAGAAACAGATCTGTCAATAAAAAATTATCTACACTTCTGTTAACAAGCCATCTTTTTTCACTCTACCATTAAGGTAGGACAGCCATAAAGAGTAAGTTAGTTTTATTTCCTATTCTGAAGATACACGTTAAATAAAACTTTACCTTGTTAGTTTACTGACACACTGCTCTTCAACAACTGAAGACATAGAATTATCCACTATAGTTTTTTCTCCAACACTTCCTGATGGTCCAACTTCTGAATGGGCATCTTTTTTGGCCAAAATAGCCTCTTTGGAATCTATACAGTCTTTTCTTGCTGAAACCTCCAATGATGTCAGAAACTCAGCCTTTTCCTTAAATTTAAGAACAGCTAATGTTACCATGCAAACAATCTCTATCGTAATTTGGTTTGGGGGTTGGACCTAAAGCTCTAAGCTTACACACACACACACACACACACACACACACACACACACACGATGGCTAGCTTCTAAATTTTTTAATATTGGAAAGTAGCTCAATTTTTATAAAATTGGTTACAGTACAAAAGACAAAACTGTATTTTTTTTATAAATTCTCTCCGTCACGATCTTGACAAAACAGAGCGAATGATAAAAAGTATTTTTTTCAAACTTACTTTTTGAAGGAGCTGGGTATCATCTCCTGGCTGCAGCAAATTATCTTCTGGCTTCCTTGCCTCACTCTGATCTGTTCTGTCTTTTTCTATACCTAGTTCCTCCTTCTTACCATGTGCTCTTCCCAAATTTGGCTTAGCCTTTTGGAATTGCCTTCTTGTCAACTGTGCTGGACTAGGAACATACCTTTTAGGTTCAGGTCTAGAACGAAGTACAAATCATGTTGAAAAACCAAAATCACAATTCCTTGTTGATTTAACAGCTGCTATGTCAAACACTTTTGAACACAAGCCAATTCTATGTTCGAAGGACTATATATAAATTGGCTCTAAAACCAAGCACAAATGATGATATAAAGAACGTAAAAGCTTTTACAACTTGCAGTTTCTGTATAATCTGGAAAATACTTTTAAAATAACAATCTTTTCTTACTTTCATTCATTGATTCTGATGTGTAGTGTCATGGTACTTTAAGTAATTTTCAAAGAAATAACCAAATACAAAAAAAAAAAAAAAAAAAAAAAAAAAAAAAAAAGCAAGCCAGTACTTGAACATGGACAAATGTACAATGGTTACAGCCTTGGTCCTTCTGGCCCAAGACCAGGCTTGAAAGCCAGAGTCCATTCTCCTATCAGAAACCTATCAGCTAATGGAAAAGGATTTACTAAGAGTCAGATTCATATGATCTCAATATAACGCATGTGTATCTGCCAAATCAGACAAAGACAAGGTTTTAACACTCAATAGAGTACGAATAGCTCCCAAGACAATCCCTAAACACCTATCCTAGGTTTTCCTGGAAAATATTTTAATTACTAGCAAGGATCTGAATTCTGAACTGGGAAGTTTAAAATTAACATAAACCTAGATATCATAAAGAAAATTAAGTATCAGGAGTTCTCTGAAAGATCTGTATTAAAGACTAATTTTGAGTAATACTTCTACTAAATTATCTAGAAGAGAAAGTAATTACTTTTCTAAATGTTCCAACCCTGCTAAGCTCTTTGGTCAGTCAAACACCTAGGAAGTTCACAAGAAATTCTAACAGGGTTATGATGTGGCTAAATACATTCCAATGTAGGCTAACGTATTTAGGAAAACATTGTATTTAACTTAAGCTATTGACAGTCAAGTGTGATTTTACAAATGCAAGTAAGGATAAAATGCTACTGAAGTCAAAAGAGATAATACTGGACTTCGGAATAACCTAACTTTAAAACTGTTAAGATTACATACCCTAAAGAAATTACCATTCATGATAAAGTAAACAGCTGGAATAAATTTCACAAATAGAAAAAGGTTTTTCAAAAACAGGGGGCTGTGGGCTGGAGTGTGGGTTTCCAAAAAGGAAAATTAAAAGTTTGATTTCTCTCTGGGGCGCCTGGGTGGCTTAGTCGGTTAAGCATCCAACTTCAGCTCAGGTCATGATCTCACGGTTCGTGGGTTTGAGCCCCACATCGGGCTCTGTGCTGACAGCTAGAGCCTAGAGCCTGCTTTGGATTCTGTGTCTCCCTCTCTCTGCCCATCCCCTGTTTCACTCTGTCTCTCAAAAAATAAATAAATGTTAAAAAATTTAACAACAACAAAAAAAAAAGGCGGGGGGGGGGGAAGCACTGGGTGGCTAAGTCGGTTAAGCATCCAACTTGAGCTCAAATAAGATCTCATGGTCCATGAGCTCAAGCCCCACATCAGGCACTGGGCTGACAGCTCAGAGCCTGGAGCCTGCTTCAGATGGGTTCTGTGTCTCCCTCTCTCTCTCTCTGCCCCTGCCCTGCTCATGCTCTGGCTCTCTCAAAAATAAATAAACATTAAAAAAAAAAAAAAAAAAAAAAAAAAAAACAGCCAATGCCTGATCTATAAAAAAAATAAAAAATAAAAAAAAAAGGTTTGATTTCTCTCATTAAAAAACACAAAGGCTCCACATAATATCTCTTGAAACATGTAAAGCTTCTTTCTTTATACAGAAAGGTCTGCCTATATAACTATGTCAATTTGCTAGTCTGAAAGTCATAAATCCTGAAAATTTAACTTTAAAAACTAATTTGGCAATGTTACTTTCAACAAGCCATTTAAATCCTCTAGGTCAACCTACTCAATTATAAATGAGAGCATTAGGAAACACTGATCTTGAAGGTCACTAGTGTTTAAAGGTTCACTTAGAGTAAAAATCAAATTCCTTACAACAGTCCTATATAATCTGCCAATGCCCTCAGCTGGGCTCTATCTTTCTTACATCTACTGCTCTCTCCCTCTTTACCCATTTCAAACTTGCTCCCCTTGCTGTTCCTCAAACAAGTCAGGCATGCTCTTGCCTGCAGTATTTTCAAGTTGTTGTTCTCTCTCCCCCTATACGTCATCTGGACCTGCTCCTTCACTTCTTTTGGGTCTTCTCTCCAGCAGCACCCTCGCAATGAAACATTCTCTGATCACCACTAATTAAAAAGTAGTATCAGTGGGGTGCCTGGGTGGCTCAGTCGGTTAAGCGTGCGACTTCAGCTCAGGTCATGATCTCATAGTCCATGAGTTCGAGCCCCACGTCGGGCTCTGTGCTGACAGCTCAGAGCCTGGAGCCTGCTTCCGATTCTGTGTCTCCCTCTCTCTGCCCCTCCCCTGCTCATGCTCTCTGTCTCAAAAATAAATTTAAAAAAAACATTTAAAAAAACATTTAAAAAGTAGTATCAGTAATAATAAGGCAGACTGCAAGTAATAAATAAAAGTGGTGGTACTAAAATATCTTCACCTTTCTAGCGTTAACTCTTTTGAAAGATATTCTCACCATTTGGCTTAGAACACAGTTCTAAATACAACATATACACTTCACTGAACTTCCTATTTATGAATTTCAATAAGATATAAACTATAAACATACAAAGAACTTAAGAATTTCTGTTTACTAACAAATTGAATTTTATTTTTTTTTTATTTTTTTTTTTCCAACGTTTTTTATTTATTTTTGGGACAGAGAGAGACAGACAGAGCATGAACGGGGGAGGTGCAGAGAGAGGGAGACACAGAATCGGAAACAGGCTCCAGGCTCCGAGCCATCAGCCCAGAGCCCGACGCGGGGCTCGAACTCACGGACTGCGAGATCGTGACCTGGCTGAAGTCGGACGCTTAACCGACTGCGCCACCCAGCGCCCCACAAATTGAATTTTAAAGTAAAAAATAATGAGGTTCACCAAGCTTTGTGCAGAAATTATAAATTATAAGAGTATCAATCATGCAATTCTTATACTATCTGAAGAAGCATACTTAAAATATTCTGTTTCATAATTAACTATTACTTTATCCTTTAACAAAATGTTCTCGATGTGAAGTTATCCAATCTTCATCTTTAGAAAGTTTTATGGTTTTCTGATTAAAAGCAAACTCACCTCATCTTTTCATCTAAAACATTTACTTTGTTAACATGAAGAGGGTCTACAAGAACCATGTGACTCTGGTTTTCATGTAGGCTACCTTCAGAAACTTTGGAAGATACAACTTCAATTTCAGTTCCAACTGGAGAATTTGGCTAAAATGACAAAACAAGATGATTTTTTTTTTTAACAAGCGAACATACTTCCTAAAATTGTTCAATCATTAAGAAAGGTACTGAGTTTTTCAAAACGAAGAGTCAAACTAGGTATGCAATGTTCATGTTTGCTGCCCAAAACCAAAGTCCTAATTCAGGAGAGAAAGTTTCATTTATTGCAGTTATTACATTTACAAAATGCTTTAAAAACTACAATAGTTATCTGCTGTGAACAACCTCACCAGAAATGATTAATTTTTTTTTAAAAACACAGTCTTTTGGGGTGCAGGGGGGTTCAAAAAAGGATTATAATCACTTTAAATCTAGATTTTCCCTTGGTAGACAAATAAAAAGGACAAAAAAAAAAAAAGCACAAGATCTGTTGAAAAGGGCATTATACTACTTAGATTCGTATCACAAGATGCATCAGTAAGAGATTGGTTAAATTTTCATTCAAACAGCAGGATGTCATGCAGTAGTGAAAAATGATGTGTCTCCATATTTCTTGATGCAAAAAGTCAACATATTAAGTAAAAACTAAGTGATAAAACTAACACACAGTAATTTTATAATTTAAAAAAATTATTTTATTTTTAAGTAATCTCCACACCCACTGTGAGGCTAGAACTTACATCCCCTGATTAAGAGTCACATGCTCTACCAACTGAGCCAACCAGGCACCCCGATGACTTTATTATTTAAATTTACATAAGTGCACACACATGCATGGATGGAGATATACCCAGGAAGATATGTCAGAAGGTTTTCAGTAGTTACCTCAGTGTAGTAAGACTGGGAGAGTCATGATGTTGTTTTATACTGACTGAACATTTATGAAATGACTGAACCCATTTCATAATGAATGAGTTCATTAAAAAGGAAAAAATATATACCCATTTTCACTTAAAAAAATTCCAGAATAGGAAATCTGGAACAGAATTAGGTTATGTTACATATTCATTGATTAGAGTGTCAGATGCCTATATTCTAAGCCAAGTCTGAGCTATCATTTCACATTTTAACATGCATTAAAAGGCTCAATTTAATTATATAACAATAACTCACCACAGTCAATAGTTTTTTAGTTTCATCTTTCTGTACTACTGTTTTTTCTTCCTCAACTATGCCTTTGGCTTCACCTTTTTCTATATGCCTCTGTCCAGTCTTTCTTATGTTTGGTCTGGGTCTTTGAAGTCGGCCCCTTACTGTTCGAATGGTTGGGACAACACTTTCCTTGGATTCTTGATGGGAACTATTCGTATTATGAGCCCTAGAAAAGAAGACCAGGACAAAGAGAGGGAATTGAAATATAAAAAGATGAAAACTACCATAAAAATACAAAATTTGAATCTCCTCTAATAAACTATAAAACTTTTTGTAACATTAGAGAAAAATCTATTTTCTGATGATACATAAGTCTTCTTTTATTAAAAAAAAAAAAGGTTATTTTAATTTTCACAAGGTAATGAACTTATATAAAGTACCTAGAAGACTGAAACTCACAGACAGAGAGAAAGTACAATGGTAGTTGCCAGGGAATGGAAGAGGGAGGTTAGGGAGGTCTTGTTAATGGGTACAGAGTTTCAGCTTGCGAACATGAAAAAGTTCTAGAGAGAAATGTGACAAAGATTGTAAAACAATGCGAATGTCCTCAATGCCATTAGACGATAAAAAAAAAAAAAATTAAACTGGTAAATTTTATCTTTTACCACAATTTTTAAGAAGATAATTAATATAAATCTTATACACACGTGTTTTTTAATGCAATGCTTTGTATAAAACCTTAAGCAGCTAACAGTGAATCTAATAAGCAGTCAAGCATTAAAAGGTGTAGAACTCAATGTGATTTTCTATTTTAGGCAGTCTGCCATATGAATAAAAATAAACGAAGTATTTTTGGTATTCACTTTTAAAATACATTAACACATCTCAAAAACACTGGAGAAATATTTGAAGGAATTCTATTTTAGATTTTCTTTTTCTTTTTAATATTTTAGATTTTCAAGGAACTATCACTGTTTACCCCATAGAAACAACTAATTCCTTTTCCTGGGCTTGCACAGGCTGAGACTCCTCTTGAGGACCACAAGAACTTGAAGGTGAAAGGTCCTTTTCAGTCTGTATACATGGTAATATCACAACCTCCTCCTGCCTGTGACCTGATTTGTCTTTTTCTCCTGCTGCCATCTGGGAAGCAACATCCTAGAAGGCAGACAAAAAAATTTCATCAAGGGTATGGTTAAAGTATAGGGAAATAGGAACTTTCATACACTACTAAGAAAAATAAACTGGTCAGGTCTCTGCAGAGAAAACAACAGTATCTACCAAAAATTTTAATTCCCAGAAATTCTACTTCTAGAAACGTATCTTATAAAAATACTCAAGTAAGCATGTAGAAAATTACATACAAGGACATTTGCTATAGCAATTTAATAGCCCCCCAGGAAAGAAAACAAAAAATTAGAAATAAGACAAACCTATCAGTAGGGTATTGAATAAATAAATTATAATTTGTTTATAATGCAACGGTGCAAAGCCATTTAGAAGATAAATTTCTATATAATGATCCAAAAATATGTTCACAATACTGTGTTAAGTGAAAAAATGAGAAGGCAAGCTAGGGTGCCATTTTTGCAAAATAATAAAAATACCCACAACATTTTATTATTTATATAAAAAAGTATCTATACAGAAAAGGCTACGTGGATACATTCAAAATAGCTATGTGATTAACTTGGGAGGGAGAAATGGAATATTATAAAGGACTCTCACTTTTTAGATTACATATTTTTTCAATCTGAAATTTTTATAATCAGATAAAATAACCAATAAAAAAAGATATACCTTTTAAAAATATAAGATCGGGAAGAAAAAGTACAAATTTTTTTAAACTTTTTTTTTTTTAACGTTTATTTATTTTTGAGACAGAGAGAGACAGACCATGAACGGGGGAGGGTCAGAGAGAGGGAGACACAGAATCTGAAACAGGCTCCAGGCTCTGAGCTGTCAGCACAGAGCCCGACGCGGGGCTCGAACTCACGGACCGCTTGATCATCACCTGAGCCGAAGTTGGCCGCTTAACTGACTGAGCCACCCAGGCGCCCCAAAAGTACAAATTTTTAAGCACAGTAAGAACTAAGCTATTTTGAAAATATAAAAGACGAATTTTATTTCAAAAAAGCACTGTCATTTTATTTTTAATTTTTTTCAATGTTTATTTTTGAGAGAGAAAGAGAGAGAGAAAGAGAGAGAGAAAGAGAGAGAGAGAATGAGAAGAAGAGGAGCAGAGAGAGAGGGAGACACAGAATCCAAAGTAGGCTCCAGGCTCTGAGATGCCAGCACATGGCTGTCAGCCACTTAACTGACTGAGCCACCCAGGCGCCGGTCATTTTTTTTATTAACTAGTTTTTTATTAATTATTGAAGTATAGGTGGCGTACAATGTTACTAGTCTTAGACATACAACACAGTGATTCAGCAGCTACATACACTGCTTGATAATCACCCCAACAGGTGTAGTCACTACATTAACTGTATTCCCTATGCTGTACTTTTTATCTCCCTGAGTTACTTATGACTGAAAGTTCGTACCTCTTCAAGATTTTAAGTAACCTCTACACCCACCGGGGGCTCAAACTTACAACCTCAAGAGCTGCATGGTCTACCGAATGAGCCAGCCAGGTAGCTCAGAAAGTTTGTACCTCTTAATCCCCTTTTCCTATTTTGTCGATCTCCCTTACCCCTTCCCTTCTGGCAACCACAAGTTTGTTTTCTGTCTTTATGACTGTTTCTGTTTTTTATTTTCTAGAACCTACATATAAGTGAAATTATATGGTATTTGTCTTTCTCTTAGTTTTCTCAGCATATTTCACTTGGCAAAATAGACTTGTAGGTCCATCCATGTTATTTTAAATGGCAAGCAAAATTCCATTGTGGATTTATATATATATATACATATAACACATCTTCTTTATCCATTCATCTGTTGAAGGACACTTTGGTTGCTTTCATATCTTGTCTATTGTAAATAATGCTATGACAAACATAGGGGTGCCTCTATCTTTGGAATTAGAGCTGTCATTTTCTTTGGGTAAATAAACAATACTAGAATTAGTGAATCACATGGTAATTCTAGTTTTACTTTTTGAGGAGGCTCCATATGGTTTTCCACAATGGCTGCACCAATTTACATTCCCACCAACAGTGTACAAGGATTCCTTTCCCTCCACATCCTTGCCACCGCTTGTTATTTCTGGTCTTTTTTGATACTAGTTATTCTGACTGGTGTGAGGTGATACCTCATTGTGGTTTTGATTTGCATTTTCTTGATGATTAATGATGCTGATGATCTTTTCATATACCTGTTGCCATCTATATGGCCAAAAAACTACTTTTATGTTTAGAACACTCAACTAATGAGTGTTAACACTTGATTTCAAAGTTTCTGATGTTATATCACACAATCTTAATTTGTTATGGACCAAGTTAACAAAGTAAACTAAACTTACTTTTAACTTACTAACTCCTATCAAGCTCTTAACTGTATTTCACCCTTCACAACAGAATGAAACAAAAAATGACTATCAATCTCATTTTTCCTATGAAGAAATGAGCTGCCACCATTTGGCTCGGGTCACATAATGAATGCAGGTCAGAACTTGGCATCCCAACCCCCTTAAATGTCTTTCCATGACACACTTGTCCACCATGAAAGATTTAAGATTCTCACAAAAAAACCCATGGAATAATGAGGCACATTAAGTACAGCAACACTAATGTCACATGCAACAGAAACTGCAGGAGAAAATATTTGTGAAACGTTAATCCCAGTTGCTTTAGTTCAGTAACCGTAACAGCTAAAATAAAAACCCTCCACCTTCCACAGCACTCACATGTTGAGAAGGGAGAGTGTTCATCTGTTCACTGCTCTGCTGTAACACAATAGTCTCAGCTTTATCCGTTTCCAATTTCTTCCCAGGTACATATTTTCCTGCTTCCGTAGTCTCTCTCTTTAAAGTTGCTCTTGCTAAGTTTGGTTTTGGTCTTTTGAATCGACTTCTCACAAAAGGTGCTGGTTTAACTTCAAATGGCTTCTGTTCTTGAGGAATAGACTTGCTTTTGGAATAAGGATAATCAAATTTTAGAATGAGATGAAGGGGCAAATGAGACCAGAGTCTTAGGACAACTTTAGAAACTGGCAGTAAACATGAATTCCAATTCTTAACAGGAAAAAAAAATTGAACAATATGGTAGATCCAAAAAAACAGGAGGTGTACAATCTAGGTATAAGCCTATGAATATCACCTTTGCACAGAGGAAATACACGTTGTCACACCCATACTGACTTAGGAATATTTGTTACATACAATTCTGATGTTAGTAATTCTCTCAATCGATTATCACAATTACCTCAAAACTCACCTCCAGTCATCCCAAAACTAGCTTGAAATCTGCAACATTACACTATAGATGAACCGTTTTAAAAC
The DNA here is from genome assembly GCF_028018385.1 of Neofelis nebulosa. Lineage (NCBI taxonomy): Eukaryota > Metazoa > Chordata > Mammalia > Carnivora > Felidae > Neofelis > Neofelis nebulosa. The sequence goes on from NC_080782.1 coordinate 103,806,075, forward strand.
CTTTGTTTCACAGAATCTGAAAATATAACTTTAGATACTTTTTCTTTAAAAGCACACAGACCAATATATCTGTACCTTGAATTATTATCTGAAAACTGCTCTGGAGCATCTGGAGATTGCATCCCCTGGTCTTCGGTTTTACCAAGTTCCAAAGTCTGCAAGGAAGTCTTCAAACTACTCAAGTGACCTGATAGTTCCTTTTCAGAATTTCTTTTTTCTGCCTCAGGTGTAAGTACCATGGATAGTACTTCACTGCTAATGTTCTGGAGGAATAATCAAAGGAAATCATCCACAGTAAATCAGCACAAATGGAAAATGTCACAAAAGCATGAACCTCGAGTAACAGAAAACTTTTTATTTTTAAATGTTTAAGTAACCTCTACACCCACAATCTGGGGCTCAAACTCACAACCCCAAGATCAAGAGTCACACGCTCAACCTACGGAGCAAGCTGGGTACCCGAATTGCAAACTTTTAATAAAAGGAAATAACTGAGAAAGATGTGGCCAAAAGAAATAATTCCAATGTATGTTCATTCTAGAGTTAGCACAAACTCCCTATATTCCAGTTCCCTATATTCCTTTTATGTAAAACAGTAACTTTGGGTGTGTGTGGTGGCTCAGTCAGTTATGCATCTGACTTTGGCTCAGGTCATGATCTCATTGCTCCTGAGTTCGAGCCCTGTTGGGCTCTGAGCTGAAAGCTCAGAGCCTGCAGCCTCCTTCAGATTCTGTCTCCATCTCTCTGGCCCTCCCCTGGCTCCTGCTCTGTCTCTTTCAAATAGAAAATAAAAAAAATAAAAAAAATTTTTTTAAATAAAAGATTAACTTCAGGGGCACCTGGGTGGCTCAGCTGGTTGGGCATCTGACTCTTGACTACAGCCCAGGTGATGATCTCGAGGTTCGTGGGATAGAGCCTGAGTCAAGTTCTGTGCTAACGGCTCAAAGCCTGCTTGGAATTCTCTCTCTGCCCCTCCCTCACTCATGCGTGTGGACACACATGGGCGCTTTCTCTCAAAATAAATTACCTTAAAAACACTTTTTTATAAAAAATAAATAAAAGTAACTTCGAATTGACATTAAGAATGGTAACTTCTCCACAATTAAATCTTTTTGAATTATTTTTTTAAAAAGATATATAGTTTCTTTAAGGTCTTAAAACACAGAATTTAGGGCTAGGGAAGACTTTAAGCTTTCAGAGATTTTAAATTTTGAAGGATTTAAGAGCAATAATCACGGTTTTTATTTTGATAATTTTTCTCTAAAAAGTACTCAAAAATAGTTTTTCCCAAAAACAGAAAAATACATACTTTGGTATCTAGTGAAGGCACAGTGCTGCAGCCACCACTACTGCTCTGCATTAAGTCTGTCTCCATTTGTCTTGAGGTCCTGGTCTCCTCTGCTTCATATTTCCTTAGGGAAATGTCCATTTCTCTAGGTTTTCCCAAATCTGCAACCATTTCCTCAGTAGCACTAATCTCTGAGCTGGGATTCCTCAAGGAAATTCCTCGTCCACTTTGTTTCATATCTGCCTCTGTTTCTTCAATAGCAGTTGTCTTTCCTAATACGTTCTCCATCAGGGAAAGCTCTCTTTCTCCAGTTTCTTCCAAATCAATCTCGCTCTCCTCTAAGGCACTGATCTCCACAGGTACCTTTGCCCTCAGGGAAGTTTCTTTTCCAATTTCTTTCCAATCTGTCTCCATTTCACCTAGAGTCTTGACCTGTAAGGCCTTTCCTTGTGTGTCTATTTCTCTTCTTTCAGTTTCTTCCACAGATGTCTCTCTCTCCTCAGTGACATCAATGACCTCTTGTATATTCTCCCTTACAGAAATCTCTCTTCCAGTTTCTTCCAAACCTGTTTCTACTTCATCTGTAGTGCTGACCTCCTCTGGGGCATCTTCCTGTAAGGATATTTCTCTTCTTCCAGTTTCTTCCAAATCTGTCATTCTTTCCTCAGTGACATCAGATATCTCTGATATAATGTCCCTTATGGAAACTTCTCTTCCAGTTTCTTCCAAATCTGTCACTCTTTCCTCAGTGACATCAGACATCTCTGATATACTGTCTCTTGGGGAAACCGCTCTTCCAGTTTCTTTCAAATCTGTCACTCTTTTCTCAGTGACATCAGATACCTCTGATATATTCTCCCTTGGAGAAACCTCTCTTCCAGTTTCTTCCAAGTCTGTGACTCTTTCCTCAATGACATCAGACATCGCTGATATAGTGTCTCTTGGGGAAACCTCTCTTCCAGTTTCTTCCAAGTCTGTCACTCTTTCCTCAGTGACATCAGGCATCTCTGATACATTCTCCCTTGGGGAAACTGCTCTTTCAGTTTCTTTCAAATCTGTCACTCTTTCCTCAATGACATCAGACACCTCTGATATATTCTCCCTTGAGGAAATCTCGCTTCCAGTTTCTTTCAAATCTGTCACTCTTTCCTCAATGATATCAGACACCTCTGATATATTCTCCCTTGAGGAAATCTCTCCTCTAGTTTCTTTCAAATCTGTGTCCATTTCCACAGTGTTGTCAATCGTTTCTGCTATCTGCTCTATGGGAGAGACACCTCTTCTCCTAGTTTTTTTAAAATGTGACTCCATTTCCTTAGTACTATTAGCCTCCAGTGATATCTTCTCCCTTGGTAAGGTTTCTTCCACTCTCTGAATTTCTCCCAAAGCTGCTGTCAATTGTCCCGAAGCAACTATCTCCTCTGATACCTCTTCCTTTGAGAAAACTTCTCGTCTTCTAGCTCCTCTTCCTATATTTGGCTTTGGTTTCTGTAACCGAGTTTTCAGAACTGGGACTTTATTATCCTCTTGAATACTTTAAAAAAAAAAAAAGAGGACACACAATCAAATTTTAAACCATACTGCCACCTGAAGAGAGGATGGTTGAGAAACTACTACTGAAACACCATGAATTCTCAAATAAAAAAGTAAAATATGAAGGAAGCCTCAAGAATCTCTGGGTAAAACTTAAAAAATTAAAGAAGAGGGGGGAAAAACCCATGTTTTGAAATTGTAAACTTTTAAAATAAATATATCTACTCACATAGAGACATGTATAAAGAGAAATCTATCGATAAGGTCAATTAGATTAGCAGCCAACTGGCTCTGAACAGTCTCCTTCTAATTGTCATCTACATCATCCAGAAAAAGTCTCTAGTTCCCTACATTGGAGCTAGGCCAATTGGTGTCTGCTACTCCTACCTCTTTGCCCCTACTACCCTTTACACAGACATATGCCTTGCCGTAAGAGTTAAGCAGCACATTTCCATGGCCAGATTTGACCAGCATCTCAAAAAGCCACATGCAAGTATCATGTGAACAAGAAAGTATTAGGAAAAGCCAAACTTTAAACATACAGATTGCTAAAATGCTAGTAATAGTTGAAACCAGACAGTAGGTACACAGGAGTCCATTAATCTGTTCTTGCTACTTTTTTTTTAATTTTTTTTTTTTTCAACATTTTTTATTTATTTTTGGGACAGAGAGAGACAGAGCATGAACGGGGGAGGGGCAGAGAGAGAGGGAGACACAGAATCGGAAACAGGCTCCAGGCTCCGAGCCATCAGCCCAGAGCCTGACGCGGGGCTCGAACTCACGGACCGCGAGATCGTGACCTGGCTGAAGTCGGACGCTTAACCGACTGCGCCACCCAGGCGCCCCTCTTGCTACTTTTGTGTACACTGAATATTTCCAAAGGGAAAACAATTTCTAAAGTATACTAGCAATTCCATCGATTTTGCTGGGTATGTTCCAGAGGGGAAAGAAAAAATATAAGAGAGCAGTGGCTACAAGTACAGGTTTCTACACATGGGTTTTACATAAAATTTACGTGAATCTTAAACAAAGGCCATATGTGGATCTAATTCCAAAGAAACAAATATAAGAAAATAAGTTGTATTTCATATTTGGATATAGATATTTAATCTAATATGCATGTTAAGTGATACTGCCAATCATGTTAACTCAAGGTCTAATTTATGAGTAAGCAACACATCAAGTCACCAATAACTGAGAAACTGACATGAAAACTATGACATGAATTGCCCTGAAAAGTGAGGTTATATTTGTAAATATTAAGCAATTTGATACACAGATTACAAATCAGTCTCATTTGCTTTTGTTTTAAAAAACCGATTAAACATTTCTAAAACTTAACAAAAAAATTCAAACATTACATAACCAATAAGAGGATACTTACCTTAGACACTCACTAACATTCATTTGAAAAAAATTATCTTCTTTCTCAGATTGTGACGTGATGTCTTCAAACTCAAAATTTTTACATGACTGATCTTCTACCTGTTCAGGACTCTTAATAACAAAACATTTTTAAGGGTTCACAATGAAACATCCATCTATAAAAAACTGCACTGAAAATTTTGCCTGATTTGAGACCAAGGAAAATGGTAAATATTTCAAAATTATAAAATGATATTCAAGGGACATTTTTTAACGTTTTCTCTTTAGAGACCTTAAAAAATTTCATAAGCTATATACCTTCTAGCTCATCTCAAAGCCCCCATTCTTTTCCTCCTAATTAGAAAGCAAGTTACTGCACTTCAGTCTCATCTGTTAGAATTACTCCCTGGGATCTGTGTTCTGATTACTATTATTACAGTATAGACCTTGAAATTTATAACAAAACAAATTCAAACCTCAGACTAGGATCTTAACTCTTACTCTTAACACAAAGACTAGTTATTGTATAAATAACTCAAAAATAATCTTTAGTTGTTGGAATTATATTTTAGTAGGAAGCTTTTACCATTTTACTCTGTTTAAGTCAGAGTTAAAAGTCATATACCTTGTCATATTTTCAAAAAGGAAGTGTAATTCAAATATGTGAGTGATGAGGTACAAGTTAAACATGCTCCATTATGTAAATGCACAAAATATGGATTGCAGAGAGTTCAATGGCATTACAAGTAACAAGGCTACTAGCTCTGAGATTTTGGCTTTAAATTTGTAAACAATGTACAGAACTGTACAGTCTTACAGGTTAAGGGAAGGGGGGTAAAAGGGGACTTAAATACTTGTTTAACAAAAAAACTGCACAGAATCAGAGTACTTACATCTCTAGCAATACAGGATTCACTTTCATTCTTTTTTACATTGGCCCCAATTTTTTCCTGTGATGTAAGAATTTCTTTTCTTTCAGCAGCTTTAACTATATTTGGCTTTGGCCTTTGCAGTCGGCCCCTCGTTAGTCGTGCTGGTCTTAAAGCCTTTGTTTGATCGTCGTCCTGAACACCAATTTTTTCACTCAAACTAGAACAACTACAAAAGAATAAAATTATGGTCATCCTGAAGTCACATATTTGTTTGCAGTATTCCCCTCTCCCATGTATGAATAAGTAAACTGTTTGGAATATAAAATTACAAGTATCCTTTAGAACAGACATAATATTGGAAGCCTGACTATAAAAAACATACCCTCACAAAACTGGAAAAATCTGTCCCTAACAGACATGTAATACCATTCCCCACTAAGAATACTAATTCGCAGGGGCACCTGGATGGCTCAGTCGGTTTGTGTTTGACTCTTGATTTCAGCTCAGGTCTTGGATCTCAGAGTTTGTAGGATGGAGCCCCACATCAGCTCTGCACTAACAGTGCAAAGCCTGCTTGGGATTCTCTCCCTCTCTCTGGCCCTTGTCAGTTTGCACACACACATATGTGCACTTTCTCTCAAAAATTAAATAAATAGATAAAAATACTAGTTTGTATGTAATGTACACTTCCAGGGCACTGGACATAGATTATGGAATAAATGTACAGTCCACACTATAATACTTCAGATGCATATTTGAGCAGGGCCTACTCTGAATCTGCATTCCAAGTTAAATATTCCCTTTTGAAACCTCCTGCTATAAATAAAATTATCCAGAAACATGTATCTTTTAACCATTAATTCATCTAACAAGGCTTTGTTAAAATCTTGTTAATAAGTTGAGGAAGAAATGTAAGTCGTAACTCAGTGGATCCTTATAATTTATTTCTCCAGTAGCATAAGGAACATGATGAAAATGTTTCAACACACCTATAGTTAAAAAAAGACTTAAGTATTCTGAATGAAAACAAAATTCAGACATCATCCAGTACAGATGTTATTACAGTCATTCCTACAAGCTACTACTTTTATTCTACTTTCTAAATACTTACTTAGACACAGTCTCAGTTTCTGGGTTCACTTTCTCTGTATATTCCATTCCAGCAATGTCAGATGTATTCACTTTATCCTTTTCCATTTGATTCTATGAATTCAATTTTTTTACATTTTATTGACAACATAAAAAAAGTCCAAACATTGTAATAAATGGAAATTAAAACAGTGAAATATCATTTTTTGTTCTTCTAACTATAAGAGTTTTAAAAATGATAGATACAGCTATATTATAAAACATATTTCCATATATTACTGGCAGAAACAAAAATTGGTACATCCTTTCTGGAAAGCCCTTCCCCAATATGAAATCAAAAGCCTTAAAAATATTCATGGTCTTTGACTCAGTAATACCATTTCTAAGACTCTATAAAGAAAATATTTAAACAAACTCCAAGAATTTGCACAAGAGCATTATATAAAATGCTAAATAACGTGAACAGGCAAAAAATCCAATGATGAGTAAATGGTTAAATAAATTCAGGTGTACCCATTGACAGAAAATGACGAAGTCACTAAAGACTGTATCTTCAAAACATAATAATATGAAAAAACATTTATGAAATGTTAGGTACCAAAGGATAAAAAAACAATTAATACTAAAACACAGGGTGCCTGAGTGGCTCAGTCTTTTAAGCATCCAACTCGATTTCACTTCAGGTCATGATCTCATAGTCCGTGGGACCGAACCTTGTGTTAGGCTCTGCACTGATAGCATGGAGCCTGCTTGGGATTCTCTTTCTCCCCCTCTCTCTGACCCTCCCCTGTCATACATGTGCATGCGCACGCATGCTCTTGGAGGGAAGGAAAGAAGGAAGGAAGGAAGGAAAAAAAAGCTGGAAAGATGTATGCTAAAAGGTTAGTTCCATCTGGATAATGAAATCACAAGTAATTTGTTTTAATTTTTACATCAATCTGTTTTTCCCACTTTTCTCAAATTTTAAAAGATAATAACATAACTGTATTATAAAAAGTATAATAAAGAAGATTTCATATGACAAGGAAAAAAGCTGACATTTTAAAATGTATTTTAGCAAAAATAAAAAATTTATGACAATATAACGCTGGCAGGGATATAGGGGAAAAGGAACATGCATTTAATGCTTGGAGCAATGTAAACAGACTTTTTTTTTTTTACTGTCATCTGACAAAAGCCAAGAAATATTTAAAATACTTTGACCCACGAATCCCACCTCCTCTAGAAAACTATACTCTATTTCCTTAAAAGAGTCCTATTTATGGGTCACCTGGGTGGCTCAGTCGGTTGGCGTCTGACTCTTAATTTCAGCTCAGGTCATGATCTCAGTTTCTTGAGTTCAAGCACTGCAACAGGCTCTGCGCTGACAGTGCATAGCCTGTTTGATAAGGATTCTCCCTCTCTCTCTGCCCCTCCCCCACTCACAAGGTCTCCATCTCTCTCAAAATACATAAATCAAACTTTAAAAAAAACTTAAAAAAATAAACTACAGAAATGTTTATATATATAAAAGAAACAAAGTATGTGAAAGACAGGAATATGTCTGTGGAGAAAGGGTTGTGGATATAATTTTATATAGAACTGTTTAAAAAATATTTTTAATAAAAATCTTATGTAAACAAAAAACAGATTTGTCACTACTGAGGATGTTTGAAAATGATATGCCCTAGCTTCTAAAGAAAATGCATTAACAGGAGACTAGGAAGACACATTGAATATTAATGTGTAAGTCTTTGTAACTTCGTTCTAGTATCAGTCACATTACTGTGTCATTATAAACCAAAACAAATTTTTTCCCAGTCTGGGAGAATTTTCACAATTTTAATTTCCATGAAGTCTCTTATTCCATACCTTTTCCACTGAAGTTTCGGCATGTAAACTCTTGCTCTCTCCATCTGTTTTACCTTGTGAAAGAACAGATTTCTTCCCAACTGCCCTTGACAAATTGGGTTTAGGTCTCTGCAGTTGTCTTCTTGCCATCAGTTTAACACTTCCTGATTGATCAGTTTCCCTAAAAAATGTAGTTTTTATGTTTAAAAAAAATGAACATTATTTAAATTATACCAATGTGCAGGCCCAGTCAAATAAAATTCTGAAAAATTCTTTAAAAATCCACTCAGAGCCAAAAAAGAAGACCTTTAAACTAAATTACAATAAGAGTAGCAAAGAAGACTGAAAAAGAAGAGCAATGAGGAGGTAACTAACATATTCTACCAGATGTTAAAAACAAACTCTATAGCATCAATAATTAAAACACTGGTACTGACATGTAAATAAACAGATAAATGAAACACAAAAGAAAATTGAGAAGTGACTCCAAAACACTTGATAGAATATAATAAAGGTAGCTTTTCAAAATAGTGAAGATGAAATACAGAATAACATATTGTCAGAAATAATATCAAAGTGGGGCACCTGGGTGTCTCGGTCAGATAAGCCTCTCACTTGGGTTCCAGTCATGATCTCACAATTTTTGAGTTCAACCCCACATCGGGTGAGCCTTGCTTCTCTCTCTCTCTCTCTCTGCCCCTCATGGGATTCTCTCACTCCCTCTCTCTCTGACCCTCACTCACTTGAGTCTAGTCTCTCTCAAAAAAAAAACAAAAAGAAGAAGAAGAAATAATATCAAAGTAATGGTGATGGCAAAACTAACACTGGGGACTAAAATAAAATTAGCTCCACTCCTTGCACTGTACTCATAATATATTCCAAATGGATCAGAATTAAATAAAGTCATACAGAAAACACAGATGAATTCTTTATAACTGTGAGGTGGGGTAAGCCTTTATAAAATTTAACTAAAAATTCAGGAGCTACAAAAGAAAAAAAAATTTGAGAAATTTGACAACATAAAAATCAAAAAATTTCTACATAGCCAAAACATGGCTAAGTCAAAAGTCAAACTACCAACCGAGAAAGCATGTTTTACAAATCATACAATAAGACTAATCTCCCTAAAATATAACGAACTCCCACAAAACAGTATCATCAATAACTTATTAAAAACGGACAGGGACACCTGAGTGGCTCAGTAGGCTGAGTGTCTGACTTCAGCCCAGGTCATGATCTCACGGTTTATGAGTTCCAGCCCCACATAGGGCTCGTTGGTCAGCGCAGAGCCCTCTTTGGATCCTCCATGATACTCCCACTGCCCCTCCTCCACTTGTGCTCCCCCCAAAATAAATATTTAAAAAATAAAAAACTAAAATTAAAAAATGGACAAACTATATAAAGTTTTAAAAAAGAAAAAATAAAAATAGGTTTTAAGAAAACTACAAATTAAAGGTGAGGGGAGGTAGAGTGTGCATGCATGTGCAAGCAAGCACAAATTAACATTAAGAATCAGAGAATCTAAGGGGAATTATAAATACACGTTCATTGTTTACTTCTTTTGACTTTTCCTTAGGTTAGGAAACTTTAAAATAAAAAACTCAATAAAAACAATGAAATCAAATTACATACCCCTGCCAAAAAAAGGAAGAGTGGGGGGGAGATACTATACTAAGATATTTTATAATATCAAAATTACCATCAAAAACCCAAGTTTAACACCATTTTCTGAAAAAGGAGACATTTCTTACAATGTTGGTGGGAATATAAACTAGTCTAACTCCTACAGAGAATATTTTGGAAGTATCTCTCAAAATCCTAAGTGTGTACATGTATATACACAGACACATACACATTAGAATAAGCGAATCCATTTTGAGCAATTCACCCTACAAAAACATACAACTGACCTTTCAACACAAGTTTAAGCTGTACAAGTCCACATATACACAGATTTTACTCAATAAATATAGTACAGTACAATAAATGTATTTTCTCATCCTTATGATTTGAAAAAAAAATATTTTTTTTGGTGTTTATTTTTGAGTGAGGGAGAGACAGAGCCCAAGCAGGGGAGGGGCAGAGAGAGGGGGAGACACAGAATCTGAGCTGTCAGTGTGGAGCCCGACTCAGGGTCCGAACTCATCAACAGCGAGATCTTGACCTGAGCTGAAGTCAGACGCCCAACCAACTGACTCACCCAGGCACCACGTTAAAGTTTATTTATTTTATTGAGAGAGTAGGAGCACAAGCAGAAGAGGGGCAGAGAGAACGAGAGAGAGAGAATCCCAAGCAGGCTCCACACTGTGAGCATGGAATCCAACAGGGGGCTCAAACTCACGAATGGTGAGATCATGACCTGAGCTGAAATCAAGGGGTGCTCCTCGTCCTTATGATTTTCTTAAAGCATTTTGTTTCTCTAGCTTACCTTAAATTGTAAGAATACAGTATACGATACATATAATGCACAAAATATGTGTGGTCAACCGTTTATGTTATCATGCTTCCAGGCAACGGTAGACTATTAGTAGTTAAGTTTTGGGGAGTCAAAGTTATTACATGGATTTTCAACTGCTCAGGGGTCAGTGCCCCTAACCATTGTGGTGTTATTTGAAAAAGCAACCCATATAGCCATCAGCTGGGCTCTGATAATATAAACTATAATTCATCTATACACCAAAACACTACACAGCCATTCAAAACTAATGAAGAGGGGACCTGGGTGGCTCAGTGAGTTAAGCATCTGATTCTTGATTTTGACTCAGGTCATGATCTCATGGTTTGTGGGATGGAGTCCCACATCAGGTTCTGCGCTGAGCATGGAGCCTGCTTAGGATTCTCTCTCCCCTCTCTCTCTGCTCCTCCCCTGCAAGCACTCTCCTTCTCTCTCTCAAAATAAATAAAAAACAGACATAGAAAGAATAGTTTGCTATTTCAAAGACTAAATTTTTATTTAAAAAAAGTTTAATTCTCAGTGTGACTGTGCTTTACCGAAAATAAGAATTCATAAACTAAATAGCTTTTAAGCCTATGTGAAGGGTTAGAAGAACACAAAAAGGAAGTCTGAATTTTTAAGATACCTCTCTTCAAAAGGAGATTCTTTTGGTGCTTTTATTCCATTTTTAGTGAAGTTATCAGTCACTATTTTCATACAAGGAAATATAATATCCTTAGAGTCATCAATATCAAAAATCTACTGCTTTGAAAATGACTCAAACCAAGTAAAAGTAGTATATCACAGCAAATGTTTAGCCTTTTCAAATTATTTTAGAATTTCATCCTAAGTCACCACTTTGCATAAAGCTCCTCATAACTATACATCAGATATGAAAGACAATCTTTCTGGGGTGCCTGGCTGGCTTAGTAGGTTAAGCACCCGACTCCTGATTCCATTCGGATACTGATCTCACAGTCATGAGACTGAGGTCATTGACAGGCTCTGTGCTCTCTCTCTCTCTGTCCAAAGTAAATAAACCTTAAAACAAAACAAAACAAAGAGGGGTGCCTGGGTTGCTCAGTCATTTAAGTGTCCAACTCTTGATTTCAGCTGGGGTCATGATCTCAGAGTTCATGAAATCGAGCCCTGCATCAGGTTCTGTGCTAACAGAGCAGAGCCTGGCTGGGATTCTCTCTCTGCCCCTCACACGTTCATGCTCTCTTTCTCTAATTAAAGAAATAAACCAAAGAGTAGGGTTCCAAGTTAAGTTTAATTGGCTCAGTCATTTAAGTGTCCAACTTCTGCTCAGGTCATGATCTCAGTTTGTGAGTTTGAGCCCCACCTTGGGCTCACTGCTGTAAGCACAAAGCCAGGTTAGAATCCTCTATCTCCTTCTCTCTGCCCCTTCCTCACTCACCCTCTCTCTCTCAGAAATAAAAAACATCCAAAATAAAAAATAAATTAAAAAAAAAAAGAGAATCTTTCTGTAATGAAACATAAAGTGATAAGCCTTGATGTCACACTTAGACCATGGTACAATTATATATTAAATGGTCTACAGTCCCTTTCTAATCCTTAAAGAAAACATTATAATTTCTTAAATAAGAACGCATGAAATTTTGAAACTAAATTTTAAAATCTTACCACGTAAAATACTTACAATGATTTATTTTTTAGGTCAACATTGCTTTCTTCTGTACAACTACTTTCAGCATTATTAACCTCACTTGGTGTGCTAATTTCAACTTCTGATAAAGGCAAATCTGAAGGGCTTGATTCTGAAGTCTCAGCTGCTAATGGCGTGGTATCTTGTTGACCACTAAGCAAATGAAAACACATCAGGGGAAAAGAAATTTTTAGTAATACATGTCTTATAATAGCTACTTAAAAGATTTTTTTTAATACATAAATCCACTTTAGAAAATGATACTTCATAGTTTGGAACTATCAATATAAATATTTCGGCTTTTCTATGATCCTTCTTGTACCATGTTGTTAAAAACTCTACCTTCAGAGAAAGTAGTAACCGCAAATTAACAGGCCTGGGAAACCACCTGAGAAGTCACAAAATTAAAAAGTTTTAATTACATACATGGGGTTGACAAATCAAATCTGTATGTAAAATCATAGTAAAATTGAGGAATTTTCTCTCGTTAAAATTTTATACACTTAGGCTCTGCTTTGCATGGTATCCTGCTAACCAAAAGTTCTGTAATCCGAGGACATAGCTCCAATACGCATAAGCTGCAGTTAACACTGCATTATGCAAAGAGAGGACTACCGTATTATGAAATATTTGAACTAACAACATAAATGATAGCCATGTACTAACCAGTTTCAACACATAAAGCATTTAGCCAGATATTTTTTCCCTCATTTTTTCTACTGGGTGTTTGTCTTTTCCCGACTGATCAGCAAAACCTCTTTATATATTCTTTTCTGGTTAGACATACATAAAACCTCCCCGACAGCAGCTTGCCTTTCACTTTCTTTATGAAACCTTTGTCAAAAAAAGTTAAGTTTACTGCAGTCAAATTTATCAATTTTATCTTTTAAAGTTTTGCTTTTTATATCTTAAGAAAGCCTTGCTATCACAAAGATATTTTCCGACACCTTCTTCTAAAAGTTTTAAAGATTTGTTTTATATATGTACCCTTTAATCTATCAGAAAGTTAGCAAAGGTGAAATAAGGATATTATCTTTTTTACACCCAAGCACCATCTAATGAATATAATATAGTTCATTCACTCTTCACCCACTAATTTCTTTTTTCCACCCACTTATTTCTAATGTTACCTCTTCCATGTACCAGATTACTAAATCTTTTTTCCCAAGCTCTACTACATTCAGTTCTGCTGAGTATATTTGTCCCTGTGCCAGTAACACACTGTTTTAATTATTCTAGCTTTATTATTTTTTTAACATAATTTATTGTCAAGTTGGCTAACATACAGTGTATACAATGTGCTCTTGGTTTGGGGGATAGATTCCCGTGATTCATCAATTACATACAACACCCAGTGCTCATCCCAACAAGTGCCCTCCCCAACAAGTGCCCTCCTCAATGCCCATCACCCATTTGCCTCTCTCCCTCACCTCTCCCCCATCCACCCTCAGTTTGTTCTGTGTATTTAAGAGTCTCTAATGGTTTGCCTCCCTCCCCCTCTGTTTGTAACTATTTTTTTCCCCTTCCCTTCCCCCATGGTCTTCTGTTAAGTTTCTCAAGTTCCACACGTGAGGGAAAACATGGTATCTGTCTTTTCTCTGACTGACTTATTTCACTTAGCATAATACCCTCCAGTTCCAGCCATAATGCTGCAAATGGCAGGATTTCATTCTTTTTCATTGCCAAGTAGTATTCCATTGTATATATAAACCACATCTTCTTTATCCATTCATTAGGTGATGGACATTTGGCCTCTTTGCATAATTTGGCTATCGTTGAGAGCGCTCTGATAAACATTAGGGTACAGGTGTCCCTATGGATCAGCACTCCTATATCCTTTGGATAAATTCGTAGTAGTACTATTGCTGGGTTGTAGGGTAGTTCTATTTTTAATTTTTTGAGGAACCTCCACACTGTTTTCCAGAAAGGCTGCATCAGTTTGCATTCTCACCAACAGTGCGAGAGGGTTCCCGTTTCTCCACATCCTCGCCAACATCTAGTGTCTCCTGAGTTGTTAATTTTAGCCACTCTGACTGGTGTGAGGTGGTATCTCAATGTCGTTTTGATTTGTATTTCCCTAATGATGAGTGATGTCGACAATCTTTTCATCAATCAGGAAAAAGTATCCAAATGTAAAAAGACACTCTCTTTAGCAAATGGTGCTGGGAGAACTGGACAGCAACATGCAGAAGAATGAAACTAGACCACTTTCTTAAACCATACAAAAAAATAAACTCAAAATGGATAAAAGAGCTAAAATGTGAGACAGGAAATCATCAAAACCCTACAGGAGAAAACGGGCAACAACATCTTTGACCTCAGATGCAGCCATTTCTTGCTCGACATATCTCCAAAGGCAAGGGAAATAAAGCAAGAATGAACTATTGGGACCTCATCAAGATAAAAAGTTTCTGCACTGCAAAGGAAACAATCAACAAAACTAAAAGGCAACCAACAGAATGGGAGAAGATATGTACAAATGACCTATCAGATAAAGGGTTAGTATCCAAAATGTATAAAGAACTTACCAAACTTATCTGAAAAACAACCCAGTAAAGAAATGTATTGAAGACATGAATAGATACTTTTCCAAAGAAGACATCCAGGAGGCCAACAGACACATGAAAAGATGCTCAACATCACTCATCATCAGGATAATTATTCTAGCTTTAAAGTATTCATATATTTCCTCTCCAGAATTGTTGTTTTTCAAATTGTCTTTACCACTCATGACCGTTCAATCTTGTGTATATAATAATTTTAGAATCAGCTCACTGTTTTACAAAACCAGTTAGGATCTTAACAGTCATTACAGGGTTGTTTGGCCTCTAAAAGGCATCAGTATTTTTTGTGTGTAGTTTATGAAATTAAGTTGTGTCTCAGAAACCATAATTTAGATGTCTGTCACCTAGAAAATTAAGGACCCAAGAGCCATGACTCAGCTTCAAACAAAGTATTAACCTTCCGAATAGTATGAACAAACTACCACAGACAGACAAGTGGAACAACATGAAACTAAATACCTTGAGCACAACAAAGGAAATCATCAACTAAGTCAAAAGACAACCTGTGGAATGGGAGAAAATATTTGCAAACCATTTATCTGTTAGTTTAATACCCAAAATATAAAATGAATGCTTAGAAGTGCCTGGGTGGCTCAGTCAGTTGAGCATTTGACTCTTGATTTCCACTTGGGTCATGATCTCACCATCATGAGATATAGCCCCACATCAGGCTCCACACTGACAGCGTGGAGACTGCTTGGGATTCTCCCTCTCTCTCTCTGCTCCTCTCCAGCTTATGTGCGCACAAGAACACACTCTCTCTCTCAAAATAAACATTAAAAAAAAAACGTTAAATCCCTATAATTCAAAGAAAATAACCTAGTTAAAAAATATGAAAAAGGACTGAATAGAATTTTTTCAAAGCCATACAAAAGGCCAACAGGTATATGTAAATATCTTCAACATCACTAATCATGGAAATGCAAATCAAACCCACAATGAGGTATCACCTCAAATGTCTGAACAACCATTATCAAACACAAATAAAGAAAACACAAAATAACAAGTGTTGGTAAGGAAAACCAGTTTACAGAAAACTGGTATGTTTGTGTACTGCTGGCGGGAATGTAAAATAGCACAGCCACTATGAACAACAGTGTTAAGGCTCCTCAAAAAAATTAAACATACAGGGCCACCTGGCTACCTCAGTCAGTAGAGCATGTGATTCTTGATCTCCTGGTTGTGAGTTTGAGCCCCACATTGGGGGTAGACACTATTTTAAAGAAAATAAAATCTTAAAAAAAATTTTTAAATAGAACTATCCTATGATTCAGCAATCCCTCTTCTGGGTATACATCTAGAAGAAATTAAAACAGGAGTTCAAAGAGATATCTGCATTCCCAAATTTATCATAGCACTATTTAAAATAGCAAAGAGGGGCGCGCCTGGGTGGTTCAGTTGGTTGAACGTCTGACTTCGGCTCAGGTCAGGATCTCGCAGTTTGTGAGTTCGAGCCCCACGTCGAGCTCTGTGCTGACAGCTCAGAGTCTGGAGCCTGTTTCGGATTCTGTGTCTCCCTCTCTCTGCCCCCTCCCCACTCATGCTCTGTCTCTGTCTCTCAAAAAGAATAAACATTAAAAACAAATTTTTTTAATAAAAAATCAAATCAAATCAAATAGCACAGAGGGGCTCCTGGGTGGCTCAGTGGGTTAAGTGTCCAACTCCTGATTTCCACTCAGGTCATGATCTCATGGTCATGAGACTGAGCCTTGTGTTAGGCTACACACTGAGGGTGGAGCCTGCTTAAGATTCTCTCCTCCCTCTGGCCCTCCCCTGTACATGTGCATGCTTTCTCTCTCTCAAAAAAACATAAACAAAAGCAATATAACTTATTAAGAAAATAATAAAACAGCCAAGAGATGGAGACAATCTAAATGGTCATGGAGAGAGAAGTGAAACAGGAAAATGTGATATATACGTACAATGGAATATTATTTGGCCACAAAGAAAGAAGGAAATAGTGTCACATGCTGCAACACAGGTGAAACTTCAAAACAATATGCAAGGTGAAATATGCCAGTCGCAGAAAGACAAATACTGTATGATTCCACTTATATGATGTATCTAAACAAACCAAACTCACAGAAACAGAAAGTAGAAGGATGGCAGCCAGGGACTGGGGTTAAAATAGAAGCAGAGTTGTTACTCAATTTATAGAATGTATCTGTCATACAAGATGAAAAGGTCTAGAAATCTTATGTCCAACACCTTGCTAATAGTTTATAATACTCTACTACGCAATTTAAAAACTTGTTAGGACCAGGGCACCTGGGTGGCTCAGTCACTTAAGCGTCTGACTTTGGCTCAGGTCATGATCTCACAGTTTGTGGGTTCCAGCCCCGTGTCAGGTTCTGTGCTGACAGCTCAGAGCCTGATTAATGCCTGCTTCGGATTCCCTGTCTCCCTCTCTGCCCCTCCCCCACTCACACTCTGTCTTTCTCTCTCAAAAATGAATGACACTAAAAAAAAATTATCAAATTGTTAGGACAGCACATCTCACATGCTTTTTACCACATTTAAAAAAAACAAACTCAGCAGGATATACATATTCAAACTGCTAAAAACCAAAAATAAAGAGAAAATCTTTATAAAAAATGATAAGCCCATGCAAACACTAACCAAAAGCCAGCTGTAGCAAAGTTAAGCTTCAGAACAAAGAGCAGTATCAGAATGATATCCACAAATGATAAAGGGTAATTTCACCAAGAAGATACAACAATCCTAGATATGTACGCACCTAATAAGAGAGCTTCAAAAGTCATGAAAACAAATAGAACTCAGAAGAACAATAGGCAAATTCATAATTACAGCTGGAAATGTCACACTCCCCATTCAGTAACTAACAGAAGATGTAGATAAAGTCAGTAAAGGTATAGAGAATACCTCGATAAAAGGATAGGATCAGTTCTTTTCTCAATTTTTTCACTGGAGGATAAATCCACAATGTCATCTATATTTTGTATGCAAGAAAGTTTCTGTTCCTTATTGCCTTCATCTTCATTCATCTCAGGCCTTAAAGACGGACTGTTATCTATGAATACAAAATGCATGTTATTCTAAAAAACGAAAACATCCACTTTTTAAAGCACACAGGAATTTACATAAAACAGTCTATTCCTACAAATCATTAATCCATTCCACAATTTCCAATATCCAAGGCAGACATCTTAATTTTAGAACATTTATGAAAATTTAGTCAACTCACAACTGTATAAATTTTAACTGTGTTTTATAGATCAGCCCAAATTTCCTGGGCAGTTTGTAAAATTTAAGCGTTATTAATTGCTGCTACTCAGGAGAAGTATTTAAATTACATACATCATGACAGTACATCTCTTCTCAAGTTATATAGGGACTATCAATACATGTAAGAAACTTACTTATGTATTTTTCACCTTTAGAATGATCTAACTGAACAGTGGCATTTCCTGAAAGATTCTTTACTTCCTGTTTAGCAGTTTCATCCTGATTCTTTCTTCTTCTTTTCTTTTGATTTAGGTCTGTTTCTAATGCAATCTGTTCTGAATCCTGTTCTGATAAAGTCTGAGACTGTTGTTCTTCTTCACCCGTTTGAGCATCCTTTTGAGACTGTTCTGTATCTGAAATTTTGCTGCTCAGAGACTCATCTGGATCATCATTTCCTCCTTCACTGGCAACTTTTTTTGCTTTGAAAATAAAAGATACTGTTATAAACATATAAATAACCTACAGAAAAATCTTAAAGATGAAGAAGATAAATACTCAGGGATATGTGGGCAAAACTTTGAAGACAACCTAAAATACCCAATTGGGACTAAAGAAGCTGTAACACGTTTATGGTATAAAAATCCACAGAACAAATAATAATGAGGTAGGCTTGTAAGTAGTAATGTAAAAGATTTCAAAAGGTATTTTTGCACAAAAAACTCAAGTTGCAGAGAACATAGAGATTATGATCTCATTTTTATTAAGCAAAAACAATTACATATCCTCTAAGACACACATATACTTCAATAGAAGTGTTTACTAACAGTTATCCCTAGAAAATCTGGACAATTTGATTTGAAGGCAGGGTAGGAAAGAGAATTCACCATTTTCTGTATTATTTGTTTTTCAATGAACAACCCTTTCTAACAAATATTTTTAGGGGCATCTGGGTAGCTTGGTTGGGTAAGTATACAACTCTTTTTTTTTTTTAATTTTTTTTTTTTCAACGTTTTTTATTTATTTTTGGGACAGAGAGAGACAGAGCATGAGCGGGGGAGGGTCAGAGAGAGAGAGGGAGACACAGATCAGAAACAGGCTCCGAGCCATCAGCCCAGAGCCCGACGCGGGGCTCGAACTCACAGACCGCAAGATCGTGACCTGGCTGAAGTCGGACGCTTAACCGACTGCGCCACCCAGGCACCCCATAAGTATACAACTCTTGATTTCAGCTCAGGTCATGATCCCGGGTTGTGGGATCAAGCCCTGCTTCAGCCTCACCGCTGAACAGGGACCCTGCTTAAGATTCTCTCTCTCTCAAAAAAAAAAAACAAACAAAAAATATTTTCAAACAATATTTTAAACAATTTTAAACAATTTTTAAAATACCCTTTTAATGAAGACATATTATTAGTCAATTGCATCAAAAGATAAAAATATGTAAAATTTAAAAAAAGAAATGACAAATCACCATGGAGACATCAACCAAAAGCAAACTTCACAACAACTGTTGATCAAGACATCTCTAAAAGTATCTAGTCTTAAAAACAAAAAAAACCCTAATCTTAAAAAATAATAAAATTAACATCATTTAATTTGTTAAAAAAAAAAATCAAAATAAGAATTTACAACTGAGAACACTGGATTTCCTAACAGAATAATAATCAGCAATTTTTAAATTCTGAGACTTGTTATAAAAAAACTATAAAAAGTTCTCACATTAAATAAAACACAACATGTTATTTATGATATGACCTATAACATAATAATCATGTTAATATATCTATTTTAATTTCCCAGGGCCATAAAAGTTAAAAAAAAAAAAAAAACACTAAAAAATGTAATAATTTTATAGTTACCAACACTATTTTTTTTTTAATTTTTTTTTTAATGTTTTTTATTTATTTTTGAGACAGAGAGAGACAGAGCATGAACGGGGGAGGAGCAGAGAGGGAGGGAGACACAGAATCGGAAGCAGGCTCCAGGCTCTGAGCCATCAGCCCAGAGCCCGACGCGGGGCTCGAACTCACGGACCACGAGATCGTGACCTGAGCCGAAGTCGGACGCTTAACCGACTGAGCCACCCAGGCGCCCCTTACCAACACTATTTTTAAAAAGATAGAGACATCATCCTCCAAGAAAAGAAATGCTGGACTGCTCTGTGCAGAAGACAATTAATGCAGCAAGCAGGCCTCACAGCCATCCCTTGAAAGGCCTGATTAAAATGTTGACCCTTAGGCTGTGTCTGGAAACATAGGTTTGGGGAGAATTCACACCAGCCTGACAAAAGTGAATCGGTATGCCTAAAATGTCTGTAGCAACAATATGGTTTATGCTGAACAACTGCTTTCATTTTGGGAGTTCCAAATTCTGATATGTGCCAGGCAGAAGGTGTCTACATTGCTAGCCTCCAATAAAAACCTTGGACCCTCAGTTTCTAACAAGAAAGCTGGCAGACAACTTTTTATCTATCTCATCATAACTTGTTGCTACAGAAATGAAGCACTTCCTGTGGGACTCTAGGAGAGAGGACTCTTATAAGCTTGTACCTGGATTTTCCTAGACTTTGAGCCATGCATCTTCTCCCTTTGCTAATTCTGTTCCATAGCCTTTCACTGTAAGAAATCTCAGCTGGTGTAAAACCATACACTGCATCTTTTGAGTCTCCTAGCAAATAATCCAACCTCGCATTAGTCTTGCAGACCCCCAAAGCAGGCTCTCACAGCCCTAGGTTTGAGTCCTACATCTGTCAATACTTAAACTGTGAGACCATAGGGAGAGTTAACAAGATCTCCAGGGCTGCTTCCCAGTGACTAAAACATGTGGAAAGGGTCTGGGATGTGAACAACCTAACATATAAACTTCCCCATAGTTCCACGATTCTTTAAAGTACTTGATGTAACTAAACATTATCCTCCTAGATCAGAATTCAAATAATCAAGAAAATATTTGCCTAAAAATAGACATGCCTGCATATACACAAGTTTCTACCTAGCACCAATCAACACTAACCCTCAGAAATAAACTGTGCTCAAACAATGCAATTCAGTCACAAGCAAAAGTATCAGAGTCCCATTTTTTAAACATTAGAACTTTGTGTCAGGTTTGTTTTACAAAGGAAAATGATAATATGTAACCAAACATGACACCCCCAAATTCCAGTGTTCTTTTATTAGCTACAACAACACTCTAGAAGCAAGAAAGATGTCAAATAGCCCAGCCATGCAAATTATTAAATTTAAAAGGAAGTGCTATTTTAGGCCAGATAACTGGGAGACTGAAGAAAAATCAAGTCTCCCCAAACGGATGCCCTGATGATCTCAACTACCTGAACTACAGAGGAATGCTCAAAGACTCGAGGGATAATATTCCAAGTGTATCACTATTAAATAATAGAACATGCTTCCTTTTAAAATACCTTTTACATTTTTCCGTGGTTTAGAAGATTTCTTCTCCTTTGAACTCTGATTTTTAACAGATTTTTGTTTTCTTTTCTCTTCTTCAGCAAGAACTTTCTGAAGCAAATGAGCAAAAAAATCGAAGTCAAAAGGGCGCTTTTCCTCTGTTTAAAAAAAAGAGAAAAAGAACCCACAAGTTTATATTTTAAAAAAAGAAAAAGAATTTTCAAGTTAAGTACCATACATCAAAAGCAAATGGGCTTATTAGGAGAATGGATAACCAACTCTAGTCACTGTAGAAGAGACTCACAAAAGAAAACTGAGCAATAAATAGGAACAAGTTACATCAGTTTAAAAAACAAAAAAACAATTATGTACTGATATAAGCAATATTATAGGTAAATCTCAAAATGTTGACTGAAAGAAGCCAGACATAAGAGAGCACATGCTGTATGATTCCATGAGTAAGAAGTTCTAGAACAAGCAAAACTAATCTATGGTGATTCAAATGAAAATAGCAGTTGCCCTGCATCAGGATAGCTGTGGAGACTGACTACAAAGGGACACAGGGGCCTTTCTGTTCGATGAAAACATTCCATACCTTGTTTTGGGTGGTGGTTGCACAAGTATACCCTATGTCAAAACTCAAACTATAAATTGCACTGTACGTACATTACAAATCAACTTTGAGAAAAGACCAGATGACTAACTCCTCAAAGCCTCTCTACCTCATGTCCTCTCTTCATCACAACCCTTTCACTATTTAATCTTCCAAATATCAGCAAAGAGGGAAGCAAGTGAATATTGATCAGGACCATTCTCACTAAATACCCATCAATGTCATTACATCAGAAAGAGCCATGGGGGCACCTGGGTGGCTCAGTCGGTTAAGCGTCCGACTTCGGCTCAGGTCATGATCTCGCAGTTTGTGGGTTTGAGCCCCATATTGGGCTCTGCGCCGAGAGCTCGGAGCCTGGAGCCTGCTTTGGATTCTGTGTCTCCCTCTCTCTGCCCCTCCCCCACTTGTGCTCTGTCTCTATCAAAAATAAACATTAAAATAATAATAATAATACATTAAATTAAATTTTAAAAAACTAAAATGGGGCACCTAAGTGGCTCAGTTGGTTAAGTGCCCAACTCTTGATTTCAGCTCAGGTCATGACCTCAAGGTTTGTAAGTTCGAACCCCACAATGGGCTCCACACTAACAGTGCAGAGCCTGCTGGGATTCTCTACTCCACCATCCTCCCCTGCCACCTCTCTTCACCTCTCCCCTGATCATGCTCTCTTTCAAAATAAAAAAATGAACTTAAAAAAAATTCTCAGAAAAATTGAAAATATGAGTTCTAAAAAAAATTGCAATTTAATTTTTTGTAATTTTCCACTACAAAGCACCCAAATCAGCCAATAATAAAATTGTGTATTACAGGGGCACCTAGGTGGTGAGTCGGTTAAGCATCCAACTTCGGCTCAGGTCAGGATCTCTCAGTTTGTGGGTTTGAGTCCCGTGTCAGGCTCTGTCCTGACAGTGTGGAGCCTGCTTGGGATTCTGTGTCTCCCTCTCTCTCTCTGCTCCTCCTGACTTGCACTCTGCACCTCTCTCCCTCTCTCAAGAATAAACATTAAAAATGTTTTCAGCAAAATAAAATAATCTATTAAAATCGTCTTAACAATGGTTCCATACCCCATGAAGACTTTATGGATTTATGAATTCTCTTCTGATTATAATGCACTGAACATAATGAACAGTTGCATGACCACCTCTCCAAAATAGAGAGAAGTTTAAGACTAAAATACTCCAGATCTTCCAGGAGCTATTTTTGGAAGTGCTATCCCTAAAGACCCAATACAACGTTGTGAGTACACTCCACTCATCTCAGGGTCTCCTCGTAAGGTAAACACACGTGCTATATGACATTAAACCCCTTTTTAGGTTTTTTCCTAAGATTAGCACTACAGCAAAAGGACAGTGAATACATTTATCATGAAACATTGATAATTATCTTCCAGACAAGGAATATAGGTTTATTTTTTTTTTTTTTAACTCTTATTTGTTATTTTTTTTTTTTTAGTAATCTCTACACTCAACGTGGGGCTTGATCCCAATATCAAAAATTGCATGCTCTTCTGTTTGAGCTAGCTAGGTGCCTCTACAGGTACTATTTTAAACAATACATTTAATTTTGCTTTTTTTGTACAGATCCCTTGATATTCTTCTCTGGACTCAAAAAGAAAAAATGTTAACTGCAGTAAAGCAATTACTTAAAAGCTGAAAAATAGGTATCATCCCTTCAGGTATAAATTCAAACGCCACCTTTTCAGATAAAACTTCCCTGACTACCAATTCTACATATCCACTCTTCACTCTCTTTTTTCTTCTTAGAAACTAATCACTATCTGCAATTAACCATGACTACTGACTTTATCCTTTTCCACATCTAATTAGACTTAAGGCTCTAAAAGCAGACTTCTCATTTGCTCTGTTCACCATTATATCCTCAATGCCTAGAACATTAAACAGCTCTCAGATGTTTACTATTATTAACTGAATGAATGACTGGCCACTGGAAGGAATCATCTATACTGTTAGTTCTTCCAGAAATAATTCCTTCTTGAATAGAGTTGACTCAGAACAAAAAAACACTTAGAAAAGGTGTCTTCAGTCCCTCTATAACGTCTGGAACTCAGAACTCTGCTTACTTGCTTCTTAATGTTTTACTAATCCCTTGTCTATAGATCTGTTATCAGCTGCCAGACCTGCACTGCTCAAGAGAAAAATGTCCAGTCTCATTCTTCTTATGACAATAAAGAGAAAACACAAATCTAAAACACACCGGAACCAAACTGGTCCTTTTTTAAGATCTCCAAGTGATATATCATAAAAGAGGTCTTAATACTTACGGAAGGCTTTGTCTATTCTCCATCCATTTGTTTTCTCTTCACGTTTAAATTTATTCTGTTAACAGAAGAAAACAAAAACCTATAGTAATTTTATCCTATTAAAAAAGTGAAGATTACAGTTAAAAAATAAGCATTAAAATAAAACTTCTGGGGTGCCTGGGTGGCTCAGTTGGTTGAGGGTCTGCCTCTTGATTTCGGCTCTGGTCATGATCCCAGGGTCATGGGCTCAAGTCCTGAGTCAGGCTTCACACGAAGCATGGAGCCTGCTTGGGATTCTCTGTCTGCCTGCCTCTCTCTCTCTCTCTCTCTCTTCCTCTGCCCCTCCCCCCTGCTTGTACACTCTCTCTCTCTCTAAAACAAAAATTAAAAAAATTCTTATAACAAATGATTCTCTTGTACATAACATCTTTGCCAACAGGCAAGCTACTTAAACCTTCAGCTTTTTAAAAAGAGATGATGATCTACACTGAGCTCCCTGAACCTCCTTATAATCAACAGCATAAATCAGCAATGGAAGCTAGAGTCACAGAGGACAGAAAAAAGTTAACTAGCTTGGTAACAAATCAAACTGTAGTCAATTAAGCTAACTAATATTAACTCTTTAAAAACTAATATATTCATATCAAGTTAAACATCTTATATTACTATTCTCATGTTTTTTATGGCACAGAAGAGAGACTGTGAGAAAACAAATTTTTGAGTCAGGCCAAGTTTATCTTTAGAATCTTCTTCATATTGGGGCACCTGGGTGACTTAGTCGGTTAAGCATCCAACATTGGCTCAGGTCATGATCTCAGGGTTAGGGACTTCAAGCCCCGCAATGGGCTCTCTGCCATCAGCACAGGACCCATTTGGTTCTCTGTCCCCTTCTCTCTCTGCCCCTCCCTCGCTTACATGTGTGTGCACGCTCTCTCAAAATTAAACAAACGTTTAAAAAAAAAAAAGAGACTTCTTTATATTAAGGCACATTTCTTCATGCTTTTCTGAGCACCAGAGATCATCATTCCCTGTCACACTCCAGATTACCTCCATTAAGATGGAGATGGTTAAAGTTTAAGGTTCAATCCATCCTAACTAAGGTCATTAGGAAGTGTGAGGGTATAAGCTTGTTTGTAAGATTATCTAATCATGCAATTACATCCTGGGAGAGGGCATAATCACCAATCTCTCCCTTTTATAGATCAGTCTAAAAGCTTTTATTGAAAATACAAAAATCAAACTTTTTATTGAGAAAAAATAGAGAAAATCACAAAACAAAGAAGCGCTTCATGGCCCCCTTCTTCCCTCTGAAAGAACCTAACCACTGACCTGACTTTATTTAAAGCTCTATCTTGCTTTCCTTACTGTTTATCATTCAAGGGCACACGCATCTGTAAACTCTTTAGGTGAGCCTTGCCCATATTTTAAAAACTTCATAGGCCTTCAACATCTTTTCATCTACAGCTTATGTTTTTTCCAGTCTTTATTTTCTTCATAAAACTCATTCCCAGTAAATGACACTTAAGTTTTCAAGGATCATTATCTTTCTCCCATAAAGATCATATTATTCTTTAAACATCTCCTCAAACGTTACCTCCATAAAAATGAGAGGCTATATAACCACTAAATTGAACATCCTAAGAGAAATGCCAATAAGCTTTAGGCATTATTCAATTCTAAAACAATACTATACCATATTTTACCTAATGAGGAACATATTGAGAACAATTTAAAACATTTGTAAAGAATGTATTGATATTATTCCTTGAATTTATAGGCAGGAACTACTGCAAACTAAATTCCATGATTGTAAAATAAATCCCATAATTTCCACCACTGACTCTGATGAAGTAACTGGTTACAGGCTTACTCAACACATCCAACCACACCAAAAATAACTTTACTACTGAACAAAATAAATCAATCAACTGTTTGCAAACAATGGACAACAGCAAGAGTAAAACTACAACCTCACATTTCTGGATAGAATGGAA
Organism: Neofelis nebulosa; assembly: GCF_028018385.1. NCBI lineage: Eukaryota > Metazoa > Chordata > Mammalia > Carnivora > Felidae > Neofelis > Neofelis nebulosa. Next base: position 103,832,173 of record NC_080782.1, read on the forward strand.
ACATCTAAGATGTACCCATGATCACCATGGCTCTCTGGGCTAAATTCCCTAAACAATGAAGAGGAGATAAAGGCCAAAGAGAGCAGAGCTCTCAAGAGCTAGAGAATATTTAGGGGTTGTAGAGAGAAGACAGCTATACAAAAAGGAGTCTCACAAGCTTAGTGGAAGTATTCCATGGGTACTTGATCTATATCTGGGTTCCACATACCAATAGCCTAAGGCCTAGTAGAAAACAACTACTCCAGGAACAAGAAAAGAAAGATACTAGAAGTTACTTAACAGAGCAAGCTGACAGAATTCTAGCCCTCACAAAAGGAAAGACTTAGTTAATACCCAAACATTTACTTTAGACACCAGAAAAGCCACCGCTTCGAGATAAGGACCACAGTCTTAGAGCAGGCTTTCTCACTCAGGGCTCTAGCATGAGAATTAAATTCTAATGCCCTAAAGCACTCAAGATATGTAATGAATTATACCATCTCTTCTGTGCATCTCGAATAGTACTAATATGATGGTCCTCAGAGAACTTAGAAAACTAATTCAAAGGATTTTCTATGGTTCAGATAAAAAACCTAGAAAAAGGATTAGCCTAGATTTGCCTTAATAAAGCCTAAAATCAAGCCTTGACAATAACAAGGAGAGATGAGAGAATATTAACTGCCTTTTAGAACTTAATACTCTTTAAAGGAAAGAAACCAACAAACATAATCTAGACACTATCAAACATATCATCCACAATGTCCAGTACTCAGTTTAAAAAAAATCCATGGGGCGCCTAGGTAGTTCAGTTAAGCGTCCGACTTCAGCTTGGGTCATGATCTCGTGGTTTGTGAGTTCGAGCCCCACATCAGGCTCTATGCTGACAGCTTGGAGCCTGGAGCCTGCTTTGAATTCCGTATCTCCCTCTTTCTCTGCCCCTCCCCTACTCTCGCTCACGCACATGCTCTCTCTCAAAAATAAACATTAAAAAAAAAAATCTTTTAAAAAACCTCCACAAGGGACGCCTGGGAGGCTCAGCTACTTAAGCATCTGGTTCTTGGTTCTGGCCCAGGTCATGATCTCATGGTTCAGGAGTTCAAGCCCCATGTCAGGCTCTGTATATTCTCTCTCTCCCATTCTCTCTGCCCCTCCCGCTAACACACATGTGCTCTGTCTCTCCAAATAAACTTAAAAAAAAACAAAAAACAAAACAAAACTCCATAAGACATGAGAAGACAAGAAAATGTGATGCACAAAAAAATAGTCAACAGAAACAGATCTCAACATGATCTAAATGCTGAAATTAACAAACAAGAAAGTTAAAACATGTTATAAATATGTTCAATGATTTAAAGAAAAATATGGAATCAACAGGGAAATCTCAGAAGAAAGGAAACTAAGAAAAATAACCACGTGGAAATTAAAGAAATGAAAAATATGTAACATGAGAAATGAAACATTCACTGAATGGGCATATCTGCAGACTGAAGACAGCAGAAGACAGGGTGAACCTGTGAACACAGTAATGGAAACTAACCAAGTGATATAGAGAAAAAAAGATCAGGAAAAAAAAAGAACAGAGCTTTAACTTGAAGTATAATGTTATGCAGGCTAATAGACATAAGTGGAGTTCCAGAGGAAAAGGACAAAGTAGAAAAAATATTGAAAAGAAACTATCCATACGAAAATCATAACCCTACTGCTGAACACCAGAGTTAAAAACTCTCAAAAATAGAGAAAAACAATTTATCACATACAGGGGAATAAAAACAAAAAATATGACTGACTTATCATCAAAAACACTGGAGGCCAATGGGCAAGAGAATGACAATTTTAAAACACTGAAAGGAAAACCTATCAAACCACTTGCATATCCAACAAAAAAAAAACAAAAAGTAAGGTGAAATAGACTTTCAGATAAATCAAAGCTGAGAGAATTTTTCAACAGTAAATCTCCTATCCAAACCTACACGAAGAAATGAAAAGCATTGAAAATGGTGGCTAAATATTAAGGCTAGTTTCTTTTTTCTACTTTTCTACTCAATTTCCTTTAAAGACAAGACAATGGGGGCTGACAGCTTAGAGCCTTGAGCCTGTTTTCGATTCTGTGTCTACCTCCCTCACTCCCTTCCCACCCGTCTCAAAAATAATAAACATTAAAAATAAAATAAATAAATAAAGACAAAAGACTATAAGCTAAAATAAGTTCGATGTAAAATTGTATTACAGTATGTAAAAGCGAAATATATAATTACACAAAGGATGAAGGGTAGATGGAATATACTTGTAAGAGATTATTACATATGGAGTATGAAGTGTAAAGAGTAAAATGGTACAATAAAGAAAATAAGAAAGAATACTAAGATTTATCTGAATAACCCAAAAGAAGGCAGGAAACGAGGAATAAAAAACAGATGGGTAAGCGGAAAATAGTGAGGTGATAGACTTGAACCCAGTCATATCAGTTATTACATTAAAGGTAAATGAACTAAATTATTACATGGAAATGTACAACAGACATTTTATCTTTTTTTTTTTTTTTTTTTTTTTTTTTAAATCAGGGTCAACGTAAGAATTCAATGACCATGAATTGGTCTCTCTCAGAAATACAACCTATAATAAAATTAAACTAAAAGAGTGTCAGACTGGATAAATTACTGCAGCTACTATAGAATACAGTATGGATGTTGCTCAAAAATATTAAAAAATAAAATTATCACATGATCTAGCAATTCTACTTCTGCATATTTACCTGAAGGAAACAAAATCACTATCTTGAAAAGATGTATGTATCCCCAAGTTCACTGCAGCATTGTTCACTGCAGCCAAGACAATCTAAGTGTCCAGTGAGAAATGAATAAAGAAAATGTGGCACTGGCACAAAAACAGAGTAATGGAACAGAATAGAGAATCCAGAAATAAACCCACAAATGTATGACCAAGTAATCTTTGACAAAGCAGTAAAGAATATCCAATGGAATAAAGACAGTCTCTTCAGCAAATGGTGCTGGGAAAATTGGACAGCGATATGCAGAAAAATGAACCTGGACCACTTTCCACACCATACACAAAAATAAACTCAAAATGGATGAAAGACCTAAATGGAAGACAGGAAGCCACCAAAATCCTCGAGGAGAAAGCAGGCAAAAACCTCCTGACCTCGGCCATAGCAACTTCTTACTCAACACATCTCCAGAGGCAAGAGAAACAAAAGCAAAAATAAACTATTGGGACCCCATCAAAATAAAAAGTTTCTGCACAGCAAAGGAAACAATCAGCAAAACTAAAAGGCAACTGATGGAATGGGAGAAGATATTTGCAAACGACAAAGCAGATAAAGGGTTAGTATCCAAAATCTATAAAGAACTTATCAAACTCAACACCCAAAAAACAAATAGTCACGGGAAGAAATGGGCAAAAGACATGAATAGACATTTCTCCAATGAAGACACCCAGATAGCTAACCAACACATGCAAAAATGCTCCACATCACTCATCATCAGGGAAATACAAATCAAAACCACAATGAGATACCACCTCACACCTGTCAGAATAGCTAACATTAACAACTCACACAACAACAAATGTTGGAGAGGATGCAGAGAAAGAGGATCTCTTTTGCACTGCTGGCAGGAATGCAAATTGGTACAGCCACTCTGGATCACAGTATGGAGGGTCCTCAAAAAATTAAAAATAGAACTATACTACGACCCAGCAACTGCACTACTAGATATTTACCTAAGGGATACAGGTATGCTATTTCGAAGGGGCACATTCACCCCAATGTTTATAGCAGCGCTAGCAACAATAGCCAAAGTATGGAAAGAGCCCAAATGTCCAACAACGGATAAATGGATAAAGAAGATGTGGTATGTATACACACACACACACACACACACACACACACACACACACACACAACGGAGCATTACTCGGCAATCAAAACAAACGTAATCTTGCCATTTACAACTATGTGGATGGAACTGGAGGGTATTATGCTAAGCAAAATTAGTCAGAGAAAGACAAATACCATATGACTCCACTCACATGAGGACTTTAAGATACAAAACAGATGAACATAGGGAAGGGAAACAAAATAATATAAAAATGGGAGGGAGACAAAATAGAAGAGACTCTTAAATACGGAGAACAGAGAGTTACTGGAAGAATTGTGGGAGAGGAGATGGTCTAAATGGGTAATGGGCAATAAGGAATCTAGCCCTGAAATCAATGTTGCACTATATACTAACTTGGACGTAAATTAAAAATAAAAATTACAAAAGCAAAGCACAAAAAAAAAGAAAAAATGTGGTACATATGTGTGTGTATATGTGTACAGAAATATTATCCAGCCATAAAGAAGAAATTTTCCCATTTGTAACATCATGAATGGACACTGAAAGCATTATACTAAGTGATATAAATCAGAGAAAGACAATTGCTGTATGATCAATTTAGCAGCACACTAAAAGTGAATGCACCCATTACTGTACCCAAAAGTGAATGACACAAGAAAGTCAATATACGTCAAAAACTGAATATAAACACAGAAAGAGGCGAATCTATGATCATGAAGGCAGATGTCAATTCTTTGCTTCGTTAACTACTAGAACTAGACAACATATCCAACAACAGAGTATACACTCATTTCAAGTGCACCAGAAATACTGACCAAGATGAATATAACATGTTTTTAAAATAAATCTCATTAAATTTCAGAAAGACTGAAATCTTACAGCTTATATATTTGATGTTCACAATGGAATAAAACAATTACAAAACAGTAAAATATTTACCAATGTCCCAAATATTTGGAAATTAAGCACACTTCTAAATAACAGAACTACATGTAGAAAATATTTTTAACTGAGAAACACTGAAAGCAACCTATCACAATTTATGAAATGCAGTTGAAGCAGGACTCAGATGAAAATGTATAGCTTTAGGGGCGCCTGGGTGGCGCAGTCGGTTAAGCGTCCGACTTCAGCCAGGTCACGATCTTGCGGTCTGTGAGTTCGAGCCCCGCGTCGGGCTCTGGGCTGATGGCTCGGAGCCTGGAGCCTGTTTCCGATTCTGTGTCTCCCTCTTTCTCTGCCCCTCCCCCGTTCATGCTCTGTCTCTCTCTGTCCCAAAAATAAATAAAAAAACGTTGAAAAAAAAAATTTAAAAAAAAAAAAAAAAATGTATAGCTTTAAACGTCTAATTAGAAAAAAAGTACTAAAAGTCAATGTTCAAAATTTTCATCTTAAGAAGAATATAATTAAAGGCAGAATAAATAGAAGAAAATGTTGAAGAGTTAAAAAAATGAAAATCCACAATTAAAAACTTGTAACTACAGGTTGGTTCATTAGAAAGATTTGGGGAAGTCAAAATACCCTTAGCAAGACAAAGAAAAAAAAAAGAAGGAAAACGTCAATTATCAAAGAGAAATATCCTATAAAAATTAAAATGATTACTGAACAGTATGAAAACTTCATGCCTATAAATTCAACAACTTAGCATCAAAACTGACAAGAAAAAAACTGAGTATCTGAATATACCTATATGTATTAAAGAAACTGAACTTAAAATCCTTCCTCAAAGAAAATTACAGGTCTGAAGGTTTTCACTGTTGAATTCTATTGAACACTAAAGGAGAAATCATATTAATCGTAAATTCATTCAGATAAAAGAAAAAAAAAAAAAGACAAAAACACTGTCCAACTCATTTTCTATAACCAGCATAATCCTGGTACCAAAATACGATAAAGGCATTAAAAGAAAGTTGTAAAATATCCTTCATAGGGCGGCTGGCTGGTTGAGTTGGTTAAGTGTCCAACTCTTGATTTCAGCTCAGATCATTTCAGTCATGAGTTCCAGCCCCGCATTAAGCTCTGTGCTAACAGTGCAGAGCCTGCTTGGGATTCTCTCTCTCCCTCTGTCTCGCTGCCCCCTCCTCTCTCACAAATAAATCAATAATAAATAAATATTCAAAATATCCCTCATGAACAAAGATGCAAAAAATCCTCAAGAGGGGCACCTGGGTGACTCAGTCAGTTGAGCATCTAGCTTTGGCTCAGATCGTGACCTCATCGTTCATAAATTCATTAGTTTGAATCCTCCATCAGGCTGGCTGCTGTCAGCACAGAGCCTCCCTCAGATCCCCTGATCACGTCTCTCTCTGCCCCTCCCTGGCTCACGTGCATGCACTCTCTATGACCTTAAAAAAAAAAAAAATTCTCAAGAAAATATAATAAAATCCAACATCAGAAAGAATAGCACAAGTCTGGTTTGATATTTGAAAACCAATACAATCCACTAGTCTAAATTTTCACTTTTCTAAATTTTGCCCAAAGATTTGTTAGAACTACATTAAACTTAGGGGAGGAGTCTAAACAATTTTGGGGAGAAATAGTTTAGTGACAAATTTATCATTAATTACTCAGATCAGAGGGCTCCCCTAGACAATTTCTAGCCTTCACATACTTTAACATTTTCTTCTCCTTATATCAAAGATCAACATTAGAAAAGGAACATAGATAATATAAACAATTCTTCTTTTGCAGAAATAGAATAACCATTACACCATATAATGGTCCCCAGGTAATGGATCCATGCCTATGGTAGCACAAGAACAAAACATCTGTCTTTCCTGATAGTTTAATTAATGAAGAAAAAAAACCCATGGTTGAATAAAGAGCTCACTATAGGAGTGCCTGGGTGGCTCAGTCGGTTGAGTGTCTGACTTCGGCTCAGGTCATGGTCTTGTAGTCTGTGAGTTCAAGCCCCATGTCATGTTCTGTGCTGACAGCTCAGAGCCTGGAGCCTGCTTCAGATTCTGTCTCTATCTCTCTCTTGCCCCTCCCCTGCTCTCACTGTGTGTCTCTCTCTCTCACAAAAATAAAATTAAAAATTAAAAAAAAATTTCTTTAATAAAAAAAGAGCTCACAATATATTGAAAACGCATAGGGCCGCCGGGGTGGCTCAGTCAGTTGAGCGAACGACTGCAGCTCAGGTCATGATCTCATGGTTTGTGAGTTCGAGCCCCGTGTTGGGCTCTGTGCTGACAGCTCAGAGCCTGAAGCCTGCTTCGGATTCTGTCTTCCTCTATCTGCCCCTCCCTCACTCATGCTCTGTATCTGTCTCAGAAATAAATATTAAAAAAAATTTTTTTAATTGAAAATGCATGAGAGCCAACATAGTGTGCACTCATATGCACTCCATCCCAGGAAACTTGTAACTAAGCTTCTCACAAAGGGAAAAATAAAACAGAGAATACTACTCACTCTGTTAGGCATAGTAAAGCACATCACTGCTCTTATTAGTAGTGGCCCTGTCCACAAAGTTAAGGTAGTCTAAGAAAGCAACAGTTAGATCAGATCATGGGAATTATCTAATTTAGCATGCCTCTCTTCATGCCTTCCTAGGAAATTAAGCAATACACTCTGTTCAAAATCTACCCTTAATCCAAATACGTATTCTGAAACATTTATTCTTCCCTCTTCGTTACATAATGCTTCTTTTATCTTAGATTCAGGGTTTTATGGGTACTCCCTAAAATCCATTCTAGAAGTGAGCAAGACATAGATAATACACTAAAGGTAAGGAGATTGTACTCATATTAGAATTCAGTAATACTGCATTACTTTCTGAGCTGTAAAAAAGGACACATGTACTCAAAACTAGTAATGAATAAGGATGAACTGAGATGTAAACAAAAGTTAAAAAAACAGTATTAGTAATTTTTGGTCCTTTTCCAATCAACAAATGTATTGGGTTTACTTTACCTTAATTTCTATCCTTGCTCTGTGAGGAAAAAGCTGTCCAATCATAGAAAAGTCAGTTCCTACCATGCTGATGGCTAAAAAAAACATATCTGTTTCTGTAAAAATAAAAGATTTAGAAAGAATGAAAATTAATCTCAATATTTCAGAGGAAAAAAAAATCTTACATGAAGTATATATTTTGAGTTAAAAATAAATTTGAGAGTATCTAATAGTCTTTTATTAAAGGCCAGAAAATCTTTAGTCAATTTTATTGCTAAGAACTTCATGCATCTAAAATAATGTCTAAACTTTTATACAGAAACACAAGAAATTTATAAACTCATACCAAGAAGCTAAAATTAGGAAGAGAGGGAAGAGAAGGGGAAGAAGAGAAGAAAGAGAAAGGAGGAAGGAGGGGAAAGAGAAGAGGAAGAAGAAGAAAACAACATTCTGCCTATCTGGTCTCAAAGTGTTCTTAAGAAAACCATCAGTCACAGCCACTATATTACTGCTTTAACATAAGCAACTAAGGTGCACTAAGTAGTATGTGAAAGAAAGTAACCAAAACAACACACAAGAAACTATTAAAAGAAGTAACCTCAATAAAATAGGATTAGGGAATACAGAGGAGGAAAGTATAGAATCTTTGTTGTTGTCCTGAATTACTCTGTTCTGTTTCATTTCTTCCCCAAAAACAACCTGCATTATTTTTTATAAGAATAAGCGATACCATTCAAAAGGTATTATAAGCTTCAGGCACCTGGGTGGCTCGGTCGGTTAAGTGACCAACTCTTGATTTTGGCTCAGGTCCTGATCTCACGGTTCATGAATTCAAGCCCTGTATCAGCCTCCATGCTGACAGTGCAGAGCCTACTTGGTATTCTCGCTCTCTCCCTCTCTCTTTACCCTTCCCCTGCTTGCACTAACTCTCTCAAAATTAACAAATAAACTTAACAAAAAGTAGTAGTATATGCTTTTTAAGAGCACAATTTTGACCCTTAGAAACTCTGTTATACAACAGTATCTAAGGTAGAACATTATTATGAGTATTAGAAATATTAATAGTTTTCCATGTTATTTTTTATACAGGGATTTGACAGAGAGGACTACTCTAGCCCAAATTACCATAATGCTAATTCCTAAAAAGATCACTAAGATAAAGCCAGAGATGGAGTTCCATAATAAGTGGGGGGGGGGGGGGGGGGAAGGGATGCAGAGGTCAGTTCCAATAAAATTAGCTAGACAGAAAATAACATGGTTTTCATTTTATTCACTTACAGAAAATAATTCACTTTACTTCAAATAAATATCCACAAAATTTAAAATGAAAATTAGTTACCTTTATTTGACCATGGTTTAGAATAATAGTTTTTCCTAAAGCTGGAATATGTAGTTGTAGAACCACGCTCAAATATGGGGTCATTTTCCTCAACAACACAGGGGCCTTTTGTCCTTAAAACTTCTACAGTTAAACTGAAAGAGACACACTTTTAAATAGATTTGCACTTAGAACAAAAAAGAAAATAATACATGATATTTGAATAGTTATATTTTGAAATGTGCCATGACAGAATCAGAACAAAAGTATAATAATATATACTTGAGGTAAGCATATTTTCCAAGATTCTGTTAATTTTCACTTAAAACGTGATTGCCAAGTAATAAAATTAAATGCCAACATTCTTCTGAAATCGTTAATAGCAATATAAAATTTACACATTATCTTTGGGCCACCAAAAAATTACTTATATTTTATTGACTTCTGTATGTCCCCTACATTTAACACATATTACCTTATCATACTAAACCCAAGAGAAGATGAGAAACATAAGCATCTTATGTTTTTGTTCTACATTCCTGTAAACAAAGCAGTACAACACTTTTAACTATTTAATGACCAGTAAAATGATCATCACAAAATAATGGCAAAAAACACACAATTATTAAAAGTACTGCATTTATGTTTCATTATCGTAGAATTTTATATGCTATAAAAAGATTTTTATACTGAACTGTCAGACTACTTTACATCCCTCTTTTATATTTAGTTACTCGTGAATTTATCTTCTTTTTTAAAAAACACACTTTGGACAAACAACAAATTCCACAATGCCAAATTTGAAAAATTTAATATTATAACTGAGAAACTACAAAGTGAATTTAAACCTTGTCATAACAAAAGTTATATAGAATATTAACCCTGATTAAACCTGATTCATTTGTTGCATTTTCATTAGTTATAATCACACACCAAAATATGGTATTAGTTAATAATAAGAAAACCTGAATTTTGACTTCAAGACTGAGCCAATTTTTGAAATGTATCATCAGTAGAGACCAGCATATAATTAGTGGAGCTCATCCCAATTACCAGTAAAGTTAGTAAAACAATTGTGGAAGGTTAATGGATGACGGATCAGCAGTACCATCTTCTTATAAAAAACACAGCATAAAAATTGCTAAAAATTACAAATGAATCTAACTCATCTTTCTATTTATAACATGCATTAAGAAATATAAACATCAGTGTTTATATGGTCAGGTAACCATGAATGATGCAGAAATTCAATCTCTCTCATTAGACAAAGCACGTTTGTTCTTATGTTTGAAACCACAATCTCTTTTTTTTTTTTTTTTTAACTTACCTTTCTTCATCCAAAATAATGGAACCATCTTCTGCCACTTTTACTCGAGGAACCAGCAATGGCCCGTCATCCACTTCTTCTTCTACTTCTTCATGACCTTCAGCATCAGGAGTACTTTTACCTTCTTGCCTACCAAATGTAAAGATAGCTTAATTCATATATCCAGGAGAAGGATCTCCTGAGTACTATCAACTTCTGAAATAAATTACTTCAAATCCAACCTTCATTTGATTTCCAATTTTCCCTATACCCTAAGTAAAGATACTACACGTTAAGGACGTGGTTATAAGAATTTCCCCGACTATGGGGTGCCTGGGTGGCTCAGTCAGTTAAGCATCCGACTTCAGTTCAGGTCATGATCTTGTGGTTTGTGGGTTCAAGCCCTACATCGGGCTCTGCGCTGACAACTCAGAGCCTGGAGCATGCTTCGGATTCTATGACTCCCTCTCTCTGCCCCTTGCCTGCCTGCACTCTGTCTCTCTCTCAAAAATAAATAAAAGCATTAAAAAAATTTATTTTAAAAACTATAAAAGGGAAATAAAAAGAAAAATATATACACGTTTATTTGTTTAGACACAGAACAGAATTAGAAGGATACATTAAAAAATTGGTAACAATTGTTGCCTTCAGGCAGCAGAACCAGATGACAGAAAAACAGAGTTGGAAGACTTCTCGGTATACTTTTGTTCCATTTGTTTTTTGTACTGTTTTATTATGCTATTCTAAAACAAAACAAAATCCTTTTTAATTCTAAAAGCTTCAATTGAGGGGTCCCTGGGTTGCTCAATCTGTTGAGCACCCAACATTTCAGCTCAGGTCATGACCTAACAGTTTGTGGAGATGGAGCCCCATGCTGATAGTTCTGGGAATACCTGCTTGGGATTCTCTTTCCTCTCTGCCCCTCTCCCCCGCAATCGTGAACACGTACTCTGTCTCTCAAAATAAATTAATAAATATTAAAGAAAACAATATTTTAAAAATAAATAAAAATAAGATATAAGGTTTCGTTAAAATAACACCATTGACCATTTCCATATATAATACACAGTATGGGCCGCCTTACATTTTGATTTAAATCAGACATGCCCGGCTAGCTCAGTCGGTAGAGCATGAGACTCTTAAATCAGACAGTAAGTTTTATTCGTGCTAGTGATTCTATCTAAACATTCCTATCACATGCAATTTGACTATAACAAAAAGCATCATTTGATTTCTTTTTTTTAAAACTGTACCCATCAAAAAACTTATTTTAAAAAAACACTAAGATAAAATGCTTACTCTCTTGTCTGGACTGGTGTCAATGATTTTTCAGTTTTCTTTTCTTGTTCCAGTGAAGAACTAATAAACAACAAACGTTTTTAAATGTGAGACAATTTAATATTTAATATAAAAAATATTTTTAAATGAACAATATATATCTTGTTAATTCTACCCATTGGCAAGAAGGAAATTATTTTAACTTGCATTTTTTTTATATGATAAACCATAACACTATTATTAATAACAGTGTGGCCCAAGAGTCAATTTCTCAGTCAAAAACCTTGTCATCAAATATAAACCTGCTATGCCCTAGGTAGGAACGTTTTGACTCTCTAATTCCTTAGTGAAGGGAGGCTCTCCCAGTCCTCATGTCTGAAGCAACCTACATGGCTTATCTCCAAATCCTATATGTCAAACAACTTACCACCTAGGCTTCTGGCCCTTCGGCAGCAAGTCAAAGACCTGGTAAACCTGAAAAAAGCTAAACTCCCGCATCCACCTGCTAAACCATCAACAACATAACAATGAGATTTATTATAAACCATCTGCCTCCTCAGGTTAACTTTACTAAAGAAGCTTTGTTCTTAGAAGACAAATAATATCTACTATAAATAATTAGGAGGGAGAGCATAAAAATTACAGTGTTCCTTTAGAATCAGGGTATAGGGTACAAGAAACACAAACTGCAGTATTGATTAAAGTTGTTTAGTTTTGTAACATTTTGGTAATGTAAGAAAGGAAACTTCCTTTTGGGGCGCCCGGGTGGCTCAGTCGGTTAAGCATCGGACTTCAGCTCAGGTCACAATCTCGCGGTCCGTGAGTTTGAGCCCCGCGTCGGGCTCTGGGCTGATGGCTCAGAGCCTGGAGCCTGCTTTCGATTCTGTGTCTCCCTCTCTCTCTGCCCCTCCCCCATTCATGCTCTCTCTCTGTCTCAAAAATAAATAAATGTTAAAAATAAAACAAAAGAAAAGAAAATAAAAGAAAATAAAAGAAAAGAAAGGAAACTTATTTTTAATTTCAGAGGTAAAGGGCACCATCCCAAGAAAGCAGTTACCTGAAATACAACTAAATGTTGTTTAAAAATTCTATCGAAAAAACATCGTATTTGCTATAAGTTTTGTCAACATACTTTTGGAAAACACGAACTTGTACTCTAAGTGATACTTAACTCACAACATACCCAAAGAAAGGACAACAAGAAAAATTTACTTACGTCATTGGATTATTATCTGGCAGGTAATATATGAAATCTCTCATAGTCATTTTTGAACGATCTGGTGGCTTCTGACTTTCATTTATGGCATATTTGTTTTTCCATTGTTTCTGGACACACAAACACACACAAAGATCCACTTTTCTTTTATAAATGTAGAATTTCACATGTACTATATTCAAAGGTATATCCCACTCTTATATTCATTGCAAGTGATTTAGTATTATTCTTACCACGATTATTCCCAATTTTAGGACAAACTTCATAAACTGCATTATTAAACAGTGTAGCACATCAAGAAATTTTAAAAACTAAAGTGTCTAGGTCTGGATAAAAGCTCATCGTATAAAATCATACTTACTAATGCCTTCTAACTATAATAGTTTGCTAAGAATTTATAAATACACAGTTTTTGTTTACCCTGTAATGAACTAGATTTCTGTGAATTTTACAAAATTCTTAAAGCAAATGTTTAATTTTTGAATTCCTGAAAATAAATCTACCTAAGCAGATTCTATAGAACATCTTTAGAGACCTAGATTTTAAACAATATAGATTCAAATCCCACTGATATGTGATACAAAGCAAATAACTTCTCTAAACTTGTTTCCACCTGCATAAAACAGCGGTATCTACTACACAAAGATGATAGAATTAAATAATATAAAGCACCATACTCATACTAAGTGCCTTCCTCTGAATTAACAAGGGGATTTTGTAATAATAAAAGCCGACATTTGTTAAGCTCCTTCTGTTTGCCAGGCACTAGTCTTAATGTGTTTTACATATATTTACTCATCCAATCTTTACAACCCTCCAATGAGATATATACTATCATCACTCTTATTTTGCAAATGAGGATACAGACAGAAAAATCAATTAAATTGCCCAACGACACATACTAAGGGATGACTCTAAGATTCAAATCTTAAATATCTAACTGCAGAGCTTACATGCTTCACTATTGGTACAGTGCAATCTTGGAAAAATAATCGATCGATCTTCAAGATTAAAAAGATGAGCTTTACTATACACATAAATGCAAATTTTTCCCATTTATAATTTCTATACTGTCAATTTATAAAATATTACCAATTCATTTTGCTCAAATAAGTATATTTGTCTTAATTCAAATGAATGTTATTCATGTAACGAAAAATGATACTTAAAGTTTATTTTATAAATATGCTTTGTATATTTTCTATGTGTGTAGAAACAGACCTTCTATTTTTGGCCTTCACCAAAATCAAAGATATAGATGAATATAAAAATTAACATAGCAGAAAAAATAGCTTATTAAGTCCATCGCGCTTATTAATCATTCAGTTCACAAAAGGGGATCTTCTATTAAAATAAGGAACATTAACTGGTTATGCTCCATTAAATATTACAGATATTAATCCTCCAAATGATGCCTAAAATAAAAACAGAAACCTAGTAGGAACAGTCAAATGTGATTTTTCTCCCTTACCTTCTCCTTTCTCAATTCTTCTTTTAACATTTCTCTTAGTTTCTGGGCTTTATATATTCGGTATCTGTCTGAACATGGCTGTTTCTCTTTTGTTGAAATAGGCTTTGGCTGTGGAACTTCTTGATTAACTGTAGATAAGGGATGAGATTCTGAAGGAACACTGACACCAGGCTTAACCAGAGTAGTACTTGATATTCGCTTTCTTCTCTGTGAAACAGCAGAGGAAGACTTACTGGATTCTTCAACATAATTCTCATTGTCAGTCTTTTCATCACTGTCAAAATAAAAAAAAAATTAAAAAAAAAAAAAAAAAAGGACACCATGGATCTTTCATATTCTAGTTTTAAAAACTAGCCTGGCAAAAATCTAAACCAGTAAAATCTCATTATTAAAACAATCAACGACTTCAGATATATATTATTCATGACAGATTCCAATAAAAATTTTGTTTACTAAAATTTTTGTTTTTTTTTAATTTTTTTTTAATGTTTATTTTGAGAGACAACATTGAGAGACAATGTTTATATTTTGAGAGACAGAGAGAGACAGAGTGTGAGTGGAGGAGGGGCAGATAGAGAGGGAGACACAGAATCCAAAGCAGGTTCCAGGCTCTGAGCTGTCAGCACAGAGCCCGACACGGTGCTCGAACTCGTGAACCACAAGATCATGACCTGAGCCGAAGTCAGACGCTTAACCGACTGAGCCACCCAGGCACCCCTTTACTAAAATTTTTAACAGATACATAAATTCTAACAAAGACTGCTGATCTTTTTCAAACGTCAAGTCCCTTAGTGCATTAGAACATATAAGCTTATGCTCATCCTAACTCGTTCAAGAAAAACAAAAGGCCAAGTTACAAATTAAAACTTCATGACCCTACTTTGAATCACTATATAACTGACAATTTTTTTTTATTTTTTTTTAAGTTTTTTTTTTTAATCTTTATTAATTTTTGAGAGAGACAGAGGGAGAGCGGGGGAGGGGCAGAGAGAAAGGGAGATACAGAATCTGAAGCAGGCTCCAGGCTCTGAGCTGTCAGCACAGAGCCCGATGCGGGGTTCGAACTCACGGACCATGAGATCATGACCTGAGATGAAGACGGATGCTTAACCGACAGAGCCACCCAGGTGCCCCAACAATTATTTTTTCAAAAACTAAGTTTATAATCTATATTGACATCCCCCTAGCTGATCTAAATTTTAAATTGCTTTATCAACCTGAGAGGAGTCAAACCAAACATACAAAACATCAAATTTCTAAAATATCTCTACTACAGTATTTGAGAATATACATTGAGCTACATTAATCAAATCAAATACTGTTTGAGGTAGAAATCATTCCTCTTCCGTCTGGTATGAATACTTACACAGCTATCAAACTCCTAACTTAAAAAAGTACTTAGTCACTCCAAAATACATATTAAATATGGTTCAGATTGGATACACACATTTCAGGAATGGCCTGAAAGCAAATTAAGTCAAGAAGAGAGAGGGTGTAAGAATTAAAAGCAGTCTACATTTTTCATGTTATTAGTTTTATGTAAAAGTAGAAAATGCTGGGGCGCCTGGGTGGCTCAGTTGGTTAAGCGTCCGACTTCAGCTCAGGTCACAATCTCGCGGTCCGTGGGTTCGAGCCCCACGTCAGGCTCTGGGCTGATGGCTCAGAGCCTGGAGCCTGCTTCCGATTCTGTGTCTCCCTCTCTCTCTGACCCTCCCCTGTTCATCCTCTGTCTCAAAAATAAATAAACGTTAAAAAAAAAAATTAAAAAAAAAAAAAGTTGAAAATGCCTAAACCTATAGGATAACCTTTCCAGGTTATTTGCAGGATAGCTCCATGTTTTTAATTTTTTTTTTTTTTTTTTTTTAGTAATCTCTACACCCAACATAGGGCCCAAAGTTATGACACCGAGATCAGGCTTTGTAATGATACATGCATCATGTGCATTTCATTCAATTATATTGAATCGTTGAGGACAAAACATATACCCTATAGATTTTTACAGCTGCAAAGACCCACAAAGAAAGAAAACACATAGTAAAAAAAAAAAAAAAAAAAAAAAAAAAATCAAATATACTCCCTAAATGCCAACTCTAAGAAAGCAAATATTCCCAACCTCTAATGTCTCAAGACTACAGAATCACAGTAATTTATTAAATTATCAATCATCATGCATCTGTATGTAGTTAACAGGATCTCTGCAAACTTTATTAACAGTGACTGTTACTTGTATTTCTTTTTTGAGGAGTAATTTTGAAAAAATATTCATATGAGAAACATGGATATTACTAAGTATCAGTAAGCTGGCAAAATAACATCCTATACCTAGCACCAGTTCAGGCCAACAGAGGAAGTTAGGCCAAAAAGAAAAGGATAAAATGTTCACCTTCTGGTTAGAGCATACAAAGAATTTACACCATCTCATTGTTATTTAATACGATCCATTTTTATTGGTTTCCTCACATATGTATTACAGAAACAGAGACCATTAATAGCCCAACATGGCTTAATTTTAACTACTTTGTTATTTACTACCATTGCTTTTATTTTAAAAAGATAACTTTTTGTAGACAACTATTCTGCCATGTCCTATTCAAGAGTTTGTCAGTTTTTTCTAAACTCCACAATAACTTGGCTCTCCAAATCAGAGAGTATTATTTCCATTTTACAGATAAGCAAATTCTGCCTGGGCAAAGTCTGATAAACTGTTAAATTACAAAAAAAATCCTAGGGCGCCTGGGCAGCTAAGTCGGTTAAGAGTCTCACTTAGGCTCACTCAGGTAACGATCTCACGGTTTGTGAGTTCGAGCCCCTGCGTTGAGCTCTGTGCTTGTGAGGTCCAGCCGGATGTTGGACTCTGGGCTGACATCTCAGAGCCTGCTTCAGATTCTGTGTCACCCTCTCTCCCTGCCCCTCTCCCGCTCTTTCAAAAATAAACATTAAATTTAAAACATTTTTTAAGGAAAAAAAAAAATCCAGACTCCAAATGTGGTATTAGCACATGCTTTTTCCCTTCAGAAAACATGGCCACTATAAAGGGGCACGCCCTGGAATCAAATCAAGTAGCCATATCTCCTCCCCATTGACACAACTCAGCATAACCAATGTAACACTGGTCTTTTAAGACTACATAAATGTTTTTTTGAAAATCTAAAAAAGTACCTACCCCTGCAAAGTGCTCCAGAAGGAAGAAAAAAAAAAAAAAAAAAAACTACGGCAAAGTAATCTAAGCTGTCTAACATTACCACGTGTAAATTTCACGTCAAGACTGTTGCACCTGGACTCTGTCTCACCACCACTTGAAGACAAGATTCCCACCCGGAGAAACTACAGACCTTTAACAAAATCCACATGTGCCACACCCTGTGGCCAGAGTGACAAACTGCAGTTTGGAGTAGGTTCATAGAGTCTCAACTGTAAGACTTAATGCAAGCGACAGAATACTCCTAAAGTAAATTCATGGGGTCATATTCCGGGTGACAGGCCCAGAGAGGCGGGGCAGATGAAAATGCTCCTCTCTGCATGCTCTTACCTGCTCTTGGGAGGCTTTTCTTGCGGCTCCGTTCCCCCGAAATCCACCGGGGACACATCTGTAGACTCCGCTGGCTTCGGGGAAGAAGCGGCTGCAGGATCCGGGGGCCTGGGAGCCTCTTGTCCACGTTGGGGGTTGGGAGCGGAGGAGCTCCTGGCGCCTACACCAGGCCTGACATTCGGCTTCACGCTAAGGCGTGCCCTGCGGAACATGGCGGAGCCAGGGGGCCCGGGGAGGCGGCCCCACGGCCGCTCTCAGCCCCGAGCCCCGCTGCTGCCGGGAGAAGGGATTAAGAACTACGTCCTTTCCACACGGCCACACCACCAGCCCAGCGGGCAGCTACCGCAGGTTCACACCCCCACCACCTCCTCCTTCCTCCCGCCGCCGCCTCTTCTTCATGACCCTGCTAAGTTTCCCCCAGTACCTTGCTTCCCCGCCCTCGTAGGGCGCCGGAACTGATTACGCCATCAGCCAGCGCCTAGGAAAAGCGTAAGACGCACAGCGCCCGGAGCCATGGTAACTGTCAAACTACACAGTTACTAGTGAACCGGAAATTGAGATGTTCCGTGGTCAGCTCTCCCCCTCTCCCAGCGTCCCTAGGAGTTACAGAAACGAGTGAAAGGAGGTAGTCAAGACCCTATAAGACCCAAGACCCTTTATAAGACTATGAAAATCATGGGGCGCCTGGCTAGCTCAGTCGGAGGAGCCTGCCACTCTTGATACCAGGGCACGAGTTCGAACCCCATATTGGGGGTAGAGATTATGAAAAATAATTAAAAACTTGAGGGGCGCCTGGGTGGCTCAGTCGGTTGAGCGTCCGACTTCGGCTCAGGTCACGATCTCGCGGTCCGCGAGTTCGAGCCCCGCGTCGGGCTCTGGGCTGATGGCTCAGAGCCTGGAGCCTGCTTCCAATTCTGTGTCTCCCTCTCTCTCTGCCCCTCCCCCGTTCATGCTGTGTCTCTCTCTGGCTCAAAAATAAAAAAATAAAAAATAAAAAATAAACGTTAAAAAAATTTAAAGAGTATTATGAAAGAGATTATTGGGAGGCTGGCTTACTTTAGGTAATATGGTTAGGGAAGACTTACATGATTAGAAGAAAAATGGCCATAGATGAAATTGGCTGTACACAGTATGGGCGAGCTTTTTAATTCCCTGACTCATTACAACAGCCAGGCCCAACTTCCTTTTTGGAAGAATAAAACTCTACAAGAACATCCTGCTATGTTAATGGCAAAAGAATAAAATCTTTAATTAATTCAAGAGGTTGCTATGTCATCCAGAAGAAGAAAGAGAAGCGTTTTTGAGAGTAAGAGGGATGAAAGCACGTTAGAGAGAAGAGATTCCCCTAAGACTGGAAAGAAAATGGAAGTCTGTGGATTCTGTAGGCTCCCTCCAGTAATCTGGGGAGGGAACAGGACTTCAGATACACCTAAAGAAGGTCAAGAACTTGACAAAGAGCCCCCTACTGAAGATGTCTCGCGAATCTTGTAGCCACTACTAGGACCATTTAGCTTTGCCCAGTATATTCTGGTATAAAGATATTGCCTTTCCCAAAATGTTATGTTCCATCTAAGAATCTAGGGCACTCCCACAATTCTGTAGGTAAGGCAATTAATAACAAGGATTTAATTTGTCATTACTATAAATAAGGGAACAGAATCAGATCTAATTTTATTATTAAATATAAAGTCTTAAGATATGTTACACAACCAAGTTTGTGGAGTAAATTCTTAAAGGCATCAGAGTAATTTTAAAAGTCTTCAGTTTTCTCTAGCAGACACACCCAATATCTCTTGAGTATATCCCTATCATTCACAGAGTATATTTTCAACCGCAAAGAAAAAGGTCAATTAGACTGTAAATTAAGACTACATACACAAACAATAACACTTCCACTTACTTTCCAATCCCAAATTGCTTCCCTCCCTTCTTCACAATGACCCAGGACACAATTCAATCTTTTGCCCCTGCTCAATTTACTCCAGAAGAGGTTGTTTAAGTGGAATCAGATGCTTGGCTCATAAACAGTATTGAAGACAGGTGGGGTTTAGGGTGAGTGACAAGCACACAAGGCTCTCTGACGTTAAAAGATTGATAATAGCTAACATATTGAGTGCTAACATATACTGAACACTTCGTACTTCACATACATTAATTCAGTTAATTAAAGAGGTACATTTACCTTCCCATTTAATATGGAAGCTTTACTGCAATGAAATAACACACCCAAGTTCACACATCTACTCATTAGTAGAGCTGGGCTTTCAACCAAGACATTCCATCTCCAGAGCTCCAAGTCTTCACCACTTTGTCCTACCTTCTATAAAATAGGTGACTTTTAGAAGTTAAAATAAAAATTGTTGAAGCTTGGTCACATATACTTGAGAATGCACTGCAGTATTTTCCATATTGTTGTAGATGTTTGAAATTTTCCAACATAAAAGCCTTTATAAAAAGGTGATTTTAGGGTGTACAATCTAACTGTACACGTTTGTTTGTAATAAGTAACAGGAGAGATGAAAACCATAAGTATTAAACTAACCTCAGGCATCGTTGGACATGTTTCTAGCAATGGCAAATGCTCCACGGCTTTTACCCACGTTCCAAGGTTATTGTGAATAGGAGATAAAACTGCATCCCCTGCTATTCCCTTCCTATCATACAACCCAAGCATACAGCCATTAACCTAAAATTCCTTCGGTACTGTCCACCGCGACAAAAGCAATGAGATTAAAAGGGAAATTAACAGATTTAAAATCCATCTTCACTATAAATCTCACTTCTAAGAGTCCCTACCTGTTAGGACAGTCGCTCCTCGTTTCACAGTCTCAATCTCCTCTTCCGCAGAATAGGAACAATGAAGCCTACTTACAAGTTTGGTGCTGAAATAAAAAAAATATGTAAAGAGCCAAAACTGTCTTTTGCATATTGAGTTAACTCTTCATCGGTTTTGTCCCCTTCCTCCTCTTCCCGCTTCTGCAAGGGGATTAATGAATGCTAACGTTCTTGGTCTAAAAGTTAGATATAGTGGCGTTTGTTTTTGTCGTTAACAAAAAGAGGGGGCTGGCCAACACCCAGGGCTCGGTACACAGTGGGGAAAATCCACAGACGCAGTACCTGCTTTCTAGACGCGACCAAATTTGCGTGACCGAGGGGATGCGAGCCCAGATTAAACTCCAGAAGGTGCCAGCCCCGGACCCACCGCGAGGACCGCCCCCGCCTGCCCAGCGGCGCACGCGCAGTCAGCCGCCCGACTCGCGGGAGGCTGCGGTCGGGCCTCGGTGGGCGGGGCGATGGAAGGAGCAGAGGCGTAGCCCGGCTGAGGGCCGGCGCGGGCTCGTCCTTCAAGAGCCGCGGGAGGGGACGACCGCTGAGCGCTTTAGGAGGCCGTTGCTTCTCCGAGTGGCTCTCTTTTGGGTTCGGTCGGGTGTCGGCATGGCCCGTGAGTATGCGGACGGGTGAGGGACGCGGCGGGGAGCGTCTGCAGAGGAAGCCAAGTCCGTAGGCGCGGCTGGAGACGAGGCGGGAGCCGGCTGATGTATCCCCTTAGGTCCGATGGCGCGGGGACCCCATTCTCAGCCCACCGAGGGAGAGGGACGGTTAGCTTCGGGCCCGCCTGAGAAGTGGGGCATGTGCCTGCCGGCCAAGTGCGAGTTTACAGGGTAAAGAACACCTCTCCGGAGGTGAGGTGTGTGAAGACGGCGGCCCCGGGACGGGTCTTGGCCAGAAAGTGGTTTATAGTTGGTCCTTAAGGTCCTAAGGCCTGAGAAGGACAGGAAGCTCCGGTTGAGTCCCCTCCCTAGTTCTTTTGTTTGGCCCTTCCAGGTAATGTATCCCGAACCGCTGCGTTTACTCGCTTAACTGTGGAATTGTGATGGGCCAACTTGTGGAGCTGTGTTCCCTGTGTATCTGTCCTTCTCTCCATACTCCTCAAAATCTAGACCTTAATTTGGAATGTACTGACCCATATAGACACAGAAGTGGAATGCTGGCTATAAGCGATCTGGTATTTACATTAATTGAACACCTGAATGGGTATGATAATGCTCTTAAGACTTGAAGTGTTTGTGTCTGAGCTTCTTCCTCGGCTACTATGGGAACTCTGTTCAGTGCAGTGCTCTGCTGGCCTGTTAAAAAATGAAAAGCTAACTTCAGATGCATTTAAATAAGAGTCTTTTAACGGAATTGGTATTAATTTTTGAAATGGGAAAAGAGCATGACTGTTTAACTTTGCAGGCGGAAATCAGCGAGAACTTGCCCGTCAGAAAAACATGAAGAAATCCCAGGAAATTAGCAAGGGAAAAAGAAAAGAGGATAGCTTGACGACCTCTCAGAGAAAGCAGAGGTAAGTGATACTAATCGAATTTTCAAATCTCTGAAGTTTTCCTTTTAAGAATGGAAAGAATTTTTTTAAATCCTGGGTAGAACTAAGCTTAGCTTGCATAGTAGGGGTCACAGATGAACAGCTGTGCTGCACATGCTGTAACTATATGACTACAGTCATCCCAATCCCAGGATGAATCTTCTGCCTCCCCACCACAACCATAAGAACTTCATTTAGCGAAGTAATGGAATGCCTCCCATATGAAAGACACTGTTAGATGCTAGGGATACAACATTTTCAAAGCAGACCTCCGACTCAATCTTGTCAGGATGACAGGTGACTCAATTATAGGGATAAATGTTATGAAAGAGACACAAAAAAGTGTGTGTAGCTATATTCATTTCTGAAGATCCATTGGTTTGGAGAAAATGAAGGTCCACAGCCTTGATATGAAATTATGTTAGAAATAATAGAAAATTAATTGTAATTTTGTAATAATACAGAAATACTCTCAGAGCGCAGCTTAAAATTTCTCACCAAGAAGATGGCTTTAAATGATATGTGTACTTAAACCCTTGCAACTTCATCAATCTGCTGCCTTTTTACAGTAATAAACAAATACCTCACAATTGCACTGTAGTTACTTTGTTGTACTTTTGGGGTTTTGGGGGGTTTGTTTTGTTTTGTTTTTTAATGAAAGCCAGCATGTGTTTTGGCTTTGCTTTGTAAAAGGTTTTATTCAGTAGGTTTCTTGCCCAGCACTGAGCCCAATGAGGTGTTTGAACTTAAAACCCTGAGATCAAGACCTGAGCTGAGATCAAGTCTGATGCTTAATGGACTGAGCTACCCATGCACCCCAATTTTTGTTGTTTTAAATAAGAATGGCTTTGAGGCCAGGCGATTCCTTAATTCTAGAACTCTCCAAGCAGAATTTGTTGAGAAAGTCAGTGCTTCCACAACTAGAAAGTTGGGTCTCTCAATTATTAGAGGTCTTTAATGTCAGTGTTTTAAATTCCCATTTAAGGGGAGCACATGTAGGGTTGAGGTAGTATGTAAAGAGGAAGAACAAAGAGAAGCAGCCATCATTGCAAATAGGCATTCTGTTTTTAAGATGGTAACAAAGTTTATTTCCCCACTGTTAGGCCTTCCAGAACACATAAAAGCATGCTATAATGGGAGACAAAAAAAAACCCTCTAATTTTGTCTATGTACAACTTGGAGGTCAGGTGAAGAAGTGACTGCACATGCTTTAGCAGGGCTTCTCTGTGGTCCTCGAGCCTGCACATTAGAAACACGTGGGAAGCCTTGAGTGTTACTGAAGCCTGTGCTTTAATTCCAGTCCTTCTTTAATTGGTTTGGGGCTGGGCATAACAGGTGCTCTGGATAAATTTTATTGTGTGTAAGTTAAACCTAACTTTAAAATTTTCCTCAGGTGATTCTGATGTGCAACTAGAGTTAAAGATCAGTGTTTGGGGGTGTCTGGCTGGCTCAGTCTGTGGACCATGCAGCTCTTGATCCCATGGTTATGAGTTGAAGCCCCACATTGGGGTAATTATCACTTGATGCTTTCTGTGGTATTAAAGTGATAAGGTTTGTCTTAAATTTCTCTTTACTCACATTGGAGTAAAAGTGAACATAGTACCAATCAGTGAACCTGGAATTTTTAGTGAAGATGTCTAGATCTCTAGATCTAGTCTAGCTTGGTTCAGTAATAATCACTGTTGAATTATTACCCACTTGTTAGAAAGCTCTGTTCTAGGTACTATGTACGTTTATGTACTACTCATCACCCTGAGAAGGAATGTTAGCCTCAATGTATAGAACAGGAAACTGATGCTCTGAACTTCAGTAACATTACTGAAGTTACAGCAAGCACAACAGAGCTTGGTTTCAAACAGAAAAGTAAATACTGCTTTTTTTTTTTTTTTTATGTAGGTGTGTTGTTTTTCCTTCATACTCATACATAAGCTTTTTGTGTTTGTTTTTTAATGTTTTTTTTTTTAATTTTTTTTTCAACATTTTTTATTTATTTTTGGGACAGAGAGAGACATAGCATGAACGGGGGAGGGGCAGAGAGAGAGGGAGACACAGAATCGGAAACAGGCTCCAGGCTCCGAGCCATCAGCCCAGAGCCTGACGCGGGGCTCGAACTCACGGACAGCGAGATCGTGACCTGGCTGAAGTCGGACGCTTAACCGACTGCGCCACCCAGGCGCCCCTAATGTTTATTTTTGAGAGAGCGCACAAGAGGGGGAGGGTAGAGAGAGAGGGAGACACAGAATCCTAAGCAGGCTCCAGGCTCTGAGCTGTCTGCAACGAGCCTGATGCAGGGCTGGAACTCATGAACAGATGGTAGGTGTTGATTACAAAGCCATTAAATACATCTTTTTTAAATAAGGGTCTCATGTTGACAACCAAGAGTAATTGCCATTATTCTGTATGTAGCTGCCTAATGGCCAGTATATACCTTGGTAGCTATTTCATAGAACAACCCTGGTAAGTAGTGTTGTGATTTTGAAAGATCTTTGAGGTTACTTGCCCAAGACCATAACAACAGGGATGGTTTTCAAAATAAGATCCAGCTTCAAAGCCGTTCCATTCTTTTTCTTCCCATTCTGTCTCCAAGAAAACAAAGACATGAATTTTTATATCTTCTTTTAAATTGTATCTTAATATGCTTAATGGGTTGTGTATAGGAAACAAGTGAGAATGTAAATTGAGTTTTTCTGTAACAACTTATAGCCTTTTCCCCCATTATAGGGACTCTGAGATAATGCAACAAAAGCAGAAGGCAGCTAATGAGAAGAAGTCTATGCAGACGAGAGAAAAATGATGACTATTTGGAAAACCTGGGTGCTACTGCCAACAAGGTGTATCATAAGCTCTGATTAAAATTCCGTGGAGTAAGCAGTCCTATGTTACAACATGTCCTTACAAAACTATTTAAACTTTACCTCTCAGCCTGACTTAGTGTGATGTTTCAGAACCATTCTTCAAAGAATAAAACAAAAACTATGCATGAGACATATTGTTGAATGTTATTTTTTTAACAGCAGTGAGCGTTTATCTAACAGAGAGGTAATGTGATAAGCTAACATAATCTCTTTTAAATCTAGAATCTTTGTCATTAACTTAATGTAGGTCTTAAAGTCAACTTTATAATAAAAGGGAAGAGGGAGAGGAGAATCTCAAGCAGGGGCTCAATCTCCCAAATCATGAGATCATGACTGGAACCAAAATCCAGAGTTTGACGTTTAACCAACTGAACCACCCAGGCACCCCATCCACAAAGATTCCTGATGGGTCTGATTTCTGAAATCCTATCTCCAGATTTTCTACATACTGATAATTCATGAATACAAAGCACTTGTTAGGCTCTGAGCTGTATCCTTTGCTTTTTTTTTTTTTTTTTTTCTCCCCATAATGAGTAGTTTCCATGTCTTTTTGTTTTCACAATTTTAATTTGAAAAATTTTTTAATTTTTTTTTTTAATTTACATCCAAGTTAGCGTATAGTGCAACAGTGATTTCAGGGGTAGATTGCTTAATGCCCCTTACCCATTTGGACCATCCCACCTCCCACAATTCTTCCAGTAACCCTCCGATTGTTCTCCATATTTAAGAGTCTCTTCTGTTTTGTCCCCCTCCCTGTTTTTAAATTATTTTTGCTTCCCTTCCCTTGGGTTCGTCTGTTCTGTGCATTAAAGTCCTCACAGGAGTGAAGTCCTATGGTATTTGTTTTCCTCTAATTTAGCTTAGCATAATACCCTCTACTTCCATCCACATATTTGCAAATGGCAAGATTTCATTCTTTTTGATTGCTGAGTAATACTCCATTGTATATATATACCACATCTTCTTTGTCCATTTATCTGTTGATGGACATTTGGGCTCTTTACATACTTTGGCTATTGTTGATAGTGCTGCTATAAACATTAGGGTGAATGTGCCCCGTTGAAACAGCATACTATATCCCTTGGGTAAATACCTAGTAGTGCAATTGCTGGGTCATAGGGTAGTTCCATTTTTAATTTTTGGAGAAGCTCCATACTCTTTTCCAGAGTGGCTGTACCAATTTGCGCTCCCACCAGCAGTGCAAAAGAGATCCTCTTTCTCCATATCCTCACCAACATCTGTTGTTGCCTGAGTTGTTAATGTTGTCCATTCTGACAGATGTGAGGTGGTATCTCAAGTGGTTTTGATTTGTATTTCCTGGATGATGAGTGATGTTGAGCATTTTTTCATGTGTCTGTTGGCCATCTGGATGTCTTTGGAGACCTGTCTTTTGCCCATTTCTTCACTGGATTATTTGTTTTTTGGGTGTTTGATAAGTTCTTTATAGATTTTGGATACTAACCCTTTACCTGATATATCATTTGCAAATATCTTCTCCCATTCTGTCGGTTGCCTTTTAGTTTTGCTGGTTGTTTCCTTCACTCTGCAGAAGCTTTTTATGTTGATAAGGTCCCAGTAGTTCATTTTTGCTTTTGTTTCCCTTGCTTCTAGAGACGTGTTAAGAAGTTGGTGCGGGCAAGATCAAAGAGGTTTTTGCCTGCTTTCTCGTCGCGGATTCTGATGACTTCCTGTCTTACATTTAGGTCTTTCATCCATTTTGAGTTTATTTTTGTGTATGGTGTGGGAAAGTGGTCCAGGTTCATTTTTCTGCATGTCGCTGTCCGGTTTTCCTAGCACCACTTGCTGAAGAGATGTCTTTATTCCAGTCGATATTGTTTCCTGCTGTGCCAAAGATTAGTTGGCCATACGTTTGTGGGTCCATTTCTGGATTCTCTTCCGTTCCATTGATCTGAGTATCTGTTTTTGTGCCATCCATGTCTTTTTTAAATTTTTTTATTTTGGGAGACAGGGACAGAGAATCCCAAGTGAGCTCTCTACTGAGAGATGGAATTAGAGGGGCACCAAGAGGGGCTCTTGGTTTCGGCTCTGGTCATGATCTCAGGTTTCTAGGATCGAGCACAGAGCCTGCTTGGGATTCTGTTTCCCTCTCTCTCTACCAATGTCTTGGTTGGGTGACCAACTTCAGGTCATTGATCTTAAGGTTTGTGTGTTTGAGCCCTGTGTCAGGCTCTGTGTTGGCAGCATAGAGTCTACTTTGGATTCTCTCTCTGTCCCTCCCCTGCTTGTACTCTGTCTCATTAAAAAAGTAAAAATAAAAAATCAGGGTGCCTGGGTGGATGGCTTAGTTGGTTAAGTGTCCAACTTCAGCTCAGGTCATGATCTTATAGTTTCTGGGTTCAAGCCCCAGGTTGGGCTCTGTGCTGACAGCTCAGAGCCTGGAGCCTGCTTCAGATTCTGTGTCTCCCTCTCTCTCTCTCTGCCCCTTCCCCACTTGTGCTCTGTCTCTCTCTCTGCCTATCTCTCAAAAATAAAAAATATTAAAATGTAAAATTTTCTTAATCAGTTAATCCTTACAAATCTAGGGAAAATTACAATTTGTAAAAGAACGTGAATATTAGGATAAGGAAGATTTCTATGTTGTAATCATTAAGATTTCAAAACTGAATCTTAATTATTTGATGGCATTTACTTGAATGAATTCATTGTTAACATAAAGGGTTTCATTTTTTACCTGAACATGACTGTGTTTCCTCAAAGCCGACAAAAGTTCCGTGACAGGAAGAAATGAAGTTTAATTGCTCTAATGTATTGACACTTTAGTTTCTTTGGTTGTAGTATATTTAAGCAAGGCAAGTTAAATAGCTAAACTTTTTTCTTCCTGTTTATTTCCGAGATCAAGAGAGACAGAGCACAAGCTGGGGAGGAGCAGAAAGAGAGGGAGACACAGATTCCAAAGCAGGCTCCAGCTTAAGAGGGTAACTGGTCAAGGTATTTCCCTTAATACCTGAATAAGAAGAGAGTAAGGAAAAATATAGATGAATAATTGCATCCAGTCAGTGAAGTAAACTTATATATTCACTTTAGGTAATTCTTTTGGTATGTTGCTAAAGCAAGATAAAATTTAGACAAAGTAGTGCCAACTTTAAAATGTAACTTAAATTCCGAAGACCACGGAACACTCTTCTAGGCGTTAAAGTTACTGTCTTGCATCATCCTTAATAGGAGGTACTGGATTGTTGTTAGCAATCTTCCTAAGTCCTGCTGAAATGTAAGAGGTAGCAGCCACTCCTGCCCAAGGTGATAACAAGTCCGTTTCATCAGCTACTTGACTCCTTTTGAATGCCTTTTCTGTTAGTTGTGTGTGTAAGAAATTGTAACCCACTTAACACACTATAGGTTGTTTTTGAAAAGTAAAGCTTGCAGGAAATACTGATTACTGACATTATTTTTCTCACTTTTTAAAAAGTATATTTTGTTCTTTTTCTGCATGTTTTCATAGATGGGAAGAGTCTACTCACTTGAATAAAGTGAGAATCTTGATGTATTTTCAAGTTGTGCCTTTATGAAAAGAGCTCCTTTCTATTCAAGGCATGTGTCCTGCTGTTAGCTTTGAGCCTATAAGCTATTTGAAAACTATTGACCTTAAAAAAACATGTCCTCTGACAATATGTGTATGTCAAATCATACTGTATACCTTAAATATACTGTCAATCATACCTCATGAAGCTACGGAAGGGAAAATATCCCTCACATGGAAACCTAATATAAAATTGACTTTGGTGGTTTAGATAATGAGATTGGTACGTCTTACCATCTGTGTCGGGTACTAGCAATGATACAACCTAAGCACAGAGCATGTCAACTTATTGAGGTAAACTCCTATTTGCGTTTGGTGATGAGGACCTATTTAAAAAAAAGAAAAAAACATGAGAATTGAATTGAAAAACTGAATTATTTTTATGGACTTGTCAATCATAATTTTCCATTAGAATTTCCCATAAATTACAGCAAAGTTTAAAACTTCATACAGGCTTTTCCTTAGAACTTTGCTTCTTAAAAACAAAAACGTTTTACCACTAAATTAACTAACACACGTGAAAAAGTTCAGAGTAGCCTGCTGTTAGGCTATTTGCCCAGGAAAATTGAAATGTTAAAATTTGATTTTGATTAATAGAGCTTTTATAGAAATATTTTCCATACCACATCCTACTCATGCTACTTTATCAGTTGGACATGACTTTGCTTGCTGGTGCATCCATGCAGGAACATTTCCTTCAGTATTACTGAAAAAAGGTTATTTACAGTTTTTTAGTTTCCAAGAAATAGTCTACCAACCTGGCTGTAATCAAGACAAAATCCTATTGAATACTTTGTTTTTATAGACATATATTGCATGATGAAGGATTTTGTCAAGGACTTGGAATTTGGGGGGGCAGGTAGGAGGTATTCAAGATATTTTACTAAAGATGACTGTTAGGGTGGCTTATGAATAGACACTTAACACAGAGTTATGTATTGGTATGCTTGAAGACCTAGAAGCACATCAGATCTGTGATTTGATGGTATATTGAAATTTCTATTTGCAAACAGAATCATTAATTACAAATAACCACAACGAATATTTAAGTGGATGACAGACTCCAGAGTCCAAGGAAAAGTTGAAGACGGACGCCTTGGGAAAAGTCAACAGTGGGGATAGCTCCAGGTACCATGAGAAGCTTTTTCCCCACAACGCTGCTATCGGATTGAAATTTGGGCAATTATTTTCAGTCATAATGCCATTCAGATTCCTCCAAATGAACTTGTTTAGGTTACATGCCTACCCCTCAGCAAGGGGAGGGTAGGTGCCTAAGATGATGGTATAACCAAGACTTCATCCAGTGAGGAACAGGTGGTCCCCCTAGCAAATGTGGGGTTCTGTTGCCAGAAAGGAGGGAAGAGACTCTGGGCAGACTTGTTAGAGTCCACTAATCTTGTTGCAAGGCTAAGATTAAAATTAAAAAATACAGATACATGATATGGTTAATGGTGCAGGTGAGAAGGAAATGTCTGAAGTGTGAGAAATGATGAAGGGCATACACTGTTACCTCCACCAGCTTTCAACCCCCCAAAATTCAACGCCTGCTCATGATTAAAAATTTGGGAAAATGTAACAAAAAGACTGAAAGAACTTTAGCCATAAATGAGTAACGTAAGAAACTAAATATACCCTTAGTGTATAATCCCATAAATGTAATCCTGGGCATTTATCCCAGTGAAATGGTATTAAAGAACATCGTAAGTATATTATTTTTATTGGCTTTTACATAGACTGTACCAAGAATGAGGTACATGGACATTTCTAGCAGGCTGCTTTGTGACAATCACTATAGATTCATTTTGCATGTTTTTGAATTTCACATATGTGGAATGCACGCATGGGAGTTGGACTTCATTTGTTCAACATTATGTCTTTGAGAATGCTTTGTCTTTTATGTATCAATAGTTCCATCTTTTTTTTTTAATGTTTTTTATTCATTTTTGAGACAGAGACAGAGCATGAGCAGGGGAGGGGCAGAGAGAGAGGGAGACACAGAATCCACAGCAGGCTCCAGGCTCTGAGCTGTCAGCACAGAGCCTGATGCGGGGCTCAAACTCAGACTGTGAGATCATGACCTGAGCTGAAGCCGGACACTTAACCGACTGAGCCACCCAGGCGCTCCTCAATAGTTCCATCTTAAACATGGAACCGTGTAGTATTGTTACATAAATACATCATAACTTAGTTATCCACTCTACTTTTCATGGGCATTTCGTTTGCTCTTAGTTTGAAGTTTTTAAGAATGATTCTGTCATAAACATTTTTTATATATATTTTCGTGGTCATGACTTCTACTTATATATTAAGAATGAAATTTGCTGGGACATAAGATACATAAAACTGGTCTAGTTTTCCTCAATGCTCGCTTAAGCATTCATAAACATAACTATAACTAACGGATATTGAGGATTTACTAGGGTTGCTATAACAAATTACCACAAACTTGGTGGCTTATAACAATAGAAATTTATTCTCTCACAGTTCTACAGGCCAGAAGTCTAAAAACAAGGTATCAGCAGGACCATAAGCCCTCTGAAGATTTGAGGGGAAAATCTTTGCCTCTTCCAGTATCTAGTAGCTCTGGGCATTGGTTTGCTTGTGGCACCATAACTCCTATGTCTCTCTTCACACAACCTTCTTTTCTCAGGTTTCTTCTTGTTTATTACAAGGATGCCTGTCACTAGGTTTAGGGCCCACTCTAATTTGGGATGATCTCATCTTGAGTTCCCTAGTTACATTAGCAAAACCCTTTTCCAAATAAGGTCAAATCACAATAGCTGTATCTGGTGGACATATCATTTTGGGGGCCACCATTCAACCCACTACAGGGAATTTTTTTTTTTAAACAAAAGTGGAAAACTTAGCTGTAACTTGATTTTTTTTTTTTTTTTTAAGCTATGCCTACAGGTCAGTCCCTATAAATCTAACCTTGGTATAGTGATTTATCAAGTAATTTCCTTAATCATGGAAATTGAGGATGTTTGTAAGCTTCTGCCACTAAAAACAATTCTGTAATATAGTCATACTTAACTATATAATAGTTCTTTTATTCCTATAAGAATGGATTCTTAAAGGTAGGATTCC
Source organism: Neofelis nebulosa (assembly GCF_028018385.1). Taxonomy (NCBI): domain Eukaryota; kingdom Metazoa; phylum Chordata; class Mammalia; order Carnivora; family Felidae; genus Neofelis; species Neofelis nebulosa. Next base: position 103,863,858 of record NC_080782.1, read on the forward strand.
TAGTACAAAGGTATATTCCATGCATTTGCAATTTTAAGCAGATATTTCCCACAAGAGAATAGCTTTCCATTTCCCATGCCCTTGATAACATCAAATATTAATCTCTAATATTGCCATCCTGAGTGGTAAAAGTGGTATCTTAGTTGGTAATTTTTTTTCATGTTTATTTTTGAGAGTGTGAGCAGGGAAGGGGCAGAGAGAGAGGGAGACACAGATTCTGAAGCAGGCTCCAGGCTCTGAGCTGTCAGCACAGAGCCCAACACGGGGCTCCAATGCACGAACTGCGAGATCATGACCCGAGCCGTAGTCAGACACTCAATGGACTGAGCCACCCAGGTGCCCCTGTAATTTCTGGACTGCGGAGGTTGAATGTTTTACCATGTTTATTGGGCATTTGGATTTTCTCTTCTGATCTATTCATATTTTCTCGGCTTTATGCTTTTTATTTTACTTAGCTTTCACATGTGGGTACTATTATATCTATCTTTATAGGCAAAGAAATTGAGATTTTAATTAAGGAATCGCCACCAAGGTTACCCAGCTAGTAAGTGGCAGGTTAGGGATGTGAAATCAGGCCAGCTGAGCACAGAGCTGAGGCTTATTTTCATATTTATTGGCCATTTTTTTTTCTTCAAGGAATAGTTTATTGTCTGTTTTTCTACAGTTTTTTTTAATAGGTTACAAATATTTTCCACACTATTGTTTGTAGTTTCATTTTATTTTGCTTGTAATTACATTACCATAAGTGTAGTTTCTTTATAAGTAAGGGTGCAGACTGACAGCAGACTTATCCTGGCTGACATGTTAAAACTTAAAAAAAAATTTTTTTAATGTTTGTTTTTGAGAGACAGCACAAGCAGGGGAGGGGCAGAGAGAGAGGAGGGCAGAGGATCTGAAGTGGGTCCCATGCTCACAGCAGACAGCCCAATGTGGGGCTCAAACTGATGAACTGAGAGATCATGGCCTGAGTCAAAATCAGACACATAACTAACTGAGCCACCCAGGCACCCCATTTGTCAAAACTTTTTAATGTGAACTTGAATACCTTTGGGCTGGGATTGAGTCGAGTGAGTGGGAGGTGGGGAGGTACAGGCTCCGCTTTACTGATGACAGTACCCACAACACCTTTTGCTTATTCCTCCTTAACTTATTTACATTACCCATGTGACTCCCAAAAGGTATTCAGGTTTTCAGTACTTGCATGGTTTCTTGTTTCTATCTTAAGATCTCCCCCATCCCAAGTTTATAAAAATCATCCAGAATGTATTTTGATATATGATATGAGGGTGGGGACTCAAACCTTTACATACTGGATGGCCAATTCTATCTATCCCTTTATGAGTTACACTACCATTTGTCCATTACATCATTGAAATATTCTTCCAAAACATCATTTGTAATTTTTAACGTTCTGCTGCTTTAACAGTTCAATGAGCCATTTTGTACTAAAATCACAGACCCATCTATGATCTCCTGCCCCTAGACCCTGTTAATGTAATGCTAAAGAACTAATTGGCTTTGGCCTTGTCATTTGTTTATGCACTATCCCATTTGAAATTCAAATTGGAAAATCAAATTGGAAGCCTGGTCACTAATCATTTGATTTCTTTATTTGCTCAAGGGCAATTTCCAAGAGTCGTGGAAGGTAGGATTTTGGTATTGAAATTCCATATACACAAAGACTGTTCCAGTTCCTGATGTTAAATTTAATGTTTAAATAAGTGCCTTCAAATTGGGTGAAATGGTTTTCCTTTGGAAGTTCACCACACAGTGCTTTGAGTGCTTTGTCTATCATATGAAGTAACTTTGTAAAATAGAGTAATTCAATTATGGATGTCACCATCAGGAATAAAAGAACATCATCTTTTCTTTGAGAACAAAAATGCCATAGGTTCATTTTTGTTGAGGATCCTGGTAAGTAAAAATATTTTCAACAAAGAACCTGCCATTCTAAATGTATTAAAATGCTAATTTTTCCTTGAAAACCTTAGGCTAAGTGAAAAAGTCCAGACACAAAGGGCCATAGATTGCATTTGTATAAAATATCCAGAACAAGTAAATCCATAAAGACAGAAAGTAGATTAGTAGTGGTGAGCAGCTGGAAGGAGGGAAGAATGGAGAGTGACTGCTAATGTTTCTTTTTAAGGTGATGAAAATGTTCTGGAATTGGTGGTAGCTATATAACCTTTCAAATATACTAAAAACTACTAAAGTGTATGTTTTAAGATGGTGAATTTTATGATATATAAGTTATATCTCAAAAATATAAAGACAAAAACCTCTTTTCAAATTCTGTCTACATTTCTACATCAAATGTCATTGTGAGGGGGTGCCTGGCTGGCCCAGTCACAGGAACCATGTGACTATTGCTCTCCAGGTGGTCAGTTTGAGCCCTGCTTTGGCCTGTTGTCAGCACAGAGCCCACTTTGGACCTTCTATCCCATTCTCTCTGAGCTTCTCTCTCTCTCTCTCTCTCTCTCTCTCTCTCTCTCTCAAAATTAAATAAACGTTAAAAAAAAAATTTTTTTAGCTTCTCTCTCTCAAAATTAAACGTTAAAAAAATATTTTTTTACATTTTTATTTTTGAGAGAGCACAGGTGGGGGAGGGGCAGAAAGAGAAGGAGACACAGAACCCGAAGTAGGCTCCAATCTGACAGCACAGAGCCTGACACGGGGCTCAGACTCACAAACCGTGAGATCATGACCTGAGCCAAAGTCAGACGCTTAACCGACTGAGCCACCCAGGCACCCTCGGTTGGACTATGTGCTGATAGCTCAGAGCCTGGAACCTGCTTCAGATTCTGTCTCCTTTGCTCTCTGCCCCTCCCCCACCTGTGCTCTGTCTCTCAAAAATAAATTAAAATGTTAAAAAAAATATTTTTAATGCCATTATGAGAATTTTTATGATTGAGAAAAACCTAAGTGACTTTTTAAAAAATAGATCTGTTCCTTTTTTTTTTTTTTTTTTTTAACGTTTGTTTTTTTTTTGAGACAGAGAGAGACAGAGCATGAACGGGGGAGGGTCAGAGAGAGGGAGACACAGAATCTGAAACAGGCTCCAGGCTCTGAGCTGTCAGCACAGAGCCCGACGCGGGGCTCGAACTCACTGACCGTGAGATCATGACCTGAGCCGAAGTCGGACGCTTAACCGACTGAGCCACCCAGGCGCCCCAAAAAATAGATCTGTTTCTGATATTGATAGAAGCCAAAGGGGAGCCCTCAAACTTCCTTGAGTAGATATATTTTTTAAGAAAATTATAATACATGTATACGTGGAATCCATCTGGCAATCCTAAATATTAATGAATAATCTGGAAAAGTAAATGGTAAATGCCTACTAAGATTTAAAGACCTGCTTGACCCATGTAAAGACAGTGGGAAAAAAAACGCAGCATAGCATTAAACATTAGACAACATTTGATCCCACTTTTCTTCTCTATCCCTTCCACTTTATCTATCCTCATACTCCCCCCACCCCCATCCTGTGGCAATTGTGAGTTCTCTATAAATCTATTATGTTCATTTGTTTTTTAGTTTCCACATATAAATGAAGTCGTACGGTAATTTGTCTTTCTCTAACTCATTTCACTTAGCATGATATCATCTAGGTGTGTCCATGTTGTAAAGATCTCATTCTTTTTATGTCTATATTCCATTGTGCATGTGTGTAAACATATCTTTACCACTCATCTAGTGTCCGCAACAATTTATGTTCCCACCAATAGTCCCCAAGAATTCTTTTCTTTGCATCCTTAGTAACACTTGTTCTCTCTTGTCTTTTTGATAATAGCCATTCTGACACCTGTGAGGTAATAGCTCATTGTGGTTTTGATTTGCATTTTCCTGAGGGTTAGTGATACTGAGCATCTTTTCGTGTACCTATTGACATCTGTATGTGTTCTTTGGGAAAATGTCTATGCAGGGCCTCTGCACATTTTTTATTAGATTGCTGTTTTGGTTTTTTTACATTGAGTTTTAGGAGTTCTTTATAGATTTTGGATATTAATCCCTTATCAGATCGTATGTGAGAATGTCTTCACCCATTCAGTGTAGGTTGTCTTTTCTTTTGTTGGTTTCCTTCACTGTGCAAAGGATGAAAGTTTGATGCGGTCCCCTTTGTTTATTTTGACTTTTTTTTTTTTTTTTTAAGTTTGAAAATTTACCAAAGAAGACTTGGGAGAATGGATATTAACTCAAATGTTAAAATTGAGAAGTAGCTAAAGGAATGAACTCTACTACCTGGAATCCAGGCAGCTGTGTAAATGCTCTGTGCCTGTTTCCTTTTTTTGTTTTTCTTTTCCTCGTATATCAATACTTAATTCTTAAAAGATTTTTCTTTTTAACTAATCTCTACAACCCATTGTGGGGCTGAAACTCACAACCCCCAAATCAAGTCTAAGCATTTCGGGAGATCCTCATTCCTATTTTTTAATTGCTGAGTAGTAGTCTATAGTATACAAGTACCACAGTAAGTTTACTTATCTTTAAAATGGGAATAATAACCCGTCCTTTATGGGGTCGTGAAAATAAAATACAAAGGTGCCTGGGTGACTCAGCAGGTGGAGCGTGGGACTCTTGATTTCAGCTGAGGTTATGACCCCAGGGTGCTGGGGTTGAGCCCCTTGTCTGGCCTTGCTCTGAGCATAGAGATGCCTTAGGATTCTCTCTACCTCTGCCCCTTTCCCTGGCTCACGTGCTCTCTCTAAAAAAATAAAATAAAAAACTGTAAAGCACTTTTTAAATGGTGGCGATATCATCATCATTGGTTACATCTGGGCTTATTTTTGTTTGTTTTAGAGAATACATGCAGGAGTACGGGAGAGGGGCAGAGTGATTGAGAATCTTAAGGAATCTCCAGGCTCAGCACTGAGCGGAACACAGGGCTGGATCCCAAAACCCTGGGATCATAATCTGAGGGGAAATCAAGAGTCAAACCCTCAACCCCCTGAGCCACGAGGCGCCCCTTATTTTTTTGTATTACCCATGTTTTCTATGTATTTGCAATGAACATTATTTTCTATGTAAATCTATTGTTTAAAAAATATATTGTTTAAAACAAAAAAAAATCCTTGGTGGGAATCACTCTACCAACATAGGAAAATGTGAAACTAAAGAATTGAACACAGGAAAGAGCAAGTCGACTCCTAAAGGAAGCACCAGATGTCTCCCAGGGCTCGTGGCCGATCTCCAGGACACCGTACTCTTCCGCTCCCAGAAGCCTCCAGCGGCGGAAGTTGTCACTTTCAGAGGGACGGAGCCCACGCCGTGTACCCGGCAGTAGGCTCGCCATGGCGATGGGGGGAGGCAGCGGTGTCCCCGAGCAGGAGGATTCGGTGCTGTTCCGGCGTGGCACAGGCCAGGTGAGATCTTGGACGGCATTGCCTTCAGACAGGCTCACTGGGCTCGCACCGAGCGTCCCGCTAGGGGCTTACGCGCTTGGGCTGGCCCGGTCGGGTTCGCTAACTGCGGGGCGGTATTCCACAGGTTTCTATGGCTTTCCTCATTTGGGAGTTTTAGCTACAGGCTCCTTCCTCGTGCGGCTTGGGCACCCTGATGGGTTAGAACTGATTCCCTACCTCAACTTGATTTTGCCTTGGTTTGTCCATTGTTTCTGATTGGGGAGTGTGCGGGGGCAGGCCGGGGCGAAGCAGGTAAACCAAGGAGGAGACTATTGAAATGTGCCAGTTTTACATCGAGGTGTTAGCGATGGAAAGCAAGGTATTTGCTTTCCGGGTATAATTTGAAATCAGAGGCAACGGGTTTTGCATATGGATTCGATAATGGAGGTTTGAGAGAGGAAAATCAAAGATAATTCCAAGATTGACCTGCAGTCATGAAAAGATGAAATTGTTTTTTCCTGAGATGTACTGAGGTCAGAAGACTGCAAGTGGAATAGGTTTATAAGGGAGGGAAATGAGAAGCTCAGCCTTGGGTGAAATCTGATTGGAGTGAGTTTGGAGCGGGCAGAGGAGAAAGTCAAGGCAAAACTTGTAAGTAAATATTTCAAGTTTTGTAAATAGAAGGTAGAGAAATTGGCCAATAGATGAAGGGGAGGGTAAAATAAACAGGATTCTTAACTGTTTTTTTTGTTAGATGATAGAAATCTGTTTCAATGCTTTTTGGTCTGGTGCGAAAGATCGAATAAGGATGGAAAACTTGATACAAGGGGCAAAAGAAGTGTTGAAGCAGTGTTCTAGAGTAGATAAGAGAAGATGGATTTGGCCTTTGTTAGAAACATTGACAGTTCATGTGACAGTTACATGGGCACAGACTTGTGTGGATGGACAGATTTGTGGAAGCTGTCTTTTGATTGTGGCTGTTCTCAGTAAAAGAAATAAGGTCATCAACTAGGAGTGAGGGGAGGCAGGTGTTGGAGTTTTGAGCAGAAAGAAAGTAGAATGTAGGTGGAAAGTAGGGAGAGTAGAGGAGTATTGGACTAGGGAAATGTAGTGGAAGTGTTGTTAAGCAACATGACAGGTTTACTTGAGATTTTGGTCATGAGTTTAAAAGATACTAGACAGCTTGATTGTGTTTTTCTCCAGCTAAGTTGAATTCAGGTGTGTGAGGGCAGGCACACAGTGAATTAAGTGTTGAAAATAATAGGGCTGTAGTTTTACCAAGGGAGGGAGGGGTACAAGGTAATTATGTTAGTAATTGACCATGGAATTTAAGCTGGCTAAGAAAGGAAGGGAGGACCATTAGGATAGTATAAGTTTAAAAATTTGGAGGATCATTGTTTTGTTCTAGTCAAGTGGAATGATTGTCATCATCCAGATAGAAGAAGTAAGTTGCAGAGGTTAGGTGATAGTTGGAGAGTAGGATTCTTTTTTTTTTTAGTTTTTTTTATTTTATTTTAATTCCAGTATTCTTGACATACAATGTTAAACTAGTTTCAGCTGTACAACATAGTGGCTGAACAATATCTATACATTACTCAGGGCTTACCATGGTAAATTTACTCTTAATCCCCTTTACCTAGTTCACCAGTGCCCCGCCCCCAGCCCCCTCGCATTTGTTAACCATCAGTTTGTTTTTGATAGTTAAGTCTACTTCTTGGTTTGTCTCTCTTTTTTGTTTTTTTAAAAGTATTTTATTTTAATTTATATTACTTTAAGTAGGTCCAAGCCCAGCATGGGGCTTGAACTCACTACTCTGAGATCAAGAATTGCATCCTGTACTGACTAAGCCAGCCAGGTGTCCTCCCTTTTCTTACTTTGTTCCTTAATTCTATATATAAGTGAGATCGTATGGTATTTGTCTTTCTCCGAGTTATTTCATTTAGCGTTATACTCTCTAGCTTCGTCCACATCGTTGAAAGTGAAAAGATTTTGTTCTTTTTGATGGCTGAGTAATATTCCATGTGTATGTATACCGCATCTTTATGCATTCATCTATCAGTGGACACTTGGGCTGCTTCCGTAATTTGGCTATTGTAAATAATGCTGCAATAAACTTAGAGGTGAATGAAATGCCAGCCAAATTCAAGACAAAGAAATGGAAAGACATTCCATGCTATGGGTTGTAAGAACAAATATTGTTAAAATGTCTGTACTACCCAAAGCAGTCTACACATTTAATGAAATCCCTGTGAAAATACTAACAGTATTTTTCGCAGAACTAAAACGATCCTAAAATTTGTATGGAACTGCAAAACGTCGAATAGCCAAAGCAGTCTTGAAACACAAGAACAAAACTGAAGGTATCACAACTCCAGATTTCATGTTAGGTTACAAAGAAGTAGCAATTAAAACAGTATGGTACTGGCATAAAAATTCATGCATAGATCAGTGGAATAGAACAGAAGACCCAAAAATAAACCCACAATTATATGGTCAGTTAATCTTTGGCAAAGGCGAGATTGAGTATGCATTGGGAGAAAGATAATCTCTTAGGGGTGCTTGGGTGGCTCATTTGGTTAAGTGTCTAATTCGTTTCGACTCAGGTCATAATCTCACAGTTCGTGGGTTCAAGCCCCATGTTGCTCTTTGTGTGCACAGCTCAAGGCCTGCTTGAGATTCTCCCTCTCTCTCTGCCCCTACCCTGCTCATACTCTCTCTGTCTCTCAAATAAAAGAACTTTAAAAAAATCTCAACAAATGGTGTTGGGAAAACTGGACAGCCGCATGGAAAAGAACAAAACTGGTCCACTTTATTTCACCATACACAAAAATAAACCCAAAATGGATTAAAGACCTAAATATGATAATTGAAACCATAAAAAGCCTTGAAGAGGGTACAGGCAGTGAAATCTCTGACATTGGTCATAACATTTTTCTAAATAAGTCTCCTGAGACAAAGGAAATAAAAGCAAAAATAAACTACTGGGACTCCGTTAAAATGAAAAGTTTCTGCACAGCAAAGGTAATGGTTATCAAAACTAAAAGGTAGCCTACTGAAAGGGAGAAGATAGTTGCAAATGACATAGCCCATAAAGGGTTAGTATCCAAAATATGTGAAGAACTGATAGAACTGAACACCCAAAAAACAAATAATCCAATTTAAAAATGGGCAGAAGAGGGGCCCCTGGCTGTCTCAGTCAGTAGAGTGCTCCATTCAGGCCCAAGGTTGGTGGATGTTGAGCTTAAAAAAAATTTAAAAAACCAAAAAAAAAGAATGGGCAGAAGACTGCACAGACATTTCCCCAAAGACATAGAGATGGCTAACACACATGAAAAATGTTCAGCATCACTCATCATGAGTTAAATGCAAACCAAAACCATAATGAGGGGTGCCTGGCTGTCTCATTTGGTAGAACATGTGACTCAATCTTAGGGTCATGAGTTTAAAACCCACATTGGGCACATAGTTTACTTCAAACAATGAGATATTACTTGACCTGGCATAATGGCTAAAAGAAAAAATACAAGGAACAAGTGTTAGGATGTGAAGAAAAAGGAACCTTCCTGCACTGTTGGTGGGAATGCAGATTGTGGAAAACAGGATGGAGGTTCCTCAGAAAATTAAAAATAAAACTACCTTATGATCTAGCAATGGCACTCGTGAGTATTTACCAAAAGAATACAAAAACACCAATTCAGAAGTATACATGCACCGCTGTGTTTATAGCAGCACTATTTACAATAGGCCAACTGTGGAAGCACTCCAAGTATCCATTGATAGATGAATGGATAAAGAAGATGTATATGTGTGTGTGTGTGTGTGTGTGTCTACACACACACACACACACACACACATACACATAGGGGATATAAGGGATGGGAATTAAAGAGTACAGTTATAAGATAAATTGATTTTTAAAATAAACATACAGGTGTATATATCTCTTCAGCGTGGTGTTTTTGTGTTCTTTGGGTAAATACCCAGCAATGCAATTTACTGGATCATAGGATGGTTCTATTTTCGTGGCAGGTGACGACGTAGTTCTGTTTTTAATATTTTGAGGAGTCTCCATATTGTTTTCCATAGAGGCTGATCCAGTTTGCATTCCCACCAGCAGTGCGTGAAGATTCCTTTTTTCTACATCTTCGCCAACCCTTGTTGTTTCTTTTGTGTTTTTGATTTTAGCTAATATGACATGTCAGTTGATAGCTCATTGTTTTGATTTGCATTTGCCTGATGATGAGTGATGTTGAGCATCTTTTCATGTGTCTTTGGCCCTCTATCATCTTCCAAGAAATGTCTGTTCATGTCTTCTGTCCAAGGAGAGTAGGATTCTTTAAACTGAGTTTATGGAAAGGTTCGGTTATTGTTAACCATAGAAGCTAGTAACTGCGATTGGTTGGTGTACAAGATCATTAATATGGAGGAATTTAAGGACCTGGATGGTTAGGGTATTGGCAGAATCAGCTATGTGGGTTTTTTAATAACCAAGAATGGCAGGAGTAGCGTTGGAGACAACACTAAATCTCAGGGGAGTGAGGAAGCGTGGCTCAGATGGCTGTAGATGATTACATAAAGAGGAACAGCAGACAGTGGAGTCTAGTAACAGGGTTCTTGAAACTGAGGGTTTTTAGGAAGGAAGGCGAGAGGAAAAATCTGGAAGTGGGTGTAAGGAGCAAGTAAGATTGCTTCCCCATCTGTGGTATGATGATTTGAGGGATATGGAGAAGACATTTCATTTGAGATATCTGCAAGGAAAGAGGCATCTTTGGGGAAAGTTAGATTTTAAAGCAAGGAGGTAAAGGGAATATTCAGAGAAGAGGTTAAAGATATTGAGAGCAGGGTTTGCTGATGACTCGAGATCTCAGCAGAAGTTGCAGCAGTTGACAATTGTAGAAGACAGAACATGAGGCATACTAGTGGTGACCAAGAAACAGCTATATAAAAGCAGTCTGATGGTTTGTTCTGGTGTCTCTTGTTATCTAACAAACTCCCCAAAACTTAGTAGCTTGAAATAGTAATTATCATTTTATTATCTGTCATGGTTTCTGTGGGTCAAGAATTTGTGAAGGCCTTGCTGGACACTTGTCCTTTAGATCTTTCACGTGGTTGCATTCACATAGACATTGGAGCTACAGTAGCCCAGGACTGAGCAGCTAGAGATTGAAAGCCGTTTTGTTTCTTCCTGTCCTCTCAGGGCTTCACATGATCTCAGTGTGTGGGCTGGTTTGGATTTCTTTATACCCCTTTATAATCCTACTCTCCTTTCTCTCATCTGTTCCCTGATCACTGCTGGATCACACTTTCTGTCGCCGATTAGTATGCAGTTTCTAGAAGTTTATAAACATTAAATCTTTTGTTTGCCTTCCTTTACTCAGCATAGTTTTCAGTTTCACACATTTTGTTGTACATATTAGTTCATTCCTTTTTATTGCTGCAGTATCCCATTTATTATTATACTAGAATTTGTTTAAGCATTCACTTGTTCATAAACGTTTTGATTGTTTTCTTTTTTTTATGCTGAAGAGTTTATTTTTTTTCAATATATGAAATTTATTGTCAAATTGGTTTCCATACAACACCCAGTGCTCATCCCAACAGGTGCCCTCCTCAATACCCATCATCCACTCTCCCCTCCCTCCCACCCCCTCATCAACCCTCAGTTCTCAGTTTTTAAGAGTCTTTTATGCTTTGGCTCTCTCCCACTCTAACCTCTCTCTCTCTTTTTTTTTTTTTCCTTCCCCTCCCCCATGGGTTTCTGTTAAGTTTCTCAGGATTCACATAAGAGTGAAAACATATGGTATCTGTCTTTCTCTGTATGGCTTATTTCACTTAGCATAACACTCTCCAATTCCGTCCATGTTGCTACAGAGGGCCATGTTTCATTCTTTCTCATGGCCACGTAGTACTCCATTGTGTATATAAACCACAATTTCTTGGGGTGCCTGGGTGGCTCAGTTGGTTAAGCGGCCGACTTCAGCTCAGGTCATGATCTCACAGTCTGTGAGTTAGAGCCCCGCATCGGGCTCTGTGCTGACAGCTCAGAGCCCGGAGCCCGTTTCAGATTCTGTGTCTCCCTCTCTCTCTGACCCTCCCCTGTTCATGCTCTGTCTCTCTCTGTCTCAAAAATAAATAAATGTAAAAAAAAAAAAAAAAAAAAAAACCACAATTTCTTTATCCATTCATCAGTTAATAGACATTTAGGCTCTTTCCATAATTTGGCTTTTGTTGAGAGTGCTACTATAAACATTGGGGTACAAGTGCCCCTCTGCATCAGCACTCCTGTATCCCTTGGGCAAATTCCTAGCAGTGCTACTGCTGGGTCATAGGGTAGGTCTATTTTTAATTTTTGGAGGAACCTCCACACTGTTTTCCAGAGCTGCTGCACCAGTTTGCATTCCCACCAACAGTGCAAGAGGGTTCCCGTTTCTCCACATCCTCGCCAGCATCTATAGTCTCCTGATTTGTTCATTTTGGTCACTCTGACTGGCGTGAGGTGATATCTGAGTGTGGTTTTGATTTGTATTTCCCTGATGAGGAGCGACATTGAGCATCTTTTCATGTGCCTGTTGGCCATCCGGATGTCTTCTTTAGAGAAGTGTCTATTCATGTTTTCTGCCCATTTCTTCACTGGATTATTTGTTTTTCGGGTGTGTAGTTTGGTGAGCTCTTTATAGATTTTGGATACTAGCCCTTTGTCCAATATGTCATTTGCAAATATCTTTTCCCATTCCGTTGGTTGCTTTTTAGTTTGTTGGTTGTTTCCTTTGCTGTGCAGAAGCTTTTTATCTTCATAAGGTCCCAGTAGTTCATTTTTGCTTTTAATTCCCTTGCCTTTGGGGATGTGTCGAGTAAGAGATTGCTACGGCTGAGGTCAGAGAGGTCTTTTCCTGCTTTCTCCTCTAGGGTTTCCCGTCTCACATTCAGGTCCTTTATCCATTTTAAGTTTATTTTTGTGAATGGTGTGAGAAAGTGGTCTAGTTTCAACCTTCTGCATGTTGCTGTCCAGTTCTCCCAGCACCATTTGTTAAAGAGACTGTCTTTTTTCCATTGGATGTTCTTTCCTGCTTTGTCAAAGATTAGTTGGCCTTACTTTTGTGGGTCTAGTTCTGGGGCTTCTATTCTATTCCATTGGTCTATGTGTCTGTTTTTGTGCCATCGATTGTTTTCATTTGGGGACGGTTAATAATAGAGCTGCTGTGAATATTAGTGGAGAAGACTGTGTGGACATAAGTTTTCATTTCTGTTGGAAGTATACTCATGGAGTAGGTGTGTTTTAACTTTTTAAGAAGCAGCCTTGGGGGGTGCCTGACTGGCTCCGTCGGTAGAGCATGCAATTCTTGATCTCTGGGTGGTGAGTTTAAACCCCACATTGGGCATATGGAGCCTGCATTTAAAAAAAAAAAAAAAAAACTGCCTTGGGAGCACCCTTCTATTTGTTAAATGGGATGCTACCCATTGAATAAATCCAGTCAGACCTTAAAAAAAAAAAGTGCCAAACTCTTCTTCAAAGTGGTTGAACCATTTTATATTTTGACTAGCAGTGTATGACGGTTCCACTTTTTCCACATCCTTGTTAATTTTGAAATGGTCATCTTTTTTTTTTTCCATTTAATTTTTTATTTTTTAAAATATACATCCAAATTAGTTAGCATATGGTGAAACAGTGATTTCAGGAGTAGATTCCTTAGTGCCCCTTACCCATTTAGCCCATCCTCCCTCCCACAACCCCTCCAGCAACCCTGTTTGTTCTCCATATTTATGAGTCTCTTATGTTTTGTCCACCTCCCTGTTTTTATATTATGTTTGTTTCCCTTCCCTTATGTTCACCTGTTTTGTCTCTTAAAGTCCTCATATGAGTGAAGTCATATGATGTTTGTCTTTCTCTAATTTCAGTTAGCATAATACCCTCCAGTTCCATCTATGTAGTTATACATGGCAAGATTTCCTTCTTTTTGATTGCCGAGTAATACTCCATCGTATATATGTACCACATCTTCTTTATCCATTCATCCATCGACGGACATTTGGGCTCTTTCCATACTTTGGCTATTGTTGCTAGTGCTGCTTTAAACATGGGGGTGCATGTGTCCCTTCGAAACAGCACACCTGTATCCCGTGGAGAAATGCCTAGTAGTGCAATTGCTGGGTCGTAGGGTAGTTCTATTTTTAGTTTTTTGGGGAACCTCCATACTGTTTTCCAGAGTGGCTGCACCAACCTGCATTCCCATGGTCATCTTTTTTTTAAGGTTTGTTAATTTATCTATTCTGAGAGAAATGGAGGGTGGGGGAGGGGCAAATAGTGAGGAAGAGAAAGAATTGCAAACAGGTTCCACACTGTCAGCATAGATCCCAACTCAGGGCTTGAATCCAGGAACCGTGAGATCATGACCTGAGCCAAAACCAGACACTTAACTGGCTGAACCACCCAGGTGCCCCTAAATGTTTATTTTTGAGAGAGCACAAGCAGTGAAGGGGTAGAGAGAGGTAGGAACAGAAGATCTGAAGCAGGCTCCATGCTGACAGCAGAGAGCCCAATTCAGGGCTCAAACTCACAAAACATGAAATCATGACCTGAGCCAAATAGGATGCTTAACTAATTGAGCCATCAATTAATCATCATTTCATATGTTTATTTGCTGTCAGTATACTATTTTCTTTGGCAAAACGCTGAGATCTGTTGTTTGTTTAATGTTTTTTAATATTTATTTTTATTTTTGAGAGAGAGAGTACAAGCAGAAGAGGGGTAGAGAGAGGGAGACACAGAATCTGAAGCAGGCTCCAGGCCCTGAGCTGTCAGCACAGAGCCCGATGCGGGGCTGGAACTCACAAACTGTGAGATCATGACCCAAGCCGAAGTCGGACGCTCAACCGACTGAGCCATCCAGGCGCCCCAAGATTTCATTCTTTTTAATTGCCGAGTGATACTCCATTGTATATATATACCACATCTTCTTTATCCATTCATCAGTAAGTGGACATTTGGACTCTCTCCATAGGTTGGCTTTTGTTGATAGTGCTGCTATAAACATTGGGGTGCATGTACTCCTTCTGTATTTTTAATAGCACACTTTAATAACAATCTATTTTTAATAGCACACTTTTTGATTACAGTAGCTTCACAGTACGTGTTGAAGTAAGATAATGTAAATCTTCCAGCTTTGCTTTGCTTTTTCAGAATTGTTTTGTCTTTTGTGGGTCCTTTGTATTTCCACATGAGTTTTACACCTTGTCAATTTAATATATATTGACCCTTGAACAGCCATGGTTTGAGCTGTACAGGTCCACCTATATGTGAATTTTTTTCCCCATAAATACAGTACTGTATTATAAATGTATTTTCTCTTCCTTAGAATTTTAATATTTTCTTTATTGTAAGAATACGGTGTATAATACATCAAGCATATATTAACGGGCTGTTTATATTATTTGTAAGGCTTCTGGTCAACAGTAGGCTAATAATGGTTAAGGTTTTGGGGAGTCAAAAATTATACACAGAGGGGTACCTGGCTGGCTCATTTGGTAGAGCATGCAACTTTTGATTTTGGGGTCATGAGTTCCAGCTCCATACTGAGTATGGAGCCTGCTTTAAAAAAAAAATAACAACAAAAAAAAAAACTGAGGCAACTGGGTGGCTCAGTCAGTTGAGCATCTGACTTCAGCTCAGGTCATCATCTTGCAGTTGGCCAGTTGTAACCCCACCTTGGACCCGCTGCTGGCAGCACAGAGCCTGCTTCAGATCCTCTGTCCTCTCTCCCCTGTCCCCCTCTCTCTGCCCCTTCCCCACTGCCTCCCTCCCCCACAGTTGTTCAAGGGTCAACTGTAGTTTACTTTTCTGTTAGAATTGCTAAGGTTGGGTTTTGTTTCGTTTTAACCCAAGTTTTCCCTGATCATACTTGGTTGGTTGAAGCTTATTTTCAGTAGATTTCTCTGGAAAGATTAGTGAGTATAATATTCTTCAACATTGTAAACTTAGTTTTCCTGCTCAAAGGTCAGCTAGGCCATATTACAAAATCCTTGACTCATACTTTTTCCCACAAATTTCTCTGGGAAAATCTTATACTAATTAATTTTCTTTATTTTGTACCTGACTTGGTCTTTTTGTTTAGAGGCATTGAGATTTTTTTTAGAATTTTATTTTGTTTTTGATTTTTAGCTTTTATTCTTCAGGTACTCCTATATACATTTATACATATATTAAATATTCTTTGCTAGTTATCCATATTTAGCACTTTTCTTTTTCTTTTTCTTTTTCTTTTTTTTTTTTAATGTGTTTTCTTTGGTACCCCCTAAATTTTCAGTCAGATATATTTTGCCTTGGATACTTTGTAGCCAGTGTTACTTTTTCTCCCATTTCTATCTTGATTTTAACTCCCAATTCAAATCTTGCCCTTTTGCCCTGTTTTCCCATCTTAGTTTATAAATTTTTTGATTCAGGGTGGTTTGCAGATGCTACTTTATTTAATTTCAATTGGGTGTTTTCTTTTTTTTGTGATTGTTATTTGGGAAGTTTTATTAGCTGAACTATTTTTTGTTCTAATAGCTTTGTATAAAATCTTAGGTGTCTTTTCATTTTGAAATGTCTTGTTTCCTTGATCTGAGCATAATCATTGCCATGTGAGGAGTTTGGGTTGCTATGTATTTTACTTTTAAGAATGCTCTTTTGAGGGCACGTGGGTGGCTCCGTCGGTTGGATGTGTGACTTTGGCTCAGGTCATGATCTCATGGTTGGTTCATGGGTTCGAACTCCTCTGTCAGTGCAGAGCCTGCTTGGGATTCTCTCTCTCCCTCCCTCTGTCTCCCTGTCTCTGTCTCTGTCTCTCTCTCTGCCCCTCTACTGCTTGCACTCTCTTGCTCTGTCTTTCAAAATACATGTTAAAAAAAAAAAAAAAAAGAATGCCCTCTTGTATTGAAACAGTGGAATTCATCTTCCTTTATCAGTAGTACTTTTTGCAGGATTTTTTTTTAAAGATTTTATTTTTAAGTAACCTCTGTACACAACCTGGGGCTCAGACTTAGAACTCTGTGATCAAGACTCACATGCTCCTCTGACTAAGCCAGACAGATGGCCCCCATTTGCAGTTGCAGGAGCATTGATGTGTCTTTTAATTTTGTGTTTTTTTAAAAAAATATGTCTTCATTATCCTTAATTTCTACTGTTTGCTAATTCAGGCTGTACCAAATCTCTAAGGAACATCTCCCTTTCTAAGTGGAAGTGTAACCTTGAACAATCAGTTACCTCTGTGATTACTTTACTTATCTACAGAATGATTAAATGATTTTTAATTATTTTTATCAAAAAATGAGATTAGCTGTTTCTCTGTATAATGGAGATTAACAGGAGAGCCACCTAAATTAGTTTTGCAACTAAACAAGTTTTATTATAGGCTTCTTTGGAACTCATTAATTGACTAACATTATACCAAATCCAAGATACTAATTGAAGGTGTTTTGTAACTTGTCCTCTCATCATCAACACTATGTATCTAAACTTATCTTCAGCTACTATGTAGAATGAACCTGATTCTTCTAGTTGGACTTATAGTCTAAGTGATCAAAATACATTGTTTTATTTTTATTTTTAATTGTGGTTTATTTTTAAGAAATGTTTATTTTGAGTGAGAGAAAGAGAAAGCAAGCAAGCATGGGGGAGGGGCAGAGAGAGAGGGAAAGAGAATCTCAAACAGGCTCCACTCTGGCCACGGTGAGATGAACTGAGCCGAAATCAAGAGTTGGATGCTTCACCACCTGAGCCACCCAGGTGTCCCTTAATTGTGGCTTAAAAGCACACACATAACATAAAATTTATCATCTTAGCCGTTTTTTTAAGTCAACTCTGTACCCAACGTGGGTTTCGAACAAGATCAAGAGTCTTATGCTCTACCAACTGAATCAACCAAGTGCCCTACATCTGAGCCATTTTGAACTGTGCAGTTGGCATTAAATATATTCATGTTACTGTACGGTAGATACCTAGAACTTTTTAATGTTACAAAACTGAAACTCTACCCATTAACAAGCATTGCTTCTTACCCCCAATCCCAACTTTCTACTTTGTTTTTGTGATTGACTACTTTTGATATCTCACACAAGTGAAACCATACAGTCAGTGGGTTTATTTTTGCTTCTAGGCCTTTTTTTTTTGGCTCCTGATCTTTCTTGAAATGCTTTCTATTTTCTCTTCTACCTGTCCTCATCCTTCTGATTTTTATTTCCTAGGCCTGTTTGCTCCATGATCATCCACCAGCCATTCCTTTTTCTCTTCTTTTTTTATTGAGGTATAATTGAGATATAACATTGTATTAATATCAGGTGTACAACATAATTATTCAGTATTTGTATGCTTTGGAAAACAAACGCCACAATAAGTCTAGTTAACACCTGACACCATACATAGTTTAAAAAATTATTTTATTATTTTTAATTTTTATTTGAGAGAGAGAGAGAGAACACCGGAGTGGGGAAAGGGCGTGGGGGTGGGGGGGAGTAAATCTTTTTTTTTAAGCTTGTTTATTTTTGAGGTGGGGAGGGGCAGAGAGAGGGGGACGGGGGATCTGAAGCAGGGACTCTTACAGCAGCAAGCCTGATGTAGTGTACGAACCCATGAGCCGTGAGATCATGACTTCAGCCAAAGTCAGCCGCTCAACTGCCTGAGCCACCCAGGTGCCCCTGACTTTTTTTTCTTTTTGGCACTTTCTTTATTTTTTATTTCTTGAAGTTCTCACTGTGCTCATCCATTCTCCTGAGCTTGATAAGCATGTTTATGACTATTATTTTGAACTGCTTATCAGGTAAATCACTTCTCTGTTACTTTTAAGAAGTGGTTTCTGAGGTTTTACCTTATTCTTTTTTTGGAACATATTCCTCTGTTTCTTCATTTTGCTTGACTTTCTGAGTTGGTTTCTGTGCATTAGATAATAGCCACCTCTGCCAGACTTCAAGGAGTATCTTGTAGAAGATGAACTTTATCGTTCAACCCTGCACTAGCTGTTGGTTGTTTCTCAAACCTTTGTGATTATCCAAGCAGCCTATTTTAATTTTAGTGGTTCCCAGTAGTTGAGACTGTGCAAAGACCTATCTGTGCCCCAGGAGGAGGATCTCAGTCAACAATTTGATTCAGGATGATTGGGGAGCCAGGCCCTTGGGCAGCAGCTTTTAAAGTACGTAAATATATACAGTCTTGTGGGAATGCAAGCAGAAGCCCACTCAGCCTGCAGAGCAGGTGATCTGGACATATCCCCTGGGTAGCACTTGTAATAATCAGGGTACCCAGAGAGTGCATAAGCTTCTTTCTGGGAGATAACAGTAAGCTGGAATAAGGCAGAGAGTGAATAGTCTTATGGAACCCAGGAATGGAAAGCCCCCTAGTTACCATGGACAGATGGTTACGGAGTGTTTCCTGAGCAACAGCTGCAAAAGCCTGGGACGCCAGGTGTGGAAACTGGGGCACCAAGTGCATGTAAACAAATGCTACCCTCTAGGAAACACAAGTGCTTTGGAACTCAGAAGAGGGAGAGCACACAGATGGCATTGTCTGTCTGGAGCGAGGCAGGAGCAGAAACATGGTACCCACTAGCCTGTGTGCATTGAGAATATCCCACCAGGGCCCTGCAAGTGTGTGTTAAATTAGACTGCCCCTCAGGCTAACACTTTAATAAGCAAATGAGTCTCTTTCACATAAAGTGTGTGTGCCTTTTACTCCATTGTTTCTGCACTAAGGGCCTTGGGCAATTAAATCCAGGCATTGGAGCACTTTAATGGCTTTTTCTCAGTTTGCTATTTTCCTGTAGGTCTTTGAATGCGAATCCCCATAGTTTTTAAAGCTAGATGTCTTGGGGGCTTATCTCAGGTACAGGTCTTAAAAGTTCAAGTGCCCAGTTTGGGGTTCAGATTCATTTCTCCTCAGGGAGAGTCTCTGAGTTTTGAGTTTCCTCCCTATAATGGGTTGCTGCACTGGGAAGGGGTTTATGGCAAGACTGTGTCTCAGCTTCTCTTCTTTGTAGGGATTTGTTTTTTCATGTTTGCCTAATGTGTAGGAATTGCTCAACTAGTTTCTGGGTATTTTTGATTTTGTCTTTTTACCCTAGAGGAAGTTGTTCCGTATGTAGCTAAAGATTTGGTGCATTGGTGGGGAGCAGGTGAATTCAGGATCTTCCAAAGTCGGCCTCTTGAACCAGAGAAAATCTATTTCTTTTAATTCACACATGTATTGTCTGTAATGTCTCATCATAAATGTTTTGTACTTTTTTTATTTTGATTTTCTGTGACAATATGTTTTAAATTCCTATTTAGACCATCGCTGAAGAGAGCAGGTAGCGTGATTTCATATACCTCTCAGAAATGAGTGTGTAAGAGATAGTGGATGCTCAAAAATATGTTTTTGAATTGAATTAAATTTAAATAAAAAAAGAATTAAATGCTACTTCAGTCTTTTCCAGATTACTTAATACCACTCCTGTTTAAAATGAAAATTGATTTATTAATCACTACTAGTAATTTGTAACTTAAAACCTTTTGAGAATTCTTCCTTGCTTAATCTAGACATAGTGCAAGGTCAAGGGGAAAAGAATATTCTTTGGACCTCAGATTCTTTGGTCGGAATAGCATTACCATAGTCTGTATAACAAAGTCAGGCTAGTAGCCAGATGTTTCCCCACATTGCCAAACTAAACCTTTTATCAACTCTTAGAAAAGTTTGAAACATAGTTATCTTTGAACAGATCCACTTAGGGTTGGTGGATAGAAATTCAATTATGGAGCATTCAGTTTACTCCTCTTAGAATATTTACATATGCCTAGCTTTGGGGGTAATGTCACATACTCTATAAGGAGGTAGGCTTCCTCTAGTTTTGTTTAGGATTTAAAATACCTGTTTTTAGTGTAACTTCATGTGTGGCGTAAGATAGCTGCCGACAGTATCTAACCTACATTTTTTATGAAACCCATTTAAACATGAATTGTGTTTGTTCTTTACCCTTCCCAGAGTGATGATTCTGACATTTGGGATGATACAGCTTTGATAAAAGCTTATGATAAAGCTGTAGCTTCATTTAAGGTATGAATACTCTTTTCCTTATTTCCTCATGTTACTCATTTGGGACAAAATTAACTGATAACATACTTAAAGTGTTGAATTACATATTATTCCGTTCTAATGTTGAAGGCCAATAGATATCATTGGTTAATTAACTTAGATGATAATCTTCCTTTAGAAGTTGGTAGGTAGGCTCTCTGTATGTCACCCCTTTAGCAAAGTCAATTTAAGTAGAATCTTAAACATTAATTACTTTTAATGTGTTTGCATTGTATCAGACTATAGAAATCGTCTAATTCAGATTAATAGAGGGGTAGTCTAAATTACAATTTTCATTTAACAAGCCTTCATTGAAATAATAATGATAAATATCAGTAGTGCTATAATTAGTACTTGTAGACTGTTTACAGTATTTTAGGCACTATTCTAGGTGCATTACTTACATTAAGTTAATCCTAACCCAAATCCTGAGTTGGTTATCAAGTCAGGTGTTCCTGAGGGCAGGAATATTCAATTCTTTAAGGAGATGTAGTCTGTTTTTGTGGCCCCAGCAAGACATTTACACAGTTGTCCAACATCATCACTTTCTCTACTGTGTGAGGTATTTAGCTTTATTGAGCACCATGCAAGAGCCATCAGTAGTCCAGACAAAGAGCATATCCTCATACAGAACACCAAATACGAAGTCCACTTCTTTCCCTTAATCACTCTTATTGCGTGAGGTAAAGATCAGACCTGTATGTTATCCTTAAAACTGAATTCAAGTTTCTCAGTAATACTTCTCTTTTTCTTAATAGGTTTTTTGTTTTGTTTTGTTTTGTTTTGTTTTTAATGTTTTTACTTGGTTTTGAGACAGAAAGCACTAGCTGGGGTGGGGCAGAGAGAGAGGGAGACAGAAACCAAAGCGGGCTCCACACTGACAATGGAGACCCCATTGCAGGGCTCAAACCCACGGGTGATGAGATCATGCCCTAAGCTGAAGTCAGGGGCCCAGCTGACTGAGCCACCCAAGCATTCCAGTAATGCTTTTCAGTATGCCCTTAAGGTAGAAGCACACTAATGCAGGTTCTGTAAAATGCAGATTAAAGTGTGGCTCATTGTTGGCTGGGATTGATGATATTGCAGAGGGAAGTAGTGTGAGTAGAGGAAAGTAACTAACTTGGGGAAAAGACAGTTTAATTTTAAACTGTGTTTTTTGAAGTAAATGTGAAGATATGAAATTGGTAATTGGAAATGTTGCATTGAACGAAGAAGAAATGTCAGTTGGATAGTAGATTTAGAAGTCTTTCTACATAAGGGGCATCTGGGTAGCTCAGTCTGTTAAGCGTCCAACTTCTGCTCAGGTCATGATCTCACACCTCGTGAGTTGGAGCCCCACATCAGGCTCTGCGCGGACAGCTCCGAGCCTGGAGCCTGCTTTGGGTTCTTTGTCTCCCTCCCTCTCTCTGCCCCTGTCCCGCCTCTCAAAAATAAATAAATAATTAAAAAAATTTTGTTTAATAATAAAAAAATAAAAAGACAAGTCTCTCTGCATAGAGGTTATAATTGAAGTAATAGGGATAGATGATCATAAACAGGTAAAGAAGGATGGACAGTTCTTTTTTGGGAATGCCCAAGTTTAAGACTTGATTAGAGAGGTAATAAAGCATTGGAGCTCTACATTGTTAGATCACCCAAAATGTCTTGACTATCAAGACAAATGATCATCAGAATCTAACTTTACAGGAAGGTTGAGAGTGAGGACTTGATTAAAAAGCCCCTAGAGCTGATAACCAGATATATGATGCCTTCCAGCATAGTTGTTGTAGCATGTGGGATGATAAAAAGAGGAAGTGGAGGCTGAGTTGATGGGGCCTTGAGGCCTTGGTAGTTACTGGGTTATATTGTTACACTTTTTTTCAAGTATGACCCTGTAACATGTCCATTGTTCTTCATATTTTCACAGCATGCTTTAAAGAATGGTGACATTTCTGAAGCTTCAGATAAACCAAAAGGCACACCTAAAAGAAAACCTGCTAAGAAGAATAAAAGCCAAAAAAAGAATACCACAGCAGCCCTGAAGCAGGTTATTTTAAAACATTGAGATTGAACTTCAAAGAATTTCTTGTTACTGTTTTTAATAATAGTGTAAAATATATTTAACTTACATGATTAGTATAGTGTTTTCCACTGACACGTAATCATAAAACTTCTAAAATAGCTATTAAACTTTCTATTGTTTAGGAACATGCATGTCAGTAAAAGTATAGTGAGTTAGGTGGGAATGTAAATAATATGTTGAAGATTGTGTTTACCTTATGTGCGAGGTGGGGTACAGGAGCCCATGGCCACTTGGGATGAGCACCTCGGGGCCTTAAACTGCACTGGCATTGTAAAACTGGGAAATGGCTGTGCTTTTTTTTTTTTTCTTCAAAAACCCTAAAACTAATACCCAGGAACCAAAAATTCTAGGTAAAGTCATTTCTGCTATTTAAAACAGCAGACCTGAAAGCTAAATATTTTGGTACCTTGTCAGTCCCCTTAGTTTTATCATTACCAAGGGGGAAGAGAGCTAACATTTGATAAGCACTGGCTATGTGCTGAATCAGAGTGCAGGACCCTGTACACACTCTCCCTCCTTTCTGTTCTTCACAACAAACAGATGAGGTAGATTTTATTGTAATTCCTTAACAGATGAGGAAATTGAGACTTAAAGAGATTAACAAGCTTGTCTTAATTGATTATATAGTTGGCAGAATTCATATTACGTGGTAAATATGTGGCATGATTATATAAACAGCAAAATTATATTGATACTGGAAATTCAGATTTATGTGTCTTTGGCCCCAAGCCAAAGATCATTCTGCCTTCCAGATCAGTTACCTAGAGACTATCCACTCCACAACCTACCTTACCCTACCTAAACAAGATTACAATTTATCCTCTTTAAAAGAAATATGTGTGGGTGTGTATCTTTGGTTTCTTTTATAGTGGAAAGTTGGTGACAAATGTTCTGCCATTTGGTCAGAAGACGGCTGCGTTTACCCAGCTACCATTGCTTCAATTGATTTTAAGAGAGAAACCTGCGTTGTGGTTTACACTGGATATGGAAATAGGGAGGAGCAAAATGTGTCTGATCTACTTTCCCCAGCCTCTGCAGTGGATAATAATGTAGAACAGAATGCTCAGGAGGTAAGGATACCAAAAATAAAAATAAAAAGGAAAGAAAAAAGAATTCTTGGAGGCAGAGAGGAGATGAGAAAATCAAAAGTTGTTTGATCCCCTGAAGTATTCACTTTTTTTCATGATACCTTTATAACAAAAGTATGTATATTTTTTTCTTTTTACAGAATGAAAATGAAAGTCAAATTTCAACAGATGAAAGTGAGAACTCCTGCAGGTCTCCTGGAAATAAATCAAATAACGTCAAGTCAAAAGCTACTTCGTGGAACTCTTTTCTGCCTCCACCACCCCCCATGCCAGGAGCAGGACTGGGACCGGGAAAGGTACATTTCTGCCCAGAAAAGTTTTCCCAGGAAACAGTTAATAATTTTATAACTGTCCACCCCTCCATTGGATGAGTTTTAGCTTTTCCTTGAAAGTTTTGTAGCTTTCTGTAGCTATCATAAATTCACACTTGAAAATTCTTTGAAAAGGAAATAAAATAGGAATGCAAAATACTTTACACTGAAAGACTTTCCCAACTGTTCTTATGGAGGATTGGGTATTAGACTAATAATCTCATGAATTTACGTTAGAAAGTATAGTGGTATTTTACTGTCACCAGGGTGTTATGCCCTGGTTCTCCATGTCATTTGGTTAGGATACATAACAGTTGGTGAGAAACACAATATTTACATCTAATACAGAAGCATCTAATACATTAAATCCTGAAGCCCTAGATTGTTTTGTAGAGTAAAATGTAAATGCTCTTTTCCTTTATGGGTCTCTTGGCTGTAAGTAGCAAATGAACTTAAACAGAAAAGATTTTGGGGCACCTAGGTGGCTCAGTCTGTTGGACCTTTGACTTCGGCTCAGGTCATGATCTCGCAGTTTGTGGGTTTGAGCCTCACGTCGGGCTCTGTGCTGACAGCTCAGACCCTAGAGCCAGCTTCGGATTCTGTGTCTCCCTCTTTCTCTGCCCCTCCCCTGCTCGCTGTCTCTCTGTCAAAAACAAACATTAAAAAAATTATAAAAATTTTTTTTTTTTTTTAATTTTTCAACGTTTTTTATTTATTTTTGGGACAGAGAGAGACAGAGCATGAACGGGGGAGGGGCAGAGAGAGAGGGAGACACAGAATCGGAAACAGGCTCCAGGCTCCGAGCCATCAGCCCAGAGCCTGACGCGGGGCTCGAACTCACGGACCGCGAGATCGTGACCTGGCTGAAGTCGGACGCTTAACCGACTGCGCCACCCAGGCGCCCCAAAAAAAATTTTTTTTTTTTTTTTTTTTTTAAGTTATATCATGGAACCCTAGTTGGTGTGTCCCTGTCCAGTTGTTTCGTATAAAGGAGTGATTTCTTCACTGGGGGTTAAAAAAAAATTTTTTTTTAGAGAAGATGAGTGATTTCTTTCTTTATAATTTGTTTTAATTAAGTTTATTTTTGAGAGATACAGGGTATGAGCGGGGGAGGGGCAGAGAGAGGGAGACACAGAAGCAGAAGCAGGCTCCAGGCTCTGAGCTGTCAGTGCAGAGCCAGATGAGGGGCTCAAACTCATGAAACGTGAGATAATGACCTGAGCGGAATTCAGACCCTTGACTGATTGACCCACACAGGCGCACCAAGGAAGTTAAAATTTTTTAATGTTTGTTTGTTTATTTTTGAGAGAGAGCGGTCATGCGCATAAGCGGGGAAGGGGCAGAGAGAGGGAGACAGAGGATTCATCCTACAGCAAGGACCCTGATGTGGTGGTCAAACTCACAAACTGAGCCTAAGTTGGACGCTCCACCAACTTAGCCATCTAGGCACCCCTTCACTGTCGGTTATAGTTTTCAGGCGATAATAATAATAAAATTAAAAATCAGTGTTGACTTATTAAAGCTTTTTCTGAAGATTTTCTGTGAGTGCTTTTTTTTTTTTTTAAAGTGAGTGCTTTTTTTTTTTTTAACCTTTTATTTATTTACTTATTTTGAGAGAGAGAGAAAGAGTGTGTGCAGGGGAGGGGCAGGGAGAGAGACAGAGAGAAAGAATCCAAAGCAAGCTTTGTGTGGTCAGTGTGGAACCTGAGGCGAGCTTGAACTCAAAACGGTGGGGTTATGTCCTGAGCTGAAATCAAGAGTCTGTTGCTTAACTAACCGAGCCATCCAGGTGACCCTTTACCATTTTTAAAAATGTTTATTTATTTATTTTGAGAAAGAGAGCATGCGTGAGTTAGTTATGGGAGAGAATGCCAAGCAGGATCCTCACTGTAAGTACAGAGCCCAATGCAGGACTTGATTTCACGAACTGTGAGATCATGACTTGAGTAGAAACCAAGAGTCAGACCCTTCACCGACTAAGCCACGCAAACACCCCTGTGAATGCTTTCTTAAAGAGGTTTGCATTATATTACAATTTCTAGAATGATCAGACCTCTTAATTTATCTACATACCGTACTTCATTGGTCTGAGGGAGCTGACTTTTCTTGTTAAATGAGAGGTTTACTAATTTTTACAATATATGCTTATGTTAGTATATGTAACTCAGGGGACATCCATAAAAAGATTACGCAATTAACGACATTGTGGCAGATACAGTCTTTTTTATGATTGAAATATCTTGCTAAATACACAGTCTCTGATTTCTGAGGTAATTGGCAATCTTTTTACTTTGGTTTTACTTTCTGAATGTTTAGATATGAAAGGAAATGAGGAAAATCTAGATTTATGAGTCTTGTTTAAATTCACCATTTGGTATATGAAATTCTATTTCATCTTTTTTTGAGAGAGAGAGAGAAAGAGAACCGGGGGAAGGGTGGAAAAAAGAGGGAGAGAGAAAATCCCAAGCAGGCCCCACACTCAGCACAGAGCCCCGACACACAGGGCTGAATCTTACGAACCATGAGATCATGACCTGAGCAAAAATCAAGAGTAGGAAGCTTATGCTTATCCCTTATCCGACTGAACCACCCAGGTGCCCCTGTTTCATCTCTTTTGATATGTATAATGTATCATTCTGGGTGGTTATTTAGGTTCTTAAGACATTGAATCCTTTTCCTCTTTTCATATTTAAATTGATAAATTAATCTTCCTTTGAAATGTTCTTTACAGCCTGGTCTAAAGTTCAATGGCCCACCACCACCTCCACCACCACCACCACACTTCCTATCATGCTGGTTGCCTCCGTTTCCTTCTGGACCACCAGTAAGTGTAAAAGAATTCAGATTAAAATTTGCTTTCATACATAGTTAGGGATTTAGCAGGACATGGAAGTGTCATTTTATACCATCCCTACAGCCAGATTCTAATGTGTAAACCTTTGAACTAAACCTCAGGTTTTTGGGGGCACCTGCGTGACTCAGTCAGGTAAGCATCCGACCTCTGGTTTCTCAAAATAAATAAATAAAAACTCTAATAGATAAATAAATAAATCAACCAACCAACCAACCAACTTGGATTATTTTTTTAAATGTCCTTCTGCTATCCAGACTTAGTCCTCTTATTACCCCAATATCTGAGCCCTATGTTGCATGCTTCCTTCCTCCTGGAAGTTATATCTCATTCTATAGGGAGGTAGCTCCTATTTTAAAGGACTTAATTACACTGTATACAAGGATTAATGTGCTTCCAGATGTGCTCGGAATTTGGTGTCACATGGTCTGTCCCAATTTCTAAAGTCACATGGTCTGACTTTGAGATATCAACAGTAGGCTAGATACAAGATGCTTGTGGCAAATTCCATGTGTTTCAGTGGGAGCCGCTCAGTTTTTCTACTCAAGACCTTTACTTGAAATGCTATTTGGATGTTTTGTGTTGTATTTTAATTTTTTTTTTTTTTTTAACATTTACTTATTTTTGAGAGCAAGACAGAGCACGAGCAGGGGAGGGGCAGAGAGAGAGGGAGACATAGAATCCGAAGCAGGCTCCCAGGCTCTGAGCTGTCAGCACAGAGCCTGATGTGGGGCTTGAACCCGTGAACCCTGAGATCATGACCTGAGCCGAAGTCATATACTAAACTGACTGAGCCACTCAGGTGCCCCTGGATGTTTTTTAAGGAAAACCATTAAAGTATATATACTTGGTCTTTTACCTATAGCTTCATAATGGAACAGAATAATAGTTGGAAAATCAAAACAAAATATCTAAACATTTTATGTGATCTTTTATCTTTTGATTTTATTTATCTTAATGTTGTTAGCCTATTGTTACCGGTTGGCTTTCTCAAAATGTCTTTTAAAAAAAAAAATTAAGTAGGTAATGGCATGAAATGTAGGGAAAGATACAGCTAACATCCAGCATTCTCTATGTAAAATGGATGTCCAGACTTCAGTTTTTGTTTATTGACTTTATATCTTTCTCCATTTCCAGATAATTCCCCCACCACCTCCCATATGTCCAGATTCTCTTGATGATGCTGATGCTTTGGGAAGTATGTTAATCTCTTGGTACATGAGTGGCTATCATACTGGTTACTATATGGTAAGTGATCATTCAGCATCTTTCCTGACAATCACTTTGTGGTTATGTGACTTTGTGACTAAAAGGTGGTTTGTTATGTTTGGCAGATCATAAAGGTTGAAACTACCTCATAAAGTTTAAAAACATAAAACTGTTGGAGTGCCTGGGTGGCTTAGTCCATTGGGCATCTGACTCGATTTTGGTTCGGGTCATGATCTCTGGTTCATGAGTTCATTACTTGCATCGGGCTCCATGCTTAAGGTGCAGAGCCGCCTTGGGATTCTCTGTCTCCCTCTCTCTGCCCCTCCCCTGGTCGCATTCTGTCTCTACTTCAAAATAAATAAATACATTCAAAAATACATATATATATAACTTTTGTTTAAGGCTTACATTCTCTTGAATTGTCCCTGCTAAGTGTAATTATAGTTCATTTAAAATTTTTTCATGTTGAGGCACCTGGTTGGCTCAGTCAGTTGGATGTCCAACTCTGGATGTCAGATCAGGTCATGATGATCTCAAGGTTGTGGGGTTGAGCCCCATGGCAGGCACTATGCTGAGCATGGGGCCAACATGGGGATTCTTTCTCTCTCCCTGCCCCTCTTCCCTGCTCACTCACTCTCTCTCTCTTGCTCTTAAAAAAATAAAAATAAAATTTTGTTCCTGTTCTTAGGTTATGTTGATTATACATTTTCTAATTTAATGACACTCTTTTAAATTATTTTCCAATCTCATTTGTCTTTGTGTTTTAATATAAGACAAAATGCATTGCAAGAAATAGAAAATGAGGGGCGCCAGGGTGACTCAGTTGGTTAAGCAGCTGACTTTGGCTCAGGTCATGATCTCACAGTTTGTGAGTTCAAGCCCGGCGTCGGGCTTTGTGCTGACAGCTCGGAGGCTGGAGCCTGCTTCGGATTCTGTGTCTTCCTCTCCTCCTCGTGCTCTGTCTCTCAAAAATAAATAAACGTTAAAAAAAAAAAAAAAGAAATAGAAAAAGAAAGAATAATAGCTTGAGAAAAGAAATAAAGACAAAAAGTGTTAGGTTCTTTTGTGCATAGAGGAAAGGCCTGAGGTGATACATGCCAAACTGGACCTTACAGACTGAGGCTCCATACTTACCATTTTACACATCAGTCTGTTTCACACATGTAGTATTGTGACTTTTCAGGAAATTTTTAAATTTTTGGAAGGAAGCTACTATGCCATGCTGACATTATGATGTGATATTATAAGTACTTGAAATTTTGGTTAATATATGGAAGATATAAATAAACAACTGACTCAAGGTAAGATTTTTTTAAATGTATCATCTGTACGTGCCCCCACGTACAGATTTTAAAGAATTTTAAAAGATTTAAAGAATTAAAGATTTAAAGAATTTTAAAGAATATTTAAAAGCTATTCTTGGGGGACCTGGGTGGCTTAGTCACTTACACATCTGATTCTTGATTTCTGGTCAGGTCACACTATCTCACAGTTCATGGGTTGGAGCCCCATATCTGGCTCCGCACTAGTGGTGTGGATCCTGCTTGGGATATTCTCTGTCTCTCTCTCTCTCTCTTTCTCTCTCTCTCCACACACACACACACACACACACACACACACACACACACACTCCTCCCTCCCTCCGTCCCCCCCACTCCACTCTCTCTTAAAATAAACTTAAAAAAAAAATTTTTTTTTAGCGTTTATTTATTATTGAGATAGAGCATGAGCAGGGGAGGGGCAGAGAGAGAGGGAGACACAGAATCCAAAGCAGGCTCTAAGCTCTGAGCTGTCAGCACAGAGCCCGACGCGGGGCTCAAACTCACAACCGGTGAGATCGTGACCTGAGCCGAAGTCGGACGCTTAACCGACTGAGCCACCCAGGCGCCCTAAAATAAATAAACTTTTTAAAAAATTAAATAAAAATAATAAAAGGTATTCTTGAGTCATTGTATAAGGTTGGTATATTTGTATAGTATGATGAAGTTCCCCTTTTAATGACTAGAAAGATGATGGAAAGTAACAAGTTAACCATTTGTAATTTGAGACCAATTACTAACATACTAAGCTTCCCTTTTCTGCACTTCGTATTTCTCTGCATGTATTTTTCATGAAATATTTGGAAAAATATTACTTATAGTGTATAAGTAAACTATTGATGTGATTTATATTTATTTTTCAGTTTTTTGGAAGGAAAGAGAGTTCTTTTACCCAGATAGGCCATATTTTGACTTATTTTCAGGTTCATATTATACAGAGGTTCATGGTTTATTTGGTGTTTATAGTGTTTGTATTGAAATAAGTATGCAGAGGTCACCTGTTTGGCTCAGTCAGTTAAACCTCAGACTCTTGATTTCAGCTCAGGTTATGATCTCAGTTTGTGAGGTTGAGCCCTGCGTTGGGCTGTGTGCTGACATTGTAGAGCCTGTTTGGGTTTCTCTCTCTCTCTGCCCCTCCCCTGCTCTTGCTCATGCTGTCTGTCTCAAAGTAAATCAATAAACTTAAAAAAAAAGGGGGGGGGGCACCTGTTGGCTCAGTCTTTTAAGCATCTGACTTTGGCTCAGGTTGTGATCTCACAGTTCATGATTTCTAGTCCCATCTTTAACAGATGAGCTGGAGCCCTGCTTCAGATGAGCCCCGCTTCTCTCTCTCTCTCTCTCTCTCTCTCTCTCTCTCTCTCTCTGTCTCTCTCCCCTTCTCCCTTCTCCCCTTCTCCCTTCTCCCCTTCTCCCTTCTCCCCTTCTCCCTTCTCCCCTTCTCGTTCCTTCGTGGGATTCTCTCTCTCTGCCCTTCGCTCACTTGCACCCCCCCTCCCTCTCCCCCTCCCCCTCTCCCTCTCTAATAAAAAATAAAAAAACAGATGTATGCAGAAAAGTGCATATATTAGAAGTGAACAGCTTGATTTAAAAAAAACATAATTTACTGCCTCCTTATGTCTTCTTCTAATCACTCACTACTAATCCCTTCGCCAAGGGTGACCATTTTCCTAACGTCTAGTGTCATAGAGTACTTTTGTCCTTTTTTGAACTTCTATGGTTTGGAATTATACATACACTCCTTAGTGGCTGGCATATTTTGTTCAGCAGTTTGTGAGAGTAATATACATTGTTGTGTATAGTCGTAGCTCTGTTGTGTTCTTCTGCATGAATATACCATAATCTGTTTATTTCTTTTAACCATTGATGGATATGTAGCTTGTTTCCAGTTTGGAAAACAGCATTGCCTGTGACTTGTTTTTTTTTTTTGTTTTTTTTTTAACTAATTAAGTTTTATTGAGATATAGTTTACATGGCATTCAGTTCACCTTCTAAAGTGTACAACTCACTGGTTTGGGTTTTTAGTATATTCACAATTACACAGCCATAACTACAGTCATTTATGGAATATCTTCATTATCTACCCTCCTTCCGTAAGAAAACAAACATGTACCCCATTTTCCTCAAAATTTCCAGGCCTAGGCAATGACTAACTTACTCTGTGGATTTGCCTTTTCTGGACACTTCTAATAAATAGACTTATACTAAATGTCATCCTTTGTGTCTTTCTTTCTTCACTTAGCATAATCTCTCTCACGCTCTCTCTCTCTCTCCTCTCTCTCTCTCTCCTCTCTCTCTCTCTCCTCTCTCTCTCTCTCCTCTCTCTCTCTCCTCTCTCTCTCTCTCTCCTCTCTCTCTCTCTCCTCTCTCTCTCTCCCTTCATTTTTTATTGCTGAATAATAATCCATTGAGTGTACCTCATTTTTTCCATTTGGGTTATTTCTCCTTTGGGGCTTTAACGAATAATGCTGCGATGAACATGCGTATACAAGTTTCTGTGTCAATGTACATTTTCATTTCTTTTGGGTATACACTTAGAAGTGGAATTGCTAGGTCATGTAGTGTGTGAAAGTTTACCTTTGGCAGATAACCAAACCAAAATACAAGTGCTTTTTGTTGTTGTTTGTTTGTAACTTAAAAAAAAAAAAATCTCTTTCAGACTTAAAGTTGCGAAAATAGTACAAGAATTTCTATGTATCCTTCACCCAATTGTCCCCAAGTGTCACCTTTGTACCACTTTAAGTTTCTTTTATTTTTTAATTTTTTTTATGTTTATTTATTTTTTGAAGGGGAAAGAGAGCATAAACTGGGGAGGGGCTGAGGGAGAGGGAGACACAGAATCTGAAACAGGTTCCAGGCTCTGAGCTGTCAGCTCGGTCCAGGGGCTCAAATCCACGGACCATGAGATCATGACCTGAGCTGAAGTCGGACTCTCAACCGACTGAGTCACCCAGGTGCCCCTGTACCACTTTAGGTTTATTATTCTCATTTATTTCATACTTGTTTGTCTTTTTTTTCTTTGTTTATGTGTATATGTATTTTTCCCTGAAATAATTGATAATCAGTTGCAAACATTATACCCCTTTACATTTAAATGCAGTATGTTTTCTAAATTAAGAATGTTATACAACCGTAGTATAGTAATCAAATCAGGAATTAAAATTTATATCATTCTGTGATCTCATCTTTTGGCCTTATTTGAATCTTGCCTGTTGTCTCACCAGTGTCCCTTACAAGAGAATTAAAAGTAGCTTTCTTTAAAATGAAAATTTGCTTTTAATTTTTTTAATGTTTATTTATTTTTGAGAGACAGAGAGACAGAGTGTGAGCAGGAAAGGGGCAGGGAGAGAGGGAGACACAGAATCCGAAGCAGGCTCCAGGCTCTGAGCTGTCAGCACAGAGCCCAACGTGGGGCTCGAACTCACAAACTGCGAGGCCTGAGCTGAAGTTGAACACTCAATCCACTGAGCCATCCAGGTGCCCCTATTAAAAAAATTTTTTTTACTGTTTATTTTTGAAGGAGAGAGAGACAGAGCTTGAGCAGGGAAGGGGCAGAGAGTGAGGCAGGCACAGAATCTGAAGCAGGCTCCAAGCTCTGCTCTGTCAACACAGAGCCCAGTGCTGTGGCTTGAACTCAAGAGCCATGAGATCCTGACATGAACCTAAGTCGGCTGCTTAACTGACTGAGCCACCCAGGTGCCCCCAAGATTGCTTTCTTTGATCCAGGATTAAATCCAGAGCCATCTGTTGCATTTTATTGTCCTGTCTCTGGAGTTTTACATGGTTTGTTTTTTATATTGTTCTCATCATGCCATTTACATTGTTTTATATCCTTTAAGAATATATGCATTTCTTGATTACAGATGATACATGAATACATTACATTTTAAAAATTGAGCAAATTAAAGATAAGACAAAAATCCCTTTGATGACCTAAGCCACGCCTATTTCTTACCCTTTTCCGTAAGTCACCACTGACAGTAGTCTATTATATAGACAGTAGTCTATCATATCTATTTGTCTGCCTTCCAGTATGTGTGAGTGCTGCTAAGAAATGTATTATTTTTATGTTCATCTTTCTTCATCTACAGACATATTCTAAGAATTTAGCCAGCAGTTTGCTTGTCTTACTCATCAGTCTATGTTGGTGACCGTTTTAGTTCTGTTTAGCTAAACTTAGTGACCATTTACTTCAACTACGTTCTCTAGAACTTGTCTATCACATCATTTTTCACCTTGCCTTCACAGCCAGACTTATTTTTTTAATAATGTATTTACTTTTTAATTTACATCTGAATTATTTAAGAGTCTCTTATGTTTTGTCCCCCTCCCTGTTTTTAAATTGTTTTTGCTTCCCTTCCCTTGTGTCCATCTGTTGTGTCTCTTAAAGTTCTCATATGAGTGAACTCACATGATATTTGTCTTTCTCTGACTAATTTCACTTAGCATAACACCCTCTAGTTCCATCCACATAGTTGCAAAGTGCAGCCAGACTTCTTCAGAGTTATCTCTAGTTCTCTCCCTTACCTCACCGCACCTCTTTGGTCCTATCAGGTGTGCTTCTGTCTTCCCCACTCTGCTGAGATTTTACTGAAGATGGCTACATCAGTGGTCTTTTCTCTGCTTTGACCTTAGTTCTCCGCAACATTTTTATATATTTGTGTACATTTTACACATTTGTATATAAATTGTGTTCCAAAGTGTAACTTTGAAAACATTTTTTCTCTTGCCTTCAGTGACACCATATCATCTACTAGTTTTGAGCCTTTCTCCTTGGCTGTCCCTTCTATACTCCTTTAACAACTTTTCCTCCTCTTCTGAATATCCAAGTAGAATCCTTATGCATGGTCCACAGTCCCTGTTTCTTTTTATTTATTTATTTATTTATTTATTTATTTATTTATTTATTTATTTTTGAGACAGAGAGAGAGCAGGAACAGGGAGGGGCAGAGAGAGAGGGAGACACAGAATCGGAAGCAGGCTCCAGGCTCCGAGCCATCAGCCCAGAGCCCGACACGGGGCTCGAACTCACGGACCGCGAGATCGTGACCTGAGCCGAAGTCGGATGCCCAACCAACTGAGCCACCCAGGCGCCCCCACAGTCCCTGTTTCTTAATAATGAATGTTCACTAGGTGACCTTGCCTCTACTCCTTGACTTAAAATGGTATGTTTGTGGTGGTACTTCTCAGGTATAAGCTCTGACTTTCAGACTTACTTATGCAGCTGCCTCTTTTCCCTCACCACGTGGATGTCTGTTAGGTACATCTCAAACTAACTGCAGCCGAAACAGAACTTCACGTGTCATTTCTTACACCTCTGTTCCCACAGCCTTTTATGTTTCTCAGTAAGCAATGACATTGGTGCACCAGCACCAATTTCTCAAGCCACAGGCCTGGCATTAGCCATATTTTCTCACTCTGTTTCACGTTTCCACATCCAATTTGTAGGAAAGTATTGTTGCCTCTTTCCCAACAGATCCTGAATCATTGCACTTTGCTTTTTTTCTCCACTGCTACTACATCTTTCAAGATACTATCATCTTTTTAATTGAGATATAATTTATCGTTTAAAAGTATACATTTCAGTGGTTTTTAAATTATATTCACAAAGTTCTACAACCACCATCACTATTTAATTCCAGAACATTTTTATCACTCATTAAGAAAACCTGTACCCGTTAGCAATCACTCTCCAGTACCCACCTGGTAGTATACCCACCCAGCCCTGGGCAAGCACTAATCTACTTTTCATTAGTACAGATTTGCCTATTCTGAACTTTTCATATAAGTGGAATTGTTAAATACGTGGCTTTTTGTGCCTGATTTATTTCATTTACCCTCAGTTTTTCAAGGTTTCTCCAGGCTATAGTATGTGTGAGTACTTCATTTCTTTTTACCGCTCAATAATAATTCTGTTGTAAGGACAGTACCATATTTTGTTTATCCATCAGTGGATGGACACTGAGTTGTTTCCTCTTTTTGACTACAATGAGTAATTCCATTTTCTTCCTTTTTTTTTTTTTATAGTGAGTAGTTCTTTTGCAGACATTTGTGTGTAAAATTTTGTATGGACATAAGTTTCAGTTTTCTTCCATATATATCTAGGAGTAGAATTGCTGGCTGAGAAGTTTGGAGGAAGTGCTGAACTTTTTTCTAAGATGACTGTACCTATTTACCTTTTACCAGCAATGTGTGAGGGTCCCTTTTTCTCTACATTCTTGTCAACACTTAACTATTATCTCCCTGAGTGTGAAGTGATACCTTATTGTGGGTTGTTGTTGTTTTTAGTTAACATACAGTGCAGTATTGGTTTCGGGAATGGGCTTATTGTGGTTTTGATTTGCATTTCCCTAATGTCTAAATGATGTTGAGCATCTTTTCATATGTTTGCTGGCCATTTGTTTTATCTTCTTTGGAGAAATAACCACATTTTTTCCTGTTTTGGTTTTTAGTCAGGCTGTTTATCTGTTTGTTGATGGGTTGTAATAGCTCTTCATGTAATAGCTATTTATTTAATATCTGAATAATATGGCATTATTTATCTCTTATCTTTCTTTCTGCAGCAGATCCCAACTATTATTTTGCTTTTAGAATCTTGCATCCCCCGCCTGCCCACCAAATCCGTTCTCCATATAGCAGTTAGAAGTGATACTTTAAAATGTAACATAGATCAGATCTACCCCTCAAGACCCTTTGATACCTTCCAGTTGCACTTATGTTAAAATCAAAACTTTATCCTGGTTTGCAGAATATTACATGATGTGTATATTGCCGACTTCTGTATGTACATTTTATTCTATGCGTGTCCATTCTTACAAAGCTGGCCTCTCTTCAAATGTATACCAGGTTTATACCTTCTTCAGGGCCTTTGTACTCCCTGCTCTTTAGGCTGGAAACTCATAACCCAGATTTCACTTGTCTAGCTTCTTGTGTTTCAGAACTCACCTGAAATTTCTCCCAGTTTAATCCAGAACTGATAGGCCCATATGCTCTATCATATCACCCCACTTAG
The DNA here is from genome assembly GCF_028018385.1 of Neofelis nebulosa. Taxonomy (NCBI): domain Eukaryota; kingdom Metazoa; phylum Chordata; class Mammalia; order Carnivora; family Felidae; genus Neofelis; species Neofelis nebulosa. Next base: position 103,900,119 of record NC_080782.1, read on the forward strand.
ATTCTCTGTGTGGCATTTATGAAACCTGATTTTCCTTACCTGTTTGTTTCTCCAGTAGAACGTAAGCTCCATAAGAGCAAGGACCTTGTCTATCTTGGTAACTCTTGGCATTCTAGCATCTGGGATAGTGCCTAGTTCCTGTTCAGTGTGGTTCAGAATAAGTTCATAGTTTCCTGAATGTTGAACATTAACACATTTTTCCTCTGATTCGTAGATAACCATTTTTTAGATATAAAGCTTCTTGTAGATTATTTCCTTTTGATATTTGGAAGTACTGTTACTGAGTCAAAAAGTGTAAACATTTTAATAGCTTTTGATACTGCTGACTGGCTTTCCACAATTTTTATTTCCATGTGTATTGCCTCTTGAAAACATCTATTTTGGGGATACCTGAGTGGCTTAGTCGGTTAAGCATCTGATTTCGGCTCAGGTCATGATCTCACAGTTTGTGAATTTGAGCCCCATGTTGGGCTCTGTGCTGACAGCTCAGAGCCTGGAGCCTCTTCGGATTCTGTGTCGCCTCCTCTCTCCACCCCTCCCCCGCTCATACTCTGTCTCTCAAAAATAAATAAACATTACAAAAAAAAAAAAAAAAAGAAAACATCTATTTTACCACAGCCTTAAGTAGATATGGACCTGATTTTCTATTTTGATAGTTCTAGCAACCATTAAAGAATAGGAACGTACTGACATTTTAAATATATTTAATTTGAAGGATGACATGGACGAAAGTTAGACTTGGTTCATTTGTATTTATAAGCACTACTATTACATGTACCTGATTATACTGTGTTACTAAAACCTAGCAGATTTGCACTGGACTTTTAACTATGGTCCTGACCATTAAGTTGCAGATGTTTCTGTTTCTTTTATGAGTTCAAGTCGCAGTTTTGGGGAAAGCAGTCTTGTCCCCAGAATTATGTGCCTCAAATTCAGGGCCAACTATGACTGACTTGTTTCTGAGAAAGGATCTTAACTTTACAGAGTATTATTTCTATATCTGTATACAATACAATGTAAACATACATTTACATTCGAAAATGCAAAGAAATTGTAGTTTCCTGGATCTTGCATTTTTTTGTCTCTTTGAAATTGTTACCATTAAAAAGAAGCCACTACTCATTGTCAGATTTTCTAACCGCTTAAGTATGTTTGAGCCACCATTAGCTTCAGCTAGTGTTTCTTAAGCATTGCTTCACAGAAACACGAGCTGGACAGCTTTTCTGTTGGCAGCTCGTTCCCATAAGAGCAGCTAGATAGAATTTGGGTCCAGCTCTTAACCTCTAGAAATCCAAGCAAATGCAAATGACGTAAAAGTAGTGTTCTTGGAATAACATAAAATAGGCTATAACTTTGGTCCTTCTTAAGAACAAATCACTTTTAATACATCTTATGGCCTGTAGACATAGATAAACAATGAAGTAGAAAGTATATATAAAAGGGAAGATAGAAGATGTGGAAGCCAGAAGAAATGAATAGGACATTTGGGTTAGGTCTGACCAGGAAAAACAATAAATATTTGAGTATTGATCTTGTTTTGTTTTTTTTTAACTTCTAAAATGTTCTTTAGTATGTAGTGGTCCTTAATGGTTTTATTTTAATAAATGAGTGTGACACAGTGTTTATTTTACTTGAAAGAATTAAGGTGTAAGTTAGCTCAGGAACATCACTGGGCATAGTGAGAGAAGAAAATTTTATTTCTTTTTTATATTTTAATTTTTTTAATGCATTTTTGAAAGACAGAGAGACCATGAGTGGGGGAGGGGCAGAGAGAGGGGGAGACACAGAATCTGAAGCAGGTTCCAGGCTTCAAGCTGTCAACACAGAGCCCGATGCGGGGCTCGAACTCACGGACCGTGAGCTTGTGACTTGAGCTGAAGTCGGACTCCTAACCAACTGAGCCACCCCGGCACCCCCAAAGAAGAAAATTTCTTAACTACAGCCTAATAATTGTTTACTTTAGGAACACTTAAAGATTTTATTTATTTTTGAGAGCACAAACGGAGGGTAGGCAAAGAGAGAACATGACAGAGGATCTCAAGTGGTCTCTATGCTGACAGCAGTGAGCCAGATGTGGGGCTCGAACCCAAGTTGGACACTCAACCTACTGAGCCACTCAGGTACTCTTCTTTAGGATTACTTTTAAAGCACATTTGAAGGCCATAAACTTATTTTCTGATATTTTGTTAAATAGAATTAGTAAAACATCTTGTATGAAACAAAGTGTTTATTCGTATCTGTATAAAATGTGTATGCTGTTCTTTAAAATTCTGTTGCTTTCTTACAGGGTTTCAAACAAAACCAAAAAGAAGGAAGGTGCTCACATTTCAATTAAGAAGTAAGTCTACTGTCATTATAAAAGTGAATCTTTTATATGAATTTCAGTTTGGGGAAAACATATCTTTAAAAATCAAATGTTAAAAAAAAAAAGTTAATGTAAAGCTATTAAATATGTTTTTAATTATTTTTAATTCAAGTACAGTTAACATTGTTATTTTACTTTCAGGTGTACAACACAATGATTCAGCAGTTATACGCACTACTCAGTGCTTACTACAACTGTACTCCTAATCCCTTTCCCCATTTCACCTATCCCCCCACCTACTTCCCCTCTGTCAACCACAAGTTTGCTCTGTATATTTAAGAGTCTGTTTTTTGTTTTTTAATTTGATCCTTTGTTTTGTTTCTTAAATTGTACATATGAGTGAAATCATATGGTATTTGTCTTTCTCTGACTTAGTTTAGTTACCTTCGTTATACCATCTAGATGCATCCATGTTGTCTCAAATGGCAAAGTTTTGTTCCTTATGGCTGAGTAATATTCCAGTGTGTGTGTGTGTGTGTGTGTGTGTGTGTGTGTGTACACATCACATCTTTATCCGTTCATCTGTCGATGGACACTTGGGTTGTTTCTATATCCTGACTTTTGTAAATAATGCTGCAGTAAGTACAGGGATGCATATATCTTTTTAAATCGGTGTTTTCATTTTCTTTGGGTAAACATCTAGTAGTGGAATTACTGGATCATATGGTAATTCCATTGTGAATTTTTTCAGTAATGTTCATACTGTTGTCCACAGTGGCTGCACAGTTTGCATTACCATCTATAGTGCTTGAGGGTTCCTCTTTCTCCATATCCTCACTAATAGTTACGATTTCTTGTGTTTTTGATTTTAGCCATTCTGACTGGTGTGAGGGTTATCTCATTCTGGTTTAGAGATGCATTTACCTGATGATGAGTGATGTTAAGCGTGTTTTCACGTGTCTGTTGACTACCTGTATGTCTTCTTTGGAAAAATATCTATTCATGTCTTTTCATTTTTCAGCTGGATTATTTAATTTTTTGGTGTTGAGTTGTACACATTCTTTATGTATTTTGGATATTAAGCCCTTATCAGATACATCATTTGCAAATATCTTCTTCCATTTGATAGGTTGCATTTTTGCTGGTTTCTTTCACTGTGCAGAACCTTTTTATTTTGGTGTAATCCCAATAGTTTATTTTTGTTTTTATTTCCTTTATCAGAGGCTGCATATCTGGAAAAACGTTTCTAAGGCTAATGTCAAAATGATCACTGCCTATGTTTTCTTCTAGGAATTTTATGGTTGCAGGTCTGACATTTAGGTGTTTAATCGATTTTAAGTTTATTTTTGTTTATAGTGTAGGAAAGTGGTCCAGTTTCATTCGTAGCTGTCCCGTCTTCCCAGCCCCGTTTGTTGAAGACATTGGATTTTCCCCATTGTATATTCTTGCCTCCTTTGTTGAAGATTAATTACCATATAAGCATGACTTTATTTCTGAGCTGTCAGTTCTGTTCCACTTATTTATGGGTCTCATTTCGTGCTAGTTGCATACTGTTTGGATCAGTACAGCTTTGTCGTGTATCTTGAAATCTGAGATGGTGATACCTCCAGTTTGATTCATCTTTTTCAAGATTGTTTTGACTTCTTTGTCTTCTGTGGTTCTATCCAAATTTTAGGATTATCTGTTCTAGTACTGTGGAAAATGTTGTGTATTTTTATAGGGATTGTATTAAATTTGTAGATTACTTTGGGTAGTATGGACATTTTAATTATATTAACTCTTCCATTCCATGAGCATGGAATATCTTTCTATTTGTGTTATCTTCCTTTTTTTTTTTTTTTTATTAGTGTCTTACAGTTTTCAGGTGCACAGGTCTTTAAACTCCTTAGCTAATTTTATTCCTAGATATTTTATTGGTTTCGGTGCAGTTGTAAACAGGATTGTTTTCTTAATTTCTCTCTCTACTAGCTCATTATTAGTGTATAGAAATGTAACAGATTTTGTATCCTGTGACTTTACTGAATTCATTTATCAGTTCTAGTCGTTTTTTTAGTGCAGTCTTTAGGGCTTTCTACATATAGTAATATTAAATGCATTTGATGTCAAAACAATTTGATAAAAGATTGAGCTACATGCTCTCTAGAATTGTCATGATGTCAAAGTATCATCTCAGCAAATACTTGGTTAGTGGTGTGGAAAGAAAACCATCCAGTGAAGAGATTCTTAGAATCACTGGTGATACTGCACTACTGTGATGGGACAGTCAGACTTGATTTTGATATGATGCAGTGTGAAATACACAAAATAGCCTGTGAAGTGTTTCAGTGAAAAGAGTGTAACTGGAATTTAATCAAGCCTATAAGATCTGCTTCCCATTTACTGGAAATAGTGGGCTAGAGCAGCAAGTTAAATGACCTCACAAAAGGAATGATCAGATAGATCCAGAATGTGAAATGCTGTAGTAGATAACTGGCCTCCTTTCTTCAAAAAGTCAGTAAAAAAAGGGTACCTGGGTGGCTCAGTCAGTAAAGTGTCCAGCTTCAGCTCAGGTCATGATTTTACGGCTCGCAAGTTCAAGTTCCTGCAACAGGCTCTATGCTCACAGCTCAGAGCCTAGAGCCTGCTTTGGATTCTGTGTCTCCCTCTCTGCCTCTCTCTGCCTCTCTCTGCCTCTCTCTGCCTCTCTCTGCCTCTCTCTCTCTCTCTCTCTCTCTCTCTCTCTCTCTCTCTCTCTCTCTCACACACACACACACACACACACACACTCTCTCTCTCTCTTTTTCTCTCTCAAAAGATAAACATTAAAAAAATTTTTTTTAGTTAAAAAAAGTGAAAAAAAAGGCATGGAGTAACTGCTCTAGATTAAAAGTGACTTGGAAGACAACAGCCAAATGCAGTGTGGTATCCCTGGTTGGAATCTGGTTGAAAGAGCCATCTATAAAAGTCTTGGGAGTAGGGTTAGGGTGCCTGGGTGGTTCTGTTAGTTGAACATCCGACTCTTAATTCCAGCTCAGGTCATGATCCCAGGGGTGTGGCTTGAGCAAATCAGGTTCTGTGCTGACAGTGCCAAGAGCCTGCTTGGGATTCTCGTTCTCTCCCTCTCTCTCTGCCCCTCCCCCCCCCCAAATAAATAAACTTAAAAAACATGATTTAGCAAAATTTGTGTGTGCATGCATTTATGGCTGTTGAGTGTACATGGTGTGCATATTGATGTTTATTGTACTCCTTTTTCTATTTATGTTTGAAAAGTATGTAAGAAATTAATTAAGCTGTGTGTCTATCACAGTATTCTTTTTTCATGTATTATTTTACACTTTTCCATATTCATCTATATTTGATACGGATATCATCATAGCATTTTGTGCACAATCCGTGTTTCCTCCCTTGACGTCACTTTTTTTTTTTTTTTTTTTAATGTGTATTTATTTTTGATAGAGTGAGAGCGGGGGGAGGTGCAGAGAGAAAGGGAGACACAGAATCCGAAGCAGGCTCCGGCCTCCTCAGGGCTCAAATCTACAAAACCATGAGATCATGTGAGATCATGACCTGAGCCAAAGTCAGACGCTCAACTGACTGAGCCACTCAGGCACCCCTTTGCCTTTTTCATAACAGGGTAAATCCCCTTCAGACTTTTTTGTTTAGTGAAAACAGTTGTTGCTAGTGTAAGTCTTTGGTAAACAGCAGTGGCCTAAAACTCTGGAGAAGCATGGGGATCCTTGTATTCTATCATTCTTTTAATTTTATTTTAAAAAACTACATTGTTGCTTGTTATATAGAGCAATCTGATAGGAAAATATTTTTAAATGAAGAAAGTTAGAGGCAGAAATGTGTTACGCTACTTGCCATTTATGTAAACGCATTTACATACATGTCTCTGTGTGAATTAATGGGTCGCCTCAGGGCTGTACTCAAGTAATCTCTGAAGAGGACTAGAATGTGAGGGAGACTTCACAGAACAAAACCCTTCGTTTTTATTTGGTTGTGTTGTGCTGTGTACATTTGTTGGCAGTAAAATTAATATATAGTTGAAACAGATCTGATAAGATGTTTCATGATTACTCCTTCCAACTCTTTAAATTTTTCATTTTTATAGGTGATTCATACAATGTTCTTTATTAGGTAAGTGCTTTTTCCTCAGAATTTTTTTGGAGAATCCTCAATGCCAGTATATAAAAATGTTCTGTTTTTTGGGGCGCTTGGGTGGCTCAGTCGGTTAAGCATCCAATTTTGGCTCAGGTCATGATCTCACAGTTTGTGAGTTCGAGCCCCGCGTCAGGCTCTGTGCGGACAGCTCCTAGCCTGGAGCCTGCTTCGGATTCTGTCTGTCTGTCTGTCTGTCTCTCTCTCTCTCTCTTTCTCTCTCTCTCTCTGCCCCTCCCCCACTTGTGCTCTGTCTCTCTCCATCTATCAAATATAAACGTATAAAAAAAATTTTTTAATGTTTTTTTAAAATTGCATGATATTTTTGTATACAGAATTGTACTAATTGAGCTCTTGGATGGAAGAGCTCAATTGGATGGAATTTTAGGTTGTTCCCAATTGTTTGCTATTTAATGCTATAGTTATATTCTTTTACATAATTCTTTCTGTAGATGTATGAACACATCTTTAGAATTCTCTAAATAGAATCTATAATTCTAATCTGGATTTAGATTCTAGAATTAGAACTGCTAGATTGAAGAGAACCTCCATCTATAATTTTAATAGATTTTTTTCCATGTTGCTTCTCAGTAGAGACTGTATTTATATTCTCACCAACATTGTTTGAGAGCTCCTGTTTCCCACATTCTTACTCAGTAATCTGTGAAACCTTTGGATCATTAATGGTCAAATAGTTAGAAATAGTCCTCTAATTGTATTTATAATTTTTTTATTGATTTTATTATTGTAAAGTTCATCTTTTTGTGTGTTTAAGAGCTCTGTCTTATGTTTACTGGAAACTATGAGTATCACCTTGCCCACTTTTTAACTGGGATCTATGTTTTTCCTTTTTGTTTTGCAAGAATTCTTTGTGATAGGATTTGCAAATACTTGCTTTCTAGTTTATCATTTATTTGACCTTGCTTTTTGATGGTAGTGGTTCTTGTCATTTGGACAGAAATGTTTGCTCTCCTATATCTGTGTGATTATTTTCCCTTTATCGTTTTAGATATTTGTGTTTACTTTAAATTGTCTTTCATAGTTTATCTACAGTCAGTTCTCATTCACAGACTATGTGTTTGCAAATTTGCCAGCTTGCCAAAATTTATCTATCATACCCAAGTCAAGAATTACAGTGCTTTCGCCGTCATTCATGGACAAGTGCAGAGTGGCAAAAAATGTGAATCCTCTGACACAGATAACTTTCAGCTGAGGTTGAACAGTGCTCTGTCTTCATGTGTCATCTCCTGCTCTAAACAAGCATCCTTTGCGCAGTCTTTTTAGTGCCACGTTATTCATGTTTCTGCACCTTTTGATTTCACTCTTTAAAGTGGACACCAAACATTGTGGTTTGTGTTCCCAAGTGCAAGAAGGCTGTGATGTGCCTTACAGGGAAAATATATGTGTTAGGTAAGCCCCATTCAGGCAAAGTCAGGTAGTGCCATTGACTGTAATTTCAGTGTTAATGAATCATCAGTATGTTAGGAGAGCCTGGCTAGCTCAGTCAGTAGAGCATGCAACTCTTGATGTACTGGTCATGAGTTTGAGCCCCACGTTGAGCATGGAGATTACTTAAAAAAAAAAAAAAAAAAAAAAAGTCACCTGTAACATCAATATATATTAAGTAACGTGTCTTTCATCAGAAAGACACATTTTAAAAGATTAGGAATTGGTCAATTGATAAGAATGTGACCAGAGGCTTGCCTGAACCTAGCCTTGTATTTCTTCTAGGAGCATTGGCTTAGTACTCACGAATTTATTGTTTTTAGTGACTTTATTTTATTTTACTTTAAACAACAGTGTTAATTTTATTATTTATTTATTTTTGAGAGAGAGAGAGAGAGAGAGATAGGGAGGCACAGAGGAAAAGGGAGAGAGGGAGAATCCCAAGCAGATTCCACACTGTCAGCTCAGAGCCTGACATAGGGCTCTAATTCACCAACCCTGAGATCAGGACCTGAGCCAAGAACAAGAGCCAGCCACTTAACTGACTGAGCCCCCCAGGCACCCCCTGTTGTGACTTTTTAGAACATAACTACCATGAATGAGAATTGAACGCATTTCTTTTCAAGTCATTTTACAAGCAGTCTACATAGAACAAAGAGATAGTGAAAATAACTTTGTTAGCAATTTGATTGAGAATTTACATACAGCAAACCCAAGTTTTTACTCCATCTTTTCCCAATATTTCATTCATGTGCATGTATGTCTGTGTGTATCTAAAGTGGATAACGTTTTATTTATTGTTTTATTTATTTATCTACCAATCAGTCAATGAGAGGGAGAGAGAGAATCCCAAGTAGACTCCACATTGTCTGTGCAGAGCCCAGTGTGGGGCTCCATTTCCCCAAACCATGAGATCATAACCTGCGCCAAGACCAAGAGTTGGATGCCCAACTGACTGAGGCACCCAGACACCCTAAAGCAGATAACATTCTTTTTTCTTTTTTTAAACTTTTTTTTTTATGTGTATTTATCTTTGATAGAGACTGAGCTCTAGTGGTGCAGAGAGAGACACACAGAATTTAAAGCAGGATACAGGCTCTGAGCTGTCATCACAGAGCCCAATGTGGGGCTCGAACCCACAAACCATGAGACCATGATCTGAGCTGAAGTTGGACACTTAACCAACTGAGCCACCCAGGTGCCCAAGTAGATAACATTTTTTATATGCAGCTAACTGTTCATTAATATGCATGAACCTGAATATGTTTATCTTATAAATACTCATTCTAGATTTCAGATACATTTTTACTATGTTCTAGTTTATCATTTCTTTGATTCTCGTGGATTCCATAAAAGCACAGTACTTTTGGGGCTCTGAATGGATCAGTCATTTGAGCGTCCTACTCTTGATCTCGGCTTAGGACATGATCTCATGTTTCGTGAGATCGAGCCCCATGTGAGGCTCTGCACTGACAGTGTGGAGCCTGCTTGGGGTTCTCTTTCCCCCTTCTCTCTCTGCCCCTACCCACTTGCACATGAGCTCACTCGCTCTCTCAAAAAAAATTTTTTTAATTTTTTTAAGGTTATTTATTATTGAGAGAGAGAGACAGAATATGGGCATGGGAGGGGCAGAGAGAGGGGGAGACACAGAATCGGAAGCAGGCTCCAGGCTCTGTGCACATAGCCTGATGCGGGGCTTGAATTCACAGACCACGAGATCATGACCTGAGCTGAAGTCAGATGCTTAACTGACTGAGCCACCCAGGTGACCCTCTCTCTCAATAAACTTTAAAAAAGAAATTGTTAGGACCGGGGCGCCTGGGTGGCTCAGTTGCTTAGGCTGCTGACTTGGGCTCAGGTCATGATCTCACAGTTTGTTCGAGCCCCATGTTGGGCTCTGCGCTGACAGCTCAGAGCCTGGAGCCTGCTTCAGATTCTGTGTCTCTCCTCTCTCTACCCCTCCCCCTGCTCACCCTGTGTGTCTCTGTCTCTCAATAAGAAATAAACGTTTAAAAAATTTAAAAAAAAAAAAAAAGAAAAAGAAATTCTGTTAGGACAGATGAAATACCAATGCTCCTTAAATTTTTTTTTAATCTTTCACATTTACTCTTCCAAATGAATATCACAATTAGTCTAATTATTTATCCCATAAAGATTGAATTTAGTATTGCATAAAGTCTATATTAGCATACTTTTGTTCTAGTTTTATTTACCATGGTGAGTGTGTTGTTTTCCTTTTTTTTTTATAAGAAAATAAGTTTTTAAATTGCATAATTATATCTGCACTTTTTCCCTCCAAATTCAGGTGCAGCTCTCTCCCAAGGAGAATGGTATTTTGATGCGCCATGGTTGATGTGAATAAAATTTCATGCTTTTCTTCATGAACAGTTGGTTGGGTGGCATAGCCATCTGCATTGCCCTATGTTGCATGTGACTCATGCTTCGATAACCAGCCATGTATTTCAAGGGAATAATCAGTTTGAATAACTCAACAGTGGAAATGTGAGTAACTAAAAGAAACTCAAAGTCACACATAGTGCAGAAAAGTCAATCTGTGAAAATATCGACTGAACATATTTGTATATTGTAACTTTCTAAGTATGTTAAGCTTTTTATTAATGCCTTTAAAAATAAATGACAAATTTTTTTTAAGCTTGACTGTATGAGTATTTTTTTTTTAGAATATATATGGTGAGGGAAATCTAATAACGGATAAAGAGAACTAGTCAGACTTATTTGGAGAAACGGTAGTATTGTAAAGACACAACCAGTTGTAAAACAGTGTTGCTGATAATCCAGGCTTAAGAAACACAGCTTCTCTGAAGCTGAGTGTCACAGGAGTAGACCTCGCCAGTCAGGAACCACGGCTTTGTTCCGTTGCTTGGAAGTCATATTGTCATTATCCTCTCCTCTTTCTCTTACCTATCTGCCTCTCTTTCATCTAGCTTCCTTCACATTTTCATCATGCCCATTGCCTAACATGGTTGTCCAAGCTATTCTGCCCTCATCACTACCTTGTGGTTCCATCTGTCATCCATTTGACTATGTGTGTGTCACTTCAAATTCTCAGGAGAGGGAGAAAATCCTATTGTTTCAGTTGAGTGTAAGCATTGGTATCCATGCACCAGGGATTCTTCCTAGTCCTTTTAGCTGTGGTAGCAGAGGTTAATATAAAAAGTTCTATTTCTTTCAGAGATTTTGCCTGGAAACACTAAATATGCCTAACCTATTTGTTGCTGCCCAGTACATATTTGTTGAATAAAATGAACATTCAATTCCTGGTAAGTAACCTTCACAGAATGGGATATTCAGTGGCTTAAGCTTTCTGGTACCGGTGAGTAGATTTTTATTTCTCATGACAGTCAGCCAGTATTTTATACATTCTGCATATTTTCATTGCCTAAGTAGGTGTGGCAGGTTAAATTCAGTTATGAAGGCAGCTTATTTGCTTTCAGAGACATTTTTGCATCTTACGTCTTTTGATACCTAATGCCGTTGGAAAGTGGTTGCAGGTTCTGGTAAATCATTCATTTCAGGAATTATTTCTTCACTTTTGTTTATGTGCTAGGTACTCTTCTACGTGCTTGGAGACCACAGTAAGCCAAACAGACGAAAGTTCCTGCTTACATTGGTGGGGAACACTAGTAAACAAAATGTATAAGGTGGCAATAGTAATACATGCCACAGACAGAAATGAAGCAGGAAAGGGGGTTAGGCAGAACGCAATTGGAATGTGAATGCTTTGTTTTGTTTATTGTTTTTATTTTCAGAGAGAGAGCCAGCACTCGAGAACAGGTAAGAGGGAGATAAAGAATCCCAAGCAGGCTCCACGCAGAAAGGACAGGTCTTGATCCCGTGAACCATGAGATCATGACCTGAGCCAAAATCAAGAGTCAGACACTTAACCTGCTGAGCCACCCAGGGGCCCCTGTGGATGCTTTTTTAAAAAGAATGGTTAAGGGGGCACCTGGCTGGCGCAGTCAGTAGAGCATGCGACTCTTGATCTCGGGGTTGTTAGTTCAGCCCATTTGGGTGTAGAGATTAAAAATAAAATTTTAAAAAGAGTTAAAAAAAAAGAATGGTGAGGGAAATTGAGCTGACACTGGAGCAGAGATGTGAAGAAAATGAGAGCCATTCACATAAATAGAAAGAGAACCTCCCAGGCAAAGGAAATGACAAGCACAAAGGCCCTAAGAATAAGTTTGGCCTGTTCAGGGAATGGCAAAAGAAACCAGTATGGCTGGAATGGAAGTGAGCAAGGGGGAGAGATTAAAAAGAGGTAAGAGAGGTAGTCAGGGGTCAGGTCACACATAGACCACTGTATTTACTTTGATCTGGGATCCATTGGAAGGTGTTGAACCAAAGGCATAGTGTGATCTAATGTATTGAAGAGTCTTATGACTGCAATTTTTGTGTTGAAAATAGACCTTACAGGCAACCTGGGTGGCTCAGTCTGGTTAAGCGTCGGACTCTTGGTTTCAGCTCAGGTCATGATCGCATGGTTTCGTGAGTTCCAGCCCCACATCAGCCTCTGTACTGGCTGTGCTTAGCCTGCTTAGGATTCTCTCTGTCCCTCTCTATCTGCCCCTACACCACTCATGCTACCTCTGCCTCTCTGAAAAATAAGCTTAAAAAAAATTTTTTTAATAGAAAATAGGCCATAAGTTTCAAGGGAGGAAGCAGGCTGACTAGGACCAGTGGTCAGTAGTGATGGGATCTATTGACAAATGCTAAGTAAAGCTCAGCATTTGCCAGTAGATTACATGTAGAGTATGAAAGAGAGAGATCAAGGATGACCCCCCAAGATTTTGGGCCTAAGCAAGTGGAAGAACAAAGCTAGAATTAAAGACATGGAGAAGTCAGCATAAAGAGTGCTTGTGGGAGGGTTGCCAGGGTGGCTCAATCGGCTCAGTGTCCTAGCTCTGAGGTGAGCATGGCACCTGCTTAGGATTCACTCTCTCTCCCTTTGCCCCCTCCCCTGCTTGCATGCACTCTAAAAAAATTAAGTAACCACGAGTACTTGTGGGAAAGGAAAGACAGGAACTGGCTTAAGACAGGTCAAATCTGAGATGCCCATTAACAGGAGTCAGATAGGAGTCAAGAGTTCAAAGGAGAGATCTGGGATAGAGCTGAAAATAGGTAAGTTAGCATAGACATGGAATTTAAAACCATGCAACAGGACCAGATCACGAAGCAAATGCATTTGCATAGAGCTATCAGTGTTTAGAGGTCAGATATGAGAAAAAGCAGTAAAGGAGGCTGAGAGAATTCTAGGTTGGTTAGGAAATCCAGAAGGAATGCCCTGGAAGCCAAATGAAACTTGAGAGGAGGGAGTGACCAGCGACATCAAGCTACTGCTGGGTCAGGTGCTGTGAATAAGTCAAGGATGCAGACTAGTGTTTATCGAATTGAGCATTGCAGAGGTCATTGGTGACCCTCATTAAGAGCTCTTCCAGTGCTATAGAGAAAGGAAAAGCCTTGCAGGAGAGAATGTAAGAAAGAACAATTGAATAAAACACTGTATAAACAACTCTTTCAAGGAATTTTCTGTTTCTGAATATTAGTAAATCATATTAGTAAGATCACATACAGCTTTTAGAGTTTTTTGTGAATCTTGGTTCATTTGTGTACATGTTTATAAATGTGTTGATTGTTGATAGGAAATTTCTTACTGTGAGTCATGGTAAAAATTCGAGAAAGGGGAAGTTAGAACAAGAAGATGTTGTTTGGATAAGAAGTTGAGAATGGTAGAGGAGGTTTCTCATGTGGGTAGGGTACAGTGGAAGGATTTAGAGAGTGGTAGAGTGTTGGAACATGTGATCAGAAAAGGAGAAGTTTAGAAACATGAGGGTGACAGGGCAATGAGGGATGGCCTGGGCATCATGTGGAGACTAACATACAGGAATAAAAGGGCATGGGAATCTTACAATCTAAAAACAGTCTATCATGGAAGTATTCCATTCGTTGTAAAGGGCCAGAATTATTTTAGCCTTGCAGGCCACTGATCATGGTCTCTGTCACGTGTATGTTATTTTTTTATTGGAAAAATGTAAAAACTCGTCTTCGCCCAGAGGCTGTACAGACTCAGGCCGTACTTGGAGCCCCCTGCTTTAAACTAGAAGCCCTTATCAGAAGGTTTGGAGAGACATTTGCATGGAGCTCTCTTAGTTTTTAAAATACCATTTTTAATAGTACACACACATGGTACAGAATTCAAATAGTACAAAAGATCTGCAAAGAAAAAAGAAACAGACCTTCCTCCTATTCCCTTGCTATCCTGGCCGCCCTCCCTGAAGTCAATCACTAGCCGGTTCCCTGTGTCTTCTAGATCATGTAAGACGTTTTCTATAAATATTTATGTGCATCCTATCAATCTTAAATCTAACAAGGTTCTTTTTAGTTTGGGTCTAAGCTATTTAATAAGTAATAGTTTTATCAGTTATCAAGTTGTTGCTTCTCGTGTCCAAATCCAGCCTTTATTGCCCTTCTCTGCAGTAGATCTTCACTCTGTAACGACCTGTCCCCGCAGCAGGCACACTATAAAGCTTTGTCAGTAGAGAGTAGTGGTAAGACGCTGTAGGAGCAAGAGACTTCTTTCCCTGCTTCCAGTGTGTTCTTCTAGCAGATCCATGCGACGCATGGTTTTTCTAACGCAGTACCCCCACATGAATGGCTTCCTCTAATACCTCTAAGGCACTTTGTCAGCCAGATGCCCAAAGCTCAAACCTTCTTGGGCTGCATTTCAACAAACCTGATGTGGAGGGCTGCGCCCTCTCCATTTTAGTCTGAATCTTAGAAGTGCTATTTTGTACTTCATGCTGATACAGTAAGTGTTGAATCAAAAGCCTCTGTACTAGGAGCTTTTTCCCTTAAATCTTACTTCTACCTTGTATGGGCCTCTTATACCAAAATTAATATACCCAACAAATCTTAGAAGTATTAAGGCGTATCTCTTGGCCCACAAAAGATTAAACTGGACTGGTGGTAAAGTCTTGTTTCATTTATGTAGAAAATGGATTCAGTCTTGAAATTCACATTATATGTAACTTGAATACTTCTTAAAGCCACATATTGTGGCTTTAAGACCCATCTGTGTACCTCACTCCATTCCCCTGTTTTTATCCTCCTTACCACAGTCTGAAAACCGGCTGCTGATCCTCGATTGTGGAGGGTTAGGTGTATAAACTTGATTGAAGAACTGATCTCTATTTAGTTGGAGAGAATCATTCAGGGACTGCAAAGGTTCTGGTAGTGGTTTTGGGGTTTTCTTTAACATGCCTTACTGTAAATATCCTTTTGTGTGCAAGACTTAATAAAATGTTTTTGGAGAGGGAAGTTTTTAGGATTGTTGACACAAATTTGTAATTCAGTTTTTAGGTACATCTTCTATTCCTGAACGATTGGAGAGAATGGCAGTACCCATTTCCAGTGAATAAATAAGCGTTTAGATTGAGGATGTCTTTCCTTCATGGCAGTAAGCAGTGTGATGTCTTCTGTATCCAGGAGCCAACTTAACATGTTAAGTCTGATGAGGCTTGGCAGTCGTGACATGCACTGACTCAAAGACTTGACTGTTGTGGCCTGAGCTTTGATGCATTCAGTAAAATGCCTAGAAATAGTCAACTCTTTCAAGTGTGGCATGTTGTCCAGTGCTTGAAAGAAATTTCTGTATCCTTCCTCTGTAATCTTGTGATTGACTGAAAGATTTAGGTCCTCAAGTTTCTGGAAACCTCCATTGATTGCTACCTTGGCTATAAAAGCAAAGTGTTGGTGAAAATAGAATCATAAGGATTTTCATTTCAGTAAGAGGGGGAGACACAGAATCCGAAGCACGCTCCAGGCTGAGCTGTCAGCACAGAGCCTGACATGAGGCTCGAACTCACAAACTGTGAGATCATGACCTGAGCCAGTCAGATGCTTAACTAAGCCACCCAGGCGGCCCGAGACTCACCCTTTCTAACACATCCTGTGAAGCTTTCTCCAGTCTGGCTTTTACATTCCTCGCAGTCTATTCTCACAACAAATTCCTGCCTATCTTTAAATATGCCTGGTTCTCCTTAATCCATGCAAATGATTACCTCTATTTGAAATGCTCTCTCAATCTCTCCCCTCCCAAATGTGTCTGGGCCATTCTTTCTTCAGTTCTCTATAGAACTCTTTTTCCTGATCCTGTGACCCCAAATTAGGTTGAGTTCTGCTATCAGAAGGAGAGTAAAGAAAATGACAAAGAATTGGGAAGCAGCTATGTGCGTGTTGGCCAAAAACTTCTCCAAACTGGCTAAAGACACCAAGCCACAGCTTCAAGGTCTATAAACCCCAAGCAGAATAAATACAAAGAAATCCACACCTAAGCACAACGTAGTACAACTACCATTGTAGGGTATTGTGTTGTCGTTGCTCAAGCAGACTGTCTCCAAAGGTTAGGGTTTCAACACATGGATCGTTGAGGGACACAATTCAGTTCATAGCAAATGACAAAATGTAAAGCAAAGAAAATCTTAAAAGCCACTAAAGCAGGGCCAGATAAACCTTACATTCAAATACAAAAAAAGACTGCCTGCTGAGCAAAAGAAATGATGGGAGCTAGAAATGTGAAAGAAAATGAGCACCAAAATCGAATTCCATACTCTCTGAAACAAATGTCAAAAACGAAGGCAAAATGGGGGGGGGGGGGGGGGCCTGAGTGGCTCCATAGGTTGAGCAGCTGACTTGGGCTCAGGTCCTGATCTCATGGTTTGTGAATTTGAACCCCACGTCAGGCTCTCTGCTGTCAGTACAGAGCCCACTTCAGATCCTCTGTCTCCCACATTAAAAAAATTAAGAAAAATAACCTAATTATAGATTTTTACAAGAGACACACCTTAAATATAAGGACATGAAAATATTAAAAGGAAGGGAAAAGCCAAGATGCAAATACCAAAAGCATACCGGAGCAACTGTATTAATGTATGATGAAATGACTGATAATAAGGCAAGAAGTTTTACTAGAAATAAAGAGGGTTGATCTGCCAGGAATATTTAACAATTCTAAATCTCTATGTAGCTAGATTTAAATCCTAAATATGTATGGACCTATATATTTTAAATATATAGAGTAAAAACAGAACTAAAGGGAAAAGAAGAAGATTAATTGGGGTGATTTTAACACCCCTGTCCTAGTTAGAACAAGCAAATAAAAATCCATAAAAATATCAAACATTTGAACAATAATTTCAACTTTTTTTTTTTAAGTAGGCTCCATGCCCAATGTGAGCATACGTGAACTCATGACCCTAAGATCAAGAGTCACAGGGGCGCCTGGGTGGCGCAGTCGGTTAAGCGTCCGACTTCAGCCAGGTCACGATCTCACATTCCTTGAGTTCGAGCCCCATGTCAGGCTCTGGGCTGATGGCTCGGAGCCTGGAGCCTGCTTCCGATTCTGTGTCTCCCTCTCTCTCTGCCCCTCCCCCGTTCATGCTCTGTCTCTCTCTGTCCCAAAAATAAAAAAAAAAAAAGAGTCACATACTCTTCCCACTGAGCCAGCCAGGCATCCCTCAACATTTCATTTGAACTGCAGAAAACTTTTTTTATTTTTTTTTTGTTTTGTTTTACGTTTATTTTTGAGACAGAGAGCATGAACGGGGGAGGGGCAGACAGAGAGGGACACACAGAATCGGAAGCAGGCTCCAGGCTCTGAGCCATCAGCCCAGAGCCTGACGCGGGGCTCTAACTCACGGTCTGTGAGATCGTGACCTGAGCTGAAGTCGGACGCTTAACCGACCGAGCCACCCAGGCGCCCCAGAAAACTTTTTTTTTTCAAGTGAAATGGAGCTTTTACTAAAATTGACCATTTTAGTGTGATTTTATGTTATGTTGACCCATAATACAAGTCTCAACAAATTTCAAAATTAAAATCATATAATGTATATTCTTTCTTAACAGTGAAGTTAAGCAGTACCTTTCTAAATACCTGGTGTGGCCAAAAAATAAATAATAACAAAATATTTTGAACTAAGTAAGACTGAAAATATGACATGTAAAATTTGTGAGATGGAGCTAAAGCCAAAAGCACTGAAATTATCCCATCTCAAGACGTTAGGACAAAACCTTCTATCTGTAGAAGATAATAGAGGTAAGAAATGAAATGAAAGCAATAAATTGGTAAACCAATCAGCTTAAAAAAAAAAAAAGAGAGAGAATGCATGAATAGACACTTGCCCAAAGAAGACATCCAGATGGCTAACCGACACGTGAAAAGATGCTCAACATCACTCATCATCAGGGAAATCCAAATCAAAACCACAATGAGATACCACCTCACACCTGTCAGAATGGCTAACATGAACTCAGGCAACAACAGATGTTGGCGAGGACACAGAGAAAGAGGATCTCTTTTGCATTCCTGGTGGGAATGCAAGCTGGTGCAGCCACTCTGGAACATAGTATGGAGGTTCCTCAAAAAACCAAAAATGGAACTACCCTACGACCCAGCAGTTCCACTACTAGATATTTACCTAAGGGATACAGGTATGTTGTTCCTCTCCCTCTCTGCCCCTGCCCTGTTCTTCATCTCTCTCTCTCTCTCTAAAAAAAAAGCAAAAAAACCTAAGTTGCTGAAATTTACCCATCATAAAACATAAAAATATACCAATAGAAAAAAATCCACAATGAGATACTACTACAGATCCATCAGAATGGCTGAAGTTCAGAGATCTGACAGTACAAGTACAGGCCAAAATGTGACACAACCGCTGGTAGGAATGTAAATTGGTACAACTGTGGAAAACTGAATCTGTCTATACCATGTGACACATATTCCACCCCTAACATACTTCCATACATACATCAAAGGTCATGCATAATAATGTTCATAGCATTATTCACACTAGTCAAATACTGAGAATAACTCAAATACCCAGTTGAATGGGTAATTTGAGGTATATATAGTCATACAGTAGAATAATATATGGCAATGAAAATCCGTGAACGCTAGCCTCATGTAACAATATGCGATAAATATAAAGGTGAGCCAAAAAAGGTGAAGTACATACTGGGAGGGATTCCATTACATAAAAGTTTAAAACAGTGAAACTAATCTATGGTGAACAAAAGGGGTCTAATGGTCACCTGTGGAAAGGAGGGGAATGGTGTCAGAGCACACAGGATGTAGGCTTCTGTGATCTTTGCAATACTCTGTAATCTGGGTGATTTCCAACCAAATATGGTTAACCACCAAGTATGGTTAATAAAATGTTCATGTATGTTTACTGGATAATTTATTGAGCTGTACACTTAGGATTTGTGTTCTTTTGTATGTGTAATCTTCAGTTTTTAAAATGGTATAAAAAGGAATGCATGGAGGATATGCGGCCTGGTATCAGGAACACAAAGTCAAAACAGACTTGAGGCACTGTGTAATCTCAAACAGGAGGCTATCAACATTTTGCAACAGAAAGCTTGAGTACTAACACTGGCTTTTCTGCAAGCTGAAACCATTTATCTAAGGCTAACTCACCAATTTCCATCACACTGTCATCATCCAAAATCTGGCACAATGAGAGAATTCGAAGAAACTGAAGATGCTGACATTGCTGGATGATCAGTTTGGCCACTTGCTGAATCCCATCCCCAGTAGGAAGTTCCAGTTCTTCCAGGTTGTTAAGAGAACCTAAGGTGTAGGCTATCAGAAGAGACAAAAAAGGTATTTTCCGTACAATGTGTTACCAAATAATGGTAATGTATAGCCTCAAAATCACGCATAGTCCAGGAGGCCCCATGTAGCATGGAGGCTGTTCCTCTTCCTCTCCAAAGCGCAAGAGAAAGGGGTCAGCCTACACCTTGATCCTCACTGCTACCTCCAGTCAACAATTCCTCTACCGTCCCCCTACCAATCTCTCCGGCACTGAGGTCCAGAATGCCTACGATATTTCCTTTTCCTTTTTAGACTCAAGCTTCTACTGGCCTCCAGGATATTCTCCTAGCTTCTTAAATGGCTTCAGCCACCTTCCTCTCAACCCTATCTCCTGCTATATCATCCTCAGTGATTTCTACTTCTGCCTCCCAGCACTAAAGCTTCACAATCCGCTACTCATACCTTTGCACTTCGACCCCACCTTGGCTTGGTACATTATGGATCACTTGAAAGTGATCTCCTTCTAAGACCTTAGACTTGGAAATATTTTTAACACTTTCTAGCATCTAACAGTGTTCCAAGCTTGGGTTTTAAATTCTGTGTTCCATCCAGTTCTTCTATCAGCCATTTCTCTAAAGACCGTGGTTCCTTTTAGGGAGGCCAGTATTTAGGAGTCAAGATCTGGCATTTGGGGCACTCATTAATACTAGGATCTTTTTTAATATCTCAGTTGACCAAGTTATGTATATGTGTGTATATAGAGACATGTAGCTCACTATATGTGTATATATATACACACACATATATATGTATATACATATATATGTGTGTGTATATATATATATATACATATATAAACGTGTGTATATATATAAACATTAAAAACCATGAGTCCACACCAGTATTTCCACATCTAATTTAATACCTTAAAGTTCTTTCTAGCCTCTCCTTTCAATATTTGTCAATTCCTTCTCCAACCATGAGGAAATTTGATTCTCATTATACTTAATGTATTATTAATTTAATCAACTTGTTGTATATGGCAGCCACCTCCTTGGCCCCTCAATTTTGCCTCTGCCCCACTCAGTCTTCCTGCTCCTCCCCCAGCCACATGCTGCCTGCAAAGGAAGGCAAGAGGAGAGAAGGGAAGAGGAAGACATCCAGGTGATCACACTAACGTTTGAGAAGCACAACTGCTCTATACTCCCTATCTCCACTGCCTCCTCTTATATTTTCCTGTGTTAAAAGAAAAAAGCAAAAAGCCCAAAATGAGTTGCTTTTGCCAAGCCCCACATCACTAAACCAAGACTTATTTTTAGTTTGAGCTGTCCCAGAAATGGAATCTAAAACCAGCCAATCAGGAATTGCCAGATCAGCATTAGTTAGGTAATCTACCCAATAGAACTCTGCTATCCCCTCTAAAGGAAAGTAATCTTACAGTAACCAACGCACCTGCTTTTTTGTCTACTATAACTTCCCTGTTCCTGCTCCCTTATGCCTATAAAAAAAATCTTTCGTTTGGTTCAGCCTCTCAGAGCTTTGTCCTTCACTCACTGGACACTGCCTGATTCAAATCCATTTTTGTTCAAATGAACTCTCAAAGTTTCTAATATGCCTGGATTTATCTTTTAACGTCTATTAGAATTCTTCCATGAGCACACATTCCTTTTGTAATCATAAAAAAATTAAGTATTTAGGCAATTTCAATAGTTACCATTTTGTTAATTCTGAGTTTTCACAAAGTTCTCTTAACCTTGAAAAGACAGTTTTATCTATATTCCAAAAACCTTTGACATAACAGGGATTTAGCAGGTTTGGAATGGGTCCCTGACAATGAAATTGCATCATGCTGTAATGACCAAACATGTATTCAAAGAAATAAGTCACTCTAAGAATGAGTGACTATTGAATGAGATCAAGTGAGATCAGGCATTTGGAGGCTCAAAGCTGAGCAGCCCCTGCCCCTTCCTCCAAATGAGTAAGGGCTGCTAATACCTATAGTGATCTGCTGTGGCTTACACAAAATAGAAGGATTTCAGGGGAAGAATAAAAAGTAAAAGGCACAATTTTGCAAACATACCAAATTTTTCAGATGTTTCCTTATCAGGAAATTGTTGGTTTTTAAGACTTAGTATCTTCAGGGAAATAAAATTTGGCAAAGCAGTGACTATAAAAGGGAAAACAAATAGGTTTGTCAGCTACGTCTTTTATACCAACAAATGTATGTAAAGAGTATCAACACAGTAATTCAGATTTTATTAATTAGTATGACTAAATAATTAAAGCTCAGGAAATAATTCTGGTAACTACAAATATTTAAACTTCCAGAAACAAATACACCTTATTTGAAAATTCATTTAAAATCAGATCTAATAGCTTAATTCTTTGACCTCAAGTACATATTTAATAAAATTTACCTTTTAAAAGTGCCTAAAATGACTCTGCATACAGATGCATCTAAAACCAAAATTTTATGATCTTCGGTCTTACCAAATGGGATGGGTGTGAAAAATGATCCAGAAAAATTAATTTCTTTGAGTTTCTTGCAGGAAGAAAGTGCAGTCATGAGAGATTCAAAATCCGAAATGAAATTACATTGCAGATGAAAAACATGAAGGTTTGGAGAATTCTCAATTAATTTCACTATAAAATATCAAAGATTTCAGAAATTAGAGAAAATTGCAAATTTCTTTCAGAATTAGCCATATCGTTCTGTTTCAACAATAGAGAGTTAGAACAAAGCACCATGAAGTAATGATCCAAGAATTGGGCCACTTATAGGTTCAAGTTCTGCAACTAACCTGTGTGTTATGTTAACTTGGACAGGTAGTTACTGACACTCTCTGGGGATCAGTTTTCTCTTTTATAAAATAAGAGCTAAGAGTTTAGACTCAGTAAGGTCACCTTAGATTTTAACATGCTAATGTCTTAAGTTTGCATGTGACCGGCATTTACACAGTAGGAATATGATACAAAGGAACATAACAGCCATGACAAATCTGAAGAAAACCTAAATTTGATGTAAAAATTACTGACAAATACAAGAAAACTACCACTTCCACTTTCAGCTTCAAAAAATTTTATAGCATGCAACTCTTCCTGTTAATTCCACAGAGATTTACATTGCCTCAATATGTAGGGCTCAGTCTTCACTGAACTAGGAATTGAGGACACCTAAGTCATTTTGTTACAAGATGCATTTAGGAAAGATGGCTGCACAAATTGTTCAATCAATAGCATAGGCTGGTGAGAAAAGGGGAAATGCTTCCAATTGCTACCCATCAGCAGATTTCCCCTCCTCCACTCCAATCTGGAAGATCTGAAAGTTGAAATTTAAGAGCAAATTAAATAAAATCAAAATAATTCTCCCAAATAGTTTGGAGAGACATTTTACCAGTGGTTAAAAGCGCAGACTTAGGAGTAATCAGAACTCCTAGATCTGATTGAATCCCAGATTTACCATTTCCTTAGCTGGTTGACCTCAAGCAAATTACTTATCTTCTTTATACTTCAATTTCCCTAGCTTTAAGGTAACATTAATAGTACCTTACCTCATAGAAGGGTCTGAAGATTAAATGGGTTAATATTTGTAAAATGTTTAGAACAATTCCTAACATGTCGGGACACCTCGTGGCTCAGTTAAATGTCTGACTTCAGCTCAGCTCATGATCTCACCTTTGGTGGGTTCGAGCCCCGCGTCTGTATGTCTCTCTCTCTCTGCCCCTCCCCCACTCACATACTGTCTCTGTCTCTCAAAAATAAAAACGCTCAAAGTTTTAAGGAAAAAAACAGTTGCTAGGACGTGTATAGTAAGGGCTCAATAATTTCAAATACCTCTCTGCTTTCTTTTTAAAGATTTTTTTAATCTCTACACTGACTATGGGGCTCAAACTCAGGCCAAGATCAAGAGTTGCAGGCTCTACCGACTGTGCCAGCCAAGTGCCCCTACAGTTCTCTGTTTTCTTAACGAGGAAGAGTGCTATTCCCGCAATTCATTATGGATACAGGCTACAACCTGAGATTTACAAAAGCTATAACTCTTAGTTATTGGCCAAGTTGCCTTTCCAAACGATGCAAAAACACGTCAATCAAAGTGCCATCCTTACCTAGCTTAGAAGGACTATACTCAGCTGAAATTTGGATCAGTAATTTCTCCATGTGGTGGAGATTGAAGAATTCTTCAGGAATGAGTGCAAAAACATTTTGTTGATGATGCAGATCCACAGAGAGTTCTTTCAGGCATAGGAACTTGTCCAAATTAGTAAAAAGTTTACCTAGAAGGCAGCACACAGTTTGCCATTATTAATCTAAGGAATTCCAAATGGAAAATTTGAAACTGTCATTTTGAGTCAGCAATCCATTTTCTTATTTGCAAATAAAAACCTTCCATATATCATAAAACATTGTTTTTTCTAGAAAGCACATATATGAACATGCTGCTTTTTGTAGTGTCTACTGATTACTCTATGAGAAGCCCTGTGCTACTCTGGATGCACAAAAATAAGACGTCTTCCCAAGCAGTGCTGAAATGACAGAATTTCCACATGCAAAAGAATGGTGTTGGACCCTACCTCTCACCACCATACATAGCTACCTTAAAATGGAACCGCCACCAGAAGAAAAGATCGGAGTCAATCTTCATAACCTTGGCTTTGACAATGGATTCTTAGATATGCTACCAAAAACAGTGTGCATTTAAAGACATTATTGACACAATGAAAAGACTATCTCCAAAATAGAAAATATTTTCAAACCATATGTCCATTAAGGATTCAATAACTAGAATATTAGTTATTCTATAAAGACTCCTACAACTCAAGACAAAAAGATAACACAATTAAAAAATGGGCAAGGAATGGGGCACCTGGGTGGCTCAGTAGGGTAAGCGTCTGACTTTGGCTCAGGTCATGATCTCATGGTTCATGAGTTCAAGCTATCTGTGCTGATAGCTCGGAGCCTGGAGCCTGCTTCAGATTCTGTGTATCCCTCTCTCTCTGCCCCTCCCCTGGTCATGTTCTGTCTGTCTGTCTCTCCCTCTCTCCTTCTCTCAAAAATAAATGTTAAAAATTGTTTTAAAAATGGGCAAAGATTTAATAGACCTCTCTCAAAAAAGGACACATAACCAGTAAGTACATGAAAAGATGCTCAAAACCATTAGTCATTAGGGAAATGCAAATCAAAACCACAATGGGATCCATTTCTCACCTAATAGGATGACTTTCTAATTAAAAAAATATATATATAGCAGCAAGTGTTGACAAGGTTGTGGAGAAACTGAAACCCTCATACATTGCTGATGGGAATATAAACTGGTGTAGCCACTGTGGTGAACAGTTTAGAGGTTCCACAGAAATTAGAATTATTGTTAACATCATCCAGCACCCCACTTTTAGATATATATCCAAAACAATTGCAAGCAGGATCTCAAAAAGATATTTGTACACCCATGTTGACAGCAACATTGCTCACAATAGCCAGAAGAAAAGCAAGTGTCCATCAACAGATGAATGGATAAACAAAACCTGATATATACACGGGAAAATTAGCTATCAAAGGGAACCAAGTTCTGATAGAGGCTGCAATACAAATGAATCTCAAAAATATGCCAGGTGAAACAAGCCAGACACAAAAAGCCAAAATGTTGTATGATTCCACTTACAGAATACCTAGAATGGAGATGAAAAGTAGGATAGATCTTATCAGTGGCTTGGCGGAGGAAGGAGGCACTGTTTCACTGGTACAGAGTTACCGTTTGGAGCGATGAAAACATTCTGGAAATGGATAAAAGTGCTGGTTGTGCAACACTGGAAATGTACTTAATGACACTGAAATGTGCACTCAAAAATGGTTAACACGTTAAGTGTTAGGAATATTTCACCATAAAAAGGCATTTTAAAAAGAGTAAGTTGTTTTCTAAATTTGAGGATAAATATCTACCCACAGATCCTAATAACGTTCGGTGACCCTCCAGCAAGGTAACACAGAGTAAAGCACATCTAGGCATATAACAAAATGCTAAAAACCAAAGCCATACTAGCAGCAGAAAATTAAAACAACAACAACAACAACAACAACAACAACAACAACGTAAATACTATTTACAAAAGTGTCTAAAATACCTAGGAATAAATGTAATGCAGGACACACAAAGGCAACACTGAAACATCTCAAATATTGCTTAGACAAGTGACAGGGGACACAAATGAGAGCGATTATTTCCCAGAGGGTACAAGCCCTTTCTTCTGTTAAGCAGGCAGGGTAAGGGTAATTTTCAAGCATCATGGTACATGGAATGAATGAATGAATGAATTTATTTAGAGGGCACAAGTGAGCATGGGACTGAGAGAAGGAGAAAGAAAGAGAATCCCACAGAGAGAGAGAGAGAAAGAGCAGCAAGGCTCCTGTTTTACCCGAAGCGGGCTCAAGCTCAGCACATGTGGGACTCACACTCAGGAACCATGAGATCATGACCTGAGGCGAAGTCAGATCTTAACCAACTGAGCCACCCAGGCTCCCCTATCCTTTTACGAGTAAGTAATTTGTGTCTGGTTATTAAGAGCCTTCATTGGGGGGGCACCTGGATGGCTCTGTCGGGTAAGTGGCCGACTCTTGACCTTGGCTCAGGTCATGATCTCACTTTGAGTTTGAGCCCCGAGTTGGGCTCCATCTGACAGTGCGTAGCTTGCTTGGGATCTGTCTCTCCCTCCCAATGCCCCTTCCCCCATGTGCAATCAATCAATAAGCAAACTTTAAGAAAAAAAGCTTTCATTGGTTAATATTTTAATTTTATGTTAATTATTCAAAAAGCATTCTATTATTCAGAGGCCTTTCACTAATCCTATTGAAAAAATAGGTTAGTCGGGACGCCTGGGTGGCTCAGTCAGTTAAGCGGCTGACTTCGGCTCAGGTCATGATCTCGCGGTCCGTGAGTTCAAGCCCCGCGTCGGGCTCTGTGCTGACAGCTCAGAGCCTGGAACCTGTTTCAGATTCTGTGTCTGCCTCTCTCTGACCCTCCCCCATTCGTGCTCTGTCTCTCTCTGTCTCAAAAATAAATAAACGTTAAAAAAAAAATTTTTTTTAAAGAAAAAATAGGTTAGTCAACGGTTATCTTTTTTTTTTTTTTGTCATCTAATTCCCTTTTTGTCAAAGGATTATCTTATATCTATTCTATCAGCCAGCATTTATGGTCTCATGCTTTCAGAAGTTTCCATCCACCTAAAACTAAGAGTGAGAAAATAAAATTACACATCAGAATAGTCATCTAAGATATATTCAGGTGTACCTGGTACCTGCCTTGTCCCCAAGACTTGAAGAGACTCCAGGGCAGGCAGGGTGAGAAGTAATTCCTGTTCTGCTGTGCTCAGCTCCAGGCAGAACACTGAGCACTTGGTGACAGAGTCCTTACTCTGCTCCAGAGCAGGGCCGATGCCGGCCATAAATTCCCCGCTGTTTTGTAAATGGAGTTCGATGCACTGCGAGGCCGAGAAAATGACTGTGAGAACCCTGAGCATCTCCTGGTTCACAGTGGCCCCTCCAGACACATGCACTTCCAGAAGGGGGATCTTGTACTGCTTTGGAGAAAGGTGCCAATAGCCAGAACTGATGTCTGGTGGTTTCGCGAGTCTCAGGTTCTGAAAGTGCTTTACGTTTTCTTCTTTTTCAGCTATATCCTGCTTCCACGCACTCACAGATTCAAAGGCAGAAACACAGTCCTGATCAACAGTCGGTGCCTGTGATTTGTCTATGCATGTTTCCAAGATTGACAAATCTAGTGTGTGTACCTCATTTCCTCTTATGGAGACCTGGATGCTCCTCAACAATAATAGGCTTTCTGGGTGGTCAAAAAAATACGGTAAATTAAGTACATCCAAATTCAGGGTTTTCCCTTGAAGGAACTGCAAAATAAATGGAGAGCAGGCAGCAACAGTGTGGCTTTGGTAAGCAATTTTTATGGCAAGAGACAGTAACTGGTTTGAAATGATTGAAAAGTAACTTTCTGGAGATACCTGCCACACTGACCTCATACATTCCAACTTCTCTGAAATTTCTGGATGGTGCTTCAGGTAGTCATTGTTTTTCATTATTATCTCCAATGACTCTTTACTATCTGCCAAATGAAGCAAATGAGATACCATCTTTGGCCCTGCCTTTGTTGAAGGGTGGCAGGAGAAGTAATTCAAAAAATTGCTGTAAAGACCTACAGCCGTCACTGATGAGTTAATTCGTTTCAAATAAGAAAGTCCCAAATCTTGATCTTCTTGCCTGTCAGAATCCAGAAGTTCAATCAGCCTCTTCCCTGCAAGAAATTCTTGGAATGCGGGATTTAGAAACTGGTAGACCGGTCTTAGTCTCTGGGCTGTGAATTTGCTCAACAGGCACGAAACTAAATCTTCCCTTTCATCAATTCCTGCTTCTGTAAGGTCATCGTCACTGAACTCAAAGCAAGATGAAAACAAACCTTTCAAGCCCAGCTCGCCACAAGAGGACACGGTTGCTCTGACAAGTTCAGCTTTAGATTTGTGCTTTAAGAAAAGGCATTCTATATACGACTTGAAAACAGCCACACCATCAATGGCTTTGTTCAAAGGATACTGCAACCAGTTAGCACACAGTGATGTTACAAAGAGAGGAGTCTTGTGAATTCCCCGCAAATTCTCGCTCATTCTAAAGTAAACCATAAACTTTCGCAGACAACTCATATCGTGTGAAAAGAGTTTCCGTAATAAATACATGGTATTATAGAAGGGAAACACTTTTATCTCCAGAATCGTGTCTAGGTATCGGCGGATGTCCCTGGCCCTGTTTGTATGTACACCAATCAATAAGCAGCTCCTTGAGTGGTTTTTTTGAATTAGTTTTTCTATGACCTGGGGAACTGAGCACATCTCTCTGTAGTCATCCAAAAGGAATAACACTTGATTCTTTAACTGCTCGATGATGTTCCTCAGGCACATTTCGGTGACAGAGCCTTCCGTTTTTAGGAGTTGGTCACAAATGATGGTGGCCAGCCCCTGGTCCAGTCTGGTAGAACTAAGGGAGAGATAGAAGACCAGCTGGAACCTGTTCAGCAAGGGACAGCATCCTGATGCCCATAGAAGAGCTATTTTCTTCAGCAGGACTGTCTTTCCACTACTTGCTTCGCCCTCCACACACATGACCGAGTTCAAGTTGGCAAAGACCTCCGGCAACACCACGGGCTCTTCCACAGGACTGCTGATGTGTTTTAAAGCCAGGGCTAGATCACAACCCAGCAAGTGGTCGGTGGCCAGAGAGGGAGAGGCCTCAAGCAAACACATGTGGCGGAAACTGGCACTGGTATAGGATTCTCTCAGCTGCTCGCTCAGATTCTTCGCCTCCTGAAGCCACTGGGCTTCACCCTGGGCCACTGCTGTGGAGAGAAGAAAAAAGGCACAGCTGCAAAGATGTACTCTCTCTCTTCAAATCTGCTACACACAAACAGGGGTACACATGCGTATCATCCCCTGTGTCGCTTTGAAATCCTTACCTGGTACTACAGAACTAACTGCTGCTGAATCTTCACCATAGCTTTCACTTGTGGTGTCCTTTGAAAATAAAATCCTCTGTTAAATCAAATTCTGTGTAAGACAGTAGGGCATCATGTCACAGCTGGGGACCAAACATCTAAACAAAGCCCCCCCCCGCCCCCCCCTGCCCAGATGTTTATGCCGGTTGAAGGGGAGAGCAGCACAAATATGAAACAATAAATGATCTGCAAATACCCTCAAGTGTCTCCTAGGTGGCCCATGTATGACACATGCTACGGGTGAATCAGGCAGTGGTTCCTCTCCAGACAACCAGAACCACAACGTGTGCAACGAGAGGGGCCCTCCAAACATAACTGAGTACAGCTTCTGACCATAGTTATTTACATTTTTAATATACATACCTGGGATATGGAACGATCATATTTCTTACGAAAGAAGTTACTGAGATACCCCAGACTTTCTTCTTCAATTTTATTTTTCCATCAAGTGCAGATCAAGTTACTTTGTTTTCTTTTCGTAGAATCAAAGACATAAAAGATCTAACATACAGCCTCAAAGAAGAGGTGTGTACATCTGTACTAGGTTAACAGTGACTTTGATCTCAGAGAACAGTGTAGGATTTCTCAGTTTAAAGGGACCAACCTATGATCTGGATTTATCAGTTGGTCATTTGCTTTTGTAAAGAAAAATATTATCTTCTGAGCCCTAGAAAAAGGTCAAGTCAAATTTTATGGTCTTCCAAATAAAGATCACATAGGGAATCCAGGTAGCCTGGATGCTAATCAGATCTAAGTCTAAGAGTCTGGGCCCCAAAGTAGAAGGGACTGACTCTACATTTCGTGAAGCTAAGTGTTAGGTCTTATTATAGTATCCTCATCTATACTTAGTACACGATAGGTGCTTAATAGGTATTTGTAGAACGTATTTCCTTATTTAAGATGAGCAATTCCTGTTCAAAACCCATTTTCTAGGGGTGCCTGGGTGACTCAGTCAGTTAAGCATCTAACTCAGTTTCGGCTCAGGTCATGATCTCACAATTATTGAGTCTGAGCCCCACATGGGGCTCTACACTGACAGCACAGAGACCACTTGGGAATCTCTCTCAGTGTCTCTCTGCTCCTCTCCAGCTCTCTCCCTAAACAAACAAACAAACTTAAAAACATTTTTTCTATCACATGATCACATACTGTTAAAATTCACAAGGTGATGTTCATTACCGTTAATTCAGAAAGTTCACAGTGGTTGTGATCATCTGGAATCCCTTCTGCACAGGACTTCAGATTTTGGAGAAACTGACAACTAAGCACAAAGTTAAAAGTTATAAAACCAGTTGTATGCAATTAAACATTTGCATTAGGTTTTCAAATATACTGTAATAGAATTCTGTGTTTTCTGTTTTTGGTATTCTTTTTTGAGAGAGAGTGCACATGCATACGAGCAGGGCAGAGGGCAAAAGAATCTCAAGCAGGCTCCACGCCCAGCACATAGCCAGACCTGGGGCTCAATCCCACAACCCTGGGATCATGACCTGAGCTGAAATCAAGAGTCGTACATTCAACCAACTGAGCCACCCAAGCACCCCACTGTTACCAAGTTTTTAACGGCAAAAATTAAACATCTAGAATGGTTCTCAGCAAGAGCAATGCAAATGTTTCACAAAATAACAATGCAGACAGCCAGTCAATTTGGAGGAATGAGTGCACATTTAATACTCATCCATGAAACTTACTAAAATGGACCTAAAGATTCAAAAACAGAGAAGAAAACTCCATCTATGAATTACGAAACACAAAACAGGACATGAGTAGAAAAACTGCTAAGATGTAAATAAAGCTGGAATTGATGGTAACGTACCAATGTTGTCTACATACCAATGTGATTTAAATCAAACATACCACAATGATTTAAGAAACTGGGTGTGGGAATATAAGAACTTTCTGTTTTATCTTTGTACCTGATCTCTAAAGTCATTCTCAAATCAAAAGTTTATTTTCTAAAGAGCTCCATCAACATGAATATAGATAAAAACCACAGATATACTTAAAAACCATTTGCACTACTAGGTATTTACCCAAAGGACACAAAAGTACAGATTCAAAGGGGCACATGAACCCCAATGTTTATAGCAGCACAATCAACAGTAGCCAAATATGTAAAGAGCCCAAACGTCCATCAACTGATGAATGGATAAAGAAGACGAAATGTTACTCAGCCATCAAAAAGAATGAAACCTTGCCATTTGCAATGACATAGGTGGAGCTAGAATGTATTATGCTAAGTGAGTAAGTCAGAGAAAGACAAATACCATATATTCCATGCATATGCAGAATTTAAGAAACAAATCAGATGAACATGGGGAGAAAAAAAAGAGGGAGGCAAACCATAAGAGTCTTTTAATGACAGAGAACAATCTGAGGGTTGCTAGAGGGGAGATGGGTACGGGGATGGGCTAAATGGGTGATGCATATTAATTTAAGGAGGGTACTTGTTATGATGGGCACAGGGTGGTATATGTAAGTGATGAATCTCTGAATTCTACTCCTGAAACCACTATTACACTGTATGTTAACCAGAATTTAGGATTTAAATTTGTTTCAAATAAAAATTTGAAACAAAAGCTATTTGCCAGACATCATCACCCAGGTATGATGTTTGCCTGAAGAACCAAGGGGGAAATTTCTAAAGAGTTCTACAATGATTACCTTGGACACATGAAAACTATAGAAGTGACTAGATAAATTGGATAACTAGGAACAACCAACTGTCTCAGGCTCATTTTCATGCTGCAGAATCAAAACAACGGATAATACATTCTTATTTTCCTACATGGTTGGAAAGGAGTCCAGGTATAAAAGGATAGTTGCAGGTAAATGGCAAGTAGGACTTCTTAAAAAAATATTTATTTATTTTTGAGAGAGAGAGCGCAAGCCAGGAGGGGCAGAGAGATAGGACAACAGAGGATCTGAAGCGGGCTCTGTGCCCACAGTGCAGAAGACTGACGAAGGGCTCAAACCCACTAACTGAGATCATGACCAGAGCCAAAGTCAGACGCTCAACCAACTGAGCCACCCAGGGCGCCCCATCAGCAAGTAGGACTTTTAATTTTTCTGTCCAAGGTTACTATACTGACAAAACCATCAAGGAAAGGACTCTCTGAAGGAAGATAAGATATAGACTTTTTCATACAAAACCAATACACTTGGTAGCCAGCAGACCAGCACTGTTCTTCCATAAAAGCAAAATGGTAACAGATAGACATAAAGGAACGAAGAGTGCTTTGGATGTTTAACTTGGATGGTAAATAAAAAAAATATTTTTTTTCTTCTTTTTAAAATGTATTTAAAAGGTAACAGTTGAAAGCAAAGACCTAACACTGTATTGTGAGATTTGTCATATATGTGGAAAGTAAAAACATAGGACAACACAAGCACAAAGCGTAAGAGCGGAGAAACAGGAGTCTACTGTTATATGGTTCATACATTCTATGTCCAGTCTTATAATAGTATTTGAAGATGACTGTAATGTATTAAACATGCACACTGTAAATTCGAGAGCAGGCCGTAAAAGGCCAAAATAAAGATGCACAGCTAATCAGCCAACAGTAGAACAGAATACTTAAAAAAAAAAAAAAAAAATTCGAAACAATTGGGAAAGAAGGAAAGTCAACACAAGATGGGAGAAATAGAAAGCAAGTGTCAAAATAGTATATTTAAATCTAACCGTATCAATAATTACATTAAATATACATTTTTTATTTTTTTAAATTTTTTTTTTAACGTTTATTTTTGAGACAGAGAGAGACAGAGCATGAATGGGGGAGGGGCAGAGAGAGGGAGACACAGAATCCAAAATAGGCTCCAGGCTCTGAGCTGTGAGCACAGAGCCCGACGCAGGGCTCGAACTCACGGACCACGAGATCATGACCTGAGCCAAAGTTGGCCGCTTAACCGACTGAGCCACCCAGGCGCCCCTAAATATACATTTTTTAAACACCCACATTAGAAAGCAGATATTAGACTATTAAAAAAAAATTCAAAGACACAACTATGCCTACCAGAAACTCACTTTAAATGTCAAGTCATAGATATAAAAGTAGAATTATTTCAAAAAAGGGGTGCCTGGGTGGCTCAGTCAGTTGAGTGTCCGACTCTTAATTTTGGCTCAGGTCATAATCCCAAGGTTGTGGGATAGAGTCCCACATCGGGCTCCATGCTCAGTGTGGAGCCTGCTTAAGATTTTCTTTCTTGGGGCGCCTGGGTGACTCAGTCGGTTGAGCGCCTGACTTTGGCTCAGGTCATGATCTCACAGTTCGTGAGTTCGAGCCCCACGTTGGGCTCTGTGCTGACAGCTCAGAGCCTGGAGCCTGCCTCGGATTCTGTGTCTCCCTCTGTCTCTGCCCCTTCCCCGCTCATGCTCTGTCTCTGTATCTCAAAAATGAATAAACATTTTTAAAAAATTAAAAAAAAAAAAAAGATTTTCTTTCTCTTTCCTCTGCCCCTCTCCTCCACTGGTGTGGTGTCTCTCTCTCAAATTAAAAAAAAAAAATGATTTCAAAAAAGACTTATGTAACAACTGATTATAGTAAAGCTGGACTGTCTATATTAGATAATGACTTAAAAATAAGGAATATTATGAAGGATAGGGAAGAACATTTCATATATTCTCTATGAAAGAGCCAAGGGCAAAGAATAGCCAAGACAGATTCTCTTGAAGGAAAAGAACATGGCAGTTATACAGAAAATATGAAATTATGCTAAATATCTTTAGTAATTAGACTGATGAAAATTAAAATTTGGGCAATACCAAGTGAGGAAGCAGACCAGTGGAAACTCATCTATGCTCGTGGGAAAATCAGTTGGTATGACTTTGAAAAACGTTTTGCATAACCTAGCAAAGGTGAATAGGTACAAACCTATGACCCTGCAATTTTATGGTTTGTTATGTATTTTAGAGTAACAAACGCGAGCCCTGGGAAATACATACAAGAATGTTCCCGGTGGCATTACTTGCAACACTTCAAAAACAAGCCAGGTGTTGAATTAAGAAAAAAATGGATAAATCTTATATACTCATAAAATAACATATGAACCCAGCAGTGAAGACATTGAACTACAGCTCAACGTTTAATTATGGATGAGTCTCAAAAACCATATGAAACAAAACAATCACACAGCAACCACACAGTATGTTTACATGTATTTGAACTTGAAGAACAGGCAGTTAAATATGTTTAAGGATATACACTTAGTTGATAAAACCCTAAAGAGAAGCAAAGGAACAATTAACCCAAAATTCAGGATCATGTTTAATTCTGGATTGGAAGGATGAGGATATAATCAGAATTGGGGAGGGTGGGCACACGGGGACCTTCTAAAGAATTAGTAATGTTCCATTTCATAACTTTACTGATGGGTTCATCGGTTTATTACAGTCCTTTAAATCATACGTAAATATTTTAGGTACTCTAGCGCAGGCATCCTAGTTTGCTTTTGTTTTTTTGTTTTTGTTTTTTTTCAAAAAAGGTAGATAGGAGCATCTGGGTGGCTCAGTTGGTTACGGGTCCCACTTGGGCTCAGGTCATGATCTCACAGGTCATCTCACAGCCCGCATCGGGCTCTGTGCTGACAGCTCAGAGCCTGGAGCCCGCTTCAGATTCTGTGTCTCCCTCTCTCTCTGACCTTCCCCCATTCATGCTCTGTCTCTCTCTGTGTCTCAAAAATGAATAAACGTTAAAAAAATTTTTTTTAATAAAAAAAAAAAAGTCCTTACTGTTCCCAACAGTTTACTAGATACTAAATCCAAATAATAAAGGACAACTAAACAACTACTCCTGTCAAAACCTGTTCGAAGCAGTATCCTCTTTAGAATCTTAGAATTAGATGGAAGTATTTGAAGATCTGTATGTATTAATACGTATTTCTGGGAAAACTCTTACTAATTACCAAGTGAAAAGAACCTATTTCTTCTTGCAGGTGCTTGGGTGGCTCAGTGGGTTGAGTGTCCAACTTGTGGTTTCAGCTCAGGTCATGATCCAAGGATTGTGGGATTGAGCCCTGCATCAGGCTCTGTGCTGAGCGTGCAGCCTGCTTGGAATTAATCCTCTCAATCTCTCTTTCTCTCTCTCTCTCTCTCTCTCTCTCTCTCTCTCTCTCTCTCCTTCCCTCCCTCCCTCTCACACTCTCTTTCTCTAAAATAAATTTTTTTTAAAAATTCACAGAAAAGAAATATTAAAGAAATGGGCATTTCCTCATTTCTTCATGAAATTTTAGAACACTGGAAACAAACAGAAAATTCTAAAAGCTTCCAGAGAGGGGTAGAGTAGTTTGCACTCACAGGATTAAGAATTAGAAAGGCATGGAACTTTTCAACAGCAACACAGGAAGCTATTAGGAAATGTAGCAATGCCTCTAAGATTCAGAATGAGAAGGACTTCCAACCTAGAGTACTAAAACTAGCTAAACTACCCAAACACAAGTGTGGGGTTTGGAGTATAAATATATGCATAATCTTCTGCACTAGTAAATGAACCAAGAGGATGGCATTAGATCCAGCAAGCGGGAGCTACAACACAGGAGGGAAGAAATGGGAATACCCAGGATGAATGTGAGGGAAGATCCAGGGATCCCAGGTGCCTACAGGACAAGTAGTTCATACTGGATCAGGTCAGAAGACATCAGGACAGACCCTTTCAAGAAAATGAAAATGCTGGGGTATCTTGTAGGTCCAAATGAAGGATTGGAGGTTTAAACGTTTGGGAGAATTTGAAGATGAACTAACTATATATAAAAAACTAAGCAAATGGCTATACCTTCTTTAATAAATATTTTAAAAGGTGGGGGGTGCCTGGGTGGTTCAATTGGTTGAGCATCTGACTTTGGCTCAGTTTATGATCTCACAGTTCACGAGTTTGAGCCCCATGTCAGGCTCTGTGCGGACAGCTCAGAGCCTGGAGCCTGGTTCAGATTCTGTGTCTCCCTCTCTCTCTGTCCCTTCCCTGCTTGCGCTGTCTCTCTCTCACTCTCAAAAATAAACATTAGAAAAAAATTTTTAAATAAAATGGCTAATGTATGAATCTCACCTGAAAACAACAAAAATTAAGCCAAACAAAGTTATCACAAAAATTAAAAGTTGTACAGGGAAGAAAAGTAAGTGTTAATTTACTACAAGGTTTAGCTCTGCATAGCATTTATATAGTCATGATAATAAAAACATGTAATGTAAAAATTATTGCTCTAACCAGAACTACACATGTAACAAGGAATTCTACATGTGAAGGATGCCACGAGAGCAAGAGGATGAAAGAAATAAACACTCATGCTACATAACATGAATCCACGAGGTGGGTGAAGACTTAGAAAATAAAACTGGGGGACGGGGAGAATTATTAAACGTGCATCCAAATTCACAGACACTAAACATTCATTCCACTCACTTGGGAAAATATTTGGCATGATCTTCTAATGGGTCATCACCTTCCTTCCAGTTCTCCATACATCCTCCGCAGAAGAAACACTGGACGATGTCCTTCGTGCCTAAAAGTAAGGAAATTCCATCCACTTGTATGTGCATTTGTCAACTGTCACAGATAACAATCACGAAGCCTTTATGACCAAAACGCTCCTCGCATTTCCAATCGGATTTTGCGACAGAGTCACAGTTTGGGTCACCAGCAAGGTGATATTCTATGTAGGATTCTTCTCTTGGCCAACAGAGTAATCAACTAACGAACCAAATGCTCCTAAGGTACCAAGCACTTTGATAAACACCCTCTCCCTGTCCCATCCTCCATTAATGGAGAGAGAGGTTTGCAAATCAGAATGTGGAATTATAGCTCCTTGAAGCAAGAGATTTTTGTCCGTTTCGCTCACTCATGAATCTCACTGGCCTAGAAAAATACCTAGCACTTCTTATTAAACACTCAATAAGTATTTGTTTAAGGAATAGGACAGAAAGAATGTATTTGGAGCTCAAGGGGAAAAATCTTTGAGGAAATGTAGCAGTCCGTATATAAGTAAATTCATGAAGAATCAAGTGTCTCTTACTACATGATTCCCTGGTTTATTTCACTACAAGCAGCATCAAGTCTCCTTATGAAATTATTTCTCTGAAGGGAAATTAGTATTAGGACCCACCAAATGATTGAAATAGAAATGGAGCATCCATCATCTTCCTTCTACTCTTGGACCCTTGTAGGCACCGCAAAGCTAGGGCAGAAGAAAACCTCCCTTTGTATCTGGACAAAAATACAAGGTCTTAGAGATTGCAAAATCCTACAAGGGTCAGAGGACTTAGACTTGTGGGGAGAGCTGGAGGTTTGAAAAGGAAGAGGGTGAGGACACTGGGCAGAGGATCTTTGAGGACACTGGCAAGAGAAAGAATAGAGTATGGAGAAAGCGGGGCTGGGTGGGAGCGGGGTGGTGGGGGGGAATGATGTCTTTTCAAATGCTTAAAATTGTGAGGCATTAAGATTTTTCTGTACTAGGCACCTGGGTGGCTCAGTCGATTGAGTGTCTGTTCCACTCAGGTCATGATCTCACTGTTCACGAGTTCGAGCCCCACGTCAGGCTCAGTGCCGACAGCTCAGACACTGGAGCCTGCTTCAGATTCTGTGTCTCCCACTTTCTCAAAAATAAATACTTTTTTTTTTTAATGTGCAATCTTAAAAAAATTTTTTTTGTACCAATGGAATAGGTCTGCTAAAGTGACCATAGCATTCCCGTACCCCACAATGCCCTGTGATATTTCTGATACCTACTTGACCACTCAGCACGAGATCTGCATGGACCTCTGCTATCATCACTCCATGTGTGTATTTGGTCTAAAGAAAGACAGCAAGGGGCACCTGGCTGGCTCAGTTGGTAGAGCCTGCACCTCGTGCTGTGAGTTCAAGCCCCACATTGGGCCTAGAGGTCACTTAAAAAAAAAAAAAAAAAGGCAGCAGCCAGCAAGATACCTAGGAAGGGCACACTATCTTTTCTCTGATCATCTTGCTGTACTCATACGGATATTTTGCTGAGGAGAACGAACCCACTCTGGATTACAGAGTGGAGCTGCCTGAGGACCAACAACTAAACAGAGAACATTACCAACTGACAGCAGATGCTACATGGTCGGAAATCATAAAGAAGAACTTCCTGGGAGAGCCTAGGTGGCTCAGTCGGAAGAATATGTGACTCATGATTGTGGGGTGGTGAGTTTGAGCCCCATGTTGGGTGTAGAGATGACTAAAAAAATCAACTTTAATTAAAAAAAAAAAAAACTTACCTAA
The DNA here is from genome assembly GCF_028018385.1 of Neofelis nebulosa. Taxonomy (NCBI): domain Eukaryota; kingdom Metazoa; phylum Chordata; class Mammalia; order Carnivora; family Felidae; genus Neofelis; species Neofelis nebulosa. The sequence goes on from NC_080782.1 coordinate 103,938,395, forward strand.
AACACAAGAATTTCCTGATGTTCTCTTCCAAATAGAGTATGGCAAAGGCTGCTATCCACACTCCCAGTATCTCTCTTTCTTCCATGGTAACAGAAACCCCCCTTTTTGCTAGTCATCCAGGAAAAAGAAACAACGTCCTAGCTCCTCTTATAGGTAGGTATGGCCACGTGACTACTAAGTTCAGGTTACAGAGATACAAGCAGAAGGGAAGTACAAAGGTCATGTGACAGTTTCCAGGGAAGCCAAGGTTGGTAGGGGGTGAGGGTTGGAGAATAATGTGTAGAAAGTAAAAGACGTTGTAGGAGCACCTGGGCGGCTCAGTCCCTTAAGCATCCGACTCTTGGTTTCCACTCAGGTCATGATCTCATGGTTCATGGTTCAAGCCCCACATTGGGCTCTGCACTAACAGTGTAGAGCCTGCTTGGGATTCTCTTTCTCCCTCTCTCTCTCTGCCCTCTCCTGTGAGCGCGCACTCTCTCTCTCTCAAAATAATAAACATTTAAAAAAGAAAAGCTGAGACTGTTGAGTCTAGATAAACACAAGTCCAGGACCATAAGGTATAAATGGAGTTTAAGTGGACATAAGAAAGAGCAAGACCAGAGCTTGGCGGAAACTAGCGACTCACCTGTATAGAGAAGACCTGCTCTGACCAGAGCTGAAACTCCTGCAGGGAATGCATGGGGCCAGTTCTTAAAAGATTCCAGTCGTAGTCCTTCATTAGCAAAGATGCTGTCATTGCAATACGCTTGAAAAAAAGGCATACCGGGAGATCAGCAAGCTTTGAGATTCCAACTATCAGTGTTCAAATTACCCCTTTGCATCTAGAGATGGAATATGGATGCATTGTGTTTTGCTTCAATGTAATTGGAGGAGGGGTTGGAAAAGATGGAATAGTTACGATGAAGCAAGACTGACCACATGTCGAAGCACTGAAGCACTGGTAGATATGTGGTGGCTAAATACTGTCTCATTTCTGCGTAGGTTCAAATTTTTCTATAATAAAACATTTCAAAATGATCTCTTCATCATCTACTGATGAAGTTTTGGGGTGATGGCGGGGTGGTCCAGAACCGATGGCCAAAAAAGGATTCTTGAAGGCATCTTTGGTGCAAAAAGGTGATTTCATTAAAATACGGGGACAAGGGGCGCCTGGGTGGCGCAGTCGGTTAAGCGTCCGACTTCAGCCAGGTCACGATCTCGCGCTCCGTGAGTTCGAGCCCCGCGTCAGGCTCTGGGCTGATGGCTCGGAGCCTGGAGCCTGTTTCCGATTCTGTGTCTCCCTCTCTCTCTGCCCCTCCCCCGTTCATGCTCTGTCTCTCTCTGTCCCAAAAATAAATAAAAAACGTTGAAAAAAAAAATTTAAAATACGGGGACAGGACCCATGGGCAGGAAGAGCTTCATGGGGTCGTGAGGGGTAACTCATGATATACCCTCATGTTAGGAGGGGGTCAGGGATAGACTAAATCTCTAAGGTATTTTGAAAGCAAGGTTTCCAGGACCTTGAGGGGCTAGCTGTTGCTAGGGAAATGCCAGTTATTAATATTTAATAAAACCTCAGTCATGAGACCCTGCAGATGCATATCAGGGGGCCATAAGCTTGGAGGATGATTGCCAGCATACATCTTGGGGCAGTTGAGGTAAAGGAAGTAGACTTACAGGATCTTCGAGATTGGGATAACGTTAGACTAAGATTCCCTTTTGCCCCCAGCAAAGTGTCATCATCAGACAGCTGAGCTCCGAGGAGGTCAGTCTGCTGGTTTCAAGGACTTGTCAGTGGGCTATAGGCAGTAAGGAAACTCAATTTTTCATTTGCCTTAGTTTCCCACGTCACCATGGCAAGCACTTATACCCCTTTCGTCTGTCCTCTAACATAACTAACCTATGTTAATTTAGTTCTGCATGTTTAAGATGAAAGCTAGCCTTGGTGTTCTTTAAACACAGGAGTGTCCGAGGAATATCACATATCACCCACCTGGGGGTCGGGGGCTGTATGTGCCAGCCTGTGTTTTGCCCTCAGCTCGCCCCAGGCTCCCTCATCAACTACCATCAAAATAAAACAAGACAGTGCTAGAGGAGATTCTCTTTCTCCCCAGCTTAGCGTCAAGATTCGAGAATATCAAGTTTTCCTTGTTATCTCCCTTAAGAGCAGGCAGGATACCCTTTGGGGTATCCACTCTGTGACTTAGTCTCCACTGGACTTCCCACCTTGGGCTGGGCCTGGGGTTGCGTTCCTGTCTTCTTTCTGTACCCTGTGAGGACTTGAAAACTAACCTATGGGGGCGCCAGGGTGGTTCAGTTGGTTAAGCGTCTGACTTCGGCTAGGGTCATGATCTCACAGTCAGTGAGTTCCAGCCCCGCATCAGGCTCTGTGCTGACAGCTCAGAGCCTGGAGCCTGCTTCAGATTGTGTCTCCCTCTTTCTGCCCCTCCTCCACTCATACTCTCTGTATCTCAAAAATAAATAAAAACATTTTTGAAAAATTAAAAAAAAAAAAGAAAACTAACCTATGTTAATTTGGTTCTGCGTGTTTAACATGAAAGCTTGCCTTGGTGTTCTACCTTTGAACACAGGATCCTGCCATTAACTTCGTTTTTAATCTGAATATTACTTAGTATTTTGGAAAAACCCATCTTTTCCTATGTGTCCAATGCTCTCACACAACTATCGCACTCACAACCCCTCTGACACCAGATGTGTGAGGGTCCTACGCCCGCCCCCTGAAGCCATTCTCTGACACCAGCTGGGTGTCCTACAATTTACCCAAATCTAACTTTACCAGAGATATGTCAGATCCCACAGGTTAAGGGCTCAGCCACACAAGACTGCTCCCACACCCTTTTATTTGCTAGAGTGGCTCACAGAACTCAGGGAAACACTACTTTCTTTAAGGGGATGATAAAGGATACACATGGACAACCAGATGAAGACATACATAGGCCCAGTGTGTATGTGTGTGTGGGAAGCTTCTGTACAGAAGCTTCTGTCCCGCGGGGAGTTGGCTGTGGGTGTATTCTCTCACCGGGAAGCTCTCTGAACACTATACTACTGGGCTATTTAAGGAGGCTTCCTCATGTAGGCCTGATTGATCATTACCTCCACTTTCAGCCCCCTCCTCTCTCTCTCTCTGAAGAATGGGAGGAAGGACTGAAAATTCCAAGCTTCTAAAGGTGGTTTGGCCTTCCTAATGAGCAGCCCCCATCCAGGATCCCACCCACAGCATCCAAGAGCCACCCACCTCATTAGAACAAAAGATCCTCTCAGTGCTCTGATCACTTAGAAATTCTTTTTTTTTTTTATGTTTATTTATTTTTGAGAGACAGAGACAGACAGAGCATGAGCAGGGGAGGAGTAAGAAGAGAAGGAGACACAGAATCCAGGCTCCAAGCTGTCAGCACAGAGCCCAGATGCGGGGCTCAAACTCACAGAGAACCTGACCCTAGCAGAAGTAGGACACTTAACCGACTGAGCCATCCAAGTGCCCCTGATCACTTAGGGATTCTTAAGGGTTTTAGGCACTAGGTGCCAGGAACTGGGGGAATTTATGTATTTTCTATTATCTCACACCTAATTTCTTAACACTGATCCATTTAAGAACATATTCAGAAGTGTTTTATCCAGAAAATTTAGGACATTGTTCTAAAGAAAGTGTCGAAGACCCAACTCTGTCGTATGTTCATTTATGCCAAAAAACCAAAAAAAACCAAAAAAACAAAAAAACCAAAGTCATTCCAGGGGCACCTGTGTGGCTCAGTAGGTTAAGTGTCTGACTTCAGCTCAGGTCATGATCTCACAGCTCCTGAGTTCAAGCCCCGCGTCGGGCTCTGTGCTGACAGCCCAGAGTGGAGCCTGCTTCCAGTTCTGTGTATCCCTCTCTCTGCCCCTCCCCTGCCTGCACTCTCTGTCTCACTCACTCAAAAATAAACATTAAAAAAAAACCAAAAAAACAAAAAAACTAAGTCACTCCCGAAGACTAGAAATCTCTTATGAAAATAGTTTTTGTTTTTGTTTTTTTTTTAATTGTTATGACACCATAGGGGCGCCTGGGTGGCTCAGCTGGTTAAGCTTCTGACTTGGGATCAGGTCATGATCTCGTGGTCTGTGGGTATGAGCCCCACGTTGGGCTCTGTGCTGACAGCTCAGAGCCTGGAGCCTGCTTCTGATTCTGTGTCTCCCTCTCTCTCTCAAAAATAAACATTAAAAAAAATGATTATGACACCATAATGTGAGGAAGAGAATGAAAAAAAAAAAAAGATGACAAAAAAAAAAAAAAAGCAAAGGAAGAAATAAGCAAAGCCTTTGGGATATGCCTGAGTCTTTACCTGACACCATAGGTAACTCTCTCTTGACCCAGGAATTCACAAAGTGTTCTCCCTGAAGAAAATTAAAATTCAAGTTATCAACTATTTGACTTAGACAATACAGTGATCTATGAATCACAAGTGGTAAGAACTCTCCTTCCCCCGCCCCCCATAGTTTCATTGGGTTGCGGCAGGTTTGTGGGATCATTCCTAATTTCCATCTCTATTGATGTTGGAATTTCTCAATGCAGTGCAAAAAACAAAAACAAAAAAAACACCTGTGAGTGTTTATCTATAGCCAACAGGGAGCCTTCTCAGGGTCATGTTTTCCAAAGATCCAGTTCAAAATCAGAGTTATATTAACATTGCACAGATGTACTTTGACTAATGAGGCAGTATAAGCTATATGGAGGAAAACGGATTCAGTGAGGTGGTTAGGTGTTAAGCAACCAATCCTGAAACTGCACCCAGATTTCTTTCTGAGCAAACACTCCTCCTCCCTTTCAGGCCATCTTCTTTTCAGGGTTCTCACCTTCTGAGTCCTCTTAGCCAATCCACTCTTTTCTTGTTTAAGCCAATTCGGGAAGTGACCGGACACTAGGGAATCCTTACTAATAGAGTATAAAATAACCAGCTGGGAGGCAGCAGCTCTGAGGCCAGCTGGGCTGGGGGTACCAGGTGTGAATATCTTATGCAGGCATTCAGGTGGGGGCAGCCATCGGAAGCGGAAGCAGGGTGGGGGTGGGGTGACTCCAGTCAAAGAGGGTAAGACTGGTTGTAGTTCAGCAAGACAATGTGGTTTTCTGCAGTCGACCAGAAGAGAGGTAGGAGAAATGAAAGAAGGGAAGAAGAAACAAATGGAGCCCATGACAAAAAAAGAATGCCACCCCCCCCCCTTCTAATTCACAAAGTATCAGGTAACCAAAAGCCAACTTGAGAAAATATTTGCTGTTATAAATTACCGTGACACCAACAAATCCCTTGTAGCTTTGGATATACTGTGCAATTTCCTCTGAGGATTTCTTACTTTGAAGAAATTCACATCTGTAATTGGTAAACAATAGTAAACATCTGTCTCTCAAAAGTAAAAATAAACATTAAAAAAAAAAAAAAAAGAATCCAGCACTTAACCAACTGAACCACCCAGGTGCCCCAACTGTTCTACTTTTGTTTAAAATTTTCAACATCAGGGGCTCCTGGGTGGCTCAGTTGGTTAAGCATCCAATTCTTGGTTTGGGTTTGGTTCATGATCTTATAGTTCATGGGTTCAAGCCCCACATTGGGCTGTGTGCTGATGGCAGGGAGCCTGCTTGGGATTCTGTCTCCCTCTCTCTCTGCCCCTCCCCTGCTCACTATCTACCTCTCTCTCAAAAATAAATAAACGTTAAAAATTTTCAACATAAAAGTTAAAAAAAGTTTTAAGCAATAAATCCGTATTTGGGAGATGTAAAGTCATGTAGAAAATACTACTCAATATAGCATTAAAGATAATTGAAACATACTTCATTTTCTAAGCAGAGAACTAAACGTTGTAATCAAAACTTTTCAGTTTTTGAAATAAAACATTTGCACAAGGTATATATTCAGCAGTACAGGTAACCATGTGTAGTCAGATTTTAAACATGGTGTTACTTTCCAGCTTCCTTTATACACTATTTTACATCATCCCCATGCAAATTATTCTTTATTAAGGCAGACCTGGAACTACTTTGCCAAACAGATAGGATTCTGATATAATAAAACAACCTTTAAGAAGTGGTTTTATAATGGAGCGCTTGGGGAGGCTTAGTTAAGTGTCCAACTCTTGGTTTCGGCTCAGGTCATGATCTGAGGGTTTGTGACTTTGAACGCCATGACAGGCTCTGGGCTGTCAGCACAGAATTTTTGGGATTTCTCTCTTCCTCTCTCTACCCCTCCCCTGCTCACATGCATGACCATGCATGTGCTCTCTCTCGGAGAATAAACATTAAAAAAAGAAGTGATTTTATTTTATTTTTTATTTAATGAGAGAGAGAGTACAAGCAGGGGAGAGGGGCAGAGAGAGAGACAGAGACAGAGAGAGAATCTTAAGCAGGCTCCAAGCTCAGTGTGGAGCCCATTGCGGGGCTCCAACACACAACCCAAGGATCATGACCTGAGCTGAAACCAAGAGATGGCCGCTCAACCGACTGAGCCATCCAGGTGCCCCAAAATGATTTTAAATCATACAATTCACATTTTCCACAAAGTAATCAAGCCTTTCTTGAATAAATTCTGAAATGTTCCAATATCAGATAGGAAACGATCAAGACTGAAGACGCTACTCCAGATGACTTGTCTTTTGCCTTACCACAACAACAACAACAAAACAAAAAAACAAAGATAATTACAGGAAAAATATATTTATCTACTTACTTGGGGAACCACTTGGCATGTTCCTTCCAAGGATCGTCTCCCTCTTCCCAGTTTCCTAAACATCCACCACAGGAAAAACACTGCACAGTGTCCCGTTTACCTACATGTGAAGGACACATTTAGATCGCTCAGCAATGGCTCCATGGAGTAGTGCAGAAGACTAGTTTCCAGGAGCTGACTGCTTGGTGCATGAGCAAAAGGCACTGCAGCATGTCTGTCTGTTCACACCCCCTGCAGGCTGAATCTCTACCCACACACAGCCCTGCTCCCCTAAGGGAGCAGTTAGGGTACCCTACCCCTCAGCCACAGCCCTACTTCACATACAGAACGGTCAGCTGCTTATGCACCTGCCCCAATTCCTTCCAAGGGCTGGTGTTTTGCTCTTTGAGCTCTCAGGGAAGGAGTCAGGAAGCCAAGAAACACCAGCACTCATAAAGTAAGGTACGATTAGAAGCTGTAACTTGTAGTTCCGCCATGAAGTTTCCGTGGAGACTTAAGCACATTTCTTAAACTCTTTGAGCCTAATAAACTCAACTGTGAGACGTGGGGAAGGGGCAAGTTGTTGGATTAGAATTAAGGCTAAATTTGAACTTAGCATCAAGCACATACTCAGTAAATGACTGTTGCTTTCAAAATTGTCATTCACACGTGTCCTAACATTTATGGCATGGCCAGGAGATTTCAAACATAGTGCAGTTTTCTAGAGTGCAATTCTCCCTATACATTAAAGTTAGCCTTAAAATTAAAGCAAACAACTCCCCCCCTCCCAATACTGCAGCCATTAAAAGAATTAAGGAAAGGGGCGCCTGGGTGGCTCAGTCCATTAAGCATCTGACTTCGGCTCAGGTCATGATCTCACCGTCCATGGGTTTAAACCCCGCATCAGGCTCTGTGCTGACAGTTTGGAGCCTGGAGCCTGCTTCAGATTCTGTGTCTCCCTCTCTCTCTGACCCTCCCCCGTTCAGCTCTGTCTCTCTCTGTCTCAAAAATAAATAAACATTAAAAAAAAAAATTACCTGTAAAGACAAAGCCAGCAGCTGAGAGGTCCCTCACGGATACCGCTTGCACGTAAAATGGCCAGTTCTGGAAGGATTCGAGTCTGGCCCTGTCTTCCTGGTACCTTGCTTTGTCGCCTCTCAGCATGTTCTCTGGATTCTTGACTCTTATATCATACTTGCCAACGTTACCAACATCTTTGCCCAAAAGGAACTCACAACGTGGACGAAACTTCTTGTGAAGTTCTATGGGGAGTCTGTGGATGTGGGCACCAAAGAGGATTAAGCTGCAGCAGAAGCACTGAATCCCAGATTTTACACCAGTGAAATAAAACCCGGCTGCTGCCATCTCCTGTGGCGTCCATGAGCTGTAGTGCTCATAGGTCACAAAACTCTTCAACCTTTTTGCTTCACTGCGCATGTGTGAGTTAAAGCCTTTCTGCATTTTTTCTCGTTCCTTCTGAAATCCTTCTTCCATTTCTTTGGCGAACTGAACTGCATCTATGCCTAGAAAAGCAGACAGCTCCGGGAGCAAAGCAAAATCAAACTCGGAAATCTTATCCTCCTGGGCCGCCTCCTGGGCTGCCATTTTCTGAAAAGGAAAGAAAAGCAGGTTGATGAACTTCCACCTGAGCAGCTGCAGGTAAGTCACCACTTAGGTCAAAGGCATAAAACAGGGGCTCCCATAGCACCATCATATAACAAGCCGCAACATGCCTGCTTGCATTCTCCACACTCTGGGAGCCTCAGGAGTCTGCTGTTAATCCCTGTTAATTTTCTGTTAATCTTCTGTTAATCTTCTGTTAAACCCAACATGAAGTTGGGTGGTTCAGCTCTGCAAGGTGGGTTTATGCACTTCCCACCCACTCCCACCTTTACCCGGTTCAGCTGATCAAGAACTTGCAAATCTACCCACATTTCTGCAAAACTGCAGCTGAGGATCTTGATTAAGAGCAAGCATGCCGTTCATTTGGCAGGATCCAGTGCAAGGAAGAGCTCCTTTGTCATTAGTGCAGGAAATCTGTCTCCTCGGAGGTTATCCAGAAAGGTCTATCAGACCAGAAGGTTACCGAGGTTTCAATGGAATCGCCCCTTTGTTTCAATTCTCTTTTGCCCTGTACATTCCCTTTGGTGGCTAGCAGATGAGAGTCACATTATGACCAAAAGAAATATCTCCCCAACTCTCCTTTGCCATCACATCCTTTCCCAGAACGAACAGATCAAACCTTGGTGGACTCGGCTGCCTGAGGCTCTTACTTTCATTTTTGCCAAAGCAGCCCAAACCAGCCAAGAAATGGTTTTCTTGGAGGACTTCCTCTCTGAGTTTGTGTTAATAGCTTAGCTCTTTGCTCTGGTTCAGGATCTACCACCGGTCCCTCCCTGCTCTGCTTTTCCTCCCATCAATAGTTTTCCTACTTGAAATCAAGCCACTGATGCCTCGGCAGCCAGCCTGGCCTCTGTGGCTTGAACTCTTTTCATTCTTTTCTCATTCTCCCACTTTTCATTGTTTTTTTGTTTTTTTGTTTTTTTTCTCCCAGAGTCTTAGCCATCATTTAAATTTAAAAGAGGAACCACGGGTTTCCAGTATGCCAATCACAGTGCCCCGTCTCCAGCCATCACCCAGGGTTGGCTAACTGAAAAAACTCACAAGACTCTACACAGTATAGTTACATAAGGCTTTAACAACAGTGAAAGATAAGATACAAAAATTAAAATTCATGAGGCGCCTGGGTGGCTCGGTCGGTTAAGCGTCTGACCTCCACTCAGGTCATGATCTTGCGGTTGCTCAGTTCAAGCCCCATGTCGGGCTGGCCGCTGTCAGCCTGTCAGCGCAGTTTGCTTTAGATCCTCTGTCGCCCTCACTCCGTCCCTCCCTCACCTGTGCTCTCCCAAAAAATAAATATTGAAAAACAAAATTAAAAGAGGTCTACACGAGAGAGAGACTCAGACTCCAGGATCAGTACCTAGGGATTTTTCTCTGTTGCACAGGACATTCTTCATTTTAGGTAATGAACCACCTAGATAGCTCTTAGAGAAACCATAATCTCGTCTGAGGAGGAGTCTTAGAGACCCCTCTGGTCCTGTGACCAAAACTAGGCTGCGTGACCGGTCCCAAAACCAGAAACAAGCTGACGCCAGCTGCTCCCCCGCCCCCACCCCGGTCTGTTTCAGACCCTAGCACACAACTGACTACATTCATCACCAGTTTGGACATTTCATTCAGGTTTGGCCAACATGCAGCATCTCTGATCCCTATCTCTCCGGGGGTACGGAAGTACAAGATTGCAAGAGACCAGCTGGTCCGCAGTTGTCCTGTACGTAGACAACAAAGTTCACCGGTCAGTTTTGCTGGTCCCCAGGCTGTTTCTGGGCAGAAGAGACCTCCGAAGCCCTCTCCAGCTTTCCTGTTCTTTTACAACAAGAGCTAAGAGAGCCAGGGAGGGTCCTGTGTCGTGCAGCTAGGATTCAAACCCATCTGTGTGACCTTAGTGCCTGGCTTCTGGCCTCCCAAGAGACAAACAGGAATGAGAGAAACATGAGAACTGCGAGGTGAGGTGTGGAAGCAAAGCACCATGGTCAGAGAAGGTCATTTACTTACTGAGAGGCTTGTCCGGAGTCCCACTTAGAAGGAAGGAGAATGTGTGGCTGAGCCTCTGTGCTAGCCCTTTAATGGGAAGCGCTGAGAAAACATTTGAGGAACCAAAACTCAAATTGCACAGTTCACTGGGAAGTTACCAGTGTTCCAGGGTTGTGAGTCAACAGCCATTAGGTCAGAACTCGAAAGGAATAATAAAACCTGCCAAGTCCCACAGCAGAAAGTATTTTATTCTAAATAGCTCATGATTCATGAAAGCTTATGATGCTAGTATAAATCTTCTTTCTGGGATGATGGCAGTTTCTACCTTTCTGGTATCTTTGAGGATTTTCTCTTTTATCTTTGGGGTTATAAACATTCTTAGGATAGTGTCTAGGTGTGGGTGCTTTTACATCCATTGCCCTGGGCACCCAGCGGGCTTTTTCATTCTGAACAGGTGGAGCTCCCAACAGCCCTGGGCAATTATCTTTAATTTCCTAACTTCCTACTGTTTTTCTCTTTTCACTCTGCCTGGTATCCCCATTATTCAGTTGGAAATCTAAGTCTTAACTTTCTTTTCCCTCAAACATTCTCTTACCAGTTTGCTCTACTTCCTGGAGATTTCCTCTCCTATATTCTTTCAGTTCTCCCACAACAATCCTTAGTGTCAGCCATTCTACCTCTATTTCCCCACAGCTCTTTCTTGTGGTGACGGTTCCTTGTTTTCACATCTAATTTTTTTTTTAATTTTTTTTTTTAACGTTTATTTATTTTTGAGACAGAGAGAGACAGAGCATGAACGGGGGAGAGGCAGAGAGAGAGGGAGACGCAGAATCCGAAACAGGCTCCAGGCTCTGAGCTGTCAGCACAGAGCCGGATGCAGGGCTCGAACTCACGGACTGTGAGATCATGACCTGAGCTGAAGTCGGACACTTAACCAACTGAGCCACCCAGGTGCCCCTGGAGTCTGCACTTTTAACTGCTATGTTATGCTGCCATAAGGCTAGATTTTAAGGAAAGGCAAACCTAGGTAATCCAGAAAGCTCATTCCCTACCCTTTTTGGTAGTTGAGCAAATTGCTGAGTTAGGGAGGCTTTTGTTACCCACATCATTGGAATGTGAACTCACTGGCTAAGCTCTGGTCCAACAAGGTCAGTTTCCCAGCTAAGAAGCAATCATTGTTGACTAGATGACCAGGTATTCACCAGCCCCTCTTCGCTTTTCTAATAGCATGTATAATGTTACAGGGACAGTGCTCTTTTGAAGCACTTTCCGTGGTGCTGCAGCTGAACCAACAATTCCTCTTATAGGCAGTCCAGAGGTCGGTGGAATCTGTCCACACCGCTGACCCTTCTGCCTATAAAATTTTCCCCAATCAACCTTACTGTTCATCTATAATGTTGTGTGCGTCTTGCCCAATGCACATTACATTTATTGTAGCACTTTATAGATTTTGTTGCCTCTATGGATTGGATTTTTTTTTTAACTTAAAATTCTATCTTCAAAATATTTATTGGTGATGTACAGGACTCTTTCTGGTCTGTTTTAAAGATATGTATGTAATGGGGCGCCTGCGTGGCTCAGTCTGTTAAGTGTCCAACTTCAACTCAGGTCACGATCTCACAGTTTGTGACCCGCGTTGTACTCTGTGCTGACACCTCGGAGCCTGGAGCCTGCTGCGGATTCTGTGTCTCCCTCTCTTTCTGCCCCTCCCCTGCTCACACTCTCTCTCTTTCTCTCTCAAAAATAAATATACGTTAAAAAAACTTTTTTTAAATGTATGAGTGTAAATCCTCTTGTATATTGGAAGTAGATATTTGTATCTTCTCAACATGATGACACTTTGGTCTTTTACAGTCATTTCATTGTCTTGTCACATGGATTATATGCTTCAATATTATGTTGCTTTATTTATTTATTTATTTATTTATTAAAAAAAATTTTTTTAACGTTTATTTATTTTTGAGACAGAGAGAGACAGAGCATGAACAGGGGAGGGTCAGAGAGAGGGAGACACAGAATCTGAAACAGGCTCCAGGCTCTGAGCTGTCAGCACAGAGCCCGACGCGGGGTTCAAACTCACGGACCGCGAGATCATGACCTGAGCTGAAGTCGGACGCCCAACCGACTGAGGCACCCAGGCACCCCAATATTATGTTGCTTTAAAACAGTGATAATAGATATCCTATCTTACTTCTTATAAGATTCTTTTTAAGTTAATTTATTTATTTTGAGAGAGAGAGTGTGAGCAGGGGAAGGACAGAGAGAGAGGGAGAGAGAATCCCAAAGGCTACTCCACATCGTCAGCCCAGATGCAGGGCTCAAATCCATCAACCGTGAGATCATGACCTGAGCCGAAATCAAGAGTCCCTCAACTGACTGAGCCACCCAGACACCCCACCCTTATTCTTGACTTCACTAGGAATTCTTCTAAACTTTCACCCTTAAGAATATTTGATGTGGGGGGTGCCTGGGTGGCTCAGTTGGTTGAGCGTCTGACTTCGCCTCACATCATCATCTCGCAGTTAAAGAGTTTGAGCCCCATGTCAGGCTCTGTGCTGACAGCTTAGAGTCTGGAGCCTGTTTTGGATTCTGTGTCTCTCTCCCTCTCTGCCCCTCCCCCGCTCACACTCTGTCTCTCTCTCTCAAAAATGAATAAATGTTAAAAAAAAAAAAAGAATATTTGATGTGGATTTTTAGTGGATATTCCTTATCAGTTGAAAGAAGTCCCCATTTACTCCCAGTGACACTGAACTCTGCATAGCCTTAAAAGTCAGTAGAATTCGGGGCGCCTGGGTGGCTCAGTCGGTTAAGCGGCCGACTTCGGCTCAGGTCATGATCTCTCGGTCCGTGAGTTCGAGCCCCGCGTCGGGCTCTGTGCTGACAGCTCAGAGCCTGGAGCCTGTTTCGGATTCTGTGTCTCCCTCTCTCTCTGGCCCTCCCCCGTTCATGTTCTCTCTCTGTCTCAAAAATAAATTTAAAAATGTTAAAAAAAAAATTAAAAAAAAAAAGTAGAATTCTATTATTAGGACCTGTTTTTAAGCTCTGTGCACGTTTACAATATGGTGAGAGGCAGTGCTTTTCCTACTTTAGCATTTATCACAGCCACCCGGAGGATTTGCTGAGACACAGAGGTCTAGGCCCATTCCCAAAGCTGGTGACAGGCCCGAGTGTATGGCTGTCTGTAGTTCCCAGGTGATGCTGATGCTACTGGTCCAGGCACCACCCTTACAATCATTAATTATAGAGGTCCTTGAAACATCCCTCTTCCTCCAAAGAGTCGATTCTTAATACCTAAAATTGGAACTGAATTATCCCAAGAGAGGCACATCTCACGAAAGTCAGATGCCTGAAAATTAAAAGATTATCTGCCCTTATGGTAAGGTAGAGACAGGCCAGTAGGTAAGTGTTATTTAGCCTGTGTGGCTTTTGAAAAATTATTTTAATTCTAGTACAGTTAACATAGCATTTTATTAGTTTCAGGTGTACAAGTAGCGATTCAACAATTCTATACATCGTATAGGCTGTGTGCTTTTTAAAAATTAGATGTCAACACTTAAAACTTAGGAGAACTCATTATTAGCACTTTCACACTGGCTTCTTCATAGCTCTGCCTCTTAGGCTGGGAGGTCCACCGATCCACAGGGTTAGAGTTTGTGTCCTTTTTTTGGTGTCTACGTCCTAATGCCTACGATCCCATCAGGTAGGCAGCAGGTGTACAAGGTTTATTTAGAGAATTAATAAATCAAGAAGCTGTGTATTATTTCCAGGGCCCTGGCCCGAGGTGTCCCTCAAATAGCAATTTAGTCAAGTGAAACAAAGAATTTAAGTCCCATGAAAACCCCAGGAGAGTCCCCAGTCAACCTCATAACTGGAGGCCCCAGAGATTAGAGAACATGGAAAGAATATAATGAACCCTCTATTCTTATAAAATCAGATCCAAAGAGGGTATTAGGACACTCCTAAGACTATTTCCCAAAAGTGTGCCAATGTCTTCTGACCCCTTCTTCCTTGCTAGGTTCCCGGGACTCAAACTTCTCACCCTTTCTCATGAACTCTTGCACCCACTAAAGGCCTTAAGATTCTACCACCCCACTTTCTGTCATCTGGACATACCCTATGTCACCACCATGAAACCATTCCTCTTGTTATGTATTAGCCAATCATTACAGAGATACAGACAGCTGAACACAGATATGGCCGCAAACATGAGGAAGTTACAAACGATTGAGAAATGTTGCAAAATGTTTATGGTTCTTCTTGTGACTGCCATTCGGAGCATCAGTGGCCCTGTTGTCCCCTCACAGTTTCCAACTGTGAGTACAGCATGTATTCAGATATATAGTGGGTCACTTAAACACAGGACCTACAGGCTTTTACTCATTTCTTCATCTTGCATGGATATAGTTATCCTCAAGGGTATATTGCCATATGGAAAATGTATTGCTTGAACCAATGACCCAAATAAAATTTTATTCCAGTTCCCTTCCAACCTCCAGCTCCATACTTCCTACCTTATTTGATGAACATGACCACTTTTGCGTTATTATTCAGGCCCTCAACTAACAGCTAACATTTAACTACATTACTTTATTTTCATTTGCTTCATTACAGTTTCCCAGGATTCCATAAATTTTATTTTTGAATAATTTGTTTACAGGGCTCAAAAATTTAAACTGTGTAAAAATACTGAAAAATAATTCTCACTCTCTTCCCTGTGTTTGTCTACTCAGTTCTAGACCCTCACCCCAGACAAGTATTCTTCCAGTGTTTTATTTATTTTAAGTGTTTATTTTGGAGAGAGAGAGAGTGACCACGGGAGGTACAGAGAGGGAGACAGAGGATCTGAAGCAGGCTCCTTGCTGACAGTGGAGAGCCTGATGTGGGGCTCAAATTCATGAACCACGAGATCATGACCCAAGCGGAAGTCAGATACTCGACCAACTGAGCCACCCAGGCACCCCTATTTTTTTTTTAAGTGTATTTATTTTGAGAGAGAACGCGTGAGTTGGGGAGGGGCAGAGAGAGAGGGAAAGTGAATCTGTCAGTGCAGAGCCTGATGCAGGGCTTGATCTCACGAACATGAGATCATGACCTGAGCTGAAGTCCGATGCGTAACCAACTGAGCCACCCAGGTGCACCTGTGTTTTAAAGGCCCCTTACTGAGATATACTTCACATACCACACGACCTACCCATTCAAAGTGTACATCAGTTTTCAGTAGGTTCACAGAGTTGAACAATTACCACCACACAATTCTAGATTTTTATCACTCCAGAAAGTAGCTCTATGCCCATTAACATTCACTCATTGCCCTAGCTGTTCACAGCACTCGTTTACAATCTTTACTTTCCTAAGGTGCAGAGAGATATCTCTTCCTTCATTCTTTTTTTTTTTTTTTTTTGGCCCAACATGGGGCTTGAATTCACAACCCAGAGATCAAATCTCATGCTCTACCTAATGACCCAGCCAGGCATCTTAACGTATATTGTTTTTTGTTTGTTTTTTTAAGTAATCTCTATGCCCACTGTGGGGCTCCTCATTCTTGATCTCAGTAATAGGAGTCTTCTTTTTTTTTTTTGGTTAATCTAGCTAAAGCTCTGTCAATTTTGTTGAACCAACTTTAGGTTTGTTGATTTTCTCTATTGTTTTCTAGTATTTCTTTGCACTAACACAAATCATCTGAATTTTCCTTCTTCCTTACATAAATAGGAGGTAGCACACTGTGTACTTTGAGCACCAGTATATTCTGAAGGATGTAACTGAGGGAAAATGGTCCTAAATAAATCTGAGATGTAAGAAGAAATGAAGAGCCATGAAAGTGGTAAATATGTAATTAGATCTTAATAAACGATGACTGATTAAAACAAATATTGTTTTATGAAATGAAGGAAATAATTATATATACAATGACAGTAACATAGAAATGAGGAAGAAGGTAAATGAGGTTTACTGTATTATCTGTGAGGAGCGTAAAGGCCCATATCAACTTTAGATTCTCATGTTATGAATGAGTTATTGTACACAAACTTTTTATTTATTTTTGAAAGCGGGGAGACAGCATGAGGGGGGGAGAGGCAGAGAGAGGGAGAGGGAGAGGGGAGAGAGAATCCCAAGCACTCTGCACTGTCTGCAGAGCCCAACACAGGGCTTGATCTCAGCCGCGAGATCATGACCTGAGCTGAAATCAAGAGTTGAACACAACCGACTGAGCCATCCAGGCGCCCCTGAACACAAACTTCTAATGCCCCTTTACATTCCCGTGGCTGCTTCCTTCTTTCTGGGCTCTTGCCTGCCTCCAAACTGAAGTACACCAAGCCTATCTGACCTGAGGTTCCCCCACCTTCCACAGTTAGCTGCAATGCCACACCACTGAGCAGGAGGTTTGGCTTCCTAAGCAGTTGCCGATGGATCAAGTGACAACTCTGTGTGGCAAGCCTTGGCCAACGGGAAATGTGAGATGGAAGAAGTTAGGAAATCACACTGCCCTCCTTCCTCCCTTTGAAGAACTGCTCGGAGGGGCAGTTTGTTCTTATAAACCTCCTGGAGAAGTCACTCACTCTGAGGAGAAGTCACGCACTCTGAGTAAACACTGCACGCTGGGAGACGCCCATGACTCTTCACAGCTCATGACCAAGCCCGGCCACTGTGGGAACACATCACATCAGGACTTTCCATTTTCTTCCCTACCCTCACTTCCCTGAATCTATACCTCCTAATACTTTCATTTTCTGCCTCAAGTTCTACTTTCTAGAGGACTCAAGTTGAACAGTGGTGTGTATTGTAAATTCTAGGATAAATGCTAAAAGAATAAAAACAAGTATACGCTTTCCAAATTAGACAAGGAAAAACATAAAATGGTAAACTGTCAATCCAAAAAAGGACAAGAAAAGAAAAATAAAGATGGAATAGTTTAAACAAATAGCACAAAGTTAGATGGTAAATTTAAACCCAAATATATCAGCAGGCACATTAAGTATAAATGGACTAAATGTTTCAATTAAAAAACAAAGATTGTCAGGCCAAATGAAAGAGAATATGAAGTAAGGGGTGCCTGGGTGGCTCAGCTGGTTAAATGTCCCTCTTGGGCTCAGGTCATGATCTCATGGTTCATGGTTTAGAGTTCTGCATCGGGCTCTGTGCAAACAGCATGGAGCCTGGAGCCTGCATCGGATTCTGTGTCTCCCTGGCTCCTTGCCCCTCCCCCACTCACACTCTGTCTCTCAAAAATAAACATTTAAAACATTTAAAAAATATATGAAGTAAATCGTAGGCATTTAAAAGTATGTAAAATGAATCTAATTTTCATAACGAATGCTATGTATTAAAAAGTTTTCTCATTAATTCAATAAAAGAACTGAGAAATCCATACCATTCAGAAAGATCTCTAATGTTAAATAGTTTCCTTCAATATCATAGTATACTGTGAAGTTCCAACACGGAAAGTAAAGACCGGAACTAAGTCCTCGATCACCATTTCTATTTCTGTAATCTTTTTAAATTTTTTATTTATTATTATTATTATTATTTGAGAGAGAGAGAGTGTGCATGAGCAGGGGAAAAGGCAAAGAGGGAGTGAGAGAGAATTTTAAGAGAATTATAAGCCCCCAACTCGGGGCTCGATCCCATAACCCCAGGATCATGACCTGAGCCGAAATCAAGAGTCAGATGCTTAACCAACTGAGCCACCCAGTTGGCGCCCCTATTTCTGTCATCTCCAACAAGCCAATATCTTCTCTATAATTGTGACAGAAATTCCTCCTTAAGCCTAACTAAAATATTCACCTTACCCTTATCAAGTATGCACAGGAAATGCAACCATGTAGAGAGATAAAGCAGATTAAAAAAAGATGGCACTGAATATTCCTTTTATATAAGGTAGCGAGGGTGTATCTCTAACATATGTCTAGTAACTTTTCGAGATTCATGGCCTTTCTTCTAAGTCAGGTGAGGGGGATACAATACTGTGATCATGTTAAGGAATCTCCTATAAGCTACTGATAACCTCTGTTGACAGAACAGAAGGAAGACAGCAGTTTACCTATAGCTGAAATCTATTTCTGCATAAAGAACAATTTGGGGAGAGGCTCAGAGAGTAATAAGACTCATGGGAGAAAGATCTATTACTTTCATTTGGTCACATTATGTCTTCGTGAGTGTTTGTGCACACTATTCAAAATGCATATTCCTGGGCTCAGTTCAAGATATTTTTTAGCTTTTGAAGTTTTATTTATTTGGCGGGGGAGGGGGGGTGTGCAGAGAGAGAGGGAGAGAATCCCAAGCAGGCTCTGTATTGTCAGTGCAGACCAACACAGGCCTCAGTCCCCCGAATCATGAGATCATGACCTGAGCCAGAACAAGAGTTGAATGCCTAACCAACTGAGCCATGTGGGTGCCCCAAGATTTATTGAATAGACTCTCTGAGGTAGGATTATATCATCTTTACTGATAATGTTTTTCACTAAGAATTGCTTTTATAAAATCATAAATATCATAGTGACACTCAATCTAGAGTAAAGTTTGTAGATTTAAAATAAACATACCTTTGCTATGGAAACCTTAATAATTCTCAACAGGGTATATACCATGAAGACTTCTCCCTATAATGGTACATCTATACTGAACCTGAAATACAGACCTCTTCATGCATTCTCACCTAAGTTTTTCCAGTAAAAACACTGGGAAAGTTAAAGGGGATTTTGTTGAATAATCCCTGGGTATGAACCTGAATGAGGCTAACAGGAATAGACACAACTTTGGCTTCATTAGCCTGAACAAAAAGGTAAACCAGTTTCATATCCAATAAAATGGTGGTATTAGATATACTCCATTAGGTAAAATCCTTTACCAACTATAAAAAGGATGCAGTAGGCTTACCTTATGAAAGTGAAGGAAGACCTTTTCTTTCCCTGCATGTGAATGTCCCCTTTAGTTAAGCTTTCTGGCTGTGTTATAACAGTAACTGATGAAGGTAGGAATGTCAACTGTTTCTAGGCAACTTTCTGGTGACATAAAGGACTCCTGGCTACTAAACTGTATCTGGACTGAATGCACTATAAATCATCGGATGGGAACCTCAAGCTTTGGGCTCCTCTGAGTGTGGTATCTCTTAAGACTGATATGTCCCTTGTGGGGACCCTGGAAGTTGTACTTAGAGATAGTGGCTCCTTGAGGCCTGTGAAGGATCTCATCACCTTGCACCTAAACTGTTTTGGGTGAACCTCTCGTGCTAAGAAGGACTGCTGGACACTGTCCTACTGGCAGCCCACTGTTCCCATTTATTATGTCTTTTGAGTATACTGGTGCTACATGTGGCCACGGTAATCTTTTAAGTTTGAATGTTTAAACTTAAAAAGACCCCTTTTGGGGCGTCTGGGTGGCTCAGTCGGTTGAGCGTCCGACTTCGGCTCAGGTCATGATCTCGCGGCCTATGAGTTCGAGCCCCACGTCGGGCTCTGTGCTGACAGCTCAGAGCCTGGAGCCTGCTTCCGATTCTGTGTCTCCCTCTCTCTCTACCCCTTCCCCACTCATGCTCTTTCTCTCTGTAAAAAATAAACATTAAAAAAAAAAAATTTTAGATGCATGAATTCTGTAATTATATTCTAATTGTTTAAGCCTAAAGAAACCCCTCAGGTGGGTGTAGCCATAATAATTTCCTAACTACTGCTTAATTTTCTTTTTTAATTTTTTTTAACATTTATTGATTTCTGAGAGACAGAATGTGAGAGGGGGAGGGGCAGAGAGAGGAGACACAGAATCCGAAGCAGGCTCCAGGCTCCAAGCTGTCAGCACAGAGCCCGATGCAAGGCCTGAACCCATGAACTGCGAGATCATGACCCGAGTCGAAGCTGGACACTTAATCAACTGAGCCACCTAGGCGCCCCTAACTACTGCTTCATGTGAGATGAATCTCAGTGAATTCACACTTATACTTTTCTTTTTACACTAAAATTGAATAAAAATAAACTATAGATTCTTCATTTACTTTAATTATAAGGCAGTAAAACTGTCATATCAATTTAATAATTGTAAATAACTTAAATACAATAATGTATAATGACTGAAAACATTGTTAACTCAAAATAATAGAAAACAAAATTGAGTAAAGTACTATTGAAATCTGGGCATTTCTATGACAAGACATAAATTTTAAAATGTAATAAAATCCTACATTTTATTTTTTACTTTTTTTTTTTTTTAAGTTTATTTTATCTTTTAGTAATCCAACATGGGGCTCGGACTCAGAACCTTGAGATCAAGAGTCTCATTCTCTTCCAACGGAACTAGCCAGGTGCTCCAATCCCTTATTTTTTCAGCAAAACCTTCTTAAATCATATTTTCCTTTCAAACTGGTCTTCATATTTTAACTGGAACTTCTTTTAAAGGATCATTTCATTTACAGTTGCAGATGTCCTTTTAACACATACAATGTGCACTATATGCTGGAATCAAATCCCTGAAGAAGTTGGAATCTTATGAATACAGCCAGGACAGCAGTGGAGAGAATCGTGAACAAAAACATCACAGTCCACACAGAAAACATTTTGGCACACAGCACAAACATAGACCTGCAGTGAAAAGAAGAAAAGAGATTTTAAAAAATAGTTTCCCAGAGTTCAGTGCAGCATAGCTAGAAGACATTCACACTGCTTTGCTCTTCCATTATCAATTTGCAATTATCCTTATCAATTTGCCCCGCCCACCTACCTATTATTTCCACTGTACTATTTATTCTCAAATCTCAGGTGGTTATTTTTCCAAAAAAACCCTATTCCTTAGAAATCAGAGGGGCGCCTGGGTGGCGCAGTCGGTTAAGCGTCCGACTTCAGCCAGGTCACGATCTCGCGGTCCGTGAGTTCGAGCCCCGCGTCAGGCTCTGGGCTGATGGCTCAGAGCCTGGAGCTTGCTTCCGATTCTGTGTCTCCCTCTCTCTGCACCTCCCCCGTTCATGCTCTGTCTCTCTCTGTCCCAAAAATAAATAAAAAACGTTGAAAAAAAAAAAAAAAAGAAATCAGAAAATTACTTTGTTTTGACTCATTACAGTCTGTTGTATTGTAAGACACTGTCAATTGCTTCATTTTATGTAAATGTCTGGGGAAGACACATGAACTTGAAAGCAGTGCTGGTTTCAAATGCTTAGAGTGGTCATTTCTCTGATGCGAATAAAAAGAAAAGCATGGGAGCACCTGGTGGCTCAGTCGGTTAAGTGTCCGACTCTTGATTTCAGCTCAGGTCATGATGATCTCACAGATTAAACACCCAGGGCTCTGGGCTGTCATGGCACAGACTGCTTGGGATTCTCTCTCTCCCTCTCTCCCTCAAAATAAATAAACTTAAAAAAAAAATCTTAAAAAAAAATAAAAAGAAAAGCACAAAATTGTAACACAGATTTAGTTATTGCTAGGGAATGACCTCACAACTGCACAAATTATATTCCCCTTTTACTTAACTATTGAACTACTTAATATGGGAAAAGACACCAATAAGATAAAATTTAAAAATCTATAATTCTATCAGTATTACATATAGGGATACTTGTGCCATGGAGTAAAATTGCCAAGGCAGCACCATACACAGATAAAAAAATTACTAAATCTCAAAAAGTATACAAGTAAAGATGTGTTCTTAAAAACAGTCAAATGATTGCACAAAAATAGATGCTAAGATCAATGGAACAGAAGAGAGAACCTGGAAATGGCCCCACAAACGTATGGCCAACTAATCTTTGACAAAGCAGGAAAGAATATCCTATGAATAAAAACAGTCTCTTCAGCAAGTGATTCTGGGAAAACTGGACAGCGACATGCAGAAAAATGAACCTGGACCACTTTCTTACACCACAGACCAAAATAAACTCAAAATGGATGAAAGACCTAAATGGAAGACAGGGAGCCATCAAAATCCTTGAGAAGAAAGCAGGCAAAAACCTCTTTGATCTTGGCCACAGCAACTTCTTACTCAACACGTCTCTGGAGGCAAGGGAAATCAAAGGAGAAATGAACTATTGGGACCTCATGAAAATAAAAAGCTTCTGCACAGTGAAGGAAACAATCAGCAAAACTAAAAAGCAACCAACAGAATGGGAGAAGATATATGCAAACAACATAGCGGATAAAGGCTTAGTATCCAAAATCCATAAAGAACTTATCAAACTCAACACCCAAAAAACAAATAATCTGGTGAAGAAATGGGCAAAAGACATGAACAGACACTTGTCCAAAGAAGACCTCCAGATGGCCAACTGACACATGAAAAAATGCTCCCTCCACATCACTCATCATCAGGGAAATACAAATCAAAACCACAATGAGATACCACCTCACACATGTCAGAATGGCTAACATTAACAACTCAGGCAACAACAGGTGTTGTCAAGGATGTGGAGAAAGAGGATCTCTAGGGGCGCCTGGGTGGCGCAGTCGGTTAAGCGTCCGACTTCAGCCAGGTCACGATCTCGCGGTCCGTGAGTTCGAGCCCCGCGTCAGGCTCTGGGCTGATGGCTCGGAGCCTGGAGCCTGTTTCCGATTCTGTGTCTCCCTCTCTCTCTGCCCCTCCCCCGTTCATGCTCTGTCTCTCTCTGTCCCAAAAATAAATAAAAAACGTTGAAAGAGGATCTCTTCTGTATTGTTGGTGGGAATGCAAGCTGGTGCAGCCCCTCTGGAAAACAGTATGGAGGTTCCTCAAAAAACTAAAAATAGAACTACCCTATGACCCAGCAATTGTACTACTAGGTATTTATCCAAGGGATACAGATGTGCTGTTTTGAAGGGACACATGCACCCCAATGTCTATAGCAGCACTATCAATAATAGCCAAAGTATGGGAAGAGCCCAAATGTCCATCGACAGATGAATGGATAAAGAAGATAAAGAAGATGTGGTGTGTGTGTGTGTGTGTGTGTGTGTGTATATATATATATATATATATATATATATATATATATATATATTTACTCAGCAATCAAAAAGAAGGAAATCTTGCCATTTGCAACTACGTGGATGGAACTAGAGGGTAATAGGCTAAGTGAAATTAGTTAGAGGAAGACAAATATCAATATGACTACTCTCATAGGAGGATGTTATGATACAGCACAGATGAACATAAGGGAAGGGAAACAAAAATAACATAAAAACAGGGAGGGGGACAAAACAGAAGAGACTCATAAATATGGAGAACAAACTGAGGGTTGCTGGAGGGGTTGTGGGAGGGGGGATGGGCTAAATGGGTAAGGGGCATTAAGGAATCTACTCCTGAAATTAGTGTTGCACTATATGCTAACTTAGATATAAATTACAAAAAAAAAATTAAAAAAAAAAAAAAAAAAGCACATTTAACAGCATAGTCTAAGTTCAGACCTTCAGAAGGACAGTCTGGTAGCATATATTAAAATGTCAAATATGAATGCTGAATATGAATACCCTTTGACCTAACAATTTCTGTTCTGAGTCCCCAGAGAAACCACCGTGTATATGCAGAAAGAAATATGTACCAGATGTTCCCTGCATCATAGCTTGTAGCAAAA
Organism: Neofelis nebulosa; assembly: GCF_028018385.1. Classification (NCBI taxonomy): domain Eukaryota; kingdom Metazoa; phylum Chordata; class Mammalia; order Carnivora; family Felidae; genus Neofelis; species Neofelis nebulosa. Next base: position 103,962,179 of record NC_080782.1, read on the forward strand.
AAACTGTAAGAATCAAACCCACTCCCCGTCCAAAAAAAAGTCAAAAGATTCAATGGTGGTTATAATGAGGATGAAGCTACCAATGTCAGAGGCACGCAAAAATTAATAAAATTGTTTTATCAAATATGAGAGTAAAACAAGCAAGCAATCCTGCCAACTAATATTTTATATGGTGTATAATATACAAGTACAGTTTTAAATATGGACACATTACCAATAAAAATAAAACTACACACTGATCTTATCTGCATCTTTACATCAGTGTATACATTCAAATTGCACCCTTCAAAATTTTTGAAAATATTTTCTAATTGGCACAATCGGGGAACAACCTCTGGTCTGAAACCACCTTAAATGGTAACTTCAAAGTACACTGTGACAGAGCCTAAAGCAAGGTATGGAGAAAAAACTTTTAATACTTTCCATCTAAATGCATTTTAGCTTGCAAACTAAAGACAGTTTAAAGTACTAAAATATTATTACAGGAAAATTAGAATGGAGAATTATAAAAAAAAACACTAATTTTTAAAAATTTTATTTATTTTTGGGAGAGAGAGAAAGAGAGCATGATTGGGGGGGTGGGGGTCAGAAAGAGAGGGGGACAGAGGATCTGAAGAGGGCTCTGTGCTGACAGCAGCGAGTCTCATGCGGAGCTCAAACTCACGAACTGGTGAAATCATGATCTGAGCTGAAATCAGATGCTCAACCAACTGAGCCACCTAGGTGCCCCTATTTAAACTAATTTACTTCCATTTACCCCCTACCTACTGTTATCCCTTCTGAGGGATAACCTGATAAGAGCCTGGTTTTTAATAATATATTGTAAACTTCTAATGCTATTTCCTCAGTATTTCTTAGACAATACTTAGCATTTAGAAAGCACCTGAACTTACGTGCTGGTCTTTTAACTCCCCCTGACATCCATAACAAAATCTGAAAAAGAAAGTTTAAGAATTATTTGTTAGGAACTCACTTGTTAATACAGTTCGGCAAAATCTCAGTAACAAGAATCCTGTAATTAATAAGTAATTATCTTTACATATGACTTTTGTGAGAAAGACAGAATCAAGAATACCAATAATTTAAGAAAATTCTATAGTCCCAAGGTCATCTCACAAAGCAAAATTCTACCTTAAAAAATTTTTAATTTTTCAGATAAAGACAGGTATCATGTTTTCACTCATAGGAGGTAGTTGAGAAACTTAACAGAAGACCGTGGGAGAAGGGAAAGAAAAAAATATATATCTATATAGTTACAGAGAGGGAGGCAAACCATAAGAGACTTTTAAAGAGAACAAATGGAGGGTGAAAGGGAGTGGGGGATGGGGAATGGGTGATGGGTAATGAGGAGGGCACTTGTTGGGAGGAAGCACTGGCTGTGGCATGGAAGTGATGAACCGCAGGAATCTACAACCGAAGCCAAGAGCACACCATATACACTCTATGTTAGGTAGCTTGAAAAAATACATATGAAAAAAAAAAAAAAAAAAAAGAAAAAATACATATGTACTTCATTATATTTTATACAATTATATACATAATTATATATAAACAGGAAAAAAAAATTGAATCACTATGATGTGCACCTGAAAATAACAGGACCTATGTCAATTATACGTCAATAAAAAATTGTTTTGGCTAAAAAATAAAAAATAAAGTCGTAAGAAATTTTTAATTTTATTTTCATCAAAGTTAAATACGAACACACCTTTCCTACTGGGATTCTGCCAGGGAATTAAGCCCTACAGAAAATAATCTGAGTGACTATTTTGCAACTCTCCTGAAGACAGCAGACAGCTGGTACAATTCTAGGTGGACAGAAGAGAAATTAATTTATATGTGGATGCCTAAGTGCTTAATTTTCAAGGAATGGTTTAAAGAGTTACAAGATCCCAAAACGGGGGCACCTGGGTGGCTCTGGCATCTGACTCTTGATTTAGACTCACGACCTCAGGGTTTGTGAGTTCCAGCCCTGTGCTGGGCACCATGCTCATAGCATGGAGCCTGCTTGGGCTTCTCTTTACCTCTCTCCCTCTGACTCTCTCTCTCTCTCTCTCTCTCTCTCAAAATAAATAAATAGACTTAAAAAAAAAAAAAAAGAAAAAGTTCGGGGCACCTGGGTGACTCAGTCAGTTAAGCAACTGACTTTGGCTCAGGTTATGATCTCGTGGTTCCCGAATTTCAAGCCCAGTGTTGGGCTCTGTGCTGACAGTGCAGAACCTGCTTGGTATTCTCTCTCTCTGTGCCTCTCTCTCTCTCTCTCTCTCTCTCTCTCAAAATAAATAAATGAACTTAAAAAAGAAAAAGAAAAAAAAAACCTGACTACAAAAAAATAGAGGCCCTCTCCCCATCCACCCCCACTTCATTTCCAGTTCCCCACTTGCAAAACTTTTAACTGTTTGATAGTTACCTACGCTTACAGTGAGATCTCGTTTTTTTCTGGCATTGGCTACAGACCTCCTAGTATGGAAGATGAGAATTTAATTCTCTTTCAACCTTCTTGAACCAACAGCATGTATACACACAACAAATTCTCAATTCTTTCTACGTAAGGAAATAATTTTGAATAGAACAATATTAAATGTTTGGTTTTATTATGACTACATAAACATATTCAGCTGAGTCATGTAATAAAACTCTTCTTTTCTTCAAAATATTTCTTGGGGCACTTCGATGGCTCAGTTGGTTAAGCCTCTGACTTTGGCTCAGGTCATGATCTGGTGGTTCATGGGTTTGAGCCCCACGTTGGGCTCTGTGCTCACAGTTCAGAGCCTGGAGCCTGCTTTGGAGTCTGTTTCTCCCTCTCTCTCTGCTCCCCTCCGCCCTTGCTCGTGCTCTGTCTCTCAGAAATAAACATTTAGAAAATAATAATAAAGTACATTAAAAAAATATTTTCTCACTGGAGGCATCAGGGTGGCTCAGTTGGTTAAGCATCTGACTCCTCCTGATTTCAGCTCAGGTCGTGACCTCATGGTTTGTGAGATAGAACCCTGCATGGGACTCTGAGAGCAGATTCTCTCCCTCTCCCTCAAAATAACTAAATAAACTTAAAAAAATATTTTTTTTCCTGGAGTTAATAACTATATTGTGGTCCACAACCTTAGTTTTCTATGTAATTATCACCAACTCAGCCCCAACCTTTCCCTGAGAAGTCTCAAAGCCTTCTCTATGTTTGCCTCCATCAGGAATTCGTCCTCCAGGTGACATCTCTCCTGGCTGGAGCATTCAGACCTTCTCCAAATTGGATTATTTATTCTCGATATCTGATACACAAGTGTCATTCTGTAATCTCCCCTTAGCATCATCCTAGGGCTTTCTTTAGATAAATATTCCGGGGCGCCTGGGTGGCGCAGTCGGTTAAGCGTCCGACTTCAGCCAGGTCACGATCTCGTGGTCCGTGAGTTCGAGCCCCGCGTCAGGCTCTGGGCTGATGGCTCGGAGCCTGGAGCCTGTTTCCGATTCTGTGTCTCCCTCTCTCTCTGCCCCTCCCCCGTTCATGCTCTGTCTCTCTCTGTCCCAAAAATAAATTAAAAACGTTGAAAAAAAAAAATTTAGATAAATATTCCTATTCTCTTCTGGTTATTCTCTTTCTCAGTCCCTTTGAACCATCTCTTCCACAGCTTCCCCAGAAAGTCTTGTTTTGCGGCCTTACAAGTCTGAAAATGTCTTTATTCTACCTACATTTACTTGATAGGTTTGCCAGGTATGTAATTTAGGTTGGTAACAATTGTCACTCCAAATTTTGATGGAAATTGCTCCCTGGCAGCATCCAGTATTGCTGAAAAGCAAAATAATTTTAATTCCAGATTATGTAACCTAACTTTCCCTCTCCAGAAATGCTTACAGTTAGTATTTTGCTGCATATTCTAAAATTTCATAGCAATAAACTTTAGTGTGGGTCTATATTTCCTAACTATGTTAGGCACTTGGCAATCCGTTTCAATCCACCAAGGTCTGTCCTTCAAAAGTAGAAAATATCCTTTAGGAAAGAAATAGCTAAAGAACATTAGACCACAGTATTAGACCTTCTGGATAAATCCTTTGGTTTTACACCACAGAAACTGGCTAAGGCTACAAATCAGGGCTCTTTTGTTGTTTTGGAGAGCTGATGTATCAGCATACGACTACACTTACTATATATCGATTGGTTTAGGAAAATTAATTTCTGGAAATCCAGATCTCTCTAATAATGAGTCATTTCAGTCATAACGAAGGCATTCTACCATCTTATTCTCTGTATCAGAAGTAATCTTGCCCAAATTAATATGACTATCTTTTTATATGTAGTGACAACGCATTCAAACATTACCACGTATAGTAGATACAAATTAATCAAAACTCATATACCTTTCTCCATTATGTTCTTCTAGAGGAATCTCTTGAAAAGCATCCAAAGGAAATAAATGATGATAAGACCGTGCCAAATGGGGAGCAGACACCAAAGTAAGACCTAACAAATAAAACACAGAGTCATATTTAATAGCCCAAACCTCATTAAGACAATGGCTTCAGCTCAGGTCATGATCTCCCGGTCCGTGAGTTTGGGCCCCGTGTCAGGCTCTGTGCTGACATCTCAGAGCTAGAAGCCTGTTTCGGACCCTGTGTCTCCCTCTCTCTCTCTGCTCCTCCCCCATTCACGCTCTGTCTCTCTCTCAAAAATGAATAAATGATGGGGCGCCTGGGTGGCGCAGTCGGTTGGGCGTCCGACTTCAGCCAGGTCACGATCTCGCGGTCCGTGAGTTCGAGCCCCGCGTCAGGCTCTGGGCTGATGGCTCAGAGCCTGGAGCCTGTTTCCGATTCTGTGTCTCCCTCTCTCTCTGCCCCTCCCCCATTCATGCTATGTCTCTCTCTGTCCCAAAAATAAATAAAAAACGTTGAAAAAAAAAAATTAAAAAAAAAAAAAAAATGAATAAATGTTAAAAAAAAACAAAAAACAGACAACGGCTAAAATGTGAAATGATAGGCTAAATATTTTCAAGGTTGTTTTTTTTTTTTAGGACTGCTGGTATTCATTTCTTTATTTACATGTCTCTTAAAAAGGAGATTCCAGGATGGAGTCTTACTTCTGTCACTAATTGTGTGACCTCTCTTGGCCATTAGCCAACTTATAAATGAAACAAAATGCTACAATTCTATTACTTTTAATTCCTCATTCTCCATATATATATATATATATATATATATACATATATATATGTGTGTCATGTACTTCAGCTCAGGTCATGATCTCACGGTCCATGAGTTTGAGCCCCACATCGGGCTCTGTGCTGACAGCCTGGAGCCTGCTTCAGATTCTGTGTCTCCCTCTCTCTCTGCCCCTCCCCCAACTCACGCTACGTCTCTCTCTTTCTCTCAGTCAAAAATAAATAAACATTAAAAAAAATTTTTTTTTGTTTAAAAAGAAAGTAAGAGCTGCAAAAACGTCTACCAGATCTACTGCAATACCTTTAAAGAACATACTCATTTCAGAAAGAGAATCAGAAAACTGTTCTAGAATGCCATGGTTATTCTTAGAAATGAAGTACTGAGCATTCAATTAAAAGATATACTCTTCTCACAGATTAAATCCAGAAACATAGGCAGAGCTTAATACTAACATTTACTTTAATAGCAATATATGTAAGAAGCTATTAAAGATTAATTTACTGGATAAAGGATAGTTCATTTCTTACCACAGATTTTACATTCAACTGGAAGTTCACAGTACTTTGCTCGACACTGTGGGCAGAAATACCCTCCTAATGTAAGTCCTGGCTCAGTGTTGCTATCCAAGTGCCTGTGGGAAGAAACATTACTTTTAAAATGATATATGACAATGTGAATGGTTACAGCAAAAGAAAGTATCCTACCCTGTAAAATCTTGAAGTTGTTTCATAGTTTACTTATGCAAGGTTCATTCTTTACTTTTTTTTCTCTCTGCATTTGTTTTGAATAGTGTGCATTAATGTCTTTGTTTTCTGGGTTTTTTAAAAAGTAATCTCTACACCCAACATGGGGCTCAAACTCACAAGTCCGACATAAAGAGTCGTATGCTCTACTGACTAAGTCAGCCAGGCACCCCATGTTTTCTTCTTCTCACTCATGTTTTCTTCTTCAGGGACTCATCTGCTGTTAATCCCATCCAGGGTATTTCTCATCTCAGACATTTGTGTCTAGAACTTTGATTTGGGTCTTTTTTGTAATAGCTGTTTTAACACCTTAACCACTAATTCCATCAACTGTGTTGTTTCTGGATATGTTTCTATTCAATGATTTTCTCCTTGTTATGGGTGATATTTTCATAGTTCTTTGCAGGCCTGGTCATTTTTGATTGGCTGCCAGGCATTATGAATTTTATTTTGTTTTAGGCGCTGGATTTTTCTGGTATTCCCTTAAATATACTGGGGCTTTTTCTAGAATGTACTTGGAAATGAAGTATAGAATATTCTAGAATATACTTGGAAATAGTTTGATCTGTTCAAACCTTGCTTTTTATTTCATTAGGCTGTCCATAATAGCTGTTAGTCTGGAATTAATTTGGTTCCATTGCTGTGAACACTGTTCAATGCCCATTGTTAAAAGGTTTCTCCACAATGACTGTGAGAACATGAAATATTTCCTGCCCCGTGTGAGCTCCAGTGACTATGCTGCCTGTTCTTCTTCAGTGGTTCTTTCCTGGGCCTCTAGTAGCAGTCATAGGAGTGGGATAACCATAACTCAGCTGATGACTCCAGGGAAGTCCCTGCAATCCCAAGAGTTCTCTGTACAGCCCTTTACTTTCTAGTACTGTGCCTAGAAAATTATAGCCATTTCAGCCTCCCCAAACTCTGAACTTTGTTTCTTTAACTGATCAAGACCTCTAGGCTCTGTGTGGGTTTCCCCTCCTACAATGCAGCCTAGATATTTCTTCTAGGCAGTAAGCTGCACTCACAGGGCTCACCTCATTTGTTTCCCTTCTTTCAGGGATCATTTACCTGCACTGTCTGTTGTCCATGTCTGAAAATCATTGTTATATGTTTTGTCTGGCAGGAGGGAGAAAAGTAAATTCAGTCCCTATGGTACCTTTATAGCTGGAGACACAAGTCTTACTTGTGATTTTTAACAATTATTTTAACTTTGCTTTATAATTATGTAAAATATAAAGTTCTACAGTTAAAACAAGGTATGTTCAGAAAAGTCTAGGGGCCATCCCTTTGCCTTTCTCTACACACTGCTCAGGTAAACATTTTTTTAGTGTTTACTTTTTATTTCAATTAGTCTTTTTATCATTAATATAAACATACTGTATATCTAGTCAAATCTCCGCCTTCATCTTAGAGGACTGGCAGTATACTATACACTTTTCTCTACTTTGCTGTTTTACCTAATAATATATCCTGAAGATTACTCCACAGGAGTAAAGGAGATAGTCCTCACTCCTTGTTATAGCTATATAGAAGGTAACCTTTTACAAAAGCCAATACACTGCAAGCCCATATAACTTTAGCATTTTTTTTTTAACTTATAACTTATAGGAAGGAATTTAAAACGTAAAAACATCATCACTGACAGTTTCAAAGTTTTTACTTACGCCATGCTGAAAGAGGGTTTTGCATCTTGATCAGACAGAGAAGCAATGGTATGCTGAGGAAATCCTTCATAGAAGAAAATGTATTACTTTCTTTTTCCAAGCACATAGCAAAATTCTAGGACTAGGAAGCTAAAAATGTTCCTACCAGAAAGCCCACAAAGTTGTACAAAAGTTCTCTCTCCTGCCTTTTAGAATGGCTTATTATAGTATGTATAGTAATACCAGGTTATAAAAAAATTAAAAGTTGAGAATATGGGGGAAAGATCGGTCCATACATATGGCCATAGATTCTAAAGTTTATAATTTTCTAGTTCAGTAACAACACGTGCTGCTTTTTAAAAAGAAAATGTTTGTAATTTTTAAATACTTCTGACACAATTGAGAAGTTTATTACATAGCTGTCCACTTTCATTTTATATAAGAATATACTTCTATGTTTAAAATTTTGGAATGCCCAAACCCATGTAATTTGCTTTCCATACATATTTTTTTAAAGAAGTTCTTTTTTCTTTTTTTAATGATTATCTCTTTATTTTGAGAGAGAAAGAAAAAGCACGCGAGCACAAGCAGGAGAGGAGTAGAGAGAGGGAGAGAGAAAATCCCAAGCAGACTCCATGCTGTCAGTGCAGAACCCGATGTGGGGCTAAATGTCACGAAACTATGAGATCATGACCTGAGCCAAAATCAAGAGTTGGCGGCTAACATGAGGCACCCAGGTCCCCCTCCGTACATATTTTTAAATTCTGAAAACAAGTCCAAGAGAAGCAGAAACCATAAAAAAACATTTCATTACATAAAAAATTTAAGTCTATCTACAGATCAAAACAAGTAAAGGTAAACGTAAATGGCCAAATGAAAAAATATTTGCGGCAGGTGACAAAAATGGGTTGATATTCCTAAATGGCTCTAACAAATCAATTTGAAGAATACATTATTATAAGTTTAAATAACTTTAAAATGGGCTAAAGAAATGTTATCAGTAAATAAAAAAAAATTAGCCAACCATAACATTTAAAATATATTAACTGTTTATGTCAAGTATTATTCTGTATGCTTTAAGTGTATTACGTTAATTGTTGCAACACACGAGATAGACACATCATTTTACAGATAAGGAAACAGGAGAGGTTGACCAGTACTAGAAATGGACTAAAAAAAGACAGAAAAGCATTCCATCTCACTAACAGTTAAAAAATGTGAATTAGCAAAGAAAACAAGAGGTGCTTGGGTGCTTCAGTCAGTTGAGCAGCTGATTTCAGCTCAGGTCATGATCTCACAGTCAGTGAGTTTGAGCCCTGCATCAGACTCTGCACTGAGAGCTCAGAGCCTGGAGCCTGCTTTGGATTCTGTGTCTCTCTTTCTCTCTCTCTCTCTGCTCCTCCCCCACTCACGCTTTCTCAAGAATAAATAAACATTAAAAAAATTTTTTTTTAAAAACACAACAAAATAAAAAAAATCAAAGGGCACCTAGGTGACTCAGTCACTTAAGCCTCTGACTCTTGATTTCTCAGTTTATGATCTCATGGTTCCTGGGATTGAGCCCCATGGGCTCTGCGCTACAACACTGAGCCTGCTTGTGTTTCTCTCTCTCTGACCCTTCCCCAGCGGCATTTGCAAGCGCTTGCTTATGCTCTCTCTTTCAAAATAAATAATAAACATTTTTATTTTTAACTTTATTTTTTAATGTTTGAGAGAGAGAGAGCGAGCGAGCACATATGCGTGGGAGGGGCAGGGAGACAGAGGATGGGTGGCTCAGTCAGGCATCCAATTCTTTATTTCAGCTCAGGTCATGATCTCACCAGTTCATGAGTTCAAGCCCCACGTCGGGCTCCATGCTGATAGTGCAGAGTCTGCTTGGGATTCTGTCTCTCCCTCTCTCTTCTGCTCCTCCCCATCTTGTTCTCTCTCTCAAAATAAATAAATAAACTTAAAAAAAATGTATAAAGAAATTCTTTCTCATACTTAAAAAGTTTATGCCTTTTTCCATTGTAAACATGATAAGTGTTCATTATAAAAGTTTTGGAAAATATAAGAAAACGAAAAATTGTTTCACACGACTCAAAACCCATCATTCTTCTTTTCTTGAAAAAAAATCCCTTTTAAAAAAATATTTTATTTATTTTAAAAGATTTTATTTTAAGTAATCTCCACACTTACAGTGGGGCTCAAGCTTATAACCCTGAGATCAAGACTCACAGGTTCTACCAACTAAGGCAGCCAGGTGCAACCCCCCAAAATCCCTTTTAAACAATGTGATGTACCTCCCTGCAACCTTCTGTGTTTGCAGTTTGTATTACATAGCTTTGATCAAACAGTACAAAGAGTTTTGTAGCTTATCTTTTAAATTTCTTAACACAATAAGAATTTTTCTATAAATGCAGTGTCTTTGTACCTTTCTAGCTTTAAAAATAAAACAAAGTCAGTAATGGCTGTTGTGACAGGACAACAAATGGTTTTATTTTTTTTTTTAATGTTTTATTATTTATTTTTGAGGTACAGAGAGAGAGAGAGAGAAAGAGAAAGACAGAGAGTGAGTGGGGGAGGGGCAGAGAGAGAGGGAGACACAGAATCCAAAGCAGGCTCCAGGCTCTGAGCTGTCAGCACAGAGCCCCACACAGGGCCCAAACCCATGAACTGTGAGATCATGACCTGACCCGAAGTTGGACACTTAACTGACTGAGCCACCCAGGCACCCCGGTTTTAGTTTTCTTTTAACTTCTTTGTACTTTCCAAGATTGCTTCAACAGGATAATTTTCTCTAATTATAAAACATTTAAGTTAAAAGAAATAAATTCTTAAGCATTAAAATAAACTTGTACAAATGAAAACAGCAAGTCTAATTTGACCCCAGTCATTTTTAAATATCCATTTTACAACAACATAAAATAAACACTTACCCATACGAATAAGTGAGCATTCAGAACCTGAGCTAGCAGGTGGAGGACTGACATGATGTGTCAGCAATTCTTTGTAATGGCTTTCATCTAATATAACATGGTATGTGCCTAGGAAGACGAAAAGTGAAAGAAAAAAAAATCAGCTTTCCAGACATGAGTATCAATTGTAATTTCTACATAATTCTGTAAGTTATACCATCTGAAAATGTACATTTTCAAAATTAAGTATTTAAGTTAAATCATCATTTTTCAAAAACCTCGTTTAACTGACATCTCTAAATTGACTTCTCTAGGAATAACTATAATTACAATTTAATTAGAGCCAAGTTATAAGATCTTTATTATTTTTTTTTAAATGTTTTATTTATTTATTTTGAGAGAGAGAGAGAGAGAGAGAGAGAGAGAGAGAGAGATTGAGCAAGGAAGGGGCAGAGAGAAAAGAAGGGAGAAAGAATCCCAAGCAGGCAAAGCCTGATGCAGGGCTCGATCCCACAAACAGTGAGACCATGACCTGAGCCAAGATCAAGAGTCAGACACTTAACCAACTAAGCCACCCAGGCGCCCCTAAGATCTTTACAAAGTATTACACGTTAGTGAAATTTCTAGCATTTCAAGAGTCATAACATTTCCTCTAAATACTGCCATAACTACTAAAAAGTTCTTGCATTTTGAGATGATATCTTACAGAATCAATAGTACATTTAAGATGACTATCGGGGCACCTGGGTGGCTCAGTCGGTTGGGCATCCGACTTCGGCTCAGGTCATGATCTCGCAGCGTGAGTTCGAGCCCTGCGTCAGGCTCTGGGCTGATGGCTCAGAGCCTGGAGCCTGCTTCCGATTCTGTGTCTCCCTCTCTCTCTGCCCCTCCCCCGTTCATGCTCTGTCTCTCTCTGTCTCAAAAATAAATAAAAACATTAAAAAAAAAATTTTTTTTTTAAACTAAAAAAAAAAGATGACTATACATATTACAGACTTCAGGACATGAAGTGATTCAAATTTAGTAGCTTGAAAATATCCTAATTTATAATTTTTTCCCATGTTTATTTATTTAATTCGAGAGAGAGTCAGAGAAAGAGCAGGGGAAGGCCAGAGAGAGAGAGAGACAGAGAGACAGAGAGACAGAGAGAGAGAGAGAGAGAGAGAGAGAGAGAAAGAATCCCAAGCAATCTCCACGCTACCAGTGCAGAGCCCCACACAGGGCTCTACCTCACGAACTGTGAGATCATGATCTGAGCTGAGATCAAGAATTGGACATCCAACTGACTGAGCCACCCAGGTGCCCTGAAAACATCCTAATTTAATTAATCAATTGTTATTTCTTACATAGTAATTATAAATAAATACTGAAGATTCTAGATATATACCACCAGTTTCACGAGCAAGTACAGTGCAAACCCGAACCTCTGCAGACAATCCGATAACAGACACTCTAATTTTAGTTGCCTTTAGGGTCTTCATAAAATCCACGTAAATGGAGCATTTGGGGGGGAAGAAAAAAAACATGCAAGAATTAATGTGCTTGAAAAACAAGTTTCTGAAAACTAGTAATAAATTCAGTACAGAATTCTCCTCTGGCTTTTATTATAAAGAAATGTACTGATTCTACCTTGATTAGATCATAGATATTAGATGGATCACAAGTTGTGAGGCTGCTAAAGATGATTAGCACTTCTCTACTTGTATGTCCAGGCATGTGTCTACAGAAAGATAAAACATATTCCAATTAGGAGTAGATTAATTAATTTACCTAGAAAAAATAGTATAGGTGGTTTATTTATTTAGACTACTGTTTTAACACCACAAAGGAATGAATTGCGAGTATACTCTAAATACGTCAATGTAAATTTTTCTAAAATTAGCTGCACAAAAAATTGATTGATTCATTCATTCCATAAATACTGACCGAATACTGTTTTTAGGTTCTGGGGATAGAGTAATAAGCAAGACTGAACAACATTCCTGACATCATGAAGCTTACAAACTAGTAGATTCATTTCATACAAAGTCTAAAGTGTACATTGGAAAGTATGAAAATACCATATAGATCGACTTTAAGGTGTATCTTGACAAGAGTAACATACTTCTTTTTTACACTTACTGATTGACTTACTGATCAATTTATCTATCTATTTATTTATTGAGAGAGTGCAGAGCAAGCAGAGGAGCTGAGGGAGACAAAGCATGAGAGAGAGGGACAAAGACTCTTAAGCAGGCTCTACACCCAGCACAGAACCCAACGCAGAACCCAGCATGGGGCTTGATCTTACAATCTGAGCCAAAATCAAGAGTCAGATGCTTAACCAACTGAGCCACCAAGGCACCCCAACATACTTCTTTTTTAAGGTTATAATTTAACCTCATATTTGATTCAGACTCACAATACTCACCAACAGTAGTTTTTGTGTATCAATTACACAATAATTCATGGGACTTTAAGATGTGATGAGCTGTTTTCCACTCTACTAAACAGATTTTTATGCTTTTGGGGGGCAATTTTGTCAGTTATTTCTAGCTTTCTTGCTTTTATCTTCATTGTTGGGCTGATTTCATTTGTGGATGTTGCTATTGTGCCTACCTTTTAATATGGGTGTTACCTCCTCACCTACTTCAAAATTAGAAAAATACCTATTATATAAAAGTACAAAAACCAGGACGGACAATCCAGGAATAAAATATATGAGCTAATACTAACTGAATATTTCTATTAGGGTCTTAGCTACATTCCACATACTTGAACTTGCTGGAAAAGTGTGCTATTGGTTTGCAGATATACTACAAAACAAGAAATGTCAATAAATGTACAACAAACTCACAATTAATTTCACATTAAATTCCATATATAATCAATTTTCAAAAAAACATTTCCCATCAACATTTTCTTTGTACTAATACTGCTACAGTTTTAGTTATATTTTTCTAAAATCTTTAAGAATCTATCTTACCAGCTAAAATGTAAAATAAAAATTACAAATCAATACCACACTAAACATCATCAATGACATTACATATTTCTCTTAATAAGAGTTTCGTTACAGGGGCGCCTGGGTGGCTCAGTCGGTTGGGTGTCCGACTTCGGCTCAGGTCATGATCTCGCGGTCCGTGAGTTCGAGCCCCGTGTCGGGCTCTGTGCTGACAGCTCAGAGCCTGGAGCCTGTTTCAGATTCTGTGTCTCCCTCTCTCTCTCTGCCCCTCCCCTGTTCATGCTTTGTCTCTCTCTGTCTCAAAAATAAACGTTAAAAAAAAAAAATTAAAAAAAAAAAAAGAGTTTCGTTACAGCTCAGTTTATGGACACACATATCAAAACATTATCATCTCAATTCACTCAAAAAGCTTGAAATGAATTATAAATAAAAAAATGTAAAATACCAACTTTAGAGTTTGCATAGCCATGCTTAATGAGTTATAGAGAGATGGTTCTCCATGGCAGGTCATATCTATAGCTTTCTTCAAAGATGTAATGTGTTTCCTTGGGTTTCCTAAAATAGAAATGTAATAATCTACTTATAATAAAATTTTATTATACATTATAGAAATTTGTGTTTTCCCTAAATTTACTTATCCATGTTGTTAAAGAACAGAATCTCCTCAATTTACATTTTTATAGCAAGTGACTCTTTTATGAGGAATGTTTGTTACATAAACTTTTACTTCATATTGAAAAATAGAATAAAAATAACCTGCTTCTATCTATTAGCACACATTTTTTTTTCTTATAATTTAAGTAGGCTCCAAATCCAACAAGGAGCCCATGACCAGCCTGAACTCACAAAACTGAGATCAAAACCTCAGCTGAGATCAAGAGTCAGATGCTTAACCAACTGAGCCACACAGGTGCCCCAACACACATTTCTTTTTAACATGGGGCTAGAACTCATGACCCTGAGACCAAGAATCGCATGCTTTACCAACTGAGCCAGCTTGGCACCCTATTAGCACATACTTTAAATGTTATTAAAGTGCACAACTTTTCACTTTTTTCCATATTTCATCATTTTAGAAACTCATACATTTTAACATTTTAACATCTCCGAAATCACACTGTGTCTTACAACCAGTGGCAGCCAGGCAGCATCACTGCCCGGTTACATGTGAACCTATGAATGGCTACTGGTATGTTGTACCAACTGCATTACATACACTGTCCTATTCATGTTCAGTTTAACTGCCATTTAAAGTGTTTCTAGGGCCCTGGGAGGCTCAGTCTGTTGAGCATCCGACTCTTGATTCTGGCTCAGGTCATGATCCCAGGGTCGTGAAACTGACCCCCACATCAGGTTCCGCGTGGAGCAGGGAGCCTCTTAAGATTCTTTCTCTCTCTCCCTCTGCCCCTCTCCCCTGCCTGTGCGCTCTCTCTCTAACATAATGTAATGTAACATAACATAAAGTGTTTCTAAAAAAGGTTATAATGCAAAAGGTGATATTTTTATGTAGAAAGGCAAAGAACAGAGCAGTGAAGTATAAATTTATTATTAGTGAAGCAAAAATGCATTGAGAGAAGAATGACTGTAATTTCCTATTTTTATTCAGGGGATAAAAAAGGAATTTTATATGACCTAAGAAAGGAAGATTTCCACAAATAAACATAGCTGTGTTATCTTCTGTTACTGAAGCAACATCTGAAAAGATGGTCTATTTCATACCAAGCAGTACATATAAAGTGAGGAGAAATTGCCAAGTTCTTGAGAATAGCTATCAGACATGTCAAATTATCAAGGAGCTAGTGTAAAATATAATTTTTTTCTTTTTTTGGTATGAACAATTTACATCATCATCGGATACTATGTCAAAGTTTAACTGCTAGAGTGTTTCCTTCTTGATGGCTCATAAAATAAAGGCATCTTACAAATGATGTAATCTGAGATTCAATGAAATATAGTTGGACATTTTCTATTTCAACACGGTCTTCACTTTAATGAAAATCAAAACATTATTAAATTGATTTTACCATATACTTCATCCAACTACCTCCATACTGTTGAACAATTCTTCCCAATTTGTCACTAGTATATTTGTAAAATGAGGCTTTTTCTTCTTTCATAATGTTTCCTAAGTATAAATTATAAAGAACAACCATTTTTATGTCTTTTCCCAAAAATGTTAAAAAATTAATCAGCCCATAAGCACTATAAGTACCAGTTTCTCCGTGGTTCAACAAGCAGTATACTGCTTCTCAAACTTCATTCTCCTCATTGAAAATACATAAAACAATTAAATGTTGTTGAGTGGTTTTGCTTTGTTTTTGGATCATTTGTTTGTCTAAAAATTTTTTTAAAAAGTTTATTTCTTTTGAGAGAGAGAGACAGAGTGCATGTGGGGGCAGGAGGCAAAGAGAGAAAAGGAGTCAATCCCAACAATCCCAAGCAGGCTCCATGCTGCCAGTGCACAGCCTGACATGGCGCTCAATCTTATAAACCGTGAGATGATGACAGAGCTATTTAGTTTTTCTTTTTATTCTGGTATGAATTATCTGTCTTCTTTGTCCATTCATCTCCTTGGAGCTTCTTGGTGTTCTTATTTATCTAAATAGGTTTTAAAATACTAAGCATTTGCCATTATTTAATATATTTTTCAAGTATTTATTCTTGTAATCATAAAATTTTAAAAATGAAAATTACCAGGGCATTCGGATGGCTTAGTCAGTTAAGCACCCAAGTCTTGATTTTGGCTCAGGTCATGATCTCTCGGTTCCTGAGTTCCTGAGTTCAAGCCCTGAGGCAGGCTTTGTACTGTCAGCACAGAACCTGCTTGGGATTCTCTGTCTCCCTTTATCTCTGCCCCTCCCCTGCCTGCACACATACACACACACACTCTCTCTCTCTCAAAAATAAATAATAAAGATTAAAAAAAAAAAAAAGAAATAGTGGTACCTGAGTGGCTCAGTCAGTTAAGCATCCAACTCTTGATTTCTGTTCAGGTCATGATCTCAAGGTCAAGGGATTGGGCCCCGTGTTGGGCTCCTTGCTGAACATGGAGCCTGCTTGGGATTCTCTCTCCCTCTCTCTCTACCCCTCTCCCTGATTAGCACTCTCTCTCCCCCTCTCAAAATAAATAGACATAGAAAGAAAGAAAGAAAGAAAGAAAGAAAGAAAGAAAGAAAGAAAGAAAGAAAGAAAGAAATGCAAAGTAACTCACTAGGTCCAAATTCCTCCTTTCTTAAGTGAGAAACAAACCTAACAAGTTAAATAATTGGCCACAAGACAAACACCTACCCAGTGGCATGACCAGAACTTAAATCTACATTTCCTGGCTCTCCATCCACTTCTCATTCTACCATACCATACAAAATATTTTGTTGATCTCCTACTATATTGTGACTACAGGAAAAAAGCCTACTACATTACTGTCAGTGTGGTTTATAACAGTGATTCTAATCAGAGAGACAAAGGGTGCCCTCAAGAGGCCTATCAGAATATCGAGAGGATTTTTTTAATTAAAAAAAATTTTTAACATTTATTCATTTTTGAGAGAGAGAGAGAGACAGAGTGTGAGCGGGGGAGGGGCAGAGAGAGAGGGAGACACAGAATCCGAAGCAGGCTCCAGGCTGTCAGCTGTCAGCAGTCAGCATAGAGCCCGACTTGGGGCTCAAACCCACAAACTGTGAGATCATGACCTGAGCCGAAGTCGGACGCCCAACCGACAGAGCCACCTAGGCTCCCCTCCTGAACTTTTAAGATGATAAAATTCAGTTAGGCATGCCATATAAGCAGAAAAACTGAGTTATTAACAATATCTACAATTCAATTTTTAAACTCTTTGTTCTTTAGAGGTTTAAATTAAAAAAAAATTTTTTTAATGTTTATTTATTTTTGAGAGACAGAGAGACAGAGTGAGAGCAGGGGAGGGGCAGAGAGAGAGAGGGAGACACAGAATTTGAAGCAGACTCCAGACTCTGGGCTGTCAGCACAGAGCCCGACACGGGGCTCAAACCCACGAACTGTGAGGTCATGACCTGAGTTGAAGTAGGTCGCCCAACCGACAGAGCCACCTAGGCGCCCCTAGAGGTTTAACTTTTAAAAAATTAATTTTAAGACTAAGTGGATTTTTAGAATGGTTACAATAATTTCATCTTAATTCTTTCGAGATAAGACTGTATGAATCTTAAACATTTACATTCACTGCAGTAGTATTCATTACTGTACAGAACTCAATTTAAAACAGTTCATCTTAAATACCAAGAGTTTAATGGAGGATTTAATGGAGGGTTTATTAAGTGTTTCACAATGAGAGTATAAAAGAAGTCTTCATTTTACTTATTAGGCAACCTTATAAACAGGGTTACAAACAAGGTTGAGTAAATAGAGCCAAGTCCTTGAGTCCTATGAAGGTAATTTTATGCATACCTGAGAGTTCGGTCAGTTTTTCAGCTCTTTTACTCTTTGTTACAATTATTCCAATCTCAAAATAAAAACAAAAATGATCATTAATTTAACAATTTATTTTTTCTTGAAAAGAATGTACATAACCTAAATTAGTAATTACAAAAGAAATAAGAGAAATTTTTTCTCATGATGCTTTTGACATAAATTTAGCTATGATTTCACTGCACATTACTTAATTTCTAGAGTTACCTTACTTTTCATTGACAAATGTACCAGAAACTGGTACACAATCTGGATCACTTAATAATCCACAGAATGTATGCCCAATGTTCTAAAAATAAATTATAATTGGCAGTAATATCAGGAATCTAATTGTGAATTCTATCACTTATCTACATACCTGACTAATGGGATTTTGATCAAAATACTCTTCTACGAAGTATTCCAACAACTGTTTAAAGAAAACAAAAACACTAGTTAAGGGCAAAATAATAACCATACAGAACATGTTTGGTGAAACCTATTTATCAAGCATCACTTTATGATTTTTAAAAAATGCTTAGTAAAAATATTAAATGAGAATAAGTTTAAAAATATTAAAAATAAAAATCACAACACTAAATAAGCCTGAATTTAAAATGGTAGATGGTGAGACAGAAACAATCTAAACATGGAAAGATCCAATGAAGCCAAACACAGGAGAATGAGCAGAAGTGGGGATGGGTTTTGACAAATTAAGAATAATATGAATATATTTATAAGCTAAGGGGACTGATTTGAATTAAGTCCAGAGACAGTGAAAATTCGGTAAGGAAAAGGGATAACTGACTGACAAAGCAAGATGCTGACTGGAGTAGGAGGATAGAAATTAAGAGCATAAATAATTAGCCATTTTGGCGTATCATTTTTCAAAATGATGTGGTAGCACTTCTACTTATAGTTTATAACTCAAAAAAAATTACATTCTTTAAAAAAATTTCTTCATGGGAATGTACGATATTTACTCAGGGGAAGAGGATAGAAAGAAAAAGAGTGACCAAGTTCCAGGGCACTCCAGCATTCGAAAATTGGAGAGGAGCCTGAGAAGCAAATCAAGAGACTATCTATAACCAAAGTCAAAAGAAGAATGGGTGGGGCGCCTAGCTAGCTCAGTCCTTAGAGAGTGCAACTCTTGATCTCGGGGTCAAGACTTCGAGCCCCACATCAGGGGTAGAGTTTACTTACAGCGCGCGCGTGCACACACACACACACACACACACACACACACTAACCAAAAAACAAAAGAGGGACACCTTTCAGGGAGAAGTGGTCAACTGGTCAACTGTTTCAGTTTCTGATAAAGATAAAAAGGCACTGAATTTCACATCCTGGAGGTTATGGTGGACCTTTAAAATGTAGTCGTGAAGACAACATTCCAATTGGAGTATGTTAAAGAGAGAATGCTGTGGATATTAAACTGTAGAGAGCTGACTAATATTGGAATAAGCGCACACAAATTCACTAAAAGAGAAGGTAAAGGACAAATCGAATCTAGTAAATTTTAAGAACTTGTATACAAAAAATGGAGCAGAGGATTCTGAAGAAGAATGGCTTCTCCCTCACCCTACTCCTCTGAAGCCCCATTCATGACTCATACAAGTCCCACAAAATTTCACCAATACACTTGCTTTTGGGAAAAACTAAAGAGAAGAAGTATTTTTATTTTTTCCCTCTTCTGCCAGAAATTATGAATGCATAGGGAAAGAAATCAAAAACAGACTTTCCTTGTCAGAAGACAACAATTCAAACTTCACGCTTAATTGGGGGGAAGAGTTCAAAGTATGAGAATATCTCCTCATGGAAATGCATTACACCCTCCCTCCCTTGCCCATTAGTTAAGAGTAAACAAGAAACAGGACAACATAATCTCAAAAGAGAAAAACGGATCCCCAGAAACCCAACACAGCCTGCATGCCACCCAAGCTGAGCTCCCTCCTTGCATGCACACACTCCATCCCAGGTGCTATTCTCTTAGGTCACGGAAAAGTGCATGAAATACAAAACACCCAGGCTAAAATTAAGCATTAGAAAAGAAAAGATGATCCACATAAAAATCTGTTCATGAAGGTTCACAGCAGTATTATTCATAAAGGCCCCCAAAAGTGGAAAAAACCCAGTGTTGTATATAATGGAATATTGTTTGCAAAAATAAAGACATGAAGTACTTGAAAAGCTACAACACAGATGAATCTTGAAAACATTATACTAAGTGAAAGAAGTCAGTCACAAAAGATGACATGTTGTATGTTTCCATTTATATGAAATGTTCCAAATAAGAAAATCTATAGAGACAGAAAGCACATTAGTGGTTGCCTCAGCCTGAGATGGATTGGGGGAAAACGGGGTGACTGTTAAATGGTACGGGTTTTGTTTTTCTTAGTAATAATAAAAATGCTCTAAAATTGACTGTGGTAATAATGTTGAACAACTGTAAATTTACAAAAAACTTTAACAGTATACTTGAAATAAGTTAATTTTATGGTATGTGAATTCCATCTTAATAAAGCTATTATAGTAAAAAAAAATTTTATTTTAGAATTCAGTGTCCTTTCCCACATTTAGTATAAATAAGAATGATTTTACTATACCTTTAAAGTACAAGTCAATCTATTTGGCTTTAAATCTTGGTCTTCCATTGTTCTTGATCCATCTACTACCACATAAAGATGACGCATCTACCAAAAAAAAGGTAGACAATTCAAAAATGAAGACAATTTTCAAAAACGTTTTTGACCAAGAAATAAAAATGTCATTTACTATTTACATATTATACACACACACACACATACACACACACACTTTTTTTTTTTTAAGAGTGGGGGTATGTGCGGGCGAGCGGGGGAGAGGGGCAAAGGGAGAGGGAGAATGTTAAGCAAGCTCCATGCCCAAGGTGGCGCCCAAGGAGGGGCTCAAACTCACAAACCCATGAGATTATGACTTGAGCTGAAATCAAGAGTCAGACACTCAACCAATTGAGGTACCCAGGGAGCCCTCTTAACTTATATTTTTAATATATCCTTTTAAAAGGTCTGTTGACTTAGTATTGTTTATTCTGTCAAGACAAAATGTTTCTGTAACCCAGCTAGTTCTGTCCTGGTAAAGAAAAAAAAAAATAGGGCACCTGGGTGGCTCAGTTGGTTGAGCATCTGACTTTGGCTCAGGTCATGATCTCACAGTTCATGAGTTCAAGCCCTATAACGGGCTCTCTGTGTCAGTGAAGAACCCGCTTTGGATACTCTGTCTCCCTCTCTCTCTGCCCCTGCTCCACTCGCTCTCTCTCTAAAATGAATAAATAATAAAACAAATTACATAAAAAAATTAACATACCATTCCAAGTCGAACCTGTCCATGGTGCTCAAACACTCTGTTAAAATTATGCAAACATTTTAATAGAATGTCCTTTATTACCCCGAAAATCAATATAACTTTTCAAGTAACCAGAATTTTAGTGAAATAAATTATTAACTTATGGGATCCACATAATTACAGGCATTTGGATAGTCCCTGAAGACCCAATTCCCTGCTGAGATGCTAGGTTGCTGGTTCCATCCCCCTATTCAAGAGTTTAAAGGTCAGTTTCCCTGGAACACAGCTGTAATGAAATACTAAAGAGTGGGTATAGGTGGAGAGAAAGACTTAAAGGAGTCAGTTTTACCTTTTATAACACACTTACAAACAGTTTACATACCTTTTTCTCTTTGCTTTGAAGAGAATATCTTCTATTGTAGCTTTAAGTGATCCTGATTCATCTTCTTTAAGAATCTCCCTATAAGGAATAATGACTCATTTGAAAAGAAAAGCTAAAAATTTATTAATCCAAAAGAAATGAAAATGTGTATCTGCACAGATATTTGCACATGAACATTCACAGTGGCATTATTCGTAAAACCAAATGTTGTAATCAATCTAAATGTCCATCACCTGGTGAATAGAGGAATAAAAACATGGTATACAATATAATGCTATTCAGCAATAAAAAGGAAAGAATTATTGCTACTGCTACAACATGGATGAACCTTGAAAATATTGTTATATGAAAGAAGCCAGACATAAATGACTACATATTATATGATTACACTTATATGAAATATCTAAAACGGCAAATCCATAGAGACAGAAAGTAGATTAGTAGTTGCCTAGGGCTAGAGGTACGAATGGAATTAATCACAAATGGGCATGAAGGATCTTACTGGGGTGGTGAAAACATGTGTTAAATATATTTTAATAAATGTGTTAGAAAAACCAATCACCAAGGAGTGCCTGGCTCAGTTGGTTAAGTGTCTGACTCTTGATTTCGGCTCAGGTCATAATCTCACAGGTTAGTAAGTTCAAGTCCTGCGTCGGGCTCTGCACTGACAGCCTGCCCGGGATTCTATGTCTCCCTCTCTCTCTGCCCCTCCCCTACTCATGCTTGAGCTCTCCCTCTCTCAAAATAAATTAACTTAAAATAAATAAATATTAAAAAAAAAAACAGTCACTGGAAGAGAGATAAAGCCATAAAACAACACTGAGAAACAATGTTTAAAAGAGAAAGAGAAAGAGAACAAGAACGCCCTACTCACCATGTCCTTTCATAGCCTCCTTCCCATCGCTTAGTTCTTTCAGGTTCGTCATCCATTTCTTCTCTTAAATGTATTATTCAATATCCTGTAAAAATCACTAGATCGTGAATTTTCTAAAAATATTTGCCACCAAATTCATACATTTCAATTTGAAAAGTAAAGAGAGGGAAGCAAACATATAAAGTAAAAAATAAATAAATAAAAACGGAGAATGCAAGATCATTGAATTCTTAGCAATTTATTCACTAATTGTTGTTGAAAATACTTCACAAAATTCTCATGAAACCTTTTCCCATTCTTAGGAAAAAATACAAACATTTATGCACAAATCTGGCACCAATGGAGATAAGCATCTTTTTACAATTTTTAAAAACAAAAATGCATTATAGATGTGTCATAGGATAAGGCCACAGAATTAGGGGAAGTGAGTGAAGGAGTAGATGAAACAAGATTAGCTGCAAATGATCGTTATTATAGCTGAGTGACGGATTCATGGTGATTCGCTGTATTACCTGTCCACTTTTGTGTGTGTGAACTTTCTCATTATCAAAAATTTATTTTAAGTAAGCTCTGCACCCAGTGTGGGGCTGGAACTCACAACCTCAAGATCAAGAGTTACATACTCTATTGACTGAGCCAGGCAGGCAGCCCATCATAATCAGAAGTTTTAAAATGAAATTTATTGACAGATCCAACATGGCAGAGAAGGAGGGGGACCTGAAGATCCCTTGTCCGTCAAACACAGCAGTGTTTAGACCAAAGGACTTTGAATTCCAAGAGTCCCGGCTGCAGAGTGACAGAGCCATCTCCAGGGGCCCACGGGGACAACCTGGAGGGCCACAGGTGGGGCCTCAGGGAACCAACAGCAGGCCCATGGTGGAGGCAGGACCCACCTACACCAAACTCCGCTCCTCCATGCCTGGTAATTGCTTATCTACTGGAGCAGAACTGATGTGCTGATGAACCAGACAGCCCCTCTTCCAGACCAGTGCTGCCACCGAGATTCCAAGGCACTCAGTGTTTTTGCATTTTCTGATTTAATTCTTGGACAATTCTTATTATATATATATTTTTTCTTCCTTTTCTCCTTCTTATTTCTTCCCTCCTCTAGTCTGGTTATTCTGGTTGTTGTTTTGTTTAAGCATTTTTTTTTTTTTTTTTTTTACCTTCTTACTTTTAAAGTTTTATTTTTTATTTTTTATTTTTTAAAATTTACATCCAAATTAGTAAGCATATAGTGAAACAATGATTTCAGGAGTAGATTCCTTAATGCTCCTTACCCATTTAGCCCATCCCCCCTCCCACAACCCTTCAAGTAACCCTCTGTTCTCTATATTTAAGAGTCTCTTCTGTTTTGTCTCTCTCCCTGTTTTTATATTATTTTTGTTTCCCTTCCCTTATGTTCATCTGTTTTGTCTCTTAAAGTCCTCATATGAGTGAAGTCATATGATATTTGTCTTTCTCTAATTTCACTTAGCATAATACCCTCCAGTTCCATCCACGTAGTTGCAAATGGCAGGATTTCATTCTTTTTGATTAAGCAGACATATTTGATCTATTCTCTTTATACTTGTTCTATATCTCCTTTTTTGTTTTCCTCCCTCTCTCTCTGGATTAACCCATATAGTTTCTCTGACTGGTCAATTTTATTTTCTTTTCTTTTTCTCCGCCCCTGTTGTTTCTCTCTTTGTATGGGATGAGGCCTCTTCCACCAACACCACCCCCCCCCACTTTGGTATTTGTTGTTGGTGGTGTTTTGTGGGTTTTTTTTGTTTTTGTTTTGTTTTGTTTTTTCTCCAGGGATACTTCAACGAACAAATCAAAGCACACCTGGTGGAGGGCCCAAAACATCACTATGAGTAGGAACATAAAAAAACCACAGTCACAACAACAGAGAGTAAGTAACACACTCCAAAACACACCTTCTGAACGGCCAGGCCCTGGACAGTGCAGCACCACTCTTTAATACAGTAGTGCTCACAGGTGCAGGACACATAACAAGCTTTTAAAACACATAAGAGACAAAAAACTAGCCGAAATGACGAAATGGAAGACTTATGCTCAAAAGAAATTCCAGGAAAAAATGACAGGTAAAGAACTGACCAAAACAGATATAAACAATATATCTGACCAATAATTTAAAATAATAGTCATAAGATTAATCACTGGGCTTGGAAAAAACCATAGAAGACAGCAGAGAATCTATTGCTGCAAAGATCAAGGAACTATTTCTTAGATGAATTAAGAAATGCCGTAAATGAGGTGCAAAATAAACTAGATGTGGTGACAGCAAGGACTGAAGATGCAGAGAGGAGGGTAAGTGAAATAGAAGATAAAATTATGGAAAAAGTTGAAGCTGAGAAAAAGAGAGATAAAAAATTCTAGACCACGAGGGGAGAATTAAAGAACTAACTGATTCAATGAAAATGTAAACGTAATAATATCCATATCTTAGGAGTTCCAGAAGAAGAAGAGAGAGAAAAAGGGGCAGAAGGTGTACTTCAACAAATCATAGCTGAGAACTTCCCCAATCTGGGGAAGGAAACAGACATTGAGATCCAGGAGGCACAGAGAACTCCCTTCAGACATAACAGGAATCGATCTTCTACACAACATATCATAGTGAAACAGCAAAGTATAAAGATAAAGAGAGAATTCTGAAAGCAGCTAGGGACAAACGGGCCTTAACCTACAAGGGTAAGCACATAAGGGAAGTAGCAGACTTATCTACTGAAACTTGGTAGGCCAGAAGGGAGTGACAGGAAATATTCAATGTCCTGAATAGGAAAAATATGCAGCCAAGAATCCTTTATCCAGCAAGGCTGTCATTCAGAATAGAAGGAGAGATAAAGGTTTCTCCAGACAAAAACTGAAGGAGTTCATCATCACTAAAACAGCCCTACAAGACATCCTACGGGGAACTCTGTAAGTGGAATGTTGCAAAGACTACAAAGGATGAGAGACATCACCACAAGCATGAAACCTACAGATAACACAATGACCCTAAATCCCTATCTTTCAATAATAATGCTGAATGTAAATGGACTAAATGCTCCAATCAAAAGACCTAGGGTATCAGAATGGATAAAAAAATAAGACTCATCTATTTGCTGTCTACAAGAGACCTATTGTAGACCTGAGGACACCTTCAGATTGAAAGTGAGGGTATGGAGAACAATCTATCATGCTACTCGAAGTCAAAAGAAAGCTGGAGCAGCCATACTTATATCAGACAAACTAGATTTTAAACTAAAGGTTGTAACAAGAGATGAAGAAGGGCATTATATCACTATTACAGGGTCTATCCATCAAGAAGAGCTAACAATGATAGATGTTTATGCACCCAATATGAAAGCACCCAAATATATAAAACAATTAATCACAAACATAAGCAATCCTATTGATAAGAATGTGATAATTGCAGGGGACTTTAATACTCCACTTAACAACAATGGACAAATCATCTAAACAGAAAATCAGTAAAGAAACAATGGCCCTGAATGATACACTGGACCAGATGGACTTAACAGATATATTCAAAACTTTTCATCCAAAAGCAGCAGAATACACATTGTTCTTGAGTGCACATGGAACATTCTCCAAGATAGATCACATACTGGGTCACAAAACAGCCCTCAATAAATAGAAAAGAATTGAGATCATAGCATGCACACTTTCAAATCACAATGCTATGAAACTTGACATCAACCACAGGAAAAAGTTTGGAAAACCTCCAAATGCATGGAGGTTAAAGAATATTCTACTAAAGAATGAATGGGTCAACCAGGCAATTAAAGAAAAAATTAAAAAATATATGGAAACAAATGAAAATGAAAACACGACAGTCCAAATTCTTTGGGATGCAGCAAAGGCAGTCCTAAGAGGAAAATACATTGCAATCCAGGTCTATCTCAACAAACAAGAAAAATCCCAAATACAAAATCTAACAGCACACCTAAAGGAACTAGAAGCAGAACAGCAAAGAAACCCCAAGCCCAACAGAAGAAAAGACATAATAAAGATTAGAGCAGAAATAAACAATATAGAATCCAAAAAAAAAAAATGTAGAACAAATCAATGAAACTAAGAGATGGTTTTATGAAAAAATAAAACTGATAAACCCCTAACCAGACTTCACAAAAAGAAAAGAGAGAGGCGCCTGGGTGGCTCGGTTGGTTGGGCATCCAACTTTGGCTCAGGTCATGATCTCACGGTTCATGAGTTCAAGCCCCACATCGGGCTCTGTGATGACAGCTCAGAGCCTGGAGCCTGCTTTGAATTCTGCCCCTCCCCTGTTCATGCACTGTCTCTCTCTACCTCAACAATAAATAAACATTAAAAAAAAACAAAAATTAAAAAAAAAAAACTTCAAAAAGAAAAGGAAAGAAAAGAAAAGAGAGAGGACCCAAATAGATAAAATCATGAATGAAACTGGACTTATCACAACCAACCCCTCAGAAATACAAGCAATTATCAGAGAATACTATGAAAAATTATATGCCAATAAACTGGACAACTTGCAAGAAGTGGACAAATTCCTAGACATCCACACAGTACCAAAACTCAAAGGGGAAGAAACAGAACATTTGAACAGACCCATAACTAGTGAAGAAGTTGAAACAGTTATCAAATATCTCCCAACAAATAAGAGTCCTGGGCCAGATGGCTTCCCAGGGGAATTCTACCGAACATTTAAAGCAGAGTTAATACCTATCCTTCTCAAGCTGTTCCAAAAAATAGAAACAGAAGGAAAGCTTCTGTACTCATTCTATGAGGCCAGCGTTACCTGATTCCCAAACCAGACAGAGACTCCCACAAAAAAGAATTACAGACCAATATCCCTGATGAACATGGATGCAAAAATTCTAAACAAGATACTAGCAAATCGAATTCAACAGCATACAAAAGAACTATTCACCATGATCAAGTGGGATTCATTCCTGGGCTGCAGGGCTGGTTCAATATATGCAAATCAATCAATGTGATACATCACATTAAAAAGAAAGGATAAGAACCATATGATCCTGTCAATAGATGTGGAAAAAGAATTTGACAAAATTACAGCATCTTTTCTTAATTAAAAACCCTCAAGAAAGTCAGGATAGAAGGAACATACCTAATATATGCTTATATTACCTTATATATTATAAAAGCTATATATGAAAAGCCCACAGCTAACATCATCCTCAATGTGGAAAAACTGAAAGCTTTCCCCCTGAGATCAGGAACACGACAGGGGTGTCCATTCTCATCACTGTTGTTTAACATAGCGTCGGAAGTCCTAACCTCAGCAATCAGACAACAAAATGAAATAAAAGACAACCAAACTGGCAAAGAAGTCAAACTTTCACTTTTTTGCAGACAACATGATACTCTACACGGAAAACCCAAAAGACTCCACCAAAAAGCTGCTAGAACTGATACACGAATTTGGCAAAGTCACAGGATACAAAATCAATGTACAGAAATCAGTTGCATTTCTATACACCAGTAAGCAAACAACAGAAAGAGAAATCAAGAAATTGATCCCATTTACAATTACACCAAAAACCGTAAAATACCTAGGAATAAACCTAACCAAAGATGAAAAGGTCTGTATGCTGAAAACTATAGAAAACTTATGCAGGAAATTGAAGAAGACACAAAGAAATGGAAAAACATTCCATGCTCATGGATTGGAAGAATACATATTATTTAACGTCAATATTACCCAAAGCAGTCTACACATTCAATGCAATCCCAATCAAAATTGCACCAGCATTCTTATCAAAGCTAAAACAAACAATCCTAAAATTTGTATGGAACCAAAAAAGACCCCGAATAGCCAAAGCAATGTTGAAAAAGAAAACCAAAGCAGAGGCATCACAATCCCAGACTTTAATCTCTACTACAAAGCTGTAATTATCAAGACAGTGTGGTATTGGCACAATAACAGACACATAGGCCAATGGAAGAGAATAGAGAACCCAGAATAGGACCCGCAAATGTATGACCAACTAATCTTGGACAAAGCAGGAAAAGAGTATCCAATGGAAAAAAGATTCTCTTTAGGAAATGGTGCTGGGAGGACTGGACAGCAACATGCATAAGAATGAAACAAGATCCCTTTCTTATACCATGCACAAAAATAAACTCAAAATGGATGAACGACCTAAATGCAAGACAGGAAACCATCAAAACCCTACAGGAGAAAACAGGCAACAACCTCTTTGACCTCAGCTACAGCAATTTCTTGCTCAACACGTCTCCAAAGGCAAGGGAATTAAAAGCAAAAATGAACTATAAGGACCTCATCAAGATAAAAAGCTTCTTCACTGCAAAGGAAACAATCAACAAAACTAAAAGGCAACCTATGGAATAGGAAAAGATATTTGCAAATGACATACCAGATAAAGGGTAAGTATCCAAAATCTATAAAAAACTTACCAAACTCAACATGCGAAAAACAAATAATCCAGTGAAGAAACAGGCAGAAGACACGAATAGACACTTTTCCAAAGAAGAAGACATCCAGATGGCCAACGGACAGATGAAAAGATCCTCAACATCACTCATTATCAAGGACATACAAATCAAAACCACAATGAGATACGACCTCACACCGGTCAGAGTGGCTAAAATGAACAACTCAAGAAACGACAGATGCTGGTGAGGATGTGAAGAAACGGGAAACCTCTTGCACTGTTGCTGGGAATGTAACTTGGTGTAGCCGCTCTGGAAAACAGTGTGAAGGTTCCTCAAAAAATGAAAAATAAAACTATCCTATGACCCAGCAATAGCACTACTAGGAATTTATCCAAAGGATAAAGGAGTGCTGATTCATAGGGGCACATGTACCACCATTTTTATAGCAGTGCTTTCAACAATAGCCAAATTAGGGAAAGAGCATAAATGTCCATCCATTGATGAATGGCTAAAGAAGATGTGGTTTATATACACAATGGAATACTACTTGGCGATGAGAAAGAACAAAATCCTGCCATTTGCAGCAATGTGGATGGAAATGGGAGGGTATTATGCGAAGTGAAATAAGTCAGTCAGAGAAAGACAGATATCATATGTTTTCACTCATATGTGGAACTTGAGAAACTTAACAGAAGGCCATGGGAGAAGGGAAGGGAAGGGGGAAAAAATAGTTACAAACAGAAGGGAACCAAGGGAAACCATAAGAGACTCTTAAATACAGAGGACAAACTGAGGGTTGATGCAGGGGGGTGGGGTAAGGGAGAGGGAAAAATGGGTGATGGGCACTGAGGAGGGCACTTGCTGAGATGAGCACTGGGTGTTGTATGTAAGCGATGAACCATGGGAATTTACCCCAAAAACCAAGAGCACACTTTACACATTGTATGTTAGCCAATTTGACAATAAATCATATTAAAAATAAATAAATATGGGAATGCAAGCTGGTGCAGCCACTCTGGAAAACAGTATGGAGGTTTCTCAAAAAACTAAAAATAGAATTACCCTACGACCCAACAATTGCACTACTAGGCATTTATCCAAGGGATACAGGTGTGCTGTTTTGAAGGGACACATGCAGCCCCATGTTTATAGCAGCACTACCCACAATAGCCAAAGTGTGGAAAGAGCCCAAATGTCCATCGATGGATGAATGGATAAAGAAAATGTGGTATATATACACAATGGAGTATTACTTGGCAGTCAGAAAGAATGAAATCTTGCCATTTGCAACTACGTGGATGGAACTGGAGGGTATTATGCTAAGCGAAATTAGTCAGAGAAAGACAAATAACATATGACTTCACTCATATGAGGACTTTAAGAGACAAAACAGATGAACCTAAGGGAAGGGAAGCAAAAGTAATATAAAAACAGGGAGGGGGACAAAACAGAAGAGACTCATAAATATAGAGAACAAACTGAGGGTTACTGGCGAGGTTGTGGGAGGGGGGATGGGCTAAATGGGTAAGGGGCACTAAGGAATCTACTCCTGAAATCACTGTTGCACTATATGCTAATTTGGGTGTAAATTTTAAAAAATAAAAAATAAAATTAAATAAATAAAAATAAATAAAAAATAAAATGAAATTTGTTATTTATAATTTTTTTAATGTTCATTTTATTTTTGAGAGACAGAGCACGAGCAGGGGAGGGGCAGACAGAGACAGAAACACAGGATCCAAAGCAGGCTCCAGGCTCTAAGCCGTCAGCACAGAACCCAATGGTGGGCTTGAACCCACAAACCATGAGATCATGGCCTGAGCCAAAGTCGGTGCTTAACCAGTTGAGCCACCCAGGCACTCCTGAAATTTATTATTTATAAATGGTAAAGGCTTATGGCTCAAAATTCAAAAAAGGACACAATATTAAAACTATATTATTATCTCAACTATTGAAAAAAATAAAGAGTGAGCGCACATGCACGCGAGTGGGGGCAGGGGCATGGAGGGGGCTAAAAGCACAGAGCCCAACACGGGACTCAATCTCACAAACTGAGCTCATGACCTCAGCCGAAGTCAAGAGTTGGATGCTTAATGGACTGAGCCACCCAGGCATCCCCATATTTTTGTATTTTTCATATAAGCATGTATTTCTTTAATAATCAGGGATAAAACAGGTAATAGGGGGGTAATCTATTAACCATAACCAAGTAATAAAACATCCTAGTCACTTCTACACTCCCTTCCTCCCCAGTGGAATCTCCATGCCTACCCTACACTTTCACTATCAGCTTCCTTCTTTCATAAATGAAAGATCAAAGGAATCCTAAGGGCCAAGAAGACATTAAGGACAAAACAAATCCCACCACTGGCAAAGGAAAACTTAATTTCTGTAATAAGGATCATATGCAAGACCGTACACCCCACTCACACTATATATATTATATATATATATTATATATATTTAAATTTTTTAATGTTTATTTATTTTTGAGAGAGAAAGAGTGTGAGCGGGAGAGGGGCAGAGAGAGAGGGAGACAGAAATCCCAAGCAAGCTCCTGGTTCTGAGCTGTCAGCACAGAGCCCCAGGTGGGAATGGAACTCATGAACTGACAGATCATGACCTGAGTGGAATTTGGACACTTAATCCACTAAGTCACCCAGGCGCCCCTCCACTTACACTATAGAAAAATACATTTTAAGATCTAAAGAACTGATCTATAAATGGGTTTCTGGAATTAAAATCTATTGACAAGTTGCAAACTGCTTTTGTGGCATCAGTGCTTTCTGAGGCATCTGCTATTATCAGGTATTATTTGCTAAAATTCTGTATGTCTCTCATTTAAGTCACAAACCACTCCCTGGCATTGGAAGAGATCTACTTGTTTCATGGAATCTGGTGATCTACTATAGTATGAACTTAGGTAGACTGCATGAAATGACAAGTGACTTAATTCTAACATTTGTGTTATTTTAACACACTACGCTGGTGCTTGTAAACTTAATGGTCCATGTAGAAACAGCATATGGCGACTAAACTGAACATTTTGATCCTCCATCAAAGTTTCTGAATTACTGTGAATTACAAAAATCAAAGTTTACATAGTGTTCTTGATGTTTTCAAACTCAAATTCTTAGAAATGCCACTATTGCCAACCATCCTATCAATATTTAAACTGTTATCTTATTCTTAGTTTCTACTTTTAATTCTCTGAAAGCTGAGAAACAGAACTGACAAGCACAAGACTGCAAACAGGAACACTTCTGGCTCATTGGATACAAGGACTTAGAGTTGCAATGGGAAATTACAGAGGTATTAAGCTTCCTGTAATTGCTGATATTCCAAGGGAAGCTGGATGTTTATAATGCATGTTATTCGTAAAGAAAGAAGTTATGCATCCTGGCAAAAGATGTACTTAGTGACCTCTTCGGTCAGCATCTCCAAAAGTTGATTCGTTTCATGGGAATCCAAACCCAGAAGAGCTATTTCTCCTAGAGTAAGCCTGTTGGTGTGATTCCAGGCACATGAGCTCAGAATGCTTCCAAAAACAAATGAGATCTGCACCAAACGTCCCAATTTATGAAGCTTTTACTCACACCTAACTCTGCCAAGCGCTTCGAGCCAGGCACGGGTGATCACTGCCCTGTGTTCAGACTCGGAACTCGAAGAGTCAAAAGGCTGGTAAACTCTGTCGAGGTCACATAGCTGGAGGTAGGTCAAACTCGGACCCAGGACCACAATTCCCAAAATTCGCGTTCTGCCTTAAGGAAGGAAAGCCATTCCCTGGACTACAGACCCACACGCTTCTTTGCAGCTCCCACACGGAAGTTGCCCTCCTCCCCCTCCATACGCTCCCTCCCACTCACGAATCCTTACGAGGCTGCTCGGAACCATTCAGCCTCCGCGCCCGCACGCGAAAGCCTTCCAAGCTGCCGCGCTCCCCAAACAGCCGGTGCCCACCTTGGCTCCTCTAGGAGCTCTAGCCGCGGACTCACCGGTCTCGTAGAATGCCGCTCTACCCGGAAGCCCCGCCCAGTCCGCTCCAAGGACGATGCAGAAATCCTTCCCCTGTGCGCGGCGGCGACGGACGAAACGTTCCGGTTGCTTCGAGCCGGTGCTGGTGCTGGACCCTCGTGGGCGGACACGTAGCTGGAGCTGACTTAAGGTGCGAGGAAGGGCCTCTTACCCCACTTCCAGCGGTTATTCACAAAGAGGCGGGAAAAGTGATCGCCGTCTACCCGGGATCTGACGAGCTTGATTTTTGTTATATTATTTCTAAAAGGTTGGCGTGAATGACTCTAATAGCAGCAGCAGCAGCAGCAGCAGCTGGGCCAGAACCTTGCTGGACAACGGTTTTCTGGGAAGACCCCGCTGCTCCTGCTGTTCATGGAACAAGTATTATTAAGCACCTGCTGTGGGCCTGCGACAGTTCTAGGCACTGAGTAAATAGCAGTGAAAAACTAACAAATCCTTGCCCTCCTGGAATTTTGCTTCTACCATGAAGGTATTTATCAAGAAAAGCATACTGTATCAAATGGTGATAGCGCCAATAGAAATTAAGCATGGAAGGGGGAAAGGGTGGCAGCTTAAAATAGTCTAGTCAGAGGAACCCTCGCTGAGAAGATGGTTGAGCCATGACCAGAATGAGAAAGGGAGTTAACCATGCTGATACCTAGAGAAAGACCTCCCCAGACAGAGAACTGCAAGTGCTAAGGTCCTGAGGTGGAAACACAATGATGTGTTTCAGGGACTGGGTGAGGAAATGGTTGAGTGATCGCTGCTGAAATCTGGTGGGAGTGCTGAACATTTTAATAACTTTTGGAGGAATGTTAGTGGTTTGGACTAGTATAGTATGGCAGTGCAGCTAGTGAGAAGATTGGATTCTAGAATCTGTTGGATTCTGCTCCAACAGAGCAGATGGGTGTTAGGATCCAATGACCCAGTTTTCAGTTGAGGTGTTGTAAGGTTAGAGTTGCAGTTACTGAGAGGGTGAAGGGGTGGTAAGGACAGTTAAGTTTTGGACAAGTTTGAGATGTTTGAGAT
Organism: Neofelis nebulosa; assembly: GCF_028018385.1. Classification (NCBI taxonomy): domain Eukaryota; kingdom Metazoa; phylum Chordata; class Mammalia; order Carnivora; family Felidae; genus Neofelis; species Neofelis nebulosa. Next base: position 103,995,995 of record NC_080782.1, read on the forward strand.
TCCGCTAATACAT